>NC_088377.1:181802045-182432727 GCF_037993035.2 Macaca fascicularis | reverse complement strand
ATTAAGTGGTTCTGTAGCTGGACACTTTTTCTTCAAGGAATGAGACTGTTAAGAGAAACCTATCAAGAGAATGTGTTGTTCCTTTGGTTGATAACATGTTTGTTCTTTCCTAGTACTTTTGTAAGCCTGTAATGCTCTCCTTAACATCTTACCAAGGAAAGAGGGAGGTCCAATCTAATTATCTTAATTAAGGGATTGACTTCTGTGTCATCTATGGCAAAGTAAAGTTGATATATTCTTGTTCCCTTCCTTACCCCACAAACAGTTATGTGAGATTTTTGTTTTCTGTGTGTGTTTTTGTTTGTTTGTTTGGCATTTTCCATTGAACTGGGTGGTGCTTAGGAAATTATGTTTTAGTGTCCGCCTATTTAGAATTATCTGGGGTAGTGATTACTGTGAAACATTATCTTATGTAGGGATTGGGTTGTCTCATCCCATTTCTCTAGCTGGAGAATTAGACTCCCTTTTCCTTCCAGCCTTTCATTCTGCAGACCTGGACTTCTACTCTTTGCTGCTTTTGTTACAGAAGGATTACAGAAAGAGAATTAGTCAATGAGATAAAAATTAAGAAAGCAGTTTGTAAGTTATAAAGGATTACACAGGTATAAAGTGGTGTTATTTCAGGTTGTATTTTTATGCAGCTTGGCCTATAACAGGTTTATTCTATACAACTTCTATGCTGGTTATATCACTAGTTCCCCAATTACATTTGTATCTTGTTAATTATCCAGTACTTTCATGGTCAGAAAATTTCTCTCCTCACTCTCCCCAGTTACTTTTCTATCTACTTTATTCTTGCTATATTCCTTCGCATTAAATTTGTTGAAAGGATTAACACCATCCCATGGAGAACACCTTTATCTTCCCCTCTTTTAACTTCAGCATGCCTCTCTGTTTTCATACGGTTGAAGCCCATTTGTTTTTGTTTTTAAGTCTTGCAGGAAAAAGAACCTCCTTTCAAAGACCAACACCTTTGCTGTATACTAGATCCCAGGTCTCTCTGAGTGCAGGACCGAGCTCTGCCAACCGACACCATCATCGTTTATCCCCCTTTCTTTCTAATGGAGATAAGATCTCACCGTCTTAAAGCTTTCATTGAGGCCCATTTATTTCCACAAGTTTTTAACTTTGTATGTCACTGCAGAATTTTGTAAGCAGTGAGACCTATAACTGACATCACATTTTCTTTCAATGAAAGAGTGACAATGTGATATAGAATACTGAGCCTAAAGTCCTGACAAGATAATTTTCTTTTTTTTTTTTTTTTTTTTTTTTTTTATTTGAGAGGGAGTCTCGCTCTGTCACCCAGGCTGGAGTGCAGTGGCGCGATCTCGGCTCACTGCAAGCTCCACCTCCCGGGTTCACGCCATTCTCCTGCCTCAGCCTCCTGAGTAGCTGGGACTACAGGCACCCGCTACCGCGCCCGGCTAATTTTTTGTATTTTTAGAGATGGGGTTTCACCATGGTCTCGATCTCCTGACCTGGTGATCCACCCGCCTCGGCCTCCCAAAGTGCTGGGATTACAGGCGTGAGCCACCGCGCCCGGCTGATAATTTTCAATTGTAGTAAATGCTATGAAGAACATAAACTGTGATATGAAATAGTAATTGGAGAAGGGATTACTTTAGATAAATAGTAATTTGAAATGAAAATTTTATCTAGAAAATACTCTTAAAATTTTGATGTTGGGAAGAATGAGGAAGTTTAAATGAAGATGAGAAAGCATAAATAATTGTGGTTATTTGCAAATCTTCCATTTTTAACAGTGTTCATTGCATGATTTTGATTATACCATTTGGATTTTAAATTCTCATTTTAAGGTAAAAGTGTCTAATGATCATTGTCAGATTTCAGAAGTGTCATATATCTATTCTTTCCAGTATTCAATTAAGAAAAATAACCTTGACTAGCACATTATATGCATCTTGTTGTAGTTGATTCAATAGACATGTATTGAATACTTGCCACACATACCAGGCACTGTTCTAGGCACTGGGTATACAAAGAAATAAACAAGACACAGCCCTTCTGAGACAGGAGGATCGCTTGAGCCCAGGAGGTGGAGGTTGCAGTGAGCCAAGGTCATGCCACTACACTCCAGCCTGGGTGATACAGCAAGACTTTGTCTCCAAAAGAAAAAACAAAACGACAACAACGCTGCCTTTTACTTCAATGAATGTAGCTAAAGCAGTTTTTAGGGGTAACATAGATGATTTTAAAGTTATCATTGACTCTAAAACAGACCCACTATGGCCATTTTAGAGAAAATTTGCTCCTCACTAGTTTTAAGAAGATTAAGAGTATATGACAACTACCTTTAAAAATAGTTTTAATTACCAAACTGCATGTTCTAGTTCTAGTAGTTTACATTCCAAATAGAAGTGAACATAGGCACATTGAAAAAACACGTGAATGAAGCCATTATTATGATAATTACTGTATAAGGTGAACAGTGAAAGATCACTTTCAGTTGGGTTAGTCATGGGAAAGCTTCACTCAGGAGTTAGAATTTGTATTCAGTTTTAAAGGATGGATATGAATAGGTGGAAAATAGAACGAAAGCTAACTTGGAGGGTTGGGTGTAGGAGGGGAGCATTGAACGCAGTGGTGGAATTAAGTATCAAGGTATATTTAAGGGACATGGATAAATAGGCTTGACTGGAGTGAAAGGTTTGTATTGGTAACTAGTAAAAGATAAAGCAAAGTCTTCTAATAGAAAACAAGATTTCGACTGTACCATTATAGTGATATGTTTCCTTAATCTTAAATTCATTTATAGTCTGTTTTGATATTCTGTGAAGGGTTTATCACAATGTACAATTTTCAATTGTATCATGATTCTAAATAAGTCTTTACACCCCTAAGTATGTTCTATAGATTTTGAGGCCAGAGTCCTTTAGCCCTACTCAGGTTAAAATGATGTTTTGTTTTTCAGTTACTTACACGCCAAGTCAATCATCCACAGAGACCTCAAGAGTAATAGTATCCTTCCTGAAATTTGTCTGCGAAGTTTGAAAACATCCTGACTTTTTCTTCTGCACTTTGTCTTCACATTATGTAAAAACAGTTTTCATGCTAAGTTCGATATACTGTAAAGAGAATTAACAAAGAATTATGCATGCGTGTATAGGAGAGCAGGATACCACAGCCTGCTTTTGGTTTCTTGACAACTGAACATTACAAGAAAATCTGTCAGAAGTCTTTACAATAGTAGGATTTTTTTATTGCTTGCTTACATTTTATCAGCACTATAAAACTAATAGTTTTGTAACTGTTAGTCCCTTTCAGACCTCTGACCTTGCTCAGTGGTAGTTGAGATATAACTGAAGGCTCTAAATTATATAACAACGAGGTGAGAAAAACATAGTATTTCTTCTTCCCTAAGTGCAGACTAAGATACTATCTGCAGCATCTTCATTCCAACGAAGAGCCTGTACAGCTTGCCCAGGAGTGCCAAGAGAATATCTGGTCCTACATTGCTAAACTCTAATGGGAAAGTTTCAGGTTCTCCCATAAACTTAGGAAAGCATCTCACCTCATCCTAGCACATTTCAAGCCCCCAAAATCTTAAAAGCAGGTTGTATAGGCTAAATAGAACTAATCATTGTTTTAGACATACTTACTGACTTTAAGAGGAAAGATGAAGTACTGTGTTTTAAAGAATATTATATTACAGAATTATAGAAATTAGATCTCTTACCTAAAATCTTCATAATGCTTGCTCTGATAGGAAAATGAGATCTACTGTTTTCCTTTACTTACTGCACCTCAGATATATTTCTTCATGAAGACCTCACAGTAAAAATAGGTGATTTTGGTCTAGCTACAGTGAAATCTCGATGGAGTGGGTCCCATCAGTTTGAACAGTTGTCTGGATCCATTTTGTGGATGGTAAGAATTGAGGCTGTTTTTCCACTGATTAAATTTTTGGCCCTGAGATGCTGCTGAGTTACTAGAGAGTCATTGAAGGTTTAACCTATAGTATTTTCATAGTCCCCAGTATTCACAAAAATCAATGTTCTTATTTTTCATGTAAATAGATTTTTTAACTTTTTTCTTTACCCTTAAAAAGAGTATTTTGAAACCAATTTCAGTGTATCTCAAACAAAAATATATGTCTTATAAACAGTGTTTCATATTTTATTCAAAATTATTTAAAGTATTTTGTGTTCAAAATGTTCTGTGTATCCTGTTGAAAAAAAACAGGTATGCAATTTAAGGCAGGTGTGATCTACAGCCATTATTATGGTTTTGCTAAGAAAACTACTCCTTTTAACAGAGAAGCTGTTTCACAATCTTATTTAAGCCTAATTTGGAAAGTTACTTCCTTTAGACTAGAAAGAGTCTCATAATTATGGGGCAGCTGGAAGAGGAAAGACCAAAAAAAAGAGAGGTAGATTAACAGCCTTGTGCTGTCTTGCATAGCTCTTTCTTTCTCTTTCTTTCTTCCTGTTTTTTGCTTTGTGAAAAAGAAGAAAGAGAAGTTCTAAAAGAAGGGAACTAAAACTTCTGTGCAGTTGCAGCAAGCTGTGGAAAGTTCAGTCATATGAATCATTCCCTAAAACAGCATTCTTAAAAGGGTCCCTCACAGCGTTTTAGAGGGCCCACAAGATCTTCCCTTTGTGAGACAAGATTGTCTTTGTATCATTCAACCAAAACAACACATCGCAACAGATTGAGTGCAAAAGCAAATATGAGAATCCAGCTGGCTTCTGTTAAGTCAGACATTGAAGAGAATCACAGGCCAGGCATGGTGGCTCAAGCCCATAGTTCCAGCTATTTGGGAGGCTGGGGCAGGAGGATCATTTGATCCTAGAAGTTGACTGGCCTGCTCAACATAGTGAGACCCAATCTCTAAACCATAAAAGGAGGATAATTGTACTACTATTCTTACTAAACTTTTTTTTTGTTTTCGATAATAGTTATTTTTCATTTAAAATGAATGATCTGTGTTAACATCTGCTTGTCATTATTTTAGTAGTTAAATGAATTAATAGTTTAATTTCTCCATTAAATTTTAATGATAAATATCCACAGATACAATCCACATAAAGAAAAGTGCTTTAGTGTCCTCAATAATTTTTAAGAGCAAAAGAGTCCTGAGACCAAAAAGTTTGAAAACCACAGCTCTAAGCTGAATACAGGCTTTCCCAAAAGTCTTAGTGTAATTCTAAGCTTTAAATAACTTAATCTGCACTGAGACTTTCGGGCACCCTGCTGGAAACAGAAAAGTTGTAAGGGCTTTCAAAGCCGCAAACTGTATGTAGCAGTCTCCAAAAAGGGAAGTCCAAGGTAGGACTCCCAAGTTTGTCCGAATAAACCTAGAGTTAAATTGAGCTATGATTTCTTATGACAGTAAGTAGAATTAGGGCAAGTGGCAAGGTGGAAGAGTATTCTAGTACCCTAACCTCCTCTAAGTCTCTTGATCTGAAATGTTGAGTTGGACTAGTAGATTTCCAGTGCCCCTTCTGTTTCTAAGATTCAGTGATTGGAGTTAGCTAGATTTTTTTCATCATTTAACATGTTTAACTGTTTTAATTTATAATTGTAAGTGATAGAAAAATTAATAACTATAATCTGATGTCAGGCACCTTTATTAAGGCATACACACCTTGTGAAAACGATGGCATTGTATCCTAAAAGGATGAGGGAAAACAGATTTTAAGTGCTGAAATTGCAAAACCTAAAACTATAAACAATAGTCACGTGCTTCTAAAGTATGTTAATTTTTAACTATGTGGGAGAGTTAGGCTCAATCAAGTCTCTAGTTTTGTCCTTTTTCAAAAACCTTAATTAATACAGTTTGTAGATTATTATACATAAAGTTTTATATTTTCTTACAATTAATTTTTTGTTGATACCTGTATTCTTCCATGCTGAGTTTTAAGACAAGAGAATAATAGCCAACAGCACCCTTCATTGTTAAACCAATCCTGGGTTGATACTGCCCTCAGAAATATGGAACATTCATATCATAGGAGAGAAGAATTTGGTTATAACTAAGGCTGTGTGGTCCTCTGAATTATATACAATGTTCTTCTCAACTTTGTTTTATTTATATCTTAGGAGAGAGAAACCTTTGTGAGAGTTTTTACAAATTAAATCACTAAATTGAAGATTCGTCAGGCATTTCTTAAAATAGGTGACGTGCAACTTGTCATCAAACTATCTACCACCAACAGTGTGAGATAAAACTAAATTAAAAGAAAAAAGCAGTTCATCTGATTTCTACTTCATCTCTCACAAAAATTGGTTCAGGCTTTGAAAATTATACCTTTGCCATACCAGCCTCTCAGTATTCTGGCTTGCTCATTACATCACAGTTATATGTGGTTTATTTTGTACTGTATTACTAAAAGTAACTATGAACAAAATGTATGACAAAGCGAAGTAGATCAACTTTCTCCTTCACTTCCATCCTCTCGTGCTCTTCAGGACATCCCACAGATCTTCCATCAGTGGGTCTCAACTTTGGTTGGACATTAGAATCATCTGGGGAGCTTTAAAGACTAATTAATGTTTGGGTCCCACCACCAGATTCTGATATGTTCTGTGATTGGACTGGAGTGTAGTCTGGACGTTGAGGGGTTTAAGGCTCCACGGGTCATTCTCATTTGCAGCGGTTGCTGAGTGCCATTATTGCCTCTCCTCGTGAGATGCCTGCCTTACCCAGACCAATAACCAGGAATTTTGTCCCAGGTCTTTCAGCCATTTTTGCAGAGTTAGTACCACTTTTGCTGTCAAATTGACATTGTCATAAACTTTTCATTAATATACTGCCATTTCGATTCCTTCCAAATGAAACAATACAGAAGACAAGGTGAAAGAATAACTCTTTTAAGCTCATATTTAACCAACTGTTTATTGTATTTCATGTAAATAAGAAACCTAATTGTGCAATACAATGACTGAAATGCGTAAAAATGTAGCAAATAGGATTGTTTCATTGCCCAAGAAGCAGCAGCCAAAAGATTCTTTATACCATCTTTTACTAAATCTACCCGCTGTCTTGCTTTTGTTAATAAAGCATCCATGGCATGTTTATACCATATGCTGATTCCATAGTTTGAAAGGGGATTTGAGTTTATCAGTCTTGAAATTCTACCATTATTTTCTAAGGTGTCCTCAGATGAGAAAAGTTGTTTGTACCAATGGGGAAACTTAAATTCTAGGACAGTTACTACAGTAGTTGTGCTGCTCCTAAGCATCTTATAACCACAAGTCTAGTATTTATTTGCTGAATCAGGAATGGGAAGTGGGAACTGATTCTAATAGGGTAAATCATGGGAAGAATTCAAATGGCAGTGATGGTATTTTGTGCAGAAAGAGATTGCCTAAATAATTATTGAATTATAAAATCTTAGTAATGCAATAACAAAATATCTGCTAATACTGTCTCTTTCTGAGTTTATAGAGCAGAGGCTTTTTTCTTCATCTTAGTTTTATTTCTTTGACTATTAAGAGAATTGATTACATATTAGACAGATGTTTTAACGGTAAAAGCATTACCCTAGGAATTATAATAGCTTGTTTTTCAGTCTTTGTTGAAGTGAAGAATTAACTAGAATATTTTTCTTTGTATGTTCTAACAGGCACCAGAAGTCATCAGAATGCAAGATAAAAATCCATACAGCTTTCAGTCAGATGTATATGCATTTGGGATTGTTCTGTATGAATTGATGACTGGACAGTTACCTTATTCAAATATCAATAACAGGGACCAGGTAAATATTTACCACCTCTTGGTGTTTATTTTACCATCTGTATACAAGGCTCCAGGTAGTTGTAGAAAATAAGTGTTAACTTCTGGGTAAGCATGAAGGATAGAACTCTTGATTTTTGTTACCAGTTTTAGAAATCGTTTGTATACTTTTGGCAGTAATAGCAACACGTAAGTCCTTTCCTTAGAATATCAGTCATAAATGTTACAATGGAATAAAATTCCTGATTTTCTGACTAGAAACTACAGATACAACAATGGATATTTCTTGACCATAGCACAGTTAGAAGAATGAGCTCTGCTACTGTAGCATCTGGGCATTATACTGTTCACTGTATCACAGTTGTGCTGTCAGAACAGGCAGTCAGCTATGAGCTTCTTTATATTAAATTCTTTTAGAATTACTAAGGTTTCTTGAAATCTTTAATTTTTAAAACTAGGTAAATGGAAGGAATCACGCTTTGATTTTTCTATAATGAGAATTCTAGTAGGAGGGTAATTTTTTACTTCTTTCCTTCCTCAGCTCTTGTTCCCTGTCCCTTACCTTCCAAAAGGTACTAACATAGCCTCATGGAGCTCTTAGCCTTTTCTATCTCTGCCTCAGTAAGCTCGCTTAGACTTTTAAAATTGGCCAAGAAAAGTGAATTGTCTTTACTAAAATTACCTTGAATAACTACATTTTAAAAGGTTTGTGAATGTGTGTGTAGAGAGATTACAACAGTTACCCTGTTAATATATTAAAAACACTAGTTGACCACATAAACTCTAATTAAAGAATATTTATCCTTTATGCTGTGATTTGCCTCAGAACCACCTGAGAATTTTGTTTAAAAATGGGGATACTGGTGCAGATTCTAATTAAATGGGGAGGAGCCAATCACCTGCATTTTTTTCTGTTTCCCAGGTGATTCCAATACAGACCAAAGTTGAGAATCACCAGTCTAAATAATTTTTTAAAAAGGAGCGCAAACTTTTTAGGTATTTCATCATAACTTCCCAACCTAATGAGATGGTAGTTCTTGTATATAAATATTACTGCTTCATTTAAGTGATTTGGTCTGTTTTGTCAAGAGCTCAACTCTCTCTTTTTGGTGCTAACTCTGAGTAGCTTTCTCACTTCACTGTGATATCGGAGAAATAATCTCTTAAGTTACCATGTACTTTGTGTGTGTACTTATTGAATCACCATATGCCCCTTACACAACAGTGGTCTT
Source organism: Macaca fascicularis (assembly GCF_037993035.2). Taxonomy (NCBI): domain Eukaryota; kingdom Metazoa; phylum Chordata; class Mammalia; order Primates; family Cercopithecidae; genus Macaca; species Macaca fascicularis. The sequence continues at coordinate 182,423,793 of NC_088377.1, read as the reverse complement.
GACTGTGTTTGATGGTTTTTAAAAATGGCTACATTTCTACCCAGTTCATCATAAAACTAAATTTTGGTTAGTGTTGGCCTTTCTAACTACTTCATAGCTTTAGAATGTTGAGTCTTAGTTTTGAATGTGAAACAACATGACTTTGGATCTGATGTTTTAAGCCTGCATGAAACTTAGATTCAGGATGGACTGAAATTTCAGCTAAAGAACATAACTGAAACATTGTTCTTACTGTACTTGTGATAGATCTATATCACTGAAATGGTTGATTTGACAGTGGCAGTCGGGGTAGCTAAATGGTCTCTAATTTACAAGCTTTATGTCCTCTGCCTTTTATAGTCTTATTAATTCGATCATACAGCATAACATCCTGCACCATGTTCACTTTTCCTGTACATAATATTTTTCTGGAGGAATTATGGATTTTTAGTTTAGTTTCAGTTGATTTATCATATAGACTACAAATTAATAAAAATTTATGAACCTAAGATCTGGATGAAATTTATTTGTCAGTGAATACGTTTATCTTAATACAGTAATAAAATTGTAATATAGAAACAAGTATTATCTCCAAAATACGGATAAAAGCATCCCAGAGTTCTGCACTCATCCACTTCTTGGCATTTTAGGTGCTTTGTCCTCCATGGGAGTATAATAAATGATGTGGCAAGGGCTTACTCTCCATGAGAGGAATGTGTGACCAACAGAAGGGTAAGGCCTTTACTAGTTAATTCTTTCTAATAGTATAGTTAGAACCTTCTGGAATTTACTAGTCTGAAACCAAGTTAAGTATTTAATGGAGAAGAAGGAGGTAAAAGAATGATATCCTCTTACAACTACCCCCATTCTGCTTCATTACCCTCTAGTCTACTTTCATCAAATAGTACTTTCTATGAAACTCCACATTTTGAAGAGTTAACTCTGGCCATCCTCAATGAAGTTGCCCTAGGTATTGTTCCATTCATCCTTTGATTTTTCTTTTGCTGTCTGTAATACTTGGATCTCCATGGCTCTCAGATTAGACTTCTGTTTAAGAATCCAGGAATATTCTTTACTATGCAATGTGAATACCATTCCCCTAGACTCTCATGCCCATAGTCTGAGGTGGCAGATTTTGCCTGTAAATTCAGAGCACAGCTGGTAAAGCAGTGTGATGTAATGGCAGGTCTTGGACTCAGGTAGGTAGACTGGTCTACCTACCTCTCTGGGTATCTTTTTTTTCCTTTTTTCTTTTTTCTTTCTTTTTTTTTTTTTCCCAAGACGGAGTCTCGCTCTGTTGCCCAGGCTGGAATGCAGTGGCCTGATCTCAGCTCACTGCAACCTCTGCCTCCTGGGTTCAGCGATTCTTCTGTCTCATCCTCCCGAGTAGCTGGGATTGCAGGCGTGCACCACTATGCCCAACTAATTTTTTTGTATTTTTGGTAGAGACGGAGGTTTCACCATGCTGGTCAGGCTGGTCTCGAACTCCCGACCTGATGATCCGCCCGCGTTGGCCTCCCAGAGTGCTGGGATTACAGGTGTGAGCCACTGCACCTGGCCTTTTTTCTTTTTTCAGTTACCCCCAAAATAAGGGAATTCGGCTAAAGAATTTCTTCCAGCTTCAAAAATCAGATTCTTTTCTAAAATAGGTATCTTAGCTCTTTGCAAAGTAGTATGCCTTTTTACCTTTATTCACCCTAGTACTAAAAGTCTGGGAGATCACTTTGTCATCCCCCAACTCTTCTTTATCACTCCAACATTCTTCTCTCTAATCACCCTGTTCTTCCCTCCTTCAGTGCATTTTCTCTTGTCAGTTGGGATTAATAATGTGCTCACTTAAGCTAGGAATATTGACTATACCTTTATGGCTTTCTTTTCTTGGAGCAGAAGTGCTGTGTCTTCTTCGAAGAATAGATAGCATATATCCGTTATTTCAAGTGTATTCCAGTTATTATTGCTGCATAACAAACCACCCAGAATGTAGTAGCTTAAAATATGAATCTGTAGGTTGGGCTGTTCTCAGTGAGAAAGATTCTTACCAGTTTCACACCGTATTGACTAGAGTAGGTATACTGGGTGTTAAAAGGATCTACTCGAAAGTGGCTCATTCACATATCTGGCAAGTTGGTGCTAGCTAGAAGCCAGAAGCTCAGTTATTCTCCACCTGAGCCTTTCCTTGCGGACCTCTTTGCAGGTCTTCGAGGACCTCTTCATTGGTCTTCCTCACAGCATGGTGGCTAGGTTCTAAGCACAAGATCTGAAGAAACAGGAACTAAGTACTAGTCTCTTATCAACAGGCAAATTATTTTAATAGAAAATGTTTTCAATACCAACTATATACAAAGCACTGTGAAATATAGAAAGATTCAAAATGAATAAAAGAAAACACAGGCTCTGCTCTCTCAATGGCATGTGCAGTCCTGTTGAGGCTGTGCTGGGGGTGATACTGAAAATGAGCAGGCATGAGCTCCAGTAATACCATGGAGTGAATGACAGGGTCGAGACACCAGGAGTACTGAGTGTGGATTGAAAGTATGAAGAATCAGTCCCAGAATTTCAAGCCAAAGTATTGGTTTCGTTGTGTGTGTGCCACATGAATCTTCTGTCCATGAATAACATCCAGGAAGAACTTTCCCTTTTTTCTTCTTTCTGTTTCTTCATCAGTCAGCCTCTGCACCCCACCCCAGCAGATACTGAAAGTTGCCTGCTTTGTGCTCTGCACTAACTAAATTCTGTGGGATGTTTAAAAACATGAGAGTTGTCTTTGATTTTTTTTTCTCACATTCCTCCTGAAAGACTCTTGAAAAACTATGTATCTCCTTGTATATTTTTTAAGTTGGCATCTAAAAGTTTTTATCTTAAGTTTAAATAATTGCAAAGAATGTAATTTCCAGTATATTCTATTAACATTTTAAAATAAGACTATCTTAGAGAGAGAGATACATACATATATATATATCCCTCTTTTTGAAATATATGCATCAGAATCTTAAAACCATACTGATTTTATGCCTATTAAAAAATACTGAAGCTCTTCATTAATTTCTGGAAGTTTTACATGTTTCCTTTTTTCTCTTCAAACTATTTGTATTGTTTCTCACAGAAGTTCATCCTAGTAACATTTGTATGTTTTAAAGCCTTTTATTGACTACCTAAGTTACATCTCTGCAATAAAAATATGTATATAAGTTTAAATTTAGAATTTTACAAAATTGTGACTTCAAGCTCTGATTAGTAATTTTTTAAATTCTGAATTACGTCTTTGTTGCAAGTAATATATAGCTGATGAAAGTAGCATATAAGTTTTGATATATGGAAACATAGAAGGTAAAATTATATTGGAAATATGTATCTTAATGATATGGGGCTTTTCTTTTCCCTTCAATTAATGTATGTATCTGTGGATAAATACAGCTTTTTTGCTAGGACACTAGATACTAAGACTTACTATTTATTCTTTCCATATTTCATTTTTAAAGAGGTAAATACTGAGAAATTTTATCTAAATTATAAGAAGATGACAAAGGCAGGAGTTTTGTTGTAACCACATGCAGAGTTTAGTGGTCCCCAAGACCAGCTTCAGGTTTGTTAAAAGGACTCACTGAAAACTCACTGAAAGCTGCTCAAGACTCACTGACAACTGTTAAATTCACAGTTACAGTTTATTACGATGAAAGAATACAGATTAAAATTAACAAGGGAAGAGACCCATAGGACAGAATTCAGGAGCGTTCTTGTTGGAGCTTCCTGTCATCCTCTCCCAATGGAGCTGTGGACAGATCTTCCAGTAGCAATGTATGACAACACACATGGATTGTTGCCAACCAGGGAAGCTCACCTGAGCCTTGGAGTCTAGAGTTTTTATTGGGATTCAGTCACATAGATATGATTAATCACCTGCGGGGCTGACCTTAGTTTCCAGCTCCTGCAGAGGTCAAGCTGATGCCACATGACCCAGAGCCCTCTATAAATCACATTGTTAGCATAGACTATCTGGCATGGCCCATGGCCCCCAAATAAACAGACACTCTTATCAGGCAGGACATTTTAAGGGCTTAGTGATTACCTCCCAGGAGCCAGGAGCAAAGGCTAGCTCTCTCTTTGAGCAGGGTTAATTCTTTACCACATACTATATCACTCAGTCATTTGAGCTCATTCCTATAATGTACCAAAATTTACTTAGTAACTTGTCATTAAAAATGTTTTAAAAGCTCAGCTGACATTTCAATTAATATTTTTGAAAGTAAAGAGTTGAAAACCAACAGACGCCGGGCGCGGTGGCTCACGCCTGTAATCCCAGCACTTTGGGAGGCCGAGGCGGGCGGATCACAAGGTCAGGAGATCGAGACCACAGTGAAACCCCGTCTCTACTAAAAATACAAAAAATTAGCCGGGCGCGGTTGTAGGCGCCTGTAGTCCCAGCTACTCGGGAGGCTGAGGCAGGAGAATGGCGTGAACCCGGGAGGCAGAGCTTGCAGTGAGCCGAGATCGCGCCACTGCACTCCAGCCTGGGCGACAGAGCGAGACTCCGTCTCAAAAAAAAAGAAAACCAACAGACTTGTTTCCCATTCGTTGGAGCCCAGTTCGACACCAGTATTTAGAAATGTCGGCCGGGCGCGGTGGCTCAAGCCTGTAATCCCAGCACTTTGGGAGGCCGAGACGGGCGGATCATGAGGTCAGGAGATCGAGACCATCCTGGCTAACACGGTGAAACCCCGTCTCTACTAAAAAATACAAAAAACTAGCCGGGCGAAGTGGCGGGTGCCTGTATTCCCAGCTACTGGGGAGGCTGAGGCAGGAGAATGGCATGAACCCGAGAGGAGGAGCTTGCAGTGAGCTGAGATGCGTTCACTGCACTCCAGCCTGGGTGACAGAGCAAGACTCCGTCTCAAAAAAAAAAAGAAATATCTCTTTGTTGCCCCAGAGGTTTTTACACCCTGGGACAATGTATACTATAGTTAGGTTACATATGCGTAAAAGGTGTGCCTTTTGTAAAGTGGTAGAAGGGCAGTTATAACAGGGAAAATGAGAAAGGAAGATAAGTGTTATGCTTCCACTTGAGTGGTTCTCTGGCAAATCACTTTTTTCAAAGGGGATGCCAGTAAGTTGATAGTTGTAGAAATTAATTCCCTTAAAACGACCATGTTGGCTGGGCGTGGTGGCTCACACCTGTAACCCCAGCACTTTGGGAGGCTGAGGCAGGTGGATCATATAAGGTCTGGAGTTCAAGACTAGCCTGGCCAACATGGTGAAACCCCATCTCTACTAAAAAAATATAAACATTAGCTGGGCATGGTGATGTGCACCTATAATCCAGCTACTGGGGAGGCTGAGGCAGGAGAATCTCTTGAACCCAGGAGGGGGAGGTTGCAGTGAGCTGCAGTCATACCACTGCACTCCAGCCTGGGCAATAGAGCAAGACTCTGTCTCAAATTTAAAAAAAAAAAAAAAAAAAAACGCACCGTGTATATACCTTTGGCAAAGCCTTCCTGTAACCCCAGGGATACTTGACCCTAATTTAAAGACTACGGACATATGACATGGCTAATCAACTAGCAAAAAGTTATCACTCACCTTAATGAATAGTTAACTTAAACATTGAAAACCTCCTGTATCCACAAGGTTATGTTAAATACTGGTGGTAGTGGTGTTATAGATATTTTTTAAGTTGTTTTTTTTTTTTTTGAGACAGTCTCGCTCTGTTGCCCAGGCTGGAGTGCAGTGGCACAATCTCAGCTCACTGCAACCTCTGCCTCTTGGGTTCAAGCAGTTCCTGGCCTCAGCCTCCCACGTAGCTGGGACTACAGGCACTCGCTGCCACGCCCAGCTAATTTTTATATTTTTAGTAGAGACAGGGTTTCATCATCTTGGCCAGGCTGGTCTTGAACTCCTAGACCTCATGATCTACCCTCCTCGGCCTCCCAAAGTGCTGGGATTACAGGCGTGAGCCACCAAGCCTGGCTTCTTTAAGAATTTTTTAAAAACACATATGTATGAGTCACAATCTCTCTGCCCGAGCACCTATAGTCTCATTGGAGAACTTAGATAAGAAACATACCACAAAAAGATTAATAACCACACAAGGCAGTAAATGATCATCACAGCTAGTGGTGGGAAGGAGGACCATTATTACTTCTAGGTGTATAAAGAAAGGTATGATAAGCATGGTTACCTTTCAGTTAGGCCTTGATTCATCTGGATTTCAGGTAGCTGGCGAAGGGGTGAGGGAGGGCATTACAAGCACAGTAGGAGCAGCGGCAATAAAAAAGTTAAAAGTGGCGTCGTGTTGGGATAGTCTTCTCTACAAATCCTCTGTTACTTACTTAACTATATTATCTCAGGCAAGTTACTTAATTTATTTGAGCTTTGGATTCCTTATCTGTAAAACGGGGTCAACACCACCCTTGTAGAATTCTTTTTTGAGTATTAAATTAGATGATATCTAGAATCCAAGTGTCCCAAAGTTTTTTGGCCTTTCGGGGCTATCTTTTCCATTGATAGCCAGGTAAGAATACCTGAATTGCTGTCCATACTATATGACTATAGGCACTCCAGATCCTTTCTCTCAACTTTGAAGACCCCTATTCAAAGTGCTTTACATTCTCCTGGCTGTTGCTTATCACCTGTTGCTCCAAGGTATTATTCCAGGTTACTCCCACGATTCTAAGACTGCTGTCTTCCATTAAAATGATGATGTTTTGATGGTGTAGCTTCAGTAGGGGGCATTGTGAAAGAAAACTGTACTCCCCTCAATTCAGTATCTCTTTCCAAGGTTCATCCTTTAACCTCTACTATATAGAGACCACATTGCAATCAAAGCTTTACTAATGCCTGGCAGTTAAACAGGGTCATTACAACACCAAACAGGAAATAACACAATGTATCAAGCTTGGCCGTTTCTAAAATTCATCAGCTCTGCCCTGTAGCGGGGATCTCTTACGGGCTTTCAATCCACTTTACCCTCTACTCTCCACCTGTTGCACCTATTTCCTCTAAGACCAAAAGCCCTTCTCTCAGGCTGTCCTCCCTGAGTCCCAAGACTCCTAATATCTATCCCTGCCTGCCCTCAAAAGAGGCAAAATATTAGGAAATTAAGAAATTAGAAAAAATTATAAATCTCCGAATCCAGAGAAGACAAGCCTTTTTATTTCATTAAACAGATTTTAGCTCCTACTGGCTTCCCCTTCTCTCCTCTGGGGGAGGCTCTGGTTTGTATAACCAAGTGGTCCATTAGCATTTCCACAATAAAAGGGCTTAAGATGCAGATGCCAAAAAAAACTGATAAAATGTTAGCCTTTTTGGTTTTCCCTACATATATGTAAAGGACTTACCACAATATCCAACAACAAGATGTGCTGAATGATTTTTTTTCTTTTTTAAAGTAAAAAAGAGACACTGTCAGATCTGTTTTAGATGGTTACCCTGTGATTGGGAAAATGGACTAGATAAGGAGAGACCAAAAGCAGGGGAGCAATTAGAGAACCTTTGCCATAGTCCAGCAATCATGAAGATTTGAGCTTGCAACTCCTTTTGTGGGTTCCCTACAATCTATGATGTAGCATTGGTTTTTTAAAACTTTTTATTGAGGTGTAGTACATACATCATAAGCTGTAAATGTACAGCTTATTGTGTTTTCAGTGAATATGAAGTATATTTTTCAACGTATCTACAAGGTTGAATTATTTCCCTTTTTTTTCTCTCTCCAGATAATTTTTATGGTGGGACGAGGATACCTATCTCCAGATCTCAGTAAGGTACGGAGTAACTGTCCAAAAGCCATGAAGAGATTAATGGCAGAGTGCCTCAAAAAGAAAAGAGATGAAAGACCACTCTTTCCCCAAGTAAGAAAAAGCTTCATGCTATCCAAAAGAACAGACTAACATTCATAGACAGATTTCTGAGCACTTTTTTGGGCACACATTCTGTATTTCGTGAGTTTGGATTCTATGTGCAGACTCCAGACAAGTAAACATATTAAGATGGTTTCCTGAGGGTTGAGCAGTGGTACACCTAAAAATTTCGGGTCCCAATACAAAATATTCAGAAAGACTCTGCATTTGTCCATCAGTTCTCAGACTTCTCGGTCTTTGAATTCTTTTACATGTTTAAAAATTATCGAAGACCGCCCCCGCCCCCGCAAAGAGCTTTTGTTTATGTAAGTTTTAATTACCTTATTACAAATTAAAACTATGTTTTTAAAAATTTATGAATTAAACATAATAAACCAATATCTTAAATAATATTTAGGAAAAAACAGTTCTATTATCTAAGAGAAAAAAATTAGTGAGGAGTTGCATTGTTTTACTTTTTTTGCAAATCCCTTTGCAAAAAGAAGACAGCTGGATTCTCAGCTTTTGCACTCACATTGCAATATCTCACATCATGTCATCCATAAAAACTCTACTTAACGCTTGTAAAACAATGGCAGTAAAAAAGGCAAATGATATCTTATTGTTATTACAAAAATAGTTTTGACCTCATGGATCCCCTGGTGGTCCACAGACCACATTTTGTGAACCACTGCTTTATTTCTTCTTGGTGGTAAACAGATTCAAGCTTTCCTTTAATACTAGGTCTTTTTGAGGGGCATTTCTGCCTGGTGCAGAAAAAAGAAAAGGCAATAAGACAGTTGTCAGCTCAGCCTGCCTTCACCTAATTCTTGATAACTCATTGCTTTTTTTTTTTTTTTTCCATGTTGGATAAAGCCTTAAGTTAATAAGTCTTAGAAAGAACTGTAACTAAGGCCAGGCGTGGTGACTCATGCCCGTAATCCCAACATTTTGGGAGGCCAAGGCAGGCAGATCACTTGAGGTCAGGAGTTCGAGACCAGCCTGGCCAACGTGGCAAAACCCCATCTCTACTAAAAATACAAAAATTAGCTGGGGATGGTGGCAGGAGCCTGTAATCCCAGCCACTCAGGAGGCTGAGGCATGAGAGTCACCTGAACCCAGGAGGTGGAGATTGCAGTGAGCTGAGGTGACGCCACTGCACTCCAGCCAGGGTGATAGAATGAGACTGTCTCAAAAAAAAAAAAAAAAAAAAAAAATACCTCAACTAGCTTACAGAGTTTAGCTGTAGTAGATATTGTATTATAAATGCAATGTTTTCTGATACTTAGGGAGCTCCTGATAACACTGGATAAATATGCCTTCATGAATCAGTACAGTTTCAAGTGGGAAGTGCTGTTTCCCATAGTAACCCTGCTACCCTAATTACTGGAGTGTTCATTTATGAACTCTTAGGCCTTCGAATGCCCAATCCTAGCTGGGTAACTCAGACAGAAGTCACTGTTACTGGAATGAGATTCACTCATCCTTTATTTTTAAATCTAAAAAACATTCTTCTCTAAAGAATGAAAGAAGGTAAAATTGATGGTTTTTAACAAGTCTCTCAGGGTGTTGCCTAAGAAAAGAAAGGGAAAGCTAAGTGGTTCAGTGGGTAGATATAAGTTTCATTTTTCAGGGTTCAAAGTTACTGTTCCTTTGAGGAAGAGTTTTTATTTTTTTATTTGTTTCTCTAAGTCAGGAAACCTCTGAGTTGAGACTGTCCTGGTGAGAGACCAGTGCTGCTGACCAGCTTCAGCATGACCCTCTCCCATGTTCCCTTTTCACATCATGGTGCTCGGGTTTCTTACTTAGCATGGTTGATTGACATTAATAATGCAAAGTACATCCTTAGGCCTACTTTTAAAATGATATTAAAAGGGGCAAAATGCTTAGCTCATACTTCTAAATATAACATTTCATTAATTACATGGTTTCAAAAACTGAAGTACGTATGTGAACTTTCCAGATTATTGGAGGCTGTCCCTTTTAAGTGTTATTTTAAAATTTTTGTTACAGGATATCTTTTCACACCCTATTGTTATGTGCCACATAAATTTTAGATGGCTAAAGATCTATATATTTTTAAAAATATAAAATATTAAATCATTTTTATAGTTTTGAGGTAGGAAAGCCTTCCTTAATAGACAAAATTCAGAAGGAAAAAATTAGCAGATGTGAGTACATTAAAAATGTTTAAACTTCTATATAGAAAAATAACATTGAAAGATAAAGAGAATAATTATAGCATATATAACAAAAAGTAAATGTTTATAATATACAAAGGATTCCTTCAAATCAGTAAGTAAAAAACAATAGAAAATGGGCAAAGGGAATATGAACAGGTGATTCACATAATTAATACAAATGGTGAATGAATTTAGGGAAAGGTGTAAAGATGTCCATGGCGGTCAGTAAAATGCAAAGACACACAACAGTGAAATATATTTTAATTTTGCCTCTCAGGTTGGTAATATCCAGCACTGGGAACAATGTTGGGAAGTGAGGAGAAGAGCATTCTTTCTAAAATTTTAAAGGTTTGGTGGGAGGCACCATTTTGGAAGAACTTGGTAGAATCCATAAATTCAAAGTACTTCTAAAAATCTGTGCTATGTAACCTATTTCATAAGTATTCAGATCTATATAAGAATGTTTACTATAATAAGAAAAAGACATTAAGATTTAGTTTTGTATTGATGACATAGATATTGGTGAGAGAAAAAGAAAACAAGACAGAAAACAAAATGTAGTATGATACTCTTTTTTTTTTTTAAATAGGCAGAGCCTGTTCTGTTGCCCAGGCTGGAGTGCAGTAATATGATCATAGCCCACTGCAGCCTCAAACTCCTGGGCTCAAGCGATCCTCTCACCTCAGCCTCCTAAGTAGCTGGGACTGCAAGTGCCTATTACCACACCCAGCTAATTTCTTGTGGTGGTGGTGGTGGTGGCGGCGGTGGTGGTGGTGGTTGTAGAGACAGACTCTGACTATGTTGCCCAGGCTGGTCTTGAACTCCTGGGCTCAAGCGATCCTCTGGCCTCAGCCTCCCAAAGTGCTGGGATTACAGGCATGAGCCCCAGTGCCCAGGCTGACAACCACTTTAAAAGGTTGTACAGAGGCCAGGCGCGGTGGCTCACACCTGTAATCCCCGCACTTTGGGAGGCCAAAGCAGGCGGATCACTTGAGGTTGGGAGTTCAAGACCAGCCTGACCAACATGGAGAAACCCTGACTCTATTAAGAATACAAAATTAGCCAGGCATGGTGGCACATGCCTGTAATCCCAGCTACTCGGGAGGCTGGGGTAGGGAAATCGTTTGAACCCAGAAGGTGGAGGTTTTGGTGAGCCAAGATTGTGCCATTGCACTCCAGCCTGGGCAACGAGAGTGAAATTCTGTCTCAAAAAAAAAAAAAAAATGTTGTACAGGTGGGCTCTGTTTTCATAGATGTATTTTTATACATAAAAAAGGTACTGAAGAGGCCAGGCGCAGTGACTCACACCTGTAATCCCAGCACTTTGGGAGGCCAAGGTGGGTGGATCACTTGAGGTCAGGAGTTCGAGACCAGCCTGGGCAACATGGTGAAACCTGTCTCTACTAAAAATACAAAATTAGCCGGGCTTGGTGGCACATGCCTGTGATCCCAGCTACTCGGGAGGCTGAGACAGGAGAATCACTTAAACCTGGGAGGCAGAGGTTGTGGTGAGCTGAGATTGTGCCACTGCACTCCAGCCTGGACAATAGAGTGAGACTCAGTCTCAAAAAAAAAAAAAAAAAAAAAGATACAGAAGAAAGTATAGACTCCAACAGTAGTTATCCCTGGAGAGCAGGATTTGAGAGCCTTATACTCTTTATACATTTCTATAGTATTTTAATTCTTATCTGCATGCTATACTTGGAATTTAAAATTTTTTGCAACTGCTTCTTTTTCTTATGTTAATCATCATAAAGATTACTTTTTTAAAAATACAAGTTTAACTTTTGAAAACAATTTTCAGCCAGGTGTGATGGCTGGTGTCTGTAATCCCAGCCCTTTGGGAGGCTGAGGCAGGCAGATCACCTGAGGTCAGGAGTTTGAGACCAGCCTGGCCAACTTGGTGAAACCCTGTCTCTACCAGAAATACAAAAATGTAGCTGGGTATGGTGGTGGGCACCTGTAATCCCAGCTACTCGGGAGGCGGAGGCAGGAGAATCGCTTGAACCCAGGAGGCGGAGGTTGCAGTGAGCTGAGATTGTGCCACTGCACTGTAGCCTGGGCAGCAAGAGTGAGACTCCCTCTCAAAAAAAAAGAAAAAAAAAATTTGATATCTCAGGACAATAACAAAAGTAATAATAATAGCTGCTAAAGTTTTACTGAGTGCTTATTATAGGCCAGACATTATGCCAAGCCCTTTAAACACATATTTTGTGATTATGAACATGCATTATCATGCTGTATGCCTTCAAGGATTATAACCTGTTTCTTTGTACCTTAAAATTGTGAATTTCTGCATTTTATGTATTGGGGTCTGTTTGTCGAGTTCTCCTCTCTTTGCTCTTGGGTTGTCACCTGTCATTTCTCATGTGCTACTAGCACTCTGGGTCCATGGGGTTCTGCTTTTCATTAGGTGTATGTAAAACATTTCCCATTGCTAGGTTCCTTTAAAGGGCAAGTAGCTGTGATAGTTCTGTTAGGAGACAGTCATATAGTGCTTTACTTATTTATACTCCATCTTCTTCCCAACAGAGACTTGTGGTCTATAACAAAAAGGTGTAAAATTGGTTTTAAATTTCTATTATTTACTGTTTCAAGACTAACAAATGATCTAAAATATAAAAAAAAAAGCTGACTAAGAATTATTCTCCCCATTTAATTTACAGGGATAGTTTCTTCTTAAGAAAAAATACCAGTTCTTTACAAATATTTTCCCAAGCATTTATGACAATACTGAAAACAATGTAAGATTTCAGGTGCTTTCTTGTAAAGTGTGATGGGACTCTTAAAGATTTATACCACACAGATTTTCATTCTTCTTTCTGTTTTTTCTTTTTCTTTTTTTCTTTCTTTTTTTTTTTCTTTTTTCTTTTTTTTTTTTTTCTTTTCTTTTTTTTTTCTTTTTTTTTCTTTTTTTTTTTTTGTAGATTCTCGCCTCTATTGAGCTGCTGGCCCGCTCATTGCCAAAAATTCACCGCAGTGCATCAGAACCCTCCTTGAATCGGGCTGGTTTCCAAACAGAGGATTTTAGTCTATATGCTTGTGCTTCTCCAAAAACACCCATCCAGGCAGGGGGATATGGTGCGTTTCCTGTCCACTGAAATAAATGAATGAGAGAGTTCAGGAGAGTAGCAACAAAAGGAAAATAAATGAACATATGTTTGCTTATATGTTAAATTGAATAAAACATTCTTTTTTTTTTAAGGTGAACCAAAGAACACTTGTGTGGTTAAAGACTAGATATAATTTTTCCCCAAACTAAAATTTATACTTAACATTGGAGTTTTAACATCCAAGGGTTAAAATATATAGACATTGCTAAAAATTGGCAGAGCCTCTTCTAGAGGCTTTACTTTCTGTTCTGGGTTTGTTTCGTTCACTTGGTTATTTTAAGTATTAAACTTCAGTTTCTCATGCAACTTTTGTTACCAGCTATCACATGTCCACTAGGGACTCCAGAAGAAGACCCTACCAGTGCCTGTGTTTGCAGGTGAGAAGTTGGCAGTCGGTTAGCCTAGGTTAGATAAGGCAGACTGAGCAGATCGTAATTTAGGAAGTCAGTAGAATTTAATAATTATTATTATTAATACTTTTTCTATAACTGTTTCTTTTTATAACAATTTGGAAAATGTGGATGTCCTTTATTTCCTTGAAGCAATAAACTAAGTTTCTTTTTATAAATTTTGAGTGCAGGTGACCAAAAATATTGCTAAGGAGTGGCATGTTTGACATGAGTAAAATGTCTTAACTTTGGATTTTTAGCAGGAAAATGTTATAAATTGGAGTTTCTTTTAAATAGCTTTTTTTTAAAATACATTAAGGATGTCTTGCTCACGTAGAAGTCAAATTTCATTGCAAATGCATTGCTGCCTTCATACCCAATCCCTCCCCTACAAAAAATCTTCACAGAATTCTGTGAGAACTTTTAGGTGTGTTTTTCTTTGAGATACCTATCTGGTTGCCAAACACCAGGTAATAGAGTTTTTAAGTTGTTATTAGATTATCCTTACCTCTCATGATGCGTATTTTAGCAATCACTTTGTCATTGTGTCTCATGTTCTGTCCTCCTTATATTCTTTGCCCAGCAAGATTCTACTTATGATGAATGAATGCTCTTCTCCTTTTTGCATTCCATGGTATGAAGTATTTGTTAGGGTTCTTTAATACTTATAGATTGTTGTGTAGAAAATGACTGTAATGTGGTGGTCAGTGTATTCTTACTGTGATTCAGAGGGAATCCTTTGTAGAAAGCAACAGCACGTGGTCCTGTCAAAGATTTGGCCATCTCTACTTACTGTCAGCCTCTTAACTATATCTTCACTTACTCAATTTGGTTTTGTCATGATTTTTAAATGTAGCCAGTAGTTCAAGGTCCTTCCAGTAAACAGACATCTGTATGAATGCCTCCTTGAAGTCAATAAAGAAGTAAATTGAGAAGACTTTAAATTAATGATAATTTAGTTTTTAAGTGCCCATAAATAAAGTTTTGAAACATTTTCTTTGTTTGAATAGTTAGATGTCATCCAGGAAACCACTCAATAATAATTATAGCAAACCTTTAGCCCCTCATTTGGGTAGCTTAAGATAAGTAATGCCATTATGATTTCAGAATTGATTCATGACTTTAGTTAAGAAAATGAAACATTTCTCATATTTAAAAAAAATGATACTAAGGAATAAAGAAATGTAACTATTGGAAAATATCTAAGTATCTGATTTTTAAATCCTCCAGTGGCACTAAAAATATGATTATTAGTAATTGTAAGATAGGGTTTTATTCATTCACAAATAGAAGACTACAAGCATGTAACTAACCAAGTGTTTATAAAATTGACTTTATGGAATGCTCCAAAGGTTTGGCCATTTTGAGGCACAAGGTCAAGGGATCTCTTTATTGATACAGCTCCTTCTAGAATTTCCCAGCATACCTGCCTCACTGTTCTTCCTTTCATTCTTCACTCTCTTTTTCTTCTCGGTGCCATCCTGCCTAGGCTCCCATCGTCTGCATCTGACGCCTTTCCTTTCTTTCTTTACTAGTCTCCTTTGCAATGGGGCATGGCTAAGCTCTGTAGAACCACTCAGAAACTCATTGTTCCATTCTGTAGCCAGTAAAACATGCCTCCAAAGTAACACAGAGTAATTCTACTCTGTCTTTTAAATTAGGTCGACCAGAAATGTTAGTGAAAGGACATTAAAAATGTGACAGGTGACATGTTTAGCTAATACAGATATGGAGAAATAGGAAACAGTAGAATTAAATGTTTCCCTTTCAGGTTTAATTGTATTTGTTCTTGGGTTTTGTTTTATACTGAGTTTTAAATATATTTTCCAAATAAAAACATTATTTTTTCTAACCATATGTAGAGTTAATCTCTTTGACTAAGTAGTTGAAACAAAAGAACATTTGTTCTTTTGTGACTGCTTTTTTCCTAAAACCTGAGCCCTCATATTTTTTTTAATTAAAGTTGATTTCCTTCTTCAGTAAGGAAACCTTTTTACAAAATTTGTTTTACCTTTTACAAGTTTTACTAATCAGTAATAGGGAAAAAGATTTGTCTTCTTGATTTTAAGTAGTTTCAGGATCACAGGATATAATCAGATGCTTCCTGTGTAATCAAATGCTTCCTGTGAATAAATAAATTTATTTATTTTCAGGCATTATACTAGCCATTTAATCTTTTTTATTTATTTGCTTCCTGCCCCTTGGATGGCATATATTAGCCATTTAGATACTAAACTCTAATAGTTAAGCCAATAGTTAAAATTGTCCTCTCTAAAACATTGGCTATTTAATATACCAGCTTAAATGACCTTTCTCGCAAGTGAGTCACTCTTTTTTAAGAACATATGTGCCTTTTTAAAAAATACTATGAAATGGTGCTTCATGACAGAAACATTTTACCAGTTATAGTCTTATTTGACTGAAAATTTTTGAGCATTTCTGTAGAACTTTTTACTTTACTAAATATTTCATCTCTCCTGTGACTGTTTCCTCAAAGAATTTAAAAGACCCAATGTGTCTATGCCAGAATGTTTCCCATCCTTTTGAAACTGCCTGGGCCAGGCGTGGTGGCTCATGCTGCAATCCCAGCACTTTTGGAGGCCAAGGTGGGCAGATCGCATGAGCCCAGGAGTTTGAAACAGCCTGGACAACATGGCAAAACCCTATCTCTACAAAAAAATTTTAAAATTAGCCAAGCATAGTGGTGCACAACTGTAGCCCCAGCCACTTGGGAGGCTGACATAGGAGGATCGCTTGAACTTGGGAGGCGGAGGCTGCTGTGAGCCTTCATCATGCCACTGCACTCCAGCCTAGGCAACAAAGCAAAACCCTGTTTCAAAAAAAGAAAAGAAAAAAAGAAACTGCTTGAAAGTCATGACAAAGAGTGTCAGGAGGGGATTTACTCTGGCTGCAGTTGACTTTCTCCTTAAATGTCAAGTAGTGATTAATTTGGGTAAGAAGTAACCTGTTATATTTTTTATAACATACTTTAAGGAATTTATCAAATTCTGTGTATAATGCCCATTAAAATATACTCCATTCTGGAATAAAGGGTAATGAGTAATATTTTTAAACTAGTTAATAAAGTCCTTAGCTTTCACATAAACCATGACATTTGAGGTGTCTAAAATCACAGGGTCTTTTTTTTTTTTTTTTCAGTCTTCCCAGTTGTTCTCTGCTGTATTCCTAAATAAAGTTAAATTGAAAATGCATGGCTGGTTGTGGTGCCTCACACCTGTAATCCCAGCACTTTGGGAGGCTGAGGCAGGTAGATCACTTGAGGCCAGTTCGAGACCAGCCTGGCCAACATGGTGAAACCCCATCTCTACTAAAAATACAAAAAGCTGGGCGCGGTGGTGTGCACCTGTAATCTAGCTGCTTGGGAGGCTAAAGCACAAGAATTGCTTGAATCCAGGAGGCGGAGGTTGCAGTGAGCCAAGACTGCACCACTGCACTCCAGCCTGGGTAATAGAGCAAGACTCTCTCAAAAAAAGAAATTGAAAATGCAGCTTAAGTTATCCTCAGCCTGAAAGAAGGGGAAAGAAAATGCTTCAGTTTGGCCTCAAATTGATTTTTTTTATTTATTAATATACCAAGATTTTTTTAAGACACAGAGTATCGAAGTATTTCACTTCAAATAACCACACAAGCACAGTTGGCTCTTCAAATAAAATCGGGTAGGAAGTAGAATAGTAGAGATTTCCAGATCGGCAAGAAGGAATCATTAAGACAAGATACTTTTTCTGAAAGCAGATTCATCACCTGTTACTGCCATGTTTTCCTTAAATTCTCCATGATTTTAGGGACATTTTAAGAGTCTTATTTTATTGATTCCTAAACTATGGATTCTTTTCTTTTTTTCCCCTCAATCCCAAGTGTGACTATAAAAAGGACTGCATTCTGTTGGAAGCACTAGACTTTCGATAGAGTGATAGTGTTTACTTTGTTCTTTGTGCGGTTGTTTGGTTTTAATTTTTTTTTGGAGACAGAGTCTCACTCTGTCATTCAGTCTGGAGTGTAGTGGTGCAGTACCACCACGCCCTGGTAATTTTTGTTTTTGTTTTTGAGACAGAGTCTCATTCTATTGCCCAGATTGGAGTGCAGTGGTGTGATCTCAGCTAACTGCAGCCTCTGCCTCCCGGGTTCAAGTGATTCTCCTGCCTCAGCCTCCTGAGTAGCTGGAATTACAGGTATGTGGCACCACACCTGACTAATTTTTTTTTTTTTTTCCAGTAGAAACAGAGTTTCACCATGTTGGCCAGGCTGGTCTTGAACTCCTGACCTCAGGTGATCCACCCACCTCGGCCTCCCAAAGTGCTGAGATTACAGGCATGAGCCACCTTGCCGGCCTGGTTTTTATTTTTAAGACTAATATTTAAGTTTGTGGAGCATGACACTTCAACAAAATGAAATTTCTAATTATTATAATGAATAGGAAACATTATCTGAAGTTGTGTGTGTGTGTGTGTGTGTTTTGTTTTGTTTTGTTTTCGAGACAGGGTTTTGTTACTCAGGCTGGAGTGCAGTGGTACAATGCTGGCTCACTGCAGCCTCAACCTGCTGGTCTCAAGTGATCCTGCCACTTCAGCCTCCTAGGTAGCTGGGACTACATGCATTTGCCACCACATCCAACTAATTTTTTTTTTAATTTTTATTTAGTTATTTATTTATTTATTTATGTTTTGTAGAGACAGGGTCTCACTATGTTGCCCTACCTGGTCTCAAAGTCCTGGGCTCAAGCAGTCCTCCTGCCTTGGCCTCCTGAAGTGCTGGGATTACAGGCGTGAACCACCATGCCCAACCTTAGCTGAAGATTTTTTTAAGTATTTTTTAATGTGGTATATTAAGATTTGGCTTAGATATTATCATTTTCTGATTTTTTTTAATAGATTAATTCTAGGCATTTTTATAAAGATTTCTTTTCTGTAAATCTTATGTTTACATTGACCTTAATGAGATTTGGATTCGGCTAGATACATGATTACTCATAAGAATGTTGCAAGTCACTTTAAAGGAACATTAAAACACTAAAAATAGCAGCCTTAAAATTATAAGTACTCAAACTGTAAGCAACAATAGTAAGAATGTTTGTATATTTCTGGAGTGTGTTACCATAATAGCCTCCTATGATTATACTCCAAATGTTTTACTCTAAGGTCTTCGTAATTTAATTTAGCCTTTAAAAAAAAAAAAAAAAAATCAGTGCCAGATTCCCCAAACCTTTTAACTTTAAATATGAGGCAATAATTCTTTTACCCTTTCTTGATCTTTGGACTCACAATACCTTAGTTAATTGCTTGTTAAAAGGAATCCATGCATAGAAAGAGGTAGTATGACTATCTACAGTTCATTAGTAGTGGTATTCAGATTGGGAAACAAAGTGTTAATTGTTGAAAGTTGTTTAGGGACTGCTGGGTCTTGGAGTCAGCACCTGGGTTTGCATTTCCACCTCTGCAATTTTTTGCATATGATCTCAGGCAAGTTGCTTGACCACTCTAAACCCTGGCTTCCTCATCTATATAATACAGGTAATAGCATCCGCCTCACAGTGTTATTATGAGGATTGGATGCAGATGTGTACAAAGTGTTCAGTGAGGCATCAGGCACTCAGTCAGTCACTAGTACCATCAGCTTACAAAGCTGAGGATTCAGTCATCCAGTCTTTAGCAATTTGTTGTTTGTTGGGATGTGCCAACGTTATCTAGCAACCAGTTGGAATCTGATAGCAATCAGAAATTAGACAGGTTATTCCTGGATTACTTAAACGGTATATTCATATAAGTGATTGCTTGGATCCTCACCAGAAGCTGCTATTGAAAAATAGTGGTATGGCTGGCCAGGCGCGGTGGCTCACACTTGTAATCCCAGCACTGTGGGAGGCCGAGGCGGGCGGATCACGAGGTCGGGAGATCGAGACCATCCTGGCTAACACGGTGAAACCCCGTCTCTACTAAAAATACAAAAAAGTTAGCCGGGCATGGTGGCGGGCACCTGTAGTCCCAGCTGCTGGGGAAGCTGAGGCAGGAGAATGGCGTGAACCCGGGAGGCGGAGCTTGCAGTGAGCCGAGATCACGCCACTGCACTCCAGCCTGGGAGACAGAGTGAGACTCCGTCTAAAAAAAAGAAAAAAGAAAAAAGAAAAATAGTGGTATGGCTGACTGAATTTTGATAATTGTCAGTTATTAACTCATCCCCAGAAATTATCTATAGTATGTATAACAGGAACTGGGTTTTAGTTACAAGTAGAAACTGTGGACAAAATGGTCGATGAAAAATAATGGCGGCCGGGTGCAGTAACTCACACCTGTAATCCCAACACTAAGGGAGGCCAAGGCAGGCAGATTACCTGGAGTTTGAGACCCAGTCAGGAGTTTGAGACCCAGCCTGGCCAACATGGTGAAACCCCATCTCTACTAAAAATACAAAAATTAGCCAGGCCTGGTGGCGGGTGCCTATAATCCCAGCTACTTGGGAGGCTGAGGCAGGAGAATCACTTGAACCCAGGAGGCAAAGGTTGCAGTGAGCCGAGATCGCACCATTGCACTCCAGCCTGGGCAACAAAAGCAAAACTCCATCTCAAAAAAAAAAAAGAAAGAAAAAAGAAAAATAGGCCGGGCGCGGTGGCTCAAGCCTGTAATCCCAGCACTTTGGGAGGCCGAGGCGGGTGGATCACAAGGTCAGGAGATCGAGACTATCCTGGCTAACATGGTGAAACCCCGTCTCTACTAAAAATACAAAAAACTAGCCGGGCGTGGTGGCGGGCGCCTGTAGTCTCAGCTACTTGGGAGGCTGAGGCGGGAGAATGGCGTGAACCCGGGAGGCGGAGCTTGCAGTGAGCCGAGATCACGCCACTGCACTCCAGCCTGGGAGACACAGCGAGACTCCGTCTCAAAAAAAAAAAAAAAAAGAAAAAAGAAAAATAATGGCATGAAGCCCCCAAATTCATTAAGCTATAGGAGCATGATATCACAAGGGTACTTTGTGGTTTAAAGAATCCCTTATGCTGATAATTATGTTCGGTGACATGTGCCTATATTTAATTTTTTGTTAGTTTGAAGGTGAAATTAAATAGAAAATGGGAGGTCTGGATTTTCTCTCTCTGTCAAACGTTTGATGTGAACAAATCATTTGACCTCTTAATTGTATCTTTCGCAAAATGAGGATAACTACTGCCTCTCTTTTCCTAATAGTGGCATTATAATAATATGATAGGTGAAAATGAGTTGATAATTCAGGGGTGGAAGTATTCTACAAATTAACATTACTACTTTACATTCAGTTTCTGAGAAATTTTGTTCATTGGAACTGCTTTCAGCTTGATCAGAACCATGATACATAAAACCCAACTGGGAAACTCTCTGCAGACTTGCTGTTTAATTGATACAGCTGAACCATGTTCTTCATACTATATATGTTGTGTTCTTCCATGGGTTTCAGCCATTTTAGCTTTTAAATTGGCAATGCTGTTGCTAGACTTGAAATATATAACTAGTCACTTTTCAGTGAAGCTCAAATGAGGCTTTTTCTGTGTCTCTAGGTTATTTGAGATGACTTTTTTAAAATTAGCTCTTGTCCTCCCTCTACAGGAGAATTTGCAGCCTTCAAGTAGCCACCATCATGGCAGCATCTGCTCTTATTTCTTAAGTCTTGTGTTCGTACAATTTGTTAACATCAAAACACAGTTCTGTTCCTCAAATCTTTTTTTAAAGATACAAAATTTCCAATGCATAAGCTGATGTGGAACAGAATGGAATTTCCCATCCAACAAAAGAGGAAAGAATGTTTTAGGAACCAGAATTCTCTGCTGCCAATGTTTCTTCAACAAAAATACCACGAGCATACAAGTCTGCCCAGTCCCGGGAAGAAAGAGGAGAGACCCTGAATTCTGACCTTTTGATGGTCAGGCATGATGGAAAGAAACTGCTGCTACAGCTTGGGAGATTTGCTATGGAAAGTCTGCCAGTCAACTTTGCCCTTCTAACCACCAGATCAATTTGTGGCTGATCATCTGATGGGGCAGTTTCAATCACCAAGCATCGTTCTCTTTCCTGTTCTGGAATTTTGTTGTGGAGTTCTTTCTCCTAGTGACCACCAGTTAATTTCTGAGGGATGGAACAAAAATGCAGCTTGCCCTTTCTGTGTGGTGCGTGTTCAGGCCTTGACAAATTTTATCAAAAGGAAACTTTTATTTAAATGGAGGCTGAGCAGTGAGGAGTCGATGCGTCTTGGTATGGAGGAAAAGGGCATGCTGCATCTTCTTCCTGACCTCCGGGGTCTCTGGCCTTTTGTTTCCTTGCTCACTGAGGTGTCTGCCTAACCAAGCAGGCTAGATAGTGCTGGCACACATTGCCTTCTTTCTCATTGGGTCCAGCAATGAAGATAAGTGTTTGGGGATTTTTTTTTTCCTCCACAATGTAGCAAATTCTCAGGAAACACCGTTTATATCTTCCTCCTATGCTCTTCCAGTCACCAACTACTTATGCGGCTACTTTGTCCAGGGCACAAAATGCCATGGCAGTATCTAACTGAAACCCCACAAAACTGCTTAGTAACAGTTTTGAATGTGAGAAATTTAGATAATTTAAATATAAGGTACAGGTTTTAATTTCTGAGTTTCTTTTATATTTTTATTAAAAAGAAAATAATTTTCAGATTTAATTGAATTGGAAAAAAAATACTTCCCACCACAATTATATATCCTGAAAATTGTATTTTTGTTATATAACAACTTTTAAGAAAGATCATTATCCTTTTCTCTACCTAAATATAAGGAATCTTAACATAATGACAAATATTTATAATTTTTCAGTTAATGGTACTTGCTGGATCCACACTAACATCTTTGCTAATAATCTCATTGTTTCTTCCAACTGATTCCTAACACTACATCCCATATCTTCTTTCTAGTCTTTTATCTAGAATATGCAACAAAATAAAAATGGTGGCGTCTCCATTCATTCTCCTCCTTCCTTTTTTCCCAAGCCTGGTCTTCAAAAGGTTGGGCAGTTTGGCAGCTGAATTCCCAGACAGAGAATAGAGCAATTTTAGGGATATTAGGACTGAGGGAGGGTGTGGAAAACCTGTCATCGGTGGTTTTTATAGAAAGAGCTGGCATTCGTTAAGAACCTAAATCTTTATCTTTGCATAAAGGGAAAATATAACCTAGTTATAGCTTCCATTGGCCTTTATTAAAGGGTAATATCAATCACAGTCATAGCAAAGAAAGCGGATGTATTAATGGCAAATTAATGGAAAACTTCCCTTATCAGGAATCTAGACTCAGAATTTAGGAACGTAAATCAAATCAGATATACCAGCCAAGCTATAGCCAAGGACTTGAAAGAAATTAAACAAGACCCAGAATAAATCAAGGAATTAGAAATTGTTATTTAAAATTTTCAGATTGTAACTCCAGGCCCTGCTCTCTGTATTTCAGCCTACTAAAAGCTCACTACCATTAGATTTTTGCTAACATACATGTATTCAGAAGAAAACCTATTGAAATGTTCATTGTCTTGTAAAAGATTGTCCTAGTAAAATGGAAAAGATCCTTAAATTATTCATCAGTTTGAAAAGCAAATTGTTTTTAAGTTTTACATCAACAGGGCAGTGTCTTACAAAATTCAGAAATTGCAAAGGTGAAAATAATTCCCACTGATTTGAAGAACATCTTCTGTGCATAATAACTGCCTCTCTTGAAAAGCATTAGCTATTTTTTTCTTTTTAAATATATCTCTAGATGCTTTTAAATGTGGCTGTGTTCCCTTTACCAAGATTGGCTTCAAGTTTCTGCAAGTAGAGAGACCTGGGCTTGAACAAGAGGATGTGTTTCATGTCCTGCCAAGGAGGCAGAACGTGTGCAGCCTGGATCCAGGACTGCCTCCGCGGGACAGGGGCAGTACCATTAGGGAGGAAGCTTAGCATTTCAGTTTCCTAAACAACATTCAGGGTGATACACTTTTTCTTCCCTTGCATTTTAGAATAGGCTGGTATCTCATTTGAACAGGGGAGCAGACTTGATCTCAAATGAAGCTGTGCCCAGGAGCCAGGCTCAGTATATTGAGATTTTTATAGAGACCTTTAAAAATAAAATATTTAAACCTCTCTTTTCTTCCTTTTTCTACAAAATAGGTTTTGTCTCTAGTTTACAAATGACATGAAAATAGGTTTTATTTGTGTTTTATCTGCTTTATTTTTTGATGCCTAGACAACAGATAGACTTAACTGAGCTCCTAAAAATGAGGAAGAAGTCCTTATTTGTGAAAAGCACTTTATGAGTAATTGTATAGACAGTATGTGGCTGCATCACTGATCATCTTCTAAGGGTGTAACAGTCTGGTCTGTAAAGTGGCTGCAGTGCCTTCTGTAGTGTGTTTTATTTTTGGTAGGGAGAGGTAAAGCCTTCTGAAAAATTTGAGAGCAACTATAGAGGACTGTTTGTAACTGTGTAGTATTCCTGATGGACTTTTTTCATCATTAGAGTCTAGGACCTAGACTTTTGCCACTGAAATAATATTGACCAAAAAAAGTAGTTTATAAAAGGGATTTGTGAATAGAAAATTCAATGTGATCGTTTGTTGTTAATGTGCACCTTAAAAGAAGATTGTGTCTAGCTGTCACATTCTGGTTCCTGAATATCCCACCCCTGACTGTATTTGAGATCTAGTAGGGCATACTGGGGCATTCTAGAAGATAAAATCCCATACAAATGATATGTGCTATATTTATGTTGGTGTTGGAGAAGAAAGAGCAGTATATAAAGAAATAATTCAAGACTGCAGCACTGTCAACCTGAAACTTTGTAAATATTTCCTAGCTTCTGGTTTGGTGCAGTGACAGCACTTTCATCACAGGATGTTACCTTGTATTCATCAGGCAGAGTGCGAGCTGCCGCACACCCTTCTCAGATCTCACCTGTCCCCACTGTACATCCACCTGCCAGCCGCTTGCAAACCTCATCTCTAGCTTTAGTTTGAAACCACATTGCAGGGTTCAGGTGACCTCTTCAAAAACTACCTCCTCAGAATGAGGTAATGAATAGTTATTTATTTTAAAATATGAAAAGTCAGGAGCTGTAGAACATGACGATGATTTAAGATTTTAACTTTTTTGTGTACTTGTATTTGAGCACTCTCATTTTGTCCTAAAGGGCATTATACATTTAAGCAGTAATACTGTAAAAAAAAATGTGTTGCTCAGAATATCTGAATGTTGTTGAAAGTGGTGCCAGAACCAGTTTAGGGGTACGTTTCAGAATCTTAACCTTGAGTCAGTTGCATGAAATTAAATAGCTGTGGTATCACTTCACTAACAGTGATGTAATTTTAATTTTCAGTAGGCTTGGCAAGACAGTACGTCCTCATAATGAGCTTGCTGCAGCTTTGTCACATGCACAGGCATTCATAGAGACTGCCCAGCTGAGAGGGTAGAACGTTACTCTTTTTGCAAGATTCTCTTCTTTGTCCAAGTTGGCATTGTTAGTGCTAGAATACCAGCACCTTGAGACTAGCAGATTCCAACCATTAGGCTATAAACACCATAGCCAGAGATGGCAGGTTTACTGTGAGTATGAAGAGCAAATAGCTTACAGGTCATGTGTTGAAATGGTATAGGTGAGGCTCTAGAAAAATACCTTGACAATTTGCCAAATGATCTTACTGTGCCTTCATGATGCAATAAAAAAGCTAAAATTTTAGCAGAAATCAGTGATTTGTGAAGAGAGCAGCCACTCTGGTTTAACTCAGCTGTGTTAATAATTTTTAGAGTGCAATTTAGACTGCACAGGTAAATGCACTAAAGAGTTTATAGCCAAAATCACATTTAACAATGAGAAAACACACAGGTAAATTTTCAGTGAACAAAATTATTTTTTTAAAGCACATAATCCCTAGTATAGTCAGATGTATTTATCACATAGAGCAACTAGGTTGAAAATATAGTTCAGTGACATTTCTAGAGAAACTTTTTCTACTGCCATAGGCTCTTCAAAGCACGGAACTTTTACACAACAGAAGTGTTGACAGAAGTTTCAAGAAATTGCTGCAGTTTAGGGTTGAAGTACTGTATGATGGGCAGCAATCGTGTATTCACTTAGAAGGGGAAATTGAAATACAGGACCGAATTTGGTTTTATCAGTTTCCAGAGTACTGCTGCCAACCTAGACACTGATTTTTCAGAGTTTGAAATGTAAATTTCTTCCCAGGACTTGCTTGCACATGAAGCTGGACTGCGTTAGTCATCCTGTCCCAAAGTGCTGTCGGGGCCAGGGTGGAAGTCTCGAGGCATCCTTTATGACCTGGCCCCTGGATGTAAAAGAAAACATATTCCATGGTGTGGTTCTTGTATCTTGTTTCATTCCTCACCATTGAAAGAGGAAGTCCATGTATTGTCTCCAGCGCATCCCTGAAATGTTGTACTGGGATGGATTACTGATGCCCATTGGTAGATGAACCCCAGAGGAGGGTTGTAGCATGTCTGCCCCAGGCAATGATTTGTGGCTTGGCCAGAGGAGAGCGAAGTCACCAGTGTATCTGTGGTCCATGTTGCTAGCTCTGGTAAAATTAAAAATATTGGTAAGATGTTTGTTTTATTAGTATACTAGACAGTAAGCTCTGTTTTGTTGTTTTCAAATAACCTATTTTCACTTTTGTTTAGGCAAAGACATTTAAATTGAAATTCAATTCTAATTTTTGTTAATTGTGGAAAGGGTAATTAACAGTTCCTATCAGGTATTTTTAAGGTAGAAAAGGACAGAAACCCAACACCTAAAATCTTAAGGTAACAGTGCTTTAAAAAAAAAAAAAATGCATGGGGCAATTAGTCCCCAACTCAATGAGTGATTAAAGTACTTTTATTTAACATCCACAACTTCAACTGTTAGGTTTTATGAATTACTAAATCAGCTTTATTAAAATGTTGACGTTTATGTAGCTGTTTTGAATAATTACAGTGACTTGACCAGTTGTGTATGAGGACACAGCCAATGTAAGCCAGTGTATCCATTTTTTAGAGGTGCATTTTTTAAAAAATTCTGTAGATGGAAGTGCTCTGAAAACAACTAAAATATGTTTATTCATGTTAGTATCAAAAAATGTTTTGTACAAACCGTCTGCTTCTCCCGGCCGGCCGAGTTCATTCTCCAGCATCATGACCGCTGGTTCTCATGTACAGCACAGATGCGGGAGAGTTGGCAGAAAATTTATGAAGAGATGCCACAAAGGAAGGGTCTGTTTACAGGGGTGGGATTGGGGGTTTTGATGAAGTTGCTTAGTCCTGGTTTTGTTTTGAAAATTACTGCGTTGCATTTTTGTGTTAAGTTTTTGAACCCACGTGTGTTTTGGTGGAGTATGAGTTGGAAGTAAACAATAAAGCTCACAGAGTAGGCACAGATGTAGAGAACAGAGACCAAAATGGAGTGAGGTGGCAGTAAATCTAGGATAGGGAAAAATTAATGTGAGGGTGGGAAATAGACTGTAATTACCTGAAATCAAATGTAAGAGTGCAATAAGTATGCTTTTTATTCTAAGCTGTGAACGGTTAAGAATCATTCCTTCCTAATACATTTGTGTATGTTCCATAGCTGATTAAAACCAGCTATATCAACATATAATGCCTTTTTATTCATGTTAATGACCAACATAAGTGGCTAGCCTTTATGTCTTATTTATCTTCATGTTATGTTAGTTTACATATAGGGGTGTGTGTGTGCTGTCCCCTTCTTCCGCCTTCGTTTTAAAGTACATCCATGGGTCCTCCGTGTTTCCTTTGGCCATGCCACATAGTATAGACTCAGTTTGGCCTTCATGGTATCGCCTGATTTTTGAGGACTGTATCACAGTGATATATATTTGTGGTAATCTCATTTGTTGGTTGTACATCTGATCCTTTCCTCAACACGGCAATTGCTGCTTTTCCTAAGATAGGATCATACAGCTGATCAGGGGATTGAATTTGATCATTCATCAACATGTGTCTCTCTGAATTTTATTCAGTAGTTGTGATTGCTCTTTGGTTTAGACCAAGAAAAAGGAAATCCCCCCTTTTCATGTATTCCTTGGTTTGAGGACATGTCTCCTGTAAGGGAGAGGAAAGGGAGATGATTCCTGTTTGAACTGCAGTGAATTCACGGTTCCTGTTTCACCACTCCAAACCTTATGGCAACTCACACACACATTCCTCTTTTCTGTTGCTGCCGAAGGTTCGGGTTTAGTACACTTCAGTTCCACTCAAGCATTGAAAAGGTTCTCATGGAGTCTGGGGCGTGCCCAGTGAAAAAATGGGGACTTTTTAATTGTCCACAGACCTCTCTATACCTGCTTTGCAAAAATTACAATGGAGTAACTATTTTTAAAGCTTATTTTTCAATTCATAAAAAAAAGACATTTATTTTCAGTCAAATGGATGATGTCTCCCTCTTTTCCCCTATTCTCAATGTTCGCTGGAATCTTTTAGTATTTTTTAATTCTCCCCATACCCACTTCCTGATCCTTTGGTTCTCTTTCCTGCTCAGGTCCCTTCATTTGTACTTCGGAGTTTTTCTCATGTAAATTTGTATAACAGAAAATATTGTTCAGTTTGGATAGAAAGCATGGAGAATAAAAAAAGATAGCTGAAATTCAGATTGAAGAAATTTATTTCTGTGTAAAGTTATTTAAAAACTCTGTATTATATAAAAGGCAAAAAAAGTTCTATGTACTTGATGTGAATATGCGAATCCTGCTATAATAAAGATTGACTGCATGGAGAAGTCTTCTTCAAGACTATTTTTCTACCACGATTACATTCAGTAACAAAAGTAGTCAGCAGCTTTAACAG
This sequence comes from Macaca fascicularis, assembly GCF_037993035.2. Lineage (NCBI taxonomy): Eukaryota > Metazoa > Chordata > Mammalia > Primates > Cercopithecidae > Macaca > Macaca fascicularis. Next base: position 182,395,486 of record NC_088377.1, on the reverse strand, counting down.
TTTTTCTAGACAATGGAGAGACGGAGAAATGTACGTTTTGTTTCATACATAATGTTGGTTACTGTTCAGTGGGTAGAAGTTAAAGGAAGTTGTCAGGATTCATGCATGGTACTTTATAGATGCTATACAACTTGTAGTGGCAACAGTCTTGTCAAGTGTTGGTGATGACCCTTCAACATTTCAGATGTTGTAACCTGATGTATCTTTAGTTCGAATGACTGCTCTCCTCCATGTGATTCAGTTGGAGTATGTGCTCTACTTTAGTAATGTTTAAAGTTTATCTGCAGAAACTCACCTTAGAATTGTATTTTTTCAAACTTTTGACACAGCTTACATTTTCCATAGCAACACAGCACATGCACGCTAACATTTACTTGAAACTATGCACTCACGTTTTCTACTTCATTTTTTTAATGCTGGTTACCTCAGTGAGTTGATTTTGTGCATTTGATTTCATGACCCTCCCCCAAATAAAATTCACTGAAGTCTGAAAAACACCTAGAGTATCTTCAGACAAAATATATCAAATTACTGGGCAAAGTTTCCAGAAAAGAAGTAAACAGTTTTAAAACTCACCTGTGGCCAGGCACGGTGGCTCACGCCTGTAATCCCAGCAATTTGGGAGGCCGAGAGGGGTGGATCACCTGAGGTCAGGAGTCAAGACTAGCCTGACCAACATGGTGAAACGCTGTCTCTAGTAAAAAAAAATACAAAAAACTAGCGGGGTGAGGTGGCAGGCGCCTGTAGTCCCAGCTACTCGGGAGGCTGAGGCAGGAGAATGGTGTAAACCCAGGAGGCGGAGCTTGCAGTGAGCTGAGATCCGGCCACTGCAAAAACAGCCTGGGCGACCAAGCGAGACTCCGTCTCAAAAAAAAAAAAAACCATAAAAATTAGACCAGGCACGGTGGCTCATGCCTGTAATCCCAGCACTTTGGGAGGCTGAGGCGGGTGGATAACCTGAGGTCAGGAGTTCGAGACCAGCCTGACCAACATGGAGAAACCCCGTCTCTACTAAAAATAGAGAATTATCCGGGCATGGTGGCGCATGCCTATAATTCCAGCTACTCAGGAGGCTGAGGCAGGAGAATCACTTGAACCCGGGAGGCGGAGGTTGTGGTGAGCCAACCGAAATCGTGCCATTGCACTCCAGCCTGGGCAACAAGAGCAAAACTCCATCTCAAAAAAAAAAAAAAAAAAAAAAAAAGAAGCCGGGCATGGTGGCCAGCACCTGTAATCCCAGCTACTCGGGAGGCTGAGGCAGGAGAATCGCTTGAACCTGGGAGGTGGAGGTTGCAGTGAGCCGAGATCACGCCATTGCACTCCAGCCTGGGCAACAGAGCAAGACTCCATCTCAAAAAAAAAAAAAAGAAAAAAACCACTTCACCTGCAATCCTTATGTCTGAGAATAATATGAAGGAACAGAAAAGCCTCAAGCGGGTTTGTGCCTGAGAAATCTGGTTTCACCCCTCCTCCCAAACAATAAAATGCTATCAAGACTTAAAAGGTTAAGGCAGGAGGATTGCTTGAGCCCAGGAGTTTGAGGCAAGCCAGGGCAATATAGCAAGATGCCCACGCTAAAAACAAAAATAAATGTCAAGACAATTTCCTATGAACTGCAGTTTTCTCATCTGAAAACTAATTCTATAATATAAACATTGTAGAAATTCATTTTCTAAACCTTCATGCATGATTACAACAGAGTAGTTGTGGCTTTAAGAACATATACCATATATATGAAGTTTTCCTTAAAATTTAGCCCAGAACTATGGACACTTTGGTTATTAAAAAGTTCTATTTTAAAGAACTCTACTACACTAGCTCTTCTGAAATTTTGTTTTATCAGGGGCTGTGACGATCGGACCTACTATCTTTTAAGAGTTTTATAGTTCTCTTACACTCAAAATGTTAGGGCAAAAAGTGTTCTTAAAGAACACTGAGTTGGGTTCAGTGGCTCACGCCTACAATCCCAGCACTTTGGGAGGCTAAGGTGGGAGGATCACTTGAGGCCAGGAGTTCCAGACCAGCCTGGCCAAAAAAAATTTTAATTAGCTGGGCATGGTGGCACTCACCTGTGATCCCAGCTGAGGTGGGAGAAGACTGAGCCTGGGAGGTCAAGGCTGCAGTGAGCTGTGATAGCACCACTGCACTCCAGCCTGGGCAGCAGAGCAAGATCCTGTCTCAGAGGGAAAAAAAAAAAAACTGGTCCAACTCCTCTCATATCAGTTGCTGAATATGCAGCACTGAACGATAAGACTCTGCTAGGCTTATGTAGCCAGGACCCGAGATCTGTAGCATGCATTTTATGTAGGTATATATTACATAGATATAATTTTGTATATCTCGTTATAAGCCATCTCGTTACGATGGCTGTAACGAGATTTGGATAGAAATGAGTGTTGACTCCATGACAGAGAGTTCGTAGCCAGAAATGGATGTTGTGTTAGGCATGCTCCACTTGTCCCTACTGTTGTCATCACCAATCTGGGAAGACACTGCTAGTGTAAACCAAAGGCACCTGCTGAGGCAGGTCCACACACCACCTCAGGGAGCTCCCATTTCCCTGACACTGCACGGTGGTGTCCTGCCATTGCTCCTGGTGAAATGGTTGCAGCAGGTGACAGGGTCAACCTCTTCTATAAAATAGTTCTAGGGGCAATTGGAACCAAGATGACTTGTGTATCTTCCTGTAACATGCATGTAACAGCTGTTCCTTCTGTAACACCTCTCGTCTCAGGCGTTATTAGACAGCTAATTGTGGTCCTTTACATTAAAGCTTCCCTAGGAAACTAACAAAGTTACAAAGGTGAGTGCTAAATTTAACACTTGACCTCCGTTGCCATTTTAGGCCATACCCTAAAACTTACTTTGAATGTACTCGTAGCTGCCCATCAGGAAGAGAAACAGATACCGTAAATGTGTTTGTTTTGCTTCGGCAAATTTTTGACAGAGGGGAGGGGTGGCACTGCCTCTGTTGGAGTATGTTTACAATCTGGCCTATCTGGAAGTTTTTCTATAAAAATCAAACTGGGATTCCAGGGTCACTACACTTAGCTTAGGTCCAATGGTCTAGAAATAACAGCTGATTCCATGTAGAGGGTATTTCATTCAGGCCAGGCCTAGTTCTAAGAGCTTTACTTAACTCATTTAACCTTTTTAATCCATTCTACAAATTAGGACATTAAGGTACAGATCAAAGTTAATTTGCCCAAACTCACAGCAAGCAAATGGTAGAACTTCTAGTCAGATAAAGCAAGTCGGACTCCAACAGCCTGAGTTCTGGAAGCATTACGCCAGCTTTTCAAATGTCAGATTGACACAACGTAGTAGGCTGTAAAATCAGTTAGGAGGTCTCAACTGGCCATTCTTTCTTTAGTATGTAGAATAAAATGAAAATAGTGTGCCTAACAGATAAATACTGTTTTATGAACTTTTGGTTTAATATGTGTGTACACAAGCCTATTTATACGCTAGGTAACATGAAATTAATTCTTAAACTGTGATCAAAAAGGCTGATCCCATGCTGTGTTGACTCAGATCATCTGACTCCGCCTAGAACAAGACGGCAGGATCTGAATCTCAGGTATGAGCTTGGCAAAGCACCTAACCCATCTATAGCTCAACGTCTTCACCTATAAAGTGGAAATAGTAACATGAGGCTTTGATAAACTTAAGTGCTAACAACAGTGCCTGACCCATAGTAAATTTTCACTATTATTTCCTGTAACTGTATATTGCCATCAATCAAATGTACTTAAAATCCTTCTGGGACTCCTCCCATGTATCTTCCCATATGCTATACAGCGGGTGGAGGATCGTTCCTTTGAGAAGGCTTGGAACAATTCCCTGCATGGCCCACATGTGGAAAAGAAGATTCCAATATGGCCTCCTTATTCTTTAAACAGAAGAATGCTCTTTTTAGAGTTATCTTTTTAAGTCAAGCAACTGATTTCTAAGGAATAGGGCTAATGAGATTATCCTACTTGAGTTCACTGTTGTAGATTATATTCTTTCCAAAAAAACTTTATGGATATTGGGGAGTGAGCACGTCATGAGGGGTGCGGTGGGGATGAGTGGAAGACAAGAAAAAATGAAACCTAAAAAGTACAGAGATCGGATCGTTTTCAAAGTAAAGACCTTAAACATGGCTTCATCAGCTCTGGCAGCTCACACACAGGTGAGTAAACACAAAACCGGGGAAGTGTCCCCAGCACCCCTTGCAACAGGGACAGACTGCTGAAGCTGTCAGCAGGGGAGGGTGCAACTGTTCCACTTGCTTCAGCTTTTCCTGCCACGGTGCCTGCTCTGTGACATCCAAAGAGAACCAAAGTGGGACTGGAAACCCAGCTACTAGGAAAGCGTATCATACCACACCCCAGCTTAAAAAGCCTGCCAGAGGCTGCTTGCTGCATTCAACCCAAAATCTAAACCTGTGACCCCGATCTGCTCACGAGATCTCGTCCCATCCTCTCACCAGCTGGAGGTGCCCTGGACTTTGTTCCTTAAACACAGGAGTGACTGTGGTCCCATGCAAGACCGTGATTCCCGCTGTTCCTTACTCCCAGAACACTCTTCGCCCTCGTACAACTGACGACTCCTACTCGTTCCATTTTCAGCTCAAATGCCTTCCCTGACCAGTCAGAAGTCCAAGTTGCCTTCTTCACCCATCTCTAGCACCTCACCCAGTGCCATTTCCTCCACAGCACTTAGTAAATCTCACTTGGTTAGTGACTATCCATCTACCCTTTCTAAAATCTTAAGTTCTCTGAGAACAGAACCTTTTCTTCTTTAGTGCCAGATTCTCAATGCCTGGGTAGTCAAAAACCTAAACTGTAAAAAAGGGAGTCCACGCACGGTGGCTCACACCTGTAATCTCAGCACTTTGGGAAGCCAAGGCAGGAAGATCACTTGAGGCCTCGAGTTCAAGCAACATAGACTCTCTGTCAACGCACACACACATTAGCCACGTGTGGTGGCACACACTTGTAGTCCCAGCTACTGGGGAAGCTGAGGCAGATCACTTGGGCCCAGAGGTCTGAGGCTGCAGTGAGCTAGGATCGCACCACTCCACTCCAGCTGGGGTGACCGAGACAGACCCAGTCTCTACAAAATAGATATATAGATACAGATTTAGATCTGTGGCTAGAGGAGACTTCTGTCCAGTCTCAGAGAGTCGGAAAGTGCTTTGCAACAAATTTTAGAAAAAGTAAAAACTCCTGCTTCACCCTTGTCTCCCGTTCCTCTGGCCCTAAATACTCCTAGTTAGAAGTATGCCTTAAGAATTGCGCAACGGCCCCTCAACACAACTGCCCGGTCCACAGGAGTTACTTCATAAATCCACTGCATTGACCTCTAACCTCTGTCCACTCAGAGCAAGAATCCACTGCAACGGACGAAGGACAAGAGGTTTCACAGGAACTGCTGACACACAGCGAAGACACCAGCTGAGGCGGTGCAGATAAGGGTGAGCTCTGGAGTCCTCACCTTGCTGCCTACCAGCGTGTGATACTAAGCAAGTAACTTCATCTCTGAGCCTTGCAGTCTTTATTGAGAAATGGAGCTAATGCCTATCTATGTCAATGGGGTGCCCAAGAGGATCAGCTGAAAGGCACTAAACCACTTAGCGCAGGAGTTGGAAAAAATAATAATCCATAACGGGTAGTTGCCATTATCAGAAAGATCCAGGCCAGGCGAGGTGGCTCACACTTGTAATCCCAGCACTTTGGGAGGCCGAGGCAGGTCAATCACCTGAGGTCAGGAGTTTGACACCAGCCTGACCAGTATGGTGAAACCCCATCTCTACTAAAAATACAAAAATTAGGCCGGGCGCGGTGGCTCACGCCTGTAGTCTCAGCACTTTGGGAGGCCGAGGCGGGCAGATCACTTGAGCTCAGGAGTTTAAGACCAGCCTGGCTAACTCGGTGAAACCCCATCTCTACTAAAAATACCAAAAAATTAGCCGGGCGTGGTGGCGGGCGCCTGTAGTCCCAGCTACTCAGGAGGCTGAGGCAGGAGAATGGAGTGAACCCGGGAGGTGGAGGCTGCAGTAAGCCGAGATCGCGCCACTGAACTCCAGCGTGACAGAGTGAGACTTGTCCCCCGCCCCACTCCCACCACCCCACCTCCCCAAAAAGAAAGATCCATAACTCCATTCTCATTCTTGACCACGCCACTTTAATTTGTAACTTTAAATATGAAGTCGATAATCCTCGAAATTCTCACCTGGCTCCTGCAGGAAAACAAAAGTAGAAAGTTTTAAGTACTTTTATATTCACTAATTCAAATCCATAATTCATTTATTCAATTATTCAAGTCTTTATTGAGCACTGATCATGTGACAGCCTTGTCGAGGAGAGAAGCAAAATCACCCTTCCTCGCTCAAGGGTTTACAGTTCAGTCATTAAAACAAACTTGTTGGCCAGGCACAGTGGCTCACGCCTGTAATCCCAACTCACTGGGAGGCTGAGGCAGGTGGATCACTTGAGTCCAGGAGTTTGAGATCAGCCTGGACAACATGGCGAAACCTCATCTCTACAAAATATGCACAAATTAGCCAAGAGTGGTAGTCCCAGCTACTGAGAAGGCTGAGGCGGGAGAATCACTTGAGCTCAGGAGGTTGAGGTTACAGTGAGCCATGATCACACCGCTGCACTCTAGCCTGGATGACAGAATGAGACCCCATCTCAAAATAAAATAAAAAAATTAAATAAAATAAAAATAAAATAAAATAAATTTAAAAAATAAATATAAGTAAAATAAAAGCATGTTAAATAAGAACATCTTAACCCCTAGGGGCTTATGGGGAAAGGGAAGCTTCTTAGTACCTCCCTTTTTAAAGAAAAACTCTTGACTTCCTGACCTGGAAAAAGAAAAAGCCATAACCCTTTACTGTTTAAAGAGTTAATTTTCATATAGTTCTATGTAGTAATATTCCCATATGCTGGATCTATTTAAATGTTGAGAGCAGGACACTGTAGTTCTGCAGCTACATACTGTAGGCTCCATCTGTCTTGTTCACCACTGTAGGCCTGTGCTTGGCACAGAATTGGTCTTAATATATCTTTGATCAGTGGATAGATAAATGAAACCCTAAAATTATAACCTAACTTAGGAAAAAAAATTTTTTTTATTATACAATGGGCCAGGTGTGGTGGCACACGCCTGTAATCCCAGCACTTCGGGAGGCTGAGGCAAGAGAATCATCTGAGTCCAGGAGTTCGAGACCAGCCTGGGCAACATAGTGACACCCTGGTCTCTACGAAATAAAAAATGTAAATAAAATAAAACATACAATGAAAAGAAGAGACCAAAGCAAATGTGAAAACTTAAGACAGAAATCAGATACATGGCCAGGCGCAGTGGCTCACACCTGTAATCCCAGCACTTTGGGAGTCTGAGGCTGGCAGATCACTTGAGGTCAGGAGTTTGAGACCAGCCTGGCCAACGTGGCAAAACCCCGTCTCTACTAAAAATACAAAAATTAGCTGGGTGTGGTGGCATGTGCCTGTAATCCCAGCTACTCACTTGAACATGGAAGGCAGAGGTTGCAGTGAGCAAAAAAAAAAAAAAAAAAAGCAGATACAGGACTTGGTTAATTCAGCTTCATGCTGTTAGAATATGCAGTTTTTTCAAGTCCATCATAGGCATAAAGTAAAAACTAATGTTTATGAAAAAAGGTAAATATGACATAAAGAAATTTGGAGCACACCCACTTGTACAGAGCGAGTCTGAGTCTGTATCTTCAGTCTTCATTATCAGGAGGGATACCTAGTTCTTCATCTGTCCACTGGGAAGGATCAGGATACGGAAAGTGACCCTGGTGACAACCATTTAAAAGAAAGAAAAGTCGGCCGGGCGCGGTGGCTCAAGCCTGTAATCCCAGCACTTTGGGAGGCCGAGACGGGCGGATCATGAGGTCAGGAGATCGAGACCATCCTGGCTGACACGGTGAAACCCCGTCTCTACTAAAAAATACAAAAAAAAAAAACTAGCCGGGCGAGGTGGCGGGCGCCTGTAGTCCCAGATACTCGGGAGGCTGAGGCAGGAGAATGGCGTGAACCCGGGAGGCGGAGCTTGCAGTGAGCCGAGATCTGGCCACTGCACTCCAGCCTGGGCGACAGAGCGAGACTCCGTCTCAAAAAAAAAAAAAAAAAAAAAAAAAGAAAGAAAAGTCAAGAATTTACATTCCATGCAACTAATTAAATTGTTAAATAAATCTTGGAAAGAAAACAAAACCAATATGGCTCAGCCGCTGACCACAGGAACAAATTCTACTTCAATTATTCGATGGCCCACCTGTTCTTTATTCATTATATGGGCCCTGGCCTGAATTTTAAAAGCCTCCCCATTTGGAGGTACCAGCCTAAGCCAATGGTACGTGTTTGTGATGGAGGGAGGATGGGGGAAGTGGACGCAACAGGTTTCAAAGGTTCCTGACATCCTGGCAGTCCTGGCAAAATGTTTCCACCTCTCCTAACATGACTGCTGTGAAATGGAGAAGCCTCAGGAGAAGCCTCAGGTGGCCTTCCTCATCTTCAATCCTGATCTAAGGGCTTATCTGGCTGCATCATCATCATCTCAGACCTAACAGCTATATACACTATGTCCACTCTGGACAACTGACCGACAGTGAGGCAGGGGCACCTCAAATATTAAATGTGCTGCCAGTTCACAGACACCCAGGCAGCTCCTTACTGAAGGACAACGGCACAGAGAAGTTCTAAGAGAAATGGGATATGAAGACACCTGATGCTTCTAAAACTTACATACTGCTTAAGATTTTTTTCCTATCCTGGAAACAAACCCAAATTTACTAAAATTCAAAGTATTCTGGATCAACAAGCACAGATTTCAATGTCTTAAAGGTGTAATTTCCTAAAGAACAATCTGCAAATGTAAAACCTCAGTTGAGGCTAACGATATGTTAGAAAATCACTAAAACTAACTTCCCTTCTCAAGACAAATTCACTCATATCCATCCCACCCAAACCTGGCTGCCCTGCGCCTCTGGACAGACTAGAAGACACTTGTCACTTAACGGAATGTAAGTGTGAAACCTAACCTACCAATGAACCGCTAGTTCAGAAGCTAAAAGAATTCATTTCTGGCCGGGCGCAGTGGCTCACCCCTGTGATCCCAACACTTTGGGAGGCCGAGGCAGGTGGATCACTTGAGGTCAGGAGTTTGAGAGCAGCCTGGCCAACATGGTGAAACCCTGTCTCTACTAATAACAAAAAAAAATTAGCCGGCGTGGTGGTACACACCTGTAGTCCCAGCTACTCAAGGGACTGAGGTACCAGAGTCACTTGAACCCGGGAGGCAGAGGTTGCAGCGAGCCGAGATCGTGCCACTGCACTCCAGCCTGGTGACAGAGTGAAACTGTCTCAAAAAAAAAAGTTGGCTTCTAGTCTCCCTAGGATGGCTACCTAACAGAAACCTTAAGAAACCAACCACCTAAATATACATCCTCGTGTAAAAAAAGGTGAGAAGATAACGGTTCATTAAATAACAGGAGTCTCACATATACATATGGACAACGTGGTGGCAAAGGGCTATGTCCAGACAGAAAAATGGTCTACAACAGAAAAATAAACCAGTTAAGCTATTAATACATCCTCCCTCCCCCTACCCAAAAAACGACAAGAGCTGTTCTCCTGCACTTACCAGCACGTCTTCTGAGTCATGCCAAAAGCGCCAGAGGATCCAGAACCACATGAATCCACTGTATAACTCGCCCTGGAACACCTGGGATCTGGTCAGCTGGGGGAACTGTCTATACCGGGGCTCGATGTGCACACCCCCACCGGCACTGCAAAACAAAACAAGGCTGACAGCGTGCCCGTTCTCAAAGCATTACGTCATCCAGAACTCCTCCGAGTGACATCCTGGAACCAAAGCTAATGTTTCTCCTCTCCACTGAAATACACACAGTTCACAATCCCTTGAAATACTCATTTTTTACTAAGCTTGCTTCATGTGTAGCAGCAAAAACTGACCAAAACTGACAAGAGGCTCATTTTGGTTTTCAATTAGTGAAGATTCATTATTTTGCACTAGAAATTTGAATGTGTTGATTCTGGGGTGCCAGCTCCAAAGGTTTTAGTTAAAAGACTGTGAACTTGTTAGTAGGTCACTAACTTACTCAGAAAAATAAATTAATTTTGTTTAGCTATCTATCTGAGAGGCAAATTATGTCCTCTGCCTATTACAATCTTTATTAAAAGGCAACCATATGGGAAAGAGGACTCGCAAATCCTATTAAATATGCTAATGGCTCTGAACAAAAAACTTTAAACAGTAAGTTTGAAGACGTGTTTCTTTTTACTTCATTTAGACTTTTGACAAGTTGCGGCACAGAGTCCGTAAGAGTTATAGTCAATGTATTCAGTTGGAGTATAAATACTATACGTTGCATCTAATTTAAATTATTTGCACCTACTGGGGCTATTCCTAAAACCTATTCAGCAGCCATACATACGCTAATACACAAAAGTGGATAAAAAAATTTTTAAAGAATTCCTATATAAAATATGTTTACCAATTTCATCTAGGTAGGAATCAGCTTATCAACCATATTCTCTTTTGTGCAGCACAGAAATTAGTACCTGTACAAAAAGTGCATTAAAATGTCTTGTCTTCCTAATGCACAGATTCGTGAACAGTAACATGGCAGTGGTTCTTGATACACGTTAGCTACGACTGTTTGTTTTGTTTGTTTGAGAGAGTCTCACTCTGTCGCCCAGGCTGGAGTACAGTGGAACAATCTTGGCTCACTGCAACTTCCGCCTCCCCGGTTCAAGCAATCCTCCTGCCTCAGCCTCCCACGTAGCTGGGACTACAGGTGTATGCCACCATGCCCAGCTAATTTTAGTATTTTTTTAGTAGAGACGGGGTTTTACCATGTTGGCCAGACTGGTCTCGAACTCCTGACCTCAGGTGATCCACCCACCTTGGCCTCCCGAAGTGCTGGGATTACAAGCGTGAGCCACGCTCCCGGCTGTTTTGTTTTTTTAAAGATAGGCTCTGTCACCCAGGCTAGAGTGCAGTGGCGTGACCTTAGCTCAAGCGATCCTTCTGCTGACTGAGCACCTCCTGGGCTCAAGCAGTCCTCCTGCCTCAGCCTCCCTCCCAAGTAGCTGGGACTACATACAAGTGTACACCCCCAGACCTGGCTAACTTTTATATTTTCTGTAGAGACAGGGTTTCCCTATGTTGCCAGACTAGTAGACTGTTTTTATCCTCTCCCACTCTAAAAGATAACTGGCAGTTATCGAGTGTTTACCATGTGCCAGATACCACACTAAGCATTTTATAAGTTTTAACTCACTTAATTTTCATAACCTTACAATACGGCCTGTAATTATTAATGATTTACCAATGAGGTGCTATGTGATGGCAACGCCCAAGCTCTTGCCCACGAACACACACCATTAACAATTTTCTCCTTTTATTAATCAAAGACATAACTTTTAACTAGAATTCCAACCAGCATAAAACCAACATTACCACATTGAAATGATAAATTCCACTTTTTTTCTAAATAGTCATCCAAAATTTAACACTTTTATTTGGAAGCCTCTATTTAGAGTATTGATAACTAGTTATGAATAAGGTGATGTTTGTTTTTTGCAGATGTGTATATATATGTACTTTTTAAGTATCATGTTTAAAAAGGTCCTACCAAATATCGCCACTTTACAACTTGAATGACATAGCATACTGTTTCCATAATGTCCTCATATACCAATATTGTTTATTCAGGATCTACCTGTGTGTATAGATATTACATTATGTAAATAAACCATGCAGGATCATTCCATGTAGTGTAACATGAGCTTTTTTTTTTTTTTTTGAGACAGAGTCGCGCTCTGCCTCCCAGTTCAACCAATTATCCTGCATCAGCCTCCCAAGTAGCTGGGATTACAGGCATGTGCCACTATGCCCAGCTAATTTTTGTATTTTTAATAGAGACAGGGATTCCTTATGTTGGCCAGGCTGATCTCGAACTCCTGACCTCAGGCCAACAAGATCCTTATTCTTTGATAGCTTTTTGATACAATCTAGGTATAAGTGCCCAGCAGTAAAACTGATTAAAACAAGATTTGAAGGCCGGGCCCGGTGGCTCACGCCTGAAATCCCAGCACTTTGGGATGCCAAGGCAGGTGGATCACCTGAGGTTGGGAGTTCAAGACCAGCCTGACCAACATGGAGAAAGCCCATCTCTACTAAAAATACAAAATTAGCCGGGCGTGGTGGTACACGCCTGTAATCCCAGCTACTCGGGAGGCTGAAGCAGGAGAATCACCTGAACCTGGGAGGCTGAGATTGCAGTGAGCCGAGATCATGCCATTGCACTCCAGCCTGGGCAACAAGGGCAAAACTCAGTCTCAAAAAAAAAGACTTGAGTAATGCCGATGCCAGCATTATAGTTCAAACCCATCTTAGCAGCTCCCCACGCTTCATTATTGCTAGAGTGACATGTTGTTTTAATTATAACCTGAAGTAGGGACTGCAAGATGGAAACCTTTTGGAACAAAGATTTGAAAGACTGCAATTATACCACAGGAACAATGACAACAGTTGCCATGATTAAGGAATGTAAAGACTCAACACCGGCCGGGTGCGGTGGCTCAAGCCTGTAATCCCAGCACTTTGGGAGGCCGAGACGGGCGGATCACGAGGTCAGGAGATCGAGACCATCCTGGCTAACACAATGAAACCCCGTCTCCACTAAAAATACAAAAAAAATTAGCCAGGCGTGGTGGCGGCGCCTGTTGTCCCAGCTACTCGGGAGGCTGAGGCAGGAGAATGGCGGGAACCCAGGAGGCGAAGCTTGCAGTGAGCCGAGATCGCGCCACTGCACTCCAGCCTGGGCAACAGAGCGAGACTCCGCCTCAAAAAAAAAAAAAAAAAAAAAAAAAAAGACTCAACACCAACTTCACGATGTTATGTTCCAAACCAGGTTGTAAACTGCACTGTGGCAAACTAGATACCCTGAACAACCCTCCAAATTAAACAACTACGCTTCTAGATGAGATTTTTAAGATTTTTACAAACATCACTGACCAGGCACAAAAGGAAGGAATCCACCAAGGGCAAAATCCAAGTAAAAACAAGGCCTGGAAGCTAAGCAATCACTGACGCTGCCTTCACCGGGAGCCCTTGAACCTCCCCCAGCATAGCTACATGAGGTGTGGGGACAAGAGACGCAGCCTGGAGCCCACCCAAGGTGGGAGGGCTAATGACGAGATCGCTGAATAAAGCTGCGGCCCCATATGGTAAAAGGGTGAAGAAGAAATAAACCTTCCATGGACAAGGGAACACGAATTTGTTCTCAGAAGCCAGTCCTCAGGTAGATTTGCACCCAAATTCACACTACCTGCGTTGGGCCTGTGTAAACCAAAAACCCCAAGCCAAGAATTTAATGTGAGCTTGAATTGGGGCAGCGCCCTCAAGAGACTAAGAGAAGCAAGATCTCAAAGAAGTTGCAGGGAAAACAAGTTCAAGATCAAAAGCCATAAGGGAGTAAGACACTATGCACAAGTCCTGTAAGAAGGAAAGAGAACAGAGAAGAAACAACATCCAAGGAAATAATGGCTGTTCCAACTTCGAATGTTTGAGAGTCAAGTTTAAAAACAAAAATGCACCGTAACTGTTAGTTACATTTTTATTTTTTTGAGATGGGGTCTCACTATGTCACCCAAACTGGAGTGCAGTGGCGCGATCTCGGCTCACTGCAACCTCCGCCTCCTGGGCTCAAGCAATTCTCCTGCCTCAGCCTCCCCAGTAGCTGGAATTACAGGCGCGCACCATCATGCCCAGCTGATTTTTGTGTTTTTAGTAGAGATGGGGTTTCACCGTGTTGGCCAGGCTGGTCTGGAACTCCTGACCTCAGGTGATCTACCTGCCTCAGCCTCCCCAAAGTGCTGGGATTACAGGTGTGAGCCACCGCGCTTGGCCAAAGTTACATTTTTAAAATATAAATCAGACCACATTACTTTCCTGCTTTAAAACTCCAATTTTAAATAAAATTGGAGTTTTAGAATAAAATTCTTAGAATAAAATCCCGAGTCCTCCAAAGCCCTCTCTAATCTGACCCCACACTTGTCCCTGTGACCTGGTCTCTCCCACTCTTCGCCTGCGCTCCACTCCAGCCTGGCCTCCTGCCAACCCTGCGGGCTCCGGCCTCTCCACCTGATGCCTCCTCTGCCCTCTTATGTCCACCGGGCTCTTCCCTTGAGGTCTCTGCATGGTTGACTTCTCATCCCTCAGGTCCCGCTTCAAATCACACTCCCAGGCATCCCCACGCCATCCCCAAATACAATATCCCTTCCCCTCCCACACCACGCACTCTCCACATTAATCCCCAGCTGTATTCTTCTCTTCGTAATCCTTGACAGCACCTAAAAAATGTCCTTCTTCTCTACTTGTGTCTCTCCTGTCCAGAAGGTGCGCTTCATTCTCTCTCATGTATTCTGCTATATCCTCAGCACCTACATAGGAGCGGGCATAGAGAAGACGCTCCATAAACACGTACGCACTTAATTATCACACCCTCGAAATCAGCGTGTGCTACGAACAAGCCAATACCTCAGGGAGGAGCAGCATCCCCCCCATCTCCTCACGCAGGACCAAGGGCCGTCGCTCGTGGCTCTCCATCACTCTCTTTGCCCAAGTCTCAGAGGACTTTGCCTTCTGCCCACCTGACACCTGCCTCAGCTCCAGATTCTTAATCCATGTGGGACTTCATGCAAGTCACTCCTTTCATTTCCTGGGCCTCAGTTCCTTAATAACAACAACAGTTAAAGAATACTTGTATGGTCCTTAGCAGGCACCAGCAATTGCTTTAAACACTTTAGTGAGGCCAGGCGCAGTGGCTCACGCCTGTATTCCCAACACTTTGGGAGGCCGAGGCTGGAGGATCACCTGAGCCCAGAAGTTACAGGCTGCAGTGAGCTGGGATCGCGCCACTGCACTCCAGCCTGCGCAACAGTTAGACTCCATCTCTTAAAACACACACACACACAAAACAAAACACGCTTCAGACAACAGTAACTCATTTAGTTCCTTGCAAATGGACGCTAAATGGGTGAGAAAACTGAGGCATTAAGAGAATAAGAAACTCTTCCAAGGTTCCGCTGCTGGAGTGTGGCAGAGGTGGGATTTGAACCCAGCCACTGTGGGGCCAGAATCCCGCTTGGAATCACGACCCCACACTGCCTCTTGGTAAAGCGTAGCTGATGATCTAAGGGATCTGGAATCATCCATTACTCTTTTCCAGCCCTGCTCTTATGGAATCTCCGCACACCACTAACTGGGCTTCGGCAGGTGCTCCCGGCCTCGACCCCCAGCCCTCAGCCCTCCGGTCAGCGTCTCGGGACACCTCGCGGGCGGCTCTGCCCGTCACTCTCCTAAACGCCGCAGCTGCCCCAGCGTGGGCTTCCGGCTTTCTTTCCTCTCACCCGACGGCGCTCTCTCTGGGCGGTCGCCTCCACTCCCTGCAGTCGGAGTGATTTTTCAGCATTAAAAAGCCGCCACGTGACGTCTCTGATAAAAGGCTGCCGAACCGACTCTACCCTAAATTCCGCAGCCAGGTACCAGGACCCTGGACCGCGCCCTTCCTAGGCCTCACCGCCGCCACCCTCCGCCTCGCTCCAGCAGCGTCCACAAACGCCGCGCAGGCTGCTTCCTCCGCCTGGACCGCCCGCGCCGGCGCCCATTCGCTCAGCCGGCTCCGCATTCACGCGTGCGTCTCCCGAGGGCAGGCAGCCCCTACGACCAGGACAGCCCCGCACACGGTGTCCCATCTGCCCAACGAAGTCTCTCCCTGTCTCCCTCCGCCCAGCGGGGTCCCTCTCCCCGAGCCGCGGCGTCAGGGGACGGGAGGACTACATGTCCCAGCATGCCTCGGGACGCGGCCTCTCCAGGCGCCCCAGTCAAGGTGAGAGCGTCCCAGGGACCCGCGCTGTCCGCTACAGGCCGGCGAGGCCCCCATCCCCTGCCGGACACTCACTGACGGACTCCACCATCTCCAGCAGTCCGTGCGCGGCCGCTTCTGAAAAGGCGGCCTCCAACGCGAGCGAAATACGGCAGCCGAGTCAGGGCGGACATGCTCGCCTGCGTCCGCCCCGCAGTCCCCAGCCGCCTCGCCCTCGCCTACTTCACTTCCCCGGCGCCCCGCCTTCCGTGACGTCACGGAGTCGCCCATCTCCGGGAGTGGGGGAGGTGGCAGTTGCTCCCGACTGGGTTCTTTAGCTGCTGCAGGAAGCGTCTCTCCTGAGAGCAAAGCCCACGCATAGGTTCTGGTTGCTGAGCTGCCCCGTGCCTCCTGAAACAGCTTGTTGGTTGCCCCTCTGATCCTGTAGGGCTCTCCCCCTGTTCTCCTGCCCCTCCTAAAACTGAGTGGTGTATAATTGTTTTTTGTTTTTGTTTTTGTTTTTTTGGAGACAAGGCCTTCCTCTGTCGCCCAGGCTGGAATGCAGTGACACCATCTCGGCTCACTGCAACCTCTGCCTCCCAAGCTCAAGCGATTCTCTTGCCTCAGCTTCCCGAGTAGCTGGGATTACAGGCGCGCGCCACTGCGCCAGGCTAATTTTTGTATTTTTAGTAGAGACGCGTTTTCACCATGTTTGCCAGGCTGGTCTCGAACTCCTGAGCTTAGGTGATCTGCCCGCCTCGGCCTCCCAAAGTGCTGGGGTTACAGGCGTCAGCCACCGCTCCCGGCATGAACGGTGTATAAATTAGAGGAGAGCATCCGCTGTTTTCTGGATGAAAGTTGACTTTCCAGTCGACATGGAATAGTGTGGCTATTTTTGTCGACTTATTTGCATACTTATTTGTTTTCCAGATATTCGCTAAGAACTCTAAGGGCAAATATCCCTTTCTGCGTTTTGCAGACCGAATCGTGGCCCTCTTCTGGTTATCAGATGAACACCCTATTTGAACGGATGTATTTCAGAAAGTGAGGGAAGGGATGCCAAGCCCTACCACCAAGCGCTCAGCTTCTAAATGCAAATAAGATTCCCATTCAAATTTTAACTAACTGTGAGGACAGACTCTAGGTGACCTCACATACAGCATCTAAGCCCAAATCAAGAAGCTACTCTGGAGTTGGAAGTAGAAAACAAAGAGATGAGGAAAAAAGGTTGTTCACAAAATTTTATGTTGACTTAATTCCCTACTCTGAAAGGTTCACTTGATTTCCCCCTCCCTATAGGTTTTGTTGAGACGGAGTCTCACTCTGTCGCCCAGGCTGGAGTTCAGTAGTGTGATCTGGGCTCACTGCGACCTCCGCCTCCCAGGTCCAAGCGATTCTCCTGCCTCAGCCTCCCGATTAGCTGGGGCTACAGGCACCCGCCACCACGCCCGGCTGATTTTTGTATTTTTAGTAGAGACAGGGTTTCACCATGTTGGCCAGGCTGGTCTCAAACTCCTGACCTCAGGTAACCTGCCTGCCTCAACCTCCCAAAGTGCTGGATAACAGGCATAAGCCACTGCAGTGGCCCATGTGCCCCTTTTCTATTGCTGCTGTAACAGCTCCTAGGAACTGAGGCCCTGGGCCCCACACCCCCCAAGCTCACCTGGCATCAGATCCACCCCAGTGAAGCCTGGAGATGCAGCTGCCTTAGGAGAGACCCTGAGCCAGAGGACCCAGCCTACCTGCACCCAGATTTCTGACCCACAGAAACTGGGAGACAATAAATGCTGTTGTTTTAAGCCACTATATTTTGGGATGGTTCGTACACAGCAATAGATAATACAGGCCACAAATGGCTTGATTCAATCCACTGGCTTTAAGGCTGTGTTGGCATAGGCTGGGGGAGGAGACTGCTGTCTTTTTGTCCCTCTCCCGCCTCCACACTGTACCTGAATGGGCACTGGCACAAGGGGCTGTGTGACCAGCTGGTGTGCTCTCCCCCAGCCATCTGGAGCTATCCCAACTCCTCTCTGCCTGCCTTGAACGCCCCCTCAAGACCTGGGAAGGAAAAAATAACATCACCTCCCTAGAAAAAAACTGCACCAAAGGAATCTCTGTCCACCTAAACCATACTGCTCCCTGAAAGACAGGAATGAGGAACTTTATCCTGGAGAAGGAAAGAATGGAAGAAACTAGTCCTGTGGTCAGGGTAGGACTTTTGGGGAGCACAAGGGCTTGACTCCATTCGCTGCCTAGTGGTCTCTAAGACGAGCAATATAATCTATGAAGGTGCAGGGATAAAATGTGATTTTACCTAAAAAAAAAAAAAGAGAGAGAGATTAAGCTTTACAAATATCCCCCCTCCAGGCTGACCCCCAGGCCCCTCCTAGTCTGCCAGCCGGCCACATCAGCTCAGCTCTGAGAAGAAAGCCCATGGTTGGGCCTGGCGGAGAGGGGCAGGCAGTGGTCACTGCAGGTATGCCCCAGGCACTGCCATGGAGAAGAGGACATACTGGTTATATTAACTCTGTTCCTATTCACCAAAATTAATGCCTGCAAGTGGACAGGTGCAGACACTGTGGCAGAGAAACTGTAGTTCCAGACTAGTGTGTGAACCCGGGGCCATGTTAAGGAAGTAGCCAAGCTGTTCTGCTCATGTGCCCAGTATGTCAGCCACTTTCATCAGTTTTGTTTTACCTCATAATAAAAGTTAGCAAGGAGTTGGCAAAATCTATTAAAAATTACCAACAAGATAATTTGAAGTACAATGAAATCTGCCCTAAGTGTATATTTATGCTGGCAGGTAGCACCTGCAGGAAATTTATACATAAATTGTGTGTGTGTGTGTGTGTGTGTGTGTGTGTGCGCGCGCGCGCACACACACACACACTAAGGAGCAATAGGACTTGATGGCATTTTCTAACCTAAATATCAAAGTCTGGGAACTACCAGCAGGACCCACCTGACCAGGGAGTACAGCGGGTCAAGAAAAGAGAAAAACAGGAAAACAAAATAAATTTATTCGTCCTCCTACACAGAACATTTTCCCTGAAGGAGAGTGTCCCTGGCACCTGGCCCAGCTTCCACAATGGAATGGATAGGCCCCTTCCCTCCTTTTACTCCCTAATTGGCCCAAAGCTTTTGAACAGACCCTCAAACCAAGCGGAGGAAGCCATGATGTGCCTTCTACCACTGGAGGGTCACATTTGAAATTGGTGTCCCAATTTTAAACATCCCAGCTGCCATAGGAGAGGCTCTTGGAAGTGGCCTCCAGCTCTTGACAAAGGCCCACACAGGCCACTGCCCCATCACGGAGGGCACACTGGGCCTGTGAGGAGGAAGGGCCTCGCTGCCTCCAGGATGTCCAGTTTGGGGTCCAGCGAGCGGCCAAGCCCCTCCAACACCATGATGGCAAATACAATGGAGGCAAAGTTGCTCTCAAGCTTTACCTGGAACAGAAAAACAGAACAGTTCATCTCGGAACCTACTGATACAGGGACGTGTGTCCTGGATAATCACCTTGCTATCCACTCTCAGCCCCCCTCAGACCTGCCCACGGGATGTTTACCATCTACCTGACATTCTGTTCTCTACCGCATCATCTCCCCAACCACCTCATCTACTCGCCCAGCCTCCCATCTACTGGACACACTAAGGAAAAATCTAGGGGTGCAGAATATACTTTTCTAGGTTTGTGTCCATTTGTGCGTATGAATGAATGACCAAATAAATCTTTCACACACATCCCAGACACTATACATTTAAATACAAGTCATTCTTCAAAACCTATGGTAACCTGTATGTATGTATGTATGTATGTATTTTATAGACAGGGTCTCACTGTCACCTAGGCTGGAGTGCACTGGCAAGATCACAGCTCACTGCAGCCTTGAGCCCCTGGACTTAAGGGATCCTTCTGCCTCAGCCTCCTGAGACTGGGACTCTTTTGTAAACAGAGGGTCTTGCAATGTTGACGAGGCTGATCTCGAACTCTGGCCCCAAGGAATCCTCCCACCTTGGCCGCCCCAAGTGCTGAGATTAGAGGGAGGAGCCACGTCAGCTGGTCTACAATAGCCTTTTTAAGAGACAACACACAGGCTAGGCGCGGTGGCTCATGCCTGTGATCCCAGCACTTTGGGAGGCCAAGGTGAGTGGATCATGAGGTCAGGAGATCGACACCATCCTGGCTAACACAGTGAAACCCTGTCTCTACTAAAAATACAAAAAAATTAGCCGGGCATGGTGGCGGGCACCTGTGGTCCCAGCTACTCGGGAAGCTGAGGCAGGAGAATGGCGTGAACCCAGGAGGTGGAGCTTGCAGTGAGCCGAGATTGCACCACTGCACTCCAGTCTGGGCAAGAGAGTGAAACTGCATCTCAAAAAAATAAAAAACAAATAAGAGACAATACACAATTGACTGCTCAAACAGGGTACAGCTATCCCTTCAGAGCCAGATTAGTAGTAATAGCAATTGACATGGATTATTCAACTGTTCTTCAAAAGTATCATCATTATCCCCATTCTATAGAGAAAGAAGCTGTGGCTCAGAGAGGTTCAATGACTTGCTCAAGGCCACTGAGTGAGGAGGAATAGAGCCAGATTTAAACCTAGAAGAACAGGAATCTGCTTTTTAAGTGGACAGAAGGTCAGGAAATGGAAGGTTGAATCATGGGAAATATTCTTTGTTAGAAATTTAAAAGTATTTGTCTCCATTAAGGGCTGGAAGGTTGTCGGGGGTTGGGCTGATCCAGAAGCAGCAGCATGTGGAGCCCAGGAGCAGCTTGTGGAGTTCCAGCCTGGCGGACTGGCCACACAGGCTCTGGTCAGGCTGGGAACCCAGGGCTCCAACACCTCTGGGAATGCTTTCATTCTGAAGCTGGGTGGTGGGTTCTTGGTGTGGATTGGATTCCTTTACCTCTATGTTACTGTCAAATACTTTATTTTTAAAAATTAAGTGCTACCTGAATAGATATTTCTTCTAAGGAAGATATATTATATAAATGGCCAACTGGCATATGAAAAGATGTTCAACATCATGAATCAGTAGAGAAATGCAATCAAAACCACAATGAGACATCACCTCACACCCATTAGGATGGCCACGAAAAACAAAACAAAATGACAACTGTTGGTGAGGATGAGAGAAACGACCCCTTCTGTACTGTTGGTGGGCACATAAAATGGTACAGCTCCTGTGGAAGTTCCTCAAAAACTAAAAACATACCATAGGATCCAGAAAACCCATTTTGGGGTATATGTTTAAAAATTGGAAAGCCAGAATACAATTTATAGACTTTACTGGCTACATTAAACATTTTTAAAACTTTTCTAAAATTTGAAAGTAGGATCTTGGAAAGGTATTTACACATTCATGTTCACTGCAGCGTTATTCACTACAACCGAGCAGTGGAAACAACCCAGTGAACATCAACAGAGTAACAGGCCGGGTGCGGCGGCTCACACCTGTCATCCCAGCACTTCGCGAGGCCGAGGCGGGCGCATCACCTGAGGTCAGGAGTTCGAGACCAGCCTGGCCAACATGGCAAAGCCCCATCTCTACTAAAAATACAAAAATTAGCTGGGCATGGTGGCGGGTGCCTGTAATCCCAGTTACTTGGGAGGCTGAGGCACGAGAATCGCTTGAACCCAGGAAGCAGAGGTTGCAGTGAGCCAAGATTGCACCACTGCACTCCAGCCTGGCGAAAGAGTGAGACCCTGTCTCAAAAGGAAATCCTGTCACATGTTACAACATGGATGAAACCTGGGGACACTATATTGAGTAAAACAAGCCAATCACAAAAGGACAATATACTGTATAATTCCGCTTATATGAAATATCTAGAGTAGCCAAAATCATGGAAACATAAAACAGCATGGTGGTTCCCAGGGCTGGGTGGAGAGGGGAATGGGGAGCTAGTCAATTTGCACAATGCTATACTATGCATCTGGAGAGGGTTGGGGGGTAAATTTTCTGTGTTTTTCATCACAATGAAAAATTTGTAAATGTTTTCAAACTTAAGGGCCTAGTGAAGTGCTTAGAATGCAGTAGCTGCCCTAGACCCTCTGTCTGCTCTTCCATCCTAGGAACAGCAGCAGCAAACACTCAGGGCCCCTCACCCACCATGCCCCAAACTATGTGGGGAGCAGATGTTCAGAGTGAGCCACGGAGGCAGGAGGACCCAGCAGCAGGCGGGGGCTCGGCCCATGTGGCCACAGGTGAGCTGCTCGGCCTCTCAGCTTTGGTGCCTGCCTCTTGGAACACTGAGGGGATAAACTGGATACTAATAGATGTCATATAGCTAAGGGCGGTACCACAGGGCAAGCAGAGGGGGCCACAGCACAGCCCTGTAAGTACAATCACCACGGCCTCTGCGGGCTGAGAACTGCTGGCACAGGTCAGCGCTGCTGGGCGAAGGGGCTGACGTGAGCCTTTCCGCCTGCTCCAGGCCCCGTGCTCTCAGCTCCCAAGAGTGCACATCCATTCCTGTTCCTCCCTGAGCCACTCGCTAGCAATGGTTGAGGCTCTCCCCTAAGACTAAGGCAACACTTAAGCTGTTTTTACAACAGAACTTTGCCAAAGTTTTAGAAAGCATAAAAAAGTTTTTCACCAAAAACTAAAAACAAACAAAAAACCCCACCAACAAAGCCAGCCCAAGCTCTGGAGTTAGAGAGACAGGGGTCCAGACTGTGGCTTCACCATGCACAGGACATGGATAGTTACTTAACCTCTGTCCTCCGTCTCCTGGTGGGGACAAAACCGTGGGGCTCCTACCCGCCTGTGGGACTGTCCTGAGATTGAGCTGAGGTGTGTGGAAAGCACCTGGCCTTTCCCAGATGGTGAGCTTCACACACACACCAGTGGCAGCCCTAACTGCTCCCATCACTCCTGGGGGCCCTAACTGCTCCCGTCAGTCCTGAGGGACCCTTCGGTCTGTATCTCAGTTGAGTCCCAAGCACATGGCTATTGCAGAGCACTGTGGGAGCAGCAGAGCCAGCACCTGGCCTGGGTCCTGGGTCCTAGGACAAACCCTGGCTCTGCTGTGAGGTCGACCAGATGAGCTGCCCACCTGTCCTCCAGCCTACCCACTGCAGGATGAAGGGGCCAGAGCAGACACAAAGCTCCTTTCTGGCTCTTACTTCTGTGTTATTATTCTTGCCAGCTGCTGCCATTTCCACGTAATGTTTCCTTCTTAGAATGTAGACCCTCAACAGATGCAATGGAAAGGGCCATCTTCCGACAAGGTCCTCCCTTCTCCACCTTCAACACTGCTCACCCCTGGCCAGCAGCCTTAGTTTAAAGAGTGCCCGAGACTAGGCTCCATGACAAGGCAACAGAGCCAGGACACAGGCTAAGATGAACCATGAGGCCAGCTCCCTCTAATAGACTGCAGCAGCCAGGCAGGGGCCACAACAGTCCTGCTAGGGTCTCTGAAAGCACCAGGACACGAGGCATGACCCTCTCGAGTGGACCCTGGACCCCAGGACTTCATTCCACCAGGAAAGAGCTAAGCATGATTTACATTAACACAAGCATCAAGAATGTGAACCAAGGAGGGAAAGACATGAAAAGCCAGAGGTAGAGGCTGTTTCTACATTTTAAAATACACTTTTCTACATTTAAATGTCACAGATACTTAGACTACACCGACTTGACAGAGACACAGACTAACTGTGCTACAAAGCACTTGTTGCAAATGGCTTGTTACTAAAAATGCCTTCAAAATATATAATAGGCCGGGCGCAGTGGCTCATGCCTGTAATCCCAACACTTTGGGAGGCCGAGGAAGGGTGGATCACCTGAGGTCAGGAGTTTGAGACCAGCCTGGCCAACATAGTGAAAAAAAAAAAAAAAAAAATACAAAAATTAGCCAGGCGTGGAGGTGCGTGCCTGTAATCCCAGCTACTCAGGAGAGTGAGGCAAGAAACTCACTGGAACCTGGGAAGCAGAGGCTGCAGTCAGCCGAGATTGTGCCACTGCACTCGAGCCTGGGCAACAGAGTGAGACTGTGTCTCAAAAAAAAAAAAAAAAACAACATATAATAGAAGCACTTCCCACTACCCTGTGTCCTCCCCTCCCACCCTGCCCCGTCCCACCTTCCCCAGAGACCTCCTCTCTGACTGGCCCTCACCTTGTGAGTCATCAGCAACTTAAAGACACTGGAGAGAAGGCTGGACACATGAAGCTGGAAAAACAAAATAAAGGCTAATGCAGACCACAGAGCCTTCCAGAACCGATTCTTTCCCACCACCCACACACTCTCAGCCCCAGGATCCCACCCCACTCCCCCGCCAGGGCATACATACATCAGTGAGCGCAAAAGGGACCATCTGACAAACTTGGAAAGGACTCCTCCAGCACAAGCCCAACTCCCACCTCAAGACTCGGTCACAGAGGCCTTTGGAGGACAAGCTTTTGAGCCCCACCCACCCCATCCCTGAAGCAACCACAAAAATCACACCTGCCTGTAATCCTAGCACTTTGGGAGGCCAAGGCGGGAGGATCACTTGAGGTCAGGAGTTCGAGACCAGCCTGGCCAACATGGTGAAACCCCATTTCTACTAAAAATATAAAAATTAGCCGGACGTGGTAGCGGATGCCTGTAGTCCCAGCTACTCAGGAGCCAGAGGCAGGAGAATTTGCTTGAACCTGGGAGGTGGAGGTTGCAGTGAGCCAAGATCGCACCACTACATTCCAACTTGGGTGACACAGCAAGACTCCGTCTCAAAAAAATTTAAAAAAATAATCACACCTGGATAGACTAGATCAGCAGGGCCAGCGTGCCAGTGGCCACTCCTTGTCTGACCCATTCCTGTTAATGTGGCCATGAACTTGGGGATAAAACAGTCAATTTTGCTAGAACTGTGTGTAAAATACAAAGCAGGCTCTGGCTTGGGTTTAAATAAGGGACATGTGCATTGGGCACATCATTTGGCTGCTTGGAGACCACAGTCCTCCCTCCCTGTGTGCTTGGCTGTCCCCAAATGAACAGTGACCCTGGATGAGGAAGGAGCTGCAGCCTCCTAAGTGGCACTGCACAAAGGGGCCCCCTTGAGCACCAGGAACTTCATCGGGCCTCCTCATGCCTGGAAGATGTGGGGTGGCTCTTTTTTTGCTTTAACACTCACTCCCCTCATAAAGAGATCTCCCTTAGACCCAGGATCTGCTCTGCCCCAGGCCAGGTATGGACACCCCGGCCCCTGTTCCGCAAGTAACCTGCCCACCTTCTCCAGGGTGATGGTGTTCTTCCTGGCCTGGGTCACCAGCGTGGCCATCTCGGTTTTGAACCCCTCCACATCCCTGCACTCGCTGGCCCGGGCATGATGCAGGATCAGCTCAGCCACTCTCTGGCCCTGAAAGATGCAAAAGAAAAGGGACTTGGAGTGGAGCGAGCATAAACCTGGACGTGGTGCCCAAGCGTCTTTCTCATCTCAGCAGCTCCACCCTGACTTTTCTGGCATCTTGCTTTTGGCTCTTCCTCCTCGGGCTGTGATGTTTTCCCTTTGCCCAAACCCACAGGGAGGAATGCCCCCACTCCTGCTGCACTGCACCTCAGTGCTTAACCTTGGCCCAGGGGACACTTTCAAACCAACTTCAGGCCCCAGCTTTGGATTTGCCCTCTCGGAGGCGGGGACTGTCCTGCATTTTGCTGTTTTAATCCCAACATTTTGGGAGGCCGAGGCAGGTGGATCACCTGCGGTCAGGAGTTCAAGGCAGCCTGACCAACATGGTGAAACCCCATCTCTGCTAAAAATACAAAAATTAGCCGGGCGTGGTGGTAGACGCCTGTAATCCCAGCTACCTGGGAGGCTGAGGCAGGAGAATTACTTGAACCTGAGAGGTAGAGGTTGCAGTGAGCTGAGATTGTGCCACTGCACTCCAGCCCAGGTGACAGAGTGAGATTCCATCTCAAAAAAATAATTAATTAATTTTTAAAAAAAAACACAGTTCTCTTTTTTCCAGCGTTCTTCTTGCTAGAGAATTCTTTGCCAGCTGGCCAGAGCATCTCCTCACAGTCACCCTCGATGTAGTCCTTTCACTTGACTCTGCAGAGGCCTTGCCGAATGCCTTTTCTCTGAATAATCATTCTCAACCACTGCAGCCCCTCAGAATTATAGGGGAGGCTGCAAAAACTACTCATGTCCCCACATCGGACGTGCCAGCATGCTGTGCCCCACTTAGAGGCTGTGTTCTCTATGCTGTCGCATCTCACCAGCCTGCCACCTTGAAGCAGGTAGCACACACCAAGGGCAGCCATAATCTGGTCAAGAAGCCAGCGTTCCTGGTGACCACCTGGATGTTTGCTGGAGAAGGACCAGAAATTACTAACACGAAACAGCACTTGTTTATTCCCATGGTCCCAAACCATTTGCCACTCAGAACTGGCCTGATTCGCACCCAACACCTGCTAACAGAAAGCCCCATAAGGGCAGCCTAGCCTCCTGTCCTCCTGCCTCCCTCCACTCGTTTCCGGCAGGCTGGCAAGTGTGAGCATTGATAAGAATGACTGGGCTAATGAGACCTGTCCTGTGTCAAGACAGAGACATTCCGGCCGGGTGCAGTGGCTCACACCTGTAATCCCAGCACTTTGGGAAGCTGAGGCAGGCGGATCACCTGAGGTCAGGAGTTCGAGATCAGCCTGGCCAACATGGTGAAACCCCATCTCTACTAAAAATACAAAAAGTAGCCAGGCATGGTGGCATGTGCCTGTAATCCCTGCTACTCAGGAGGCATAGCAGGAGAATTGCTTGAATCCAGGAGGTGAAGGTTGCAGTGAGCCGAGATCACTCCACGGCACTCCAGCCTGGGTGACAGAGTGAGACTCTGTCTCAAAAAAAAAGACAGACACAGAGGCATTCCCCAGAGTACAAAAGATTTGCCCTCCACCCAGCCTGTAGTCCTAGCTACTCAGGAGCTTGAGATGGGAGGATGGCTTGAGCCCAAGGCAGCCTGCACAATATAGCAAGACCCCATCTCCATTAATTTTTTGAAACTTTAAAATAAAAACAAGGTCTCTCTCTGTCACCCTGGCTGGAGAGCAGTGTAATCCTAGTTCACCACAGCCTTGAACTCCTGAGCTCAAGCGATTCTCTCACCTCAGCCTCCCAAGTAGCTGCGACCACAGGTGCACACCACCAAGCCTGGCTTTTTCTTTTCTTTTTTTTTTTTTGAAATGGAGTCTCACTCTTTCACCCAGGCTGGAGTGAAGTGGCCTGATCTCAGCTTACTGCAACCTCTGCCCCCTGGAGTTCAAGCGATTCTCCTACCTCAGCCTCCTAAGTAGCTGGGATTACAGGCGCACGCCACCATGCCCGGCTAATTTTGTATTTTTGTAGAGACCATGTTGGCCAGGCTGGACTCGAACTCCTGACCTCAAGTGATCGACCCGCCCTGGCCTCCCAAAGTGCTGAGATTACAGGCATGAGCCACTGTGCCTGGCCTATTTTCTTATTTTTTATAGAGACAGGGTCTCACTATGTTGCTCGGGCTGGCCTTGAACTCCTGGGCTCAAGCAATCCTCCCGCCTCAGGCTTCCAAAGTGCTGGGATTACAGGTCTGAGACACCATGCCTCACCAACTTTTTTAATTTAAAAAAATTCACCCCAACTTCTGTGGTCCCAGTGAGTCTCACCTGCCCCATCACCACAGCCATGAAAACTGCCCGGAAATTCCTCAGGTCGGAGGCCTGCAGCTCCGCCACAATGCCAGCATCCAGCAGCACCAGTCGCAGTGGGCACAGGGAAGATGGCACGGCCACCACCAGAGTGTCACAGACGTCCGCCTGCTGCAGCTGCACCTCCCGACTCGAGGACAGGCTGTCGGCACCCTGGACCAGGATGTTTCCAGGGTGAAGGTCCGCATGCACAAAGTTATCCACAAATATCTGGAAGGAGATCACACTGCTCATGAGTGAGTCACCCCTACAGCACCACCAAGCCACACAGAAAGAAAGTTGCTGGGTGACAATAAATTCCCAGCAATCTATCAGCCACAAAGAGGTGCATGTCCTAAAGACCTTTCTTGTTTAGATGTCAACTCAGAATTTGTACTGGATGAGCTAAGTTAAAGTTTCAAAATAAAAATTATTTTCAAAGCATTTTAAAAAGATTATAAAGGGGCTGGTCTCAGTGGCTTTACACAATCCCAGCACTTTGGGAGGCCAATGAAGGAGGGTCACTTGAGCCCAGGAGTTCAAGATTACTCAAGTTCAAGATCATAGTTCAAGAGCTATGATCATGCCACTGCACCCCAGCCTGGGTGACACAGCAGGACTCCATCTTGTAAAAATAAATAAATAAGGCTGGGTGTGGTGGCTCACGCCTGTAATCCCAGCACTTTGGGAGACTGAGGTGGGTGGATCACTTGAGGTCAGGAGTTAAAGACCAGCCTGGCCAACAAGGTGAAACCTTGCCTCTACTAAAAATACAAAAATTAGCTGGGCGTGGTGGCACATGCCTGTAAATCCCAGCTACCAAGTAGAGGCAGGGCAGGAGAATGACTTGAACCTGGGAGGCAGAGGTTGGAGTGAGCCGAGATCATGCCACTGCACTCCAGTCTGGGCAACAGAGCGAGACTCCGTCTCAAAAAATATATAATAAAAATAAATAAAATAAAAAGCCTAAGGCCAAACTGCATTTGAAATGCCTTATTTTTACTTTATGAGTTGAATCATTAATATTCTAACTAAAATAATTAGCTACTTATTAAAGACTTTCGGCCGGGCGCGGTGGCTCATGCCTGTAATCCCAGCACTTTGGGAGGCCGAGGCGGGTGGATCACGAGGTCAGGAGATTGAGACCATCCTGGCTAACATGGTGAAACCCCATCTCTACTAAAAATACAAAAAAAAATTAGCCGGGCACGGTGGCGGGTGTCTGTGGTCCCAGCTACTCGGGAGGCTGAGGCAGGAGAATGTCGTGAACCCGGGAGGCAGAGCTTGCAGTGAGCCAAGATCGCACCACTGCACTCCAGCCTGGGCGACTGAGCAAGATTCCATCTCAAAAAAAGAAAAAAAAAAAAAATAGATTTTCCCCAAACCTCTATGTTCTTTTTTTTTTTTTTTTTTTTTTTTTTGAGACGGAGTCTTGCTCTGTTGCCCAGGCTGGAGTGCAGTGGCCGGATCTCAGCTCACTGCACGCTCCGCCTCCCGGGTTCAGGCCATTCTCCTGCCTCAGCCTCCCGAGTAGCTGGGACTACAGGCGCCCGCCGCCTCACCCGGCTAGTTTTTTGTATTTTTTAGTAGAGACGGGGTTTCACCGTTTTAGCCAGGATGGTCTCAATCTCCTGACCTCGTGATCCGCCCGTCTCGGCCTCCCAAAGTGCTAGGATTACAGGCTTGAGCCACCGCGCCCGGCACCTCTATGTTCTTAAAACTCATAGAATTGCATTTCTTTAAAAACAGCTCATAAATCAGACTTTCCCTCCATTACTTCAACCTGTCCACATCAGTGAGGTGTGGGAGTGAGTGCCACTAGCAGCCACATGCACACAGAGCCCTTCTGTGGAGGAGGACACAGTTCTCAGGACATACTGGCATGCAGAATTGGAGGAGCAGGAAGGACACAGCTTTGAACCTGCTAAACTGGACAGCAACCCCCAGGGATTGTGTTGGATTCAGGCATGGCTTGTGGAACAGGAATCAGCCTCCAATAATCAGTCATCTCAGAGGTCAGAGAAACCCCAGCAATCCTTCCACAGGAGATGAGAGGAGAGACCAAGGCAGGAGCAGAACAGCTGCTGGTGGATGGGCTCTCGGGACTGCTTCCAGCTGACACAGGGCCCCAAGCACCATGGATCCCTCCTCCCTGTAGATCCAGGCCATAGACCCCATCCCTCATGGCGGCAGACCATGAAAGGACTGTCCTAATCCAGATTGTAGCTTTGGTAGGGATAAGGGAAGCTGCTACCCATGTGAAAATCCTGGGACCTAGGGGGCTGGAACCTGCACACCTGCAGGACATGGTCACCAAAGGCTGGGCTGACCCTCCAGCAAGGCTAGCGCCTCCTAAGTAGGTCACTAATCTTGGCCCTGGTATACTTTTTTTTTTTTCTTTCTGAGACTGAGTCTCACTCTGTTGCCCAGGCTAGAGTATAATGGTCTGATCTCAGCTCATTGCAACCTCCACTTCTTGGGTTCAAGCGATTCTCCTGCCTCAGCCTCCCAAGTAGCTGGGACTACAGGCAGGCACCACCACACCTGGCTAATTTTTTGTAGTTTTGGCCAGGCTGGTCTGAACTCCTGACCTCAAGTGATCTGCCCGCCTCAGCCTCCCAAAGTGCTGGGATTACAGGAGTGAGCCATCATGCCTGGCCTGGCCTGGCCTGGTATACTTTTAAAATTTCACTGAGCATAATTTAAGATCTATGCACTTTATAGAATGTTGCTGTAATTCAGTTTGTTTGTTTTTTTTTAAGTTTCTGAATCT
The DNA here is from genome assembly GCF_037993035.2 of Macaca fascicularis. Classification (NCBI taxonomy): domain Eukaryota; kingdom Metazoa; phylum Chordata; class Mammalia; order Primates; family Cercopithecidae; genus Macaca; species Macaca fascicularis. The sequence goes on along the minus strand of NC_088377.1, from coordinate 182,365,149 downwards.
TCTGGAACCTTGCCTTCAGCTCCACCCAGGGTCTCATGCCCCGATCCTGACCCCAAAACTGGAGCCCTCTCATCCTCTCTCCTCTCCTGGTGCTGCTTCATGCTGCTTCTCCCCTGGCTACATCCCTCTTGTGCCCCTTGGAGCCCTGTTCCTATGGACAAAGTCCTCTTGCCACTAGGTTCTAACTGCAACTACTGAATTGAAACCTAGGTGTGCCTCAACAATCCTGCTTCTCCAGGAGCCAGAGGGGTGGGAGCTGCTGACTCCCCATCCCACAGGCCCTGGGATGGAGTGGAGTTGGGGTTGGAGAGGAGTCACCTGAGCCTACCCCTAAAATGGCTCTCAGCCTTCTGCACGTGCGTGCGTGCTGTCAGCCTGCAGGACTCCACCTGTTCTGAGCGACCCTGCTGCGGGGACTCCAAATGTGCCTCCACCCACAGCTCCATCTCTGACTCCTCAATTCATTCTCCAGCTCTCACCACATGCCTGGGTCTTCGCTACCATGATTCTTTGCCTCTGAGACCTAGGTATTCTTCCTCCCTATCCACCTCGACCCTGTCGCCCATTCCTGTCATCCATCCCTTCAACCACCGTCCTCCGTCCCAACCACCAGAAAGACCAGACCCCCAACAATCTAAGATCTTCTTCCTTTGGTCCTGCATGGGGGCTGCTAACAATGCTGGGTCACAATTACTACCAATAAAGGCAGCCATAACTAGCGTGGCTTAGGACTCACTGTGGCTTCTTAGGAATTTCCACTCCTTTAACCATCATGCGGACCCTATGAGGAAGGCACTTCTTATCCTCTTTTGAAAGATAAGAAGCCTGAGGACAAAGGTTAAGTAACTGGCCCCAGACACTCCTCTCTGCCCCAAGCTAGTAAGCTGGAAGCTGAGATTTGAACTCAAAACAAATCCTGCTCTGGGCTCCCAGCTCCTAACCCCCAGGCTACACTGCAAATAGGCAAAACACCCCCTCTGCCTCTCCCACACCAACATGGCTTGCCCCTCCTGACGACCATCCACATTTTCCAAGTAGCTCTTTCTAGTCCCAGGGCAGCAGTTTCAAACCTCTCTATTCTCTTTAAACCTCCTCTCCCACAACCCTCTGCATCCTACTCTCAGCAGAGAACAATGGCCCCTCTTAGTTCACAAGGAAATAGAAGGTTTCCCCTGGAAGCACCATCAAATCCTGTCCCTGTGCCTGTAAGTTTCTCCATCCCTCCAGCCCAGGGTTTCTCAGTCTATTGCTGGGGGTGGGGACGGCCGTCCCTGCACTCTGGGGTGGTAAGCTCCTGGCTTCTTCCTGACAGGTGCCAGCAGCACCCCCGACCCCCAACTATAACAACCAAGAATGTCTCCAGACATCACCAGGTGTCCCCTGGTAGACAAAACCACCCTGTTGTAAACCACGGCTCTGGCCTTTGTGAAACAAAGAATGCCCTCCTGATGCAGCCAGGCCCTTCTTCAGCTGGGGGGCCTTCAGAATCCTCGCTGGTAGATACAGGAAAGACAAAACCTACCAAGAGTTCTTAGGAGGTGGAAACACTTGAACATGTTCAAATGTCCAAGAATCAAAATCTACCTTCTGGCTCCCCTGACTCTCGTCTCACCCTCCCGCTCCAACTCCATGAAGCGGACATGAGGTTGTGACATTAGGGCATTCCTCAGCATAAAAACCTCCTATGTCTTTTTATGGTTTTTTGTTTTTGTTTTTGTTTTTTTAGATGGAGCTCTGTCGCCAGGCCGGAGTGCAGTGCCGTGATCTCAGCTCACTGCAATCTCTGCCTCCTGGGTTCAAGCAATTCCCCTGCCTCAGTCTCCCGAGTAGCTGGGACTGCCACCACCTCATGGTGGTAGTTTTTGTATTTTTGGTGCTAATTTTTGTGTTTTGTTTTTTTTTTTTTTTTTTTTTTTTTTGTAGTGACAGGGTTTCGAAATGTTGCTCAGGCTGGTCTCAAACCCCTGGGCTCAAGCAATCTCCCCGCCTCAGCCTCCTGAAGTGCTGGGATTACAGGCATGAGCCACTGCGCCCAGCCAACACTCTCCTATGTCCTAATCTGGGCACTGGGATGCTTTTTAAAAATTCACTAAGCATCATTTAAGATCTGAGTACCTTATATTTAAATATTATTGGAATTCAATTTTTTAAAGTTAAGGGCAAAAAGCTTCAAAATGAACTTATCTGCCCTTGGATTAAAGTCCAAACTCTTTTATATATTTACTAGACCCTTCGTGATCAGGCCCCTTTCACCTCCTCAGCCTCAGCAATCACTGCTCCTCCTTCAAACTCTCTTGCAAGCCATACTAAGTGCTTTCATCTCTCCAAGGGCATCATGCAGTAGCTCACCCAGGCCTCGGCAAAAGCTGTTCTCTCTGGACAACTCCCTGCCACCTGTCCTTATGCAGTGACACCTAGACCTTCACACTGTAGCCAAGATGGAGCCACTTCCTGAGTGAATCCCTGGGTTAGCATAAGCCCCTCCGAAATGACCCTTTGGCACCCTGCACCTATCCCTATAAATCAGTGACTTAGTCGTAGCCTGTCTTCCCAAGGAACAGTATGTCATGAGCATTGTAATTGTGTCTATTTTGCTCACTACTGTAATCCCAGCCCTTAATTCAGTGCTTGGCACCTAGCAGGTGCTCAAAAAACATGTGCTGAACAAATGAGCAAAGCAGCATTTAAAATATGATATTGTCTCAGCTGTTCGCTAAACTACAGGCAATGCTGGCAGAACTGGGTCATGGTCACCCTTCTGCCCACAGCACACAGAGCCTGAACCACTGACAAAGTACTTAAGAGGCTGGGCACAGTGGCTCATGCCTGTAATCCCAACACTTTGGGAGGGAGGCCAAGGTGGGAGAATCACTTGGGCCCAGGAGTTCAAGACTCCCCTGGACAACATAGTGAGACCCTGCCCCTACAAAACAATTTTTAAAATTAGCCAGGGTTGGTGGCTCATGTTTGTAGTCCCAGCTACTCAGGAGGCTGAGGAGTGAGGAGGGAGGATCACCTGAGCCCAAGAGGTTGAGGCTGTAGTGCCTGGAGATTTTGCCACTGTACTCCAGCCTGGGCAACAGAATGAGACCCTATCTTAAAAAAGGAAAAAAAAAAAAAAAGTGCTTCACAGACACCATGGACATATGGCCATTTATGGTAGCCTCCACTCTTTCTAGACCAGACTTTCTCAACCTGGCAGCTTGCTGCTTGGCTCTCCTTCCCACCCAGATAGCCAGAGTCCCAGCCCACTCCCCATCTGCAAGCTGACCACATGCTGGGCCTGAGCCCACTCCAGCCATGAGCTCACCATCTTCAGGAGCATGTTGATCCCCAGCCGTGCGATCTTCCTCTTCAAGTCCACAGGAATTCCTGCCTGCTGGTAACTGGACACAGGCACACTCTCCTTCAGAAAGACCAGGGAGAGAACAGCTTAATCCCAGCCAGCCTGTGATGCCAGCTCCTCCTCCCACGTGGCACTACAGCACTGCCTTCTCACTGATTAGGAAGTAACCCAAAGAGTTCTTCCTTTCCTAGAACCCATCTGTCATTCAGCCATGTGCAGTGGCTCACACCTGTAATCCTAGCACCTTGGGAGGCCAACGTGGGTGGATCGCTTGGCCCAGGGATTCAAGACCAGCCCGGACAACATGGTAAAACCCCATCTCTACAAAAAATACCAAAATTAGCCATGGGTGGTGGTGCACAACTGTGGTCCCAGCTACTCAAGAGGCTGAGGTGGAAGAACCACCTCAGCTCGGAAAGTCACAGCTTCAGTGAGCTGAGACTGCGCCACTGCACTCTAGCCTGAGTGACAGGGACTCTGTCTCAAACTAAACAAAACAAAAATCTGTCATCCACACATTGATTTGAACTTCTTTACATTCCCTCCTATAACAGCTATCAGAAGGATGACAAGTCACATAGGTTTACTGGAAAGGAAACTTATCAATCCTGCTACTGAAGATAAGAGATGTGATGTCCTGAAACAATAGGGGCGGGCATCAGAGAATTCGTTTCTGGGCAAGAATCAGCCAGTGGGGATCTGGGCAATATAAGGAGACCCCATCTCTACAAAAAAAAAAAAAAAAAAGTAGCCAGGTGTGGTGGCTAACACCTATAATCCTAGCACTTTGGGAAACCAAGGCAGGAGGATCACTTGAACTCGGGAGTTTGAGACCAGCCTAGGCAACGGGGTGAAACCCAGGCTCTACAAAAAAATACAAAAATTAGTCAGACATGGTGGCTTGTGCCTATGGTCCCAGCTACTTGGGAGGCTGAGGTGGAAGGATCACTTGAGCCCAGGAGGTGGAGGCTGCAGTGAGCCGAGATCATGCCACTGTACCACAGCCTGGGCAAGAGAGCAAGACCTTGTCTCAAAAAAAAAAAATTGTCAAAACAACCCATGGAGATAGATCTTGTTATCCCTAATTAACAAATGAAGGCATCAAAGCCCAGAGAAGTTAAGCAGCTTGCTCAAGTTCACACAGCTAGGAACACTGCGTGGTTCACGTCATGTTCATGAGATTCCCTGAATCTCACATCACCATCTGTAAAGAGGAGGCTGGGCTGGGTGCAGTGGCTCACGCCTGTAATCCCAGCACTTTGGGAGGCCGAGGCGGGCAGATCACTTGTGGTCAGGAGTTCAAGACCAGCCTGGCCAACGTGGCAAAACTCCATCTCTACTAAAAAATACAAAAATTAGCCAGGTGTGGTGGCACGCACCTGTAATCCCAGCTACTTGGGAGGCTGAGGCACGAGAATCACTTGAACCTGGGAGGCGGAGGTTGCAGTGAACTGAGATCATGCCACTGCACTCTAGCCTGGGCTTCAGAGTGAGACTCTGTCTCAAAAAAAAAAAAAAGAGAGAGAAGGCTGAACTAGAGTAGAGGATAGCTAGGGCAAGTGAGATGACACAAGGTTGTTCAGCACTTTCTCTGTGCCCAGCTCCTCGTTTTGCATTCAATGTGTCATTTACTCCTGAGACAATCCTGTAAGGCAGGTCACTAGCTAATAAAACGGGAGAGTAGATTTTCAAATCTAGGAGATCGGGCCACACCCAGTGCTCTCAGCTACCTCACTACAACACTGCCTCCCCCACCCCCGAGGCCAACACGTCCCAGCTCCTCACAATTTTACCACACAAATCCCATCCTCTCTCCAGACTGAAGCCTTTCTGTGGGCTGGAGACGACCCCACTGCAAGTGGCAAGCGAAAGGTATGGCCAGGCAAAGCCACCACTCTTACTTCATACGTTTCCACCAAGACTTCCCTGGTGACAAAGGGGCGCAGAGGGGTGGGGAACTTGACAGCTTTCACATTCTGGAAGTTGACCTGGAAGTGTTCTAGATTCTGAGCTTCATAACGCAGGTCGATCTACAGAGAAATGAACAGAAAGGAGGGCTAGTCTGGGCACAGTCACACTGACATCTGCAATGCCAAGGAGCCGGCAAGTCATGAGATCCACCCCACCTTCCCCACCAGCTCGCCCCACAGGACTTGTCCAGAAACTCAGGAGGCAAAATCCGTGGGCTACAGCCTGCCCCAACAATCCCAGATCTCTGTGTGAATTCCTGGAGGCTGCAGACAGCAGGTGCCCTGGTGGGCTTTGGGCTGTACTGCTTCTCCGCTACTCTCGCCCTTGCCACCCGTCTGCTTCACACCAGCCCACGGGTCCCTTCTCCGTCTCCCTGGGATCTGGCTTCTCTAGGCCCAGCCCCCAGCCCTCTCTTTCCATGAGGGCCAGCATGCTGTAGCCACTTCCACACAGGGCTCCCCGTCTCACAGCAGCTCTCCACCCACCGCATCAACATTGCCACCGCTACTCTCCCCAGCCACCACTCAACAGACCCAAAGGACCAGTTCCAGGTTTATCATCAACCTCTGTGGGCATCCGGGGCTGGTGCTGCTGCTGACCTGGCTCTTCGTGGTGGCTCTTTCTCTGGCACCTGCCCTTCACTCTCCCGGCGTCCCTGCTGCCTCTCACTGTCCTGTCTTGGCCGGGTCTCCTGTACCCCCAGGAGCTGATGTCCTTTCTCCTGACTGAAGTCAGCGTGTGTGCCCCCTTGACATCCACCAAGCCCTCAGCCGGTGCCTCCTCTGACAGCACCTTGATCCCCAGGTCAGACCTCAATGCCAGCCTCCAGAGTGACATATCCAATGACACCTGGATGTGGCCCGGTGGGAGCCCAGAGACCCTGAAGCTCAACATCTAAATGGAATTTCCCTTCACCATCCCCACACATTCAGTCACCTTTGAGTCCCCAGATCACGCCTTCTCTCTTCCCGTCCGTGCACAGCAACGGCCCAGTGCCATCAAGTCTGCAGACCTCACCGTCCTCAGATCAGTCCCTCTCCCACAATGCCATTCCCAAGGCACATGCCCTCAGATCCCGTCACCTGAGCTCAAACAGAGGTGCCTCGGGTGTGCTCCTTGACCCATCCTTCCCCTCCGATCCATCACCTGCATGGTGAAGTCTGCACTCCTTAGAATGGCATCCAGGTGGGTCATGATTTGGCCCCTACTTCTCTGTCCAGGTCCATCTCTCATGGCACTTTCCCCTTCCTTTTACCACCCAAGACCTGGCCTCACCCAACTCCACAGAGTGCTCAACATCCCAGAGTGGCTAACACCCCCAGCTCTCCTCTGGCTTCTTTACTGCCTCTGATTGGAATGTTATTCCCCCACTTGGTCCAACTGCAAACACCAGTCACCTTTCAATACGCAGCTCAAGCCAAGGACAGCAACCACGTCCTCCTCCGAGCCCTGCTGAACCATGCTCAGGTTCAGCCAGGCTCAGGTTCATTGCTTCCAGGGCCTCCCTCAGATACCAGATGGCTCAGTCCCTGACTTAAAATTGCATAGTATTTGCATATAACCTATGCATATCCTCCCACATACTTTAAATCATCTCTAGATTATTTATAATACCTAACACAACCTAAACACTCTGTAAATCATTGTTAAACTGCATTGTTAAGGGAATAATGCAAGAAAAAAAAAGTCTGTACATGTTCAATACAGATGCAACTATCATATACCTAACTACATTTTTTATTGAATCCAGGGATACACAACCCATGGACAGAGGGCTAACTGTCTTTCTTTTTTTTTTTCAGATGGAGGCTTGCTCTGTTGCCCAGCCTCGAGTGCAAAAGCGTGATCTTGGCTCACTGCATCCTCCGCCTCCCGGGTTCAAGTGATTCTCCTGTCTCAGCCTCTCGAGTAGCTGGGATTACAGGTGTGTGCCACCATGCCCGGCTAATTTTTGTATTTTTAGTAGAGACAGTGTTTCGCCATGTTGGCCAGGCTGGTCTTGAACTCCTGACTTCAAGTGATCCACCTGCCACTGCCTCCCAAAGTGCTAGGATTACAGGTGTAAGCCACTGTGCCTGGCCCTGACTGTCTTTCTTAAGGATAGGAAAGCTCACTTGTTTTCTTTGTTTACCAGCTTCTAACAGAGTTTGGTTTTTGTTTTTTTTTTAGATGGGGTCTCCCTCTGTCACCCAGGCTGGAGTGCAGTGGCGTGATCATGGTTCACTGCAAACTCTGCCTCCCAGATTCAAGCGATTCTCCCACCTCAGCCTCCTGAGTAGCTGGGCTACAGACAAGCACCACCATGCCTGGCTAATTTTTTGTATTTTTAGTAGAGATGAGGTTTCACCATGTTGCCCAAACTGGTCTCAAACTCCTATCAAGCAATCCAGCCACCTCAGCCTCCCAAAGTCCTGAGATTACACGCATGAGCCACCGCACCCAGCCCTAACAGAGATTTTAGTCACTATTACATAAATTTATAAATGAATGGAGAGACACTCACACACTATATCCAGACCCACAACTCTAAGGTTTCCAGCCTAGGAACATGATGGGACTACTGACAGATGGAGAGAGGCTTAGTAGGAAGAGCTGATTTTTTAAGGCAAATGGGGTGTAATTCAGAGACGTGAGTTTGAAGTGATGGAACCACATGATGTCTGTCAGACTTCTGCAAGGGGAACTGAAACTCAGATGAGTGGGAAGATTGAGAGGAATTAATGCAGAGATGGTTGTTGGAATTGATGCCATTTTCTCTGTTTTAATTTGCTTTTATTATCAAATTACATTGCTCTGTAGCTATGAATGTTTGTGTCCCCCCAAAATTCCTGTGTTGAAATGCTAAGCCCTAAGGTGATGGTATTAGGAGATGAGGCCTTTAGGAGGTGATTAGGTCATGAGAGCAGAGCCTGCATGAATGGATTAGCACCTTTACACAAGGGACCCAAGACAGATCCCTTACCCCTTCCACCATGTGATGACACAGAAGGTGCCAATTATGAACCAGAAAGTGAGGCCTCACCAGACACCAAATCTGCCGATGCCTTGATCTAGAATTTTCAGCCTCCAGAACCTCGAGAAATACATTTCTGTTGTTTGTAAGCTACTTAGTTTATGGTATTCTGTCCGAACAGACTAAGAGACTTTCTGAACATTAGAATGAATCCCTAGGACTTAAAATCTTAAATCAGAGGCTCTAAACAAAGACTTGGCAGGTTGCTTCTGAAAACCTGCCAATTTCTGCACTACCCAACAAGGAGCCAACAGGTGCCTACGTGGAGCCCCAACTCTCAGTGTGTTTGCTAAGTCTGTATCCTTATACAAATGTCCCAAGGGCCCTGAGCATGAAGGAGGTCCTTGTTGACTCAATTTGCCCTGGAATCAAAGCAGAACAAAGGCACAGTGTGTGACTTTGCTAATTATTTTCTCACTCTGGAGTCAGTGATTATGGCAGAAATAATGCTAGACGCTCTCCACCAAAATCATTTCCTTTTCCTCCCTGGCACAAAGGAAGATGGTGTTTCCCAAGCTCACAGTTAACACTGGGCCCATGCGGTTAAAGCTCTGATCAGTGAACGGGGAAGAAGCGATGTTTGCCACTTCCAGGCCTGGCCACAAAATCTCTTATGTGACCCTGCATGGCCTCTCCCTTCAATCCACGCTGACCCCAGATGACACATGTCGAAGGAGGCAGTGCCAAACTTGGGAAGAAATTGAGTCCCCTGAAACTAGGGAGTAGAGCTTCCTCTCTTGACCGGGCACGGTGGCTTAGGTCTGTTATCTCAGCACTTTGGAAGGCGGAGGAGGGAGAATGGCTTGAGCCCAGGAGTTCGAGATCAGCCTGGGCAACATAGCAAGACTCTGTCTCTATTTTTAAAACAATAAAATAAAGAGCTCCCTTTCTCTGCCTCAGTTCACCTGCATAGAACTTTGTTTTTTGTTTTTATTTTTCTTTTGAGATGGAGTCTCGCTCTGTCGCCCAGGCTGGAGTGCAGTGGTGCGATCTCAGCTCCCTGCAACCTCCGTCTCAGGTTCAAGCAATTCTCATGCCTCAGTCTCCTGAGTAGCTGAGAATACAGGCATGTACCACCACGCCCAGCTAATTTTTGTATTTTTAGTAGAGACAGTGTTACACCATATTGGCCAGGTTGATCTCGAACTCCTGGCCTCAAGTGATCAACCCGCCTCAGCCTCCCAAAGCGCTAGGATTACACACATGAGCCACCACTCTCGGCCAGAATTTTGATATAAGCAAAAACTTAACTCGTTGCATTAAGCCACTGAGATTTGGGTGTTCTCTGTTTTATCAGCTAGTGTTACCAGCTCTAACACATCACATGAGCTATGACATACCGGAAAATTATTCATTCAACATTTACTAAGCAGCAGCTAATGGCAAGAACTATGTTAGGTGCTAGTTACAGCTGAGGGGAGGAGAACTCACCTGTTGGACCATCAGCTTCTCAAATTCCTCCACAATCTCAGGCAAGCTAAGCCACTTGATGCCTGGCAAAAGTCCGAGGACTCGGCTGCCAATCTTCATCAGCAGCAGGTCCATATGCACCTGAGCGAGCAGGCCAGGGTGTAACACCTGTCGGAAAGAGGAACCGTGAGACAGGAGGAGAAATCCGCTGGACACATTTTACCCAGCCAGGGCTGGGTCCCACCATCCAAGGAAGAGCCAGGTGGTTTCTCATCAAAGGAAAGAGAATGTGGTCCTGACTTCCAAGCAGCTAGTTCACTCCAGACCCAGTTCATCTTCCTCTATCAGATTATTCACAGCGCCACTTCAAGCCAATAAATGAAACAGCTTGCATGAAATAAGCTCTCAGATATTGGTAAGGCAAATAGAAATAAACGTGGGGGCGATTTGCATGGCGGGTGTTTCTGATCTGGGAAAGCTCAGTGGAGAGGTGAGCTGTGAGCTCTCAGAGCACTTACTTTCACTGCCACGGGGATGAGGTGACCTGGCTCAAGTTGGTGGCCAGGGACCTGAGCCTGAGACACCCCTGCGTTTGATCCAACCAGGTCAGCTTCAGGGAGGAGCAGCCTTTCTAGAAACGACTGGTCTGCGAGATTTCCTGGAGGTTTCCGGCCATTTCCAAGGTATCCAAAGAGCTCTCTCAGGCCCCCGACTGCCCCAGCATCTGGGAAGGGCGGCAGACAGGAGGCCCTGCCAAGTCTCTGGACGCTGTCAGTCTCCAGGAAGGCAGTGTTGGCGTATGCTTTGTACACCTGGGCCACGCAGCCTGAGCCCACAGGTTCCCGGTTCTCAAAAGAGAGGATGCTCCCCCAGTCCTCCCCAAAAGCCTGCCGAAGGAAGCGCTCAGTGTGAGCCCACGGGTGGGGGGTCACTCGGACATGCAGCTTGGAAAACTGGGCACAGAAAGCCTCGGAAAACAGATCGCGCCGGGTGCTGGCCCACTGGCCCAGTTTGATGTAGGTTGGGCCTGAGGTCTCGGTGGCTTTCAGAAGCAGGTGGAGCCAGAGGGTGGAGACGCTGGGAGCCAGGTAGGTGAGGGGGTAGAGGAGAAGGAGGGGGAAGAATTTCACCAACAGAGCGCCGGCGCGAAGCCAGAGGCGGAGATGCAGGAAGACGCCGCCCAGAGGTCCCGCTCGGGGGAGGCTCTCAGCGAGCCCCGCGCCGGCCGCTGCGCTGCAGCGGACCCTTTGCCGACCCAGGACGTCAGTGGCCCCCTCACCCACGTCCCCGCACACGGAGACGACCTTGGGCAAAGTACCCAGCAGAAGCCAGCAGAGCCTGGCATCGCGAGGGCACTCGGAGGGCCTCAGGAGGCTGAGTCCCTGTCTGAGCTCGAAGCACCTCAGGTGCGACAGGCAAACCCTGACGGAGACGCGCCAGGGCGCCACCATCCTCCCAAGGCCCGCGGCCCAAGCAGCCCGCCCTCCACTTCAGGGGCGCCCGCTCAGGCGAGGCTGCGGTGAAGCCGAAGCCCGGCCCTGCACCCGCGGGCGGAGCTGCCCATCCGAGCCGGCTCCGCGCCCCGCTCCCGCCCGCACCTCGCAGGGCCTCAGGCCGGAGGCCCGCGCCCCGCCTGACACCCGCCGGCCGCGCCGAGCCGCACGGAAGGGGCTGTCAGACCGCACCAACTGCGGAACGGGAGGAGCCAGGACCCACGCGAAGCCAGGCCCCCGGCGCGCGCGACCTGAGCGACGGGGCCGCGCGGGCGGAGGCAGGGGCCGGGCAGCCGCAGGGTCACCGCGCTTCCAGGCGCCAGTGCGAGACAGCTGGGGAGCGGGCACCAGCCCACGGCGCGGGCGCGGCGGGGGCCGGGAGGGCGGGGCGCAGCGTTGGGGGCGGAGCGTGGAGGGCGGGAGGCGCGTCGGGGGCGGAGCCTCGGGGGCGGGCGGGGGTGCAGGCGAAGGGAACCCAGGCACCGAGGGCTGTGGTGGAGGGGAGGGGCGCAGGAGATGAGTGGGACGGGTTCGGCCACTGGGTTGTAAGCGCCATTGCAAAATTACAACAGATAATGAAAGAGATCTGACCTAACCAACTCCATCTTCCTTCTAACCTCCAAGCTGTCCTTGTTCATTCCTGGGCGTAGGCTGAACTAACTTTGGGAGGAACTTAGTTTATACTTTATAGTTTAAAACAAAGATGATAACAGCCCTTTCTTAAAACAAACCTCCTTCTTGCCTGGGGAATAGACTGTCTTTGTAGGACTAACAAATTAACCACAAGATTAGAAAGTATGGTTTAGGAGTCCGGCAGCTGGAGGCTGCAAGATTCTGACCCTCCCTAAACTGCTCATAAGATCAGCGCTCAAGATATTTTGCAGACCCTGCCCTTGATGGATCAACTGACACCTCCCAGATCGACAAACCGGGTTATCTGATCTTGGGCCCCCACTCGGGAACTAACTTAGCGCGAGAGGACAGCTTCAATTCCCTAAGATTTCATCTCTGACCCAACCAGTCAGCACTCTCCACTCATTGGCCTTCCCCCACCCACCAAGTTGTCCTTAAAAACTCTGCTCCCCGAATGCTCGGGGAGACTGACCTGAGTAAGAATAAAACTCCCGTCTCCTGTGCAGCCGGATCTGTGTGAATTACTCCTTCTCTATTGCAATTCCCCTGTCTTGATAAATCGGCTCTGTCTAGGCAGCGGGCAAGGTGAACCCGCTGGGCTGTTACAGGGTGGCCTGGGGGGGCAGAGGGCTGGGTGCTGGGCGGTGAGGGTCGCGGGGCGCAGAGGGTCGGTGACAGAGGCCTGGGCAGCCAGGGTCTTCCGGGAGAGCCCCGGACCCGCCCCTTAAAGAGGACGGCGACCCCAGGCCGAGACCGCCCTGCGCTTGAGTCCTGGGTCCCGGGTAACAAAACGCAAAGGCACCTTCTATGTCCCCCTCCGCACGTCTGTCTCCCCACTGACTTCTTCGTATCTTTCATTATTCCAAAGAGCGTGGCTGAAAAGTATGAAGGCAGGTTCTGAACACAGGTTCGCTTTTCAGCGGGGGTTTGGGGGGCGGTGTTGGATGGGGGAATTGGATGCTGTGTCCTTGGCTGCATTAATTCAGCAATTGTGTTGGACCTTGGGGAAAGGCTCCGGAAAGGCCGTATTCATTTATTCAACAGTACTCATTGAGCCCAGTAAATATTTATTGAGCCCAATCTCATATTTGTCGAGCCTCAATAATATATACTGATCAAGCTAGGTAATGTGCTGGACCCTGGGAAAGTGGACACAAATATCCTGCCTGTACTGGCTGAATAGGTAATGATGGGGACCCAACATGGGAACACGTAAATGTGCAATTTCAATTTTTTTAAAAAAACACCCTCGATAAGAAATCAAAATGTGCAATTTCAAAGTGTGGCAAAGCCATGCAAGAAATGACAGGGCGCCGTGGCTCACGCCTGTAATCCCAGCACTTTGGGAGGCTGAGGCAGGGGGATCACTTGAGGTCAGGCATTCAAGACCAGCCTGGCCAACGTGGTAAAACCCCATCTCTACTAAAAATACAAAAATCAGCTGGGTGTGGTGGTGCACGCCTGTAGTCCCAGCTTACTCAGCAGGCTGAGGCAGGAGAATGGCTTGAATCCAGGAGGCGGAGGTTACAGTGAGCCGGGATCGCACCACTGCACTCCAGCCTGGGCGACAGAGGGCGACTCTGAAAAAAAAAAAAAAAAAACATGAAATAAAAAAATTACCAGGGGCACACATAGCATGTGGCTACCCTGGAGAGGAAGGGAAGGCCAGAGAAGGCCTTAGAGCAGGGGGTCAAATAAAGCCCTAAACATAGGAGGGAGTTTGGTGTGAGGTTTGGGAGGCGGGGATGTTGTGTAACCTTGAAGTCGGGTGGCCCTGTGACCAAGGGGAGAGGGGTGGAGCTTGGAAATCAGCCCACAGAGACCTCCAAGGGTCCCATGTTACTGCTTCTAAACCATCTTCTCTGTCCTTTGAGATTTTTGCAGCTGCCTGCCTTGAGGGGCCACAGTCACCTCTACGTATAGACAGGCTTTATCCCCATGTGAGTGAGAGGCTTCCACAGAAATCTGCCCAAGGGTCACTCTGTGGGCATCATAAGGGGAAGGGGCACTAAGGAAAGAGAAGCAAGGGGCCGGGCGCGGTGGCTCACGCATGTAATCCCAGCACTTTGGGAGGCGGAGGCGGGCGGATCACGAGGTCTGGAGATGGAGACCATCCTGGCTAACACGGTGAAACCCCGTCTCTACTAAAAACACACAAAATTAGCCGGGCGTGGTGGCAGGCGCCTGTAGTCCTAGCTACTCAGGAGGCTGAGACAGGAGAATGGCGTGAACCCGGGAGGCGGAGCTTGCAGTGAGCTGAGATCCGGCCACTGCGCTCCAGCCTGGGCCGCGACAGAGCGAGACTCCGTCTCAAAAAAAAAAAGAAAGAGAGAGAGAGAGAGAAGCAAAAACAGGCCTATGTCCCCGGTTCCCACGGCTGGAAGTGTGACAGCCATTCCTTAAGGAGGTCCCAAACTGTGGGACCTAGGCTGTTGCTACAAACAGGAATGGGGGGATGACCAATGGCTCCTCTTGCCTTGATAACTAACAATCCGCTCCCCAGAGGTCAAACCTACCACCACTAGTTTGTAATAGAACCAGTCATTAATTGACCCCTTCCCTAACTTCCTCCTGATTTATTTACCCACTATTTGGGACAAAAAAAAAAAAAAAAAAAAAAAAAAAAAAAAGATGTATAGAATATTCTTGTGTGCCTCTGATTCACCAAGGAGTTAATCGAGGACTTAATTTGAAACCAGGGGCCCTAGGTTCTAGCCCCTTTATTAGGAGGTAACAATATGATTCTAGTACTGCTCTCTTCAAAGCACGAAAACAACAATAATAGCAACAAAACAATATGATTCCAGGTATGTCTCTCTGGACCTTTGTTTCTCCTTAAGCAAAACGTTGGGGGGAATTTAATGAAAGCTATCCAAATTCAACTAAAAGCTCCAGGCTGGGCTCAGTGGCTCAGGGGCTGGGCGCCATGGCTCAGGCTGGGTGCGGTGGCTCACGCCTGTAATCCCAGCACTTTGGGAGGCCAAGGCAGGTGGATCACCTGAGGTCAGGAGTTCAGGACCAGCCTGACCAACAGGGAGAAACCCCGTCTCCACTAAAAATACAAAATTAGCTGGGCGTGGTGACGTATGCCTGTAATCCCAGCTACTCAGGAGGCTGAGGCAGGAGAATCACTTGAACCCAGGAGGCGGAGGTTGCAGCGAGCTGAGATCATGCCATTGCACTCCAGTCTGGGTAACAAGAGGGAAACTCTATCCCCCTCCCCCTCCAAAAAAAAGCTCTACAAGTCCTCCAGATGTGCATTTATGATTCTGGGAATTAGTACATTTTTTGTTTGTTTGTTTTTGGGGGTATTTTTTATTTTTTTGTTTTTTTTTTTGAGATGGAGTCTTGCTCTGTCACCCAGGCTGGAGTGCCGTGGCGCGATCTTGGCTCACTGCAAGCTCCACCTACCAGGTTCATGCCATTCTCCTACCTCAGCCTCCTGAGCAGCTGGGACACAGGCGCCCGCCACCATGCCTGGTTAATTTTTTGTATTTTTAGTACAGATGGGGTTTCACCATGTTAGCCAGGATGGTCTCGATCAATTCTGGGAATTAGTACATTTAACAGTAGCTAAGAACGGCAAATTATGGAGCTAAATAGGTATGGCCTCAATCCCTAGTTACTTAACCTCTCTGAGCCTCTGTTCCCCATCTGTAACCACTGGAGGCTGTGGTAAGGAGTAAGCCAGCTGTCTGTGATGTGCTTAGCACCATGATTCAATAAACGGTAGCAAATGTTGTCATTTATATTGTTGGGGGATGCAGAGGACTAGAGAGACAAGTATGGGTAAATATAGGAGGATATTTATTTTAAGGTGAGCACTAGCTCAGTGGATTCACATTTAAAAAGCTGAGTCCCGGCCGGGCGCGGTGGCTCAAGCCTGTAATCCCAGCACTTTGGGAGGCCGAGACGGGCGGATCACGAGGTCAGGAGATCGAGACCATCCTGGCGAACACGGTGAAACCCCATCTCTACTAAAAAATACAAAAAACTAGCCGGGCGAGGTGGCGGGCGCCTGTAGTCCCAGCTACTCGGGAGGCTGAGGCAGGAGAATGGCGGGAACCCGGGAGGCGGAGCTTGCAGTGAGCTGAGATCTGGCCACTGCACTCCAGCCTGGGCGACAGAGCGAGACTCCATCTCAAAAAAAATAAAAAATAAAAAATAAATAAATAAATAAAAAGCTGAGCCCCAAACAAAGACAGAGTTTAGCTTATACAGGCTAGTATACAAGAACAAAACAAAGGCAGTAAATTATAAAGTGACAAGTCACGTAATTTATGGCATAACTACTGACTTGGCATAACTTATGGCCTTGTATAGCTAGTGGCCTTCCAGCTGCGTTGAAAGAAAAACAGGAACTTATAAATCTTATAAATATATAAATATAAGCTTATAAATATAAGCATTGGCGAACATAGTCATAACTAATAGTTCAGTACAGGAGAGACAGTAAAGGAATTTTTTTTTTTTTCTTTTAACCTTGCTCGGTGTGTCTCGAGCTTATTTTTGCAGGCTAGGTCACGACAACCTGTCTATAGCCTTGTTTGCAGTAGAGGAAAACTTGTGTTTCTCACTTAACCCTTACTTTTCTTGGAGTTAATAAATGCAGTATTTATTTTTCCTTAAATTTCTGCCTCAGTCTCCCCCTTTGATGCTTTTTATAAACAAGATTTTAATAGAAAGCATCCCTATTGTTTGATTTTTTTATGAAAGAGCAGGTCTTCTTTTTTAGGCACAGGCTGATATTCACAGAGCCATTAGCTGAGTGGTAGTTTGCCTAGTTACGATTGCTTTTTATAGTTGATTGGATGCTTTAATAAGGAGGGGTAAGAGGCAAGAGAGTATTAACCAAATTCCTGGTAGGGCTAGAACTACTCCTATTAAGGTTTTGAATCCACTGAAGGAGGAAAACCAACTTCCAAAGAGAGAATTAGAAGTCCACCCCTTCCAAGTTTGGACTGGAACATGGGCTGATTTTTTTTATTTTTGCAGTTATTTTCTTTTTTTTTTTTTTTCTTTTTTTTTTTTTGAGACGGAGTCTCGCTTTGTCGCCCAGGCTGGAGTGCAGTGGCCAGATCTTAGCTCACTGCAGGCTCCGCCTCCCGGGTTTACGCCATTCTCCTGCCTCAGCTTCCTGAGTAGCTGGGACTACAGGCACCTGCCACCTTGCCCGGCTAGTTTTTTGTATTTTTTAGTAGAGATGGGGTTTCACCGTGTTAGCCAGGATGGTCTCGATCTCCCGACCTCATGATCCACCCGTCTCGGCCTCCCAAAGTGCTGGGATTACAGGCTTGAGCCACCGCGCCCAGCCTGCAGTTATTTTCATAATAGCTTTCCCATAGTTATTAATTTTTAGGCAGTAATTAGTTAAACTTTTTATATACTTCTCCTTCCTGGGCTAGGAGGTAGTTTAAAGCTAATCTATTTTGGTAGATGGTATTTTTTATTTTCGTGGCTTGCTGGGCAGTAAATCCAGTGCATTTGCTGTTTCATTAGTGTTGATTTTAAGTACTGCCTGCAACCTTATGATGCAGCTAAGCATGTAAATTGGGATGCAGTATCCCCATGACCCATCTTGTGCCTAGCTGGCCCATAGTATTGAATTATTCTTTCGGGGGGCCAATCTGTGTCTTTTTAATGTTATATTTTTATATCTTTTTTTATGTCTATATTTCTTTTGTGGTTTTTTTTTTTAATTTTTATTATAGACAGGATACCCTAAAGTTTTTCCTTGTTGCAGTGGGAGTAAGAAGAAAGATGGCCTAATTGTTCCGAGTACACAAGCCCCTGTCCATTTGGCTGGCAACTGTCGGTAGGCCCATGGCCCACAGATCCAGTAGAGACCAGAAGGTGCTTGCCAGGTATTTGGAGCTTTAGGCTGATACTAGGTGTGGTTTAGAGAAGAGAAATGAATGAATGGATTTGGATGAGGGGATTTGGAGTTATCTTTGCCCCGCCACAAAGTTTTCCTTAGTGTTTCATTACAATATTGCTGTCCTAAGCAGGTTAGTTCTCCTACCAGGTCTGTAAAAGCCTTTCCCCAGTGAGTGACACAGTATCTTTCGATAATAGAAGTTTTTAGGAGCCAGATGCTTGAACTTATGGGCGTCAGTTCGGGGTCAGAGTAAAATTATTTTGTGGCATTAACTTTTTTGCTTCCTAAGGCCATTGGTCTCCCATATTAGTTCCTCCACAAACATAACATGAGGAAATGCCTAGGCTGCCAGCAATGTTTTCAGCCAGCTGAGCAAACAAGTTTTTGGCTAAAGGACGAGGCTCTGGTAACTTTTGGTCTACATGCTTATAGAATGATTTAAAGACTCAGAACTGGTGCTGGGCCGGACGGGTCCGGGTTTCTGTGTTGATAACATGTTTGCTGGGTATGTGTGTATAGACACATGTGGGGTAACCTGCAGACATATAGGTAGGTCTGGCCTTAGAATGGTGAAATTCACAGGATTACAGGTTTTTGTTTTACAATCTGGTTTTACCAGCATTTCGGTTAGGATAATTGGCCTTTGTTGTGTGCTAGGGCGTCATGATATGCAATACCGACAATCTTTTTCTGGGGTCCCAGGGGGACAAGGTGACATGCATATATATTTGTCGTCATTTTTATAGTATCTTTTTAAAGGTAGGTTACCACAGATGGGTGAGTCTAGGTATGCTACCTGACAAGCATCAAAATATAGAGAAATAGGCCCTAGGTAAAAGGGAGAGACCTTGGTTTGGTTTAAGAGGGGACCACCCTTTGATGCTGCATGGATTTCAAACCATTTACCAGGTGAAAACTTGGGGTCATAACATACATAGATTGGTTATTTCCTGGGTCACAAATTGATTAGGTGGTCTGATTATAAGTACAAGTTCCTAAGCGAGTCCCTGTATGCTCATAATAAGTATGGTACAATAGAGTTTTAGTTATACTGTTTCCTGACCAGGTAGTATGTGTACAGTGGGGACACCCTTCTATAGGTGCTTCTTCTACCATGGTTAAGACAGCAAAACAATGTACAGAATTGTTTTGTAACAATGTACAGAACAGCAAAACAATGTACAGAATATTTATATTCAGGAAGGACAGAAGAGGTCTTTACCTGGGGGAGGAGATTGAGCAGAGCGACAGAACAATAGGAAAATAGTATTACAAGGAAAGCTATTAGTTCTAAGATTTCTAACCACATTTACTTGCTTGATGAGTCCTCAAGCTTTGGCCGTGCATAGACTAGTCAGCTTCTGGAGTGACCAGAGCAGAGCGGTCATCTTTAGCAGCAGCGTGGTCTCATCTCAGGATCAGCCGGGTTAGATGATCTGGGTCCTGCTGACTGGTCCACTTGTCCTGAGCTGCTGGTTTTAGCCAACTGTGGTGGATCCAAGGTACAACACCTGCAACTTTAACAGCAGTGGGAGTGGACAAGATTACAGTATACAGCCCATGCCATTTGGGTCCTAGAGAAGTTGGATTCCACTTTTTAACCCAAACAGAGTCTCCAGGTTTAAAGGGGTGTATTGGGTCTGCCAGCCTTATAGGCATTCTTTCTCGTACCCAGCCATGGACCTCTTGCATGGCTATTTCTAACGCCTGCATTTGCTTTCTTAAGGTTAATATCCATAGTTCCCGAAGATTACCTTTTATTTGACTTGTGACTGGGGGAGGCCGACCGAACAAAATTTCATAGGGTAAATACCCAGTTTGTTTGATAGGGGTGCACCTGACTCGGAGGAGGACCATAGGCAAGACCTGATCCCGTCTTAGATGAGTTTCTTGGCAATATTTCTTCAGTAGCTGCTTGAGTGTCCGGTTCATGCATTTTACTTTTCCTGAACTTTGTGGCCGATAGGCTGTGGGTAACTTCCATTTTATTTTTAACAGTCTTACTAAATCTTGCATCATTTCAGCTACAAATGCCGGCCCATTGTCTGATCCTAAAGTTAGAGGCAGTCCAAACCTGGAGATAATGTCTTTTTTTTTCTGAGACGGAGTCTCGCTCTGTCGCCCGGGCTGGAGTACAGTGGCGCGATCTCACCTCTCTGAAAGCTCCGCCTGTCAGGTTCACGCCATTCTCTTGTCTCAGCCTCCTGAGTAGCTGGGACTACAAGCACCTGCCAACACGCCCGGCTGATTTTTTTGTATTTTTAGTAGAGACAGGGTTTCACCGTGTTAGCTAGGATGGTCTCAATCTCCTGACCTTGTGATCCGCCCGTCTCAGCCTCCCAAAGTGCTGGGATTACAGGCGTCAGTACTTTAGTCACTTCTCGTGGTTTTTCTGTCCTGGTGGGGAAAGCCTCAACCCATCCTAGAAAGGTGCAAATAAGCACTAGCATATACCGATAGCCTCCGGCATGGGGCAGTTCGGCAAAGTCTATAAGTAAGTTTTTACAAGGCATGGCTCCTATTTCCTGAATTCCTGGGGGCCATGTGGGCACAGGTTAAACATTGTTTACAGATGGCTCGAGTGATGGCAGAGAGCCGTGGCACATAGAAATGACATTTTAATAACATTTTTAGTGCCGTTTTTTTCATATGAGTTCCTTGATGAATTTGTTTCACAAACTTATGAGCTAACATCTCCAGAATGACTAACTTTCCACTGAAGAATTTTCACCACCCTCCTTTAATATATTTTCCAGCTTCCTGGGCAAACCAGGCTCTTTCATTTGGAGTATAACGTGGGTCCTCTTGGAAAGGAGGTTCTGGGAGGAGAGGCATAGCTAAGGCTTTCTCTTTAAAATGCGGCATAATCATTGCTGCCTGCTTTGCCCCTCTGCCTTGCCTTTCTGTTTCCTTTGGCTTCTGGCGTCCCTGCCTTTTGGTGCCCTCTGCAGTGCATTACAGTTACTTTTTCTGGAGCCCATGCAGCCTCTAAAAGCTGTAGAATTTTTTCCTTGTACTTTATTTCCTTGCCTCCATCTGTTAAAAGTCCTCTCTTTTTGTACATGGCTCCATGTGCATGCAATGTAGTAAAAGCATATTTAGAATCAGTGTGAATATTGACTTTTTTTTTTTTTTTTTTGAGATGGAGTTTCACTCTTATCGCCCAGGCTGGAGTGCAGTGGTGCTATCTCAGCTCACTGCAACCTCCACCTCCTAGGTTCAAGCGATTCCCCTGCCTCAGCCTCCCAAGTAGCTGGGATTGCAGGCATCTGCCACCATGCCCAGCTCATTTTTTGTATTTTTAGTAGAGACGAGTTTTCGCCATGTTGGCCAGGCTGGTCTCAAACTCCTGACCTTGTGATCTGCCATCTCGGCCTCCCAAAGTGCTGGGATTACAGGCAGGAGCCACTGCGCCCTGCCAACATTGACCTTTTTGTCTTTTGCTAGCAACAGTGCTCTTGTCAAGGTTATTAATTCTGCCTTTTGAGCTAATGTTCCAGTAGGCAGACACTGAGCTTCTACTACTGAGTCTAACGTTACCACTGCATACCCGGCATGTCGAACCGCTTCTAGCACAAAACTGCTTCCATCTGTGAAGTACTCAACATCTGGGTCTCTGAGGGGCTGGTCCATAAGATCTTTTCAACTAGAGAATACCTCATCTACTGTTTTGACATAGTCATGGAGGGGAGCTCCTGGTTCAACTGGGAGCAGAGTAGCTGGGTTTAAGCTGTTCACTGTTTCTAAAATAATGTATGCGTTGTCACATGAAGCCGTTGGTACTGAGTCATCCTCAAGTTTGACAACCAATGGTGTCTTCTTTGATCTGTCAAAGTTATAATTGAGTGCAGCACCCAGATGGTTAGCTGCTGTCCCAGAGTTAATTTACTAGCCTCTTGTACTAACAATATGGTGGCAGCTAATGCTTTAAAGCAAGGAGGCCATCCTAGCACCACAGAGTCCAGTTGTTTGGATAACTATGCCACTGGGCGATGCCATGATCCTATAACTTGAGTCAGAACCCCTATAGCCATTCCCTTTTGTTCATGAACATACAGAAAGAAAGGCTGGGTTATGTCTGGTAGTCCCAAGGCTGGGGACCGAGTTAAAGCTTCTTCGATCTGTTTGAATGCTATTTCCTGATTAGTTTCCCAAAGGAAGGGCTCTTTTTTCCCCCACTTTGTGGCTTCATATAATGGCTTAGACATCAGTGAAAAATTTGGAATCCAGTCTGCTGCCCCTAAAAATTCTCTTATTTGACATCAGGTGGTTGGGATTGGAAGCGCACACATGGCTTGCCTCTACTCATTGCCAAGCCGGCGTTCCCCATGGCTCACTATGAAACCCAGATATTTAACCTCTGCATGGCAAATTTGGGCTTTTTTTTTTTTTTTTTTTTCTGAGATGGAGTCTCACTCTGTCGCCCAGGCTGGAGTACTGCGGCGTGATCTCAGCTCACTGCAACTTCCGCATTCTGAGTTCAGGCAATTCTCCTCCCTCAGCCTCCTGAGTAGCTGGGATTACAGGCGCCCGCCACCACACCTGGCTAATTTTTTGTATGTTTAGTAGAGATGGGGGTTTCACCATGTTGGCCAGGCTGGTCTTGAACTCCTGACTTTGTGATCCACCCACCTCGGCCTCCCAAAGTGCTGGGATTACAGGCGTGAGCCACCGCGCCCGGCCAAATTTGAGCTTTCTTTTTAGGTACGTTTCATAGGAGATGGTTGCTTTTCATAGGAGACGGAGGAGGTCTTGTGTTCCCTGAAAACAGTCCTCTCGGATTGGGGCCGCCAAAAGAAGGTCGTCTACTCACTGTAACAAGGCGCAGTTATCACTGGCAGGGTATAGGCCTTGAGGTCTGAGGCCAATGCTTCCCCAAAGATTGTGGGAGAGTTTTTAAACCCTTGTGGGAGCCTAGTCCAGGTGAGCTGTGTAGCTTCTTTGTACCATTGAAATGCAAAGATAGGCTGACTCACTGGTATGCTTTTCATGCCATCAGTATCCTTTTCATGCAAGAAAGCATCCTTTAAGTCTAAGACTGTAAACCAGGTAGCACTTGCTGAAATGAGTTCCATTAAACTGTATGGGTTGGATACCGCTGGATGGATGGTTACCGTGGCCCAGTTTACGGCACGTAAGTCCTGCATTGGTCTATATTCATCAGACCCCGGTCCTGGCAGTGGCTTTCGTACTGGCAAAAGTAGAGCATTCCCGGGCGACTGGCATTGGACTAAAATCCCATGTTTATAGAACCACTCTAAGTGTTTACAGACACCCCATACAGCCTTTTGGGTAACTGGGTACTGACGAACCTGAACAGGAGCTGCTCCTGGTTTTAATTCTACTACTACTGGTGCATGATTTACAGCTAACCCAGGTGGGTTGTCCTTAGCCCATACTCCAAGAATTGCTTTAACTAACTGAAATAGTAATTTTTCTTCCTCTTGTGTATGAGGTTGCAATGGTGCCTGCAATTTCTTTTTATAAAGTCTCCACTCCTCAGCCTGCAGGATGGAAAGGGTTAACACCAGGGCCTCTGGGTGAGTCAGATTTAAAGTCATACCTCCCTGTGGGCCAAAGTAATCTGTGTTTGCAGTTTTTGGAGTAGGTCTCACCCTAATAAGGGAACTGGACATTTTGGGAGGTATAGGAATTTATGCTGGACTTCTCATCCTCCTACAACACACCTCCTTGGCCGGCAGAATAGCCTCCTCTCTGAGACTCCAGTAGCCCCTACAATAGTTATATAGTTTTAATGGCCCTTTGGGTTGAGTTACTACAGAGTGTTCAGCCCCAGTATCTACCATAAAGTCCATCAATTGGCTTCCAACTTTTAATGTGACCATAGGCTCCTGAAGGCCCAATGAGAAGGAGCGTGGTCTGTCCTAGTCCTCATATCTTTCAGCCCCTGCCAGCCCGATCAGATCAGTATCTGGGTCCACTATGGTGTGGCAGCCCCTGGCTGGTGGCCTCTTTGTCTCACGGCCTTGGTCATTTCTCTCATTGCCTTATGGACATTTATTCTTCCAGTGTCCTTTCTTTTTGCATTGTGCATATTGATACTTCTCTAACCTTGGTCAGCTCTCAAATCCTTGTCTTGGCCTCTTCCACATCCATGTCCACATCCTCATCCTCTCACATTGCTGGTCTCTCTCTCCATGAGGGCTGCTGCTAACAGATCGGCTTTCTCTTTAAGCCTCCGATCTGCTTCCTTCTTTGCCTCCTGGTCACGGTTAACATACGCTTTGGTGGCTACTTCTTTTTTTTTTTTTTTTTTTTTTTTTTTTTTGTTGAGACAGAGTCTCACTCTGTCACCCAGGCTGGAGTGCAGTGGTGCGATCTTGGCTCACTGCAAGCTCCACCTCCCGGGTTCACGCTCTTCTCCTGCCTCAGCCTCCCAAGTAGCTGGGACTACAGGTGCCCGCCACCACACCCGGTTGATTTTTTTGTATTTTTATTAGAGACAGGGTTTCACCATGTTAACCAGGATGGTCTCGATCTCCTGACCTCGTGATTCGCCTGCCTCAGCCTCCCAAAGTGCTGGGATTACAGGTGTGAGCCTTTGGTGGCTACTTCTATAAGCTGGGTGGCATTCATGCCTGTGAAACCTTCTAGTTTCTGAAGCTTTTGCTTTATGTCACTCTGGGCCTGTCCTACAAATGATGTATTTACCATACACTGATTTTCAACAGCCTCAGGGTCAAATGGGGTGGAAAGCCCATATATCTCAGAGTCTTTCATAAAACTGGCTAGGGCTCCCATCACTTCCCTGAAGCACCCCTGAGATCTTTTCTTACTGACTGCCTTTTTTCCACCATCCCTTAGCCCTTTCAGAAGTGTCTTTCGGTACCTCTGCAAACACTGAAACTGGGTCGCATCTTCTGGGTCCCAGCTGGGATCTTGGTCTGGGAACTGGCCCTGAGCGTATGCCTGAGTATTCACTGTGTCTACTGGTGCGTGGGCTTCTAGCCAGTGGACAGCTGCCTGGGTTACTCTTCTGCGGTCCTTAGCATTAAACAGCGTGAGAAGAAGCTGCCTGCAGTCTGGCCAGGTTGGATCGTGTGTCAGAAAGATGGACTGCATCAGATCTATAAGAGCTTGGGGCTTCTCTGTATAGGAGGGAGTATGGTGTTTCCAGTTTAAGAGATTAGTGGTTGAAAAGGGCTGATAAATGAAAGTCTGCTGCCCCCCTTGGACTTGGCCTTGGTCATCATAATAAATGGGTCCTCCCGTCTCTCTGAGAGGCATTTGCAAGCTCGAGCACGGCCAGATCTGAGACGCCCTGCTTGACTATCTTGATTCCTTCCCTGGCCTCTCAAGGCTCTGATTCTTCCCTTTGGGGTGAAACTTGGGGTGTGCTAGCTCCAGAATTTGGTTCCTGGGGGGCTGTTGACCTCAGTAAAGGTGGGTAGGCTGGGACATATGGAGGAGGAATCTCTATTCCTTCTGGTAGCTCCTGCAGAGCCTTTCTTGCTCCCTCTGGGACTTCTCCTTTAACTCTGTATCTGCTGGCTAAGTTGCTCTTTCACTTCTGGCTCAGCTTGGGCCACAGGTGTTTTGTAATGAGCTGCTGAACAGGGCCGGATCCAGACTGGTCTTATTTGTACTATATTTAACCATGAGTTAATGTAAGGAAATTGATCTTGATGCCCAGCCTGTCCTCCGACCCCTGTCACCACCCTAAATACACGGCCAATTATTTCCCTGTCTATAATTCCTTCGGTCAGCCATCCAACTCCAAAACAAGGCCATTCTAATTCACAGAGAGTTCTCAACCTTTGGGGGGTCAGCATAACTCCATAATCCCCTGCAAAACCTTTCTTAGAGTTTTGTAACCTGCACTCCAATGGAATGGGTTTTGATGACTTTCCTCCTATATCCTCCCTTTATGATGCAGCATACTCATTCTTCCTTTTGCCTCAGACCAACCAGACCTTCTCCTATTACGGGAGTTTTCAGACACCACCTGCCTTTGGAGGGGTTCTTATTCCCACCACAACTCTGAGCTGTGGGGCAGCTCCTGTTAGCCACATGTAGTCCGCCACTAGTCCAGGTTGGCCCCACACTTCGCTTGGAGCACACAGTTCACGCTAAGAGATCTGTGACTCCCCACATCACTCCCCACATTGGTTTCTCCCAGAACCGTCTCTCACACACTTTCACACACCTCCCTGCTCCCAGTTCCTGTGTTCCTAATTGGGGTGGTGAGCCACTCTCGCCGCCTCCAGTTTCCTTTTCCTAACCAACTTAGCGAGCCACTCTCACGTCCTGTGTCGGTTGGGGCTTGAGTTTCATCTGAATTGGTGAGCCATTCTTGCCAACCCTAACCTCTGTGGGTCAGACTACCAGTTACACCCTGGGAAGTGATCAGGCACCCCTTCCGTCCTTATGGGACGGGTCCTGCCTTGGGCCCCAATACCTTACCGCAGTTTCTGAAGCATGCTGTTTCTGGAATTGTCCTGTAGCCCCTCTCAGGTTCCATTGCGCTGCTGGGTAGGGGTGCCGGATCACAGGAGAGCTAATTTCCCCTCCAGGCTGAAGTTATCCTGGTGGTGCCTGGGGTCACAGGTCTTCCCTGGCCCACGGCTCCAGCCCCATAGGCAAAGGAGACAGTACATCTGCCGTCTCCACTCCTCCTGGCTGGCTCACCAAGAAACGTTGCGGAATGCAGAGGACTAGAGAGACAAGTATGGGTGAATATAGGAGGATATTTATTTTAAGCTGCGCACCAGCTCAGTGGATTCACATCCAAAAAGCTGAGCCCCAAACAAAGACAGAGTTTAGCTTATATCAGCTAGTATACAAGAGCAAAACAAAGGCAGTAAATTATACAGTGACAAGCTCATGTAATTTATGGCATAACTATTGACTTGGAATAACTTGTGGCCTTGTATAGCTAGTTGGCCTTGCAGCTGCATCAAAAGAAAAACAGGAACTTACAAATTTTACTAAATAAACTGGCTGGGTGCAGTGGCTCACGCCTGTAATCCTAACACTTTGGGAGGCTGAGGTGGGCGGATCACGAGGTCAGGAGATCGAGACCATCCTGACTAACACAGTGAAACCCTGTCTCTTCTAAAAATACAAAAAAAATTAGCTGGGCATGGTGGCGGGTGCCTGTAGTCCCAGCTACTCAAGAGGCTGAGGCAGGAGAAAGGTGTGAACCCGGGAGGCGGAGCTTGCAGTGAGCCAAGATTGCACCACTGCACTCCAGCCTGGATGACAGAGTGAGTCACTGTCTCAAAAAAAAAAAAAAAATTTTTACCAAATATAAGCATTGGCAAACATAGTCATAACTAATAGTTCAGTACAGGATAGACAGCAACGGATTTTTTTTTTCTTTTGACGTTGCTCGGGGGTGTCTGGAGTTCATTTTTGCAGGCTAGGTCACCACAACCTGTCTATAGCCTTGCTTGCAGTAGAGGAAAACTTATGTTTCTCACTTAACCCTTACTTTTCTTGGAGTGAATAAATGCAGTATTTATTTTTGCTTGAATTTCTGCCTTGATATTATCTAGATAAAGATTGTCCTGTTTCTCTGACTACTTCATAAGACAGGCAAATTTTCACAAATTTAAAGGATACATTGTGGAAGGTCTGACTTAAAATAAGGCCCTTGTGGGCATCCTAGAAATTTATCTAGAATGGTGGCCCTCAAACTTTAGCATCCATCAGAATTAGTTGGAGTGCTGGCCCCACCCCATTGCTGATTTTTGTAGGTCTGGGGTGAGGCCCAAGAATGTGCATTTCTAACAGTTACTATGTGATGCTGATGCTGTTGGTTTGGGGAAAACATTTTGAGAACCATTGACCTTTTAGATAGTCGTAGTGGTGAATATGGTGGTGGTGGTGATGGTGGTGACAGTGGTGGTGGTGAAGATGGTGGTGGTGGTGAAGGTAATGTTGGTGGATGGTAACAGTGGTGGTGGTGATGGTGGTGACAATGGTGATGGTGGTGGTATTGATGTTGGTGATGGCCGTGGTGGTTATGTTGGTGGTGGTGGTGGTGGTGACAGTGGTAGTGGTGGGGATGGTGATGGTGGTGACAGTGATGGTGGTGACGGTAGTGGTGATGGCATTGATATTGGTAATGATAGTGGTATTGTTGATGGTGGTATTGATGGTGATAATAGTGGTAGTGGTGGTGACAGTGGTGGTGGTGATGGTGGTGACAATGGTGATGGTGGTGGTATTGATGTTGGTAATGGGCATGGTGGTTATGTTGGTGGTGGTGATGATAATGGTGGTGGTGGTGGTGACAGTGGTGATGGGGATGGGGATGATTGTGACAGTGATGGTGGTGACAGTGATGGTAATGGCATTGATATTGGTAATGATGGTGGTATTGTTGATGTTGGTGGTATTGATGGTGATAATAGTGGTAGTGGTGGTGACAGTGGTGGTAGTGATGGTGATGGTGGTGACAGTGATGGTGGTGACAGTGATGACAGTGGTGATGGTAATGGTGATGGCATTGATATTGTTGATGGTGGTGGTGATGGTGATAATAGTGGTAGTGGTGGTGACAGTGGTGGTGGTGATGGTGATGATGGTGACAGTGATGGTGACAGTGATGGTGGTGACAGTGATGACAGTGGTGACGGTAATGGTGATGGCATTGATATTGGTAATGGTAGTGGTATTGTTGATGGTGGTGGTGTTGATGGTGATAATAGTGGTAGTGGTGGTGATAGTGGTGGTGATGGTGATGGTGGTGACAGTGATGGTGGTGACAGTGATGACAGTGGTGACGGTAATGGTGATGGCATTGATATTGGTAATGATGGTGGTATTGTTGATGTTGGTGGTGGTGATGGTGATAAAAGTGGTAGTGGTGGTGACAGTGGTGGTGATGGTGATGGTGGTGACAGTGATGGTGGTGACAGTGATGACAGTGGTGACAGTAATGGTGATGGCATTGATATTGGTAATGATGGTGGTATTGTTGATGTTGGTGGTGGTGATGGTGATAATAGTGGTAGCGGTGGTGACAGTGGTGGTGATGGTGATAGTGGTGACAGTGATGGTGGTGACAGTGATGACAGTGGTGACGGTAATGGTGATGGCATTGATTTGGTAATGATGGTGGTATTGTTGATGCTGGTGGTGGTGATGGTGATAACAGTGGTAGCGGTGGTGACAGTGGTGGTGGTGATAGTGATGATGGTGACAGTGATGGTGGTGACAGTGGCAATGGTGGTGGCATTGATATTGGTAGTGGTGGTGAGAATGGTGCTGGTGATGGTGTTGGTGGTGACTGGTGGTGGTGGTGCCAAAAGTGGTGGTGATCATAATGACATAATGGTGGTGGTAATGGTGACAGTGATGGTGGCGACCTACAATCTCTGCAGCAATAGGCCCACCATAACCATCACCACCATCATTACCACCACTGTTACCATCCACCACCATCACCACCACTAAATGACAGGTGGTGGTGGTGGTAGTGGTAAAAGTGCAGCATTGTAAAGAGCTAGAGTCAGCTCCCACACAGGTGAAGTTGAGATTATTACTGAGGCCCATGTCAGTTAGGAGAATTATGTCATGCATATGAAGGCACTATGGGCAGTAAAAAAAAAACAGTTCTATCACATACGAACCCTAAATCAAAGTTTATCAGGGCAACCATTGAAAATCATAGATGCTGGCTTGGAGTCAACCTGCTGTTCACGTGGGTAACTTTATGCAATCCGTTTCAGGATTAGTAACAGGAGAGATGGATATATTTAGAATGTTTAATGAATTAAGAGACTGAATATGCAAAGGGACAATGACCAGATATAACTATGCATTTGGATGTCTAGTGTCATATATGGTCATTGACCCTTTGCATATTCAGAGGCCGTGACCCGCAACCTCTGCAGCAACCGGGGCAGGAAGCCAAGCCAACCTTCTATGGCAAAGGCCCAGAACGTCAGGACTTGCTCAATGACTGCCTTCTGCCCTAATTTTCACCGACACTTCCAACTCAGGACCACTCCAAGAAAGCCAAACATCCTCTCCAAACCCATCACATAAGATGCTGCTGCCTGCACCTCCCCCCTGCCAACATCTTCCAGTTAGAACCCACCTGAAATCTTTCCTTTTTTCCTATAGAAGCCTTTCCCACTAGCATTTGAGTCTCCAGTTATATTTGACTCCCTGCCAAATGCAAGCGATGGTGGCTGACTGTCTGGCCTTGGAAAGCACTAAATAAATAGCCTCTGCCTTCCTCATTTGGGTGGCTTTCGTTGATTCCCATTGAATCTTCTCAACAGTGGAAAGCCAGCTAATTTTTAGGTTTCCAGGTGTATGAAATGCTTCTGCTGGTGTTGTTAACTCTATTCCCACTAGGTGGCACCATTCGCTCGGGAAGAGTAACACACGCGTCCTGGAGGTTCCCAGACCCAGGCGGGAGGCAAGGGAAGGGGAACTCGGCAAAGGCCCATCTGGCTGTGCTTCTCTTTCCACGTGAACCACATGACCGGGTTTAGCAGCTCGCACGTAACATTGCTACCCAGCAGATGTGATGCAGGGCAAGTACTCGTTCAAGGGGAAGAGGGTGGAGGTGGGGGATGGGGCTGGCTCTGGGCTTCCCGGCCTCTGCATTTTAGGCATTCCGGACAGGACCATTTTTCGTTGTGTGTGGAGAGGGAGGCTGTCCTGTGCTTTGGAGGATGTTTAGCAGCATGTCTGGCCTCTACCAACTTGATACCAGAAACACTCCCTGTCTTAGTCCGTTTGAGCTGCTATATAACAAAATACCATGAACTGTGTGGCTTAGAAACAGCAAATATATATTTCTTACAGTCCTGGAGGCTGAGAAGTCCAGGATCCAGGTGCAGCATGGTTGGGTTCTGGGGAGGGTCTGCTTCTGGGCTGCAGACTGCTGCCTTCTCACTGTGTCCGTGGTGGAAAGAGTGGGAGAGGATGAGAGCGTTCTCTGAGCCTCTATGATGAGGGCACTAAACCCATTCATGAGGGCTCCACTCACCTCCCATCACCTTGGGGGTTAGGATTTCAACATCTGAATTTTGGAGGCGGACGTTCAGACCATAGCACTTCCCTTTGCCAATTATGACAATAAAATGTCTTCAAACATTGCCAAATGTCAGCCAGGCATGGTGGCCCACACCTGTATTCTCAGCACATTGGGAGACCAAAGTGGGAGGACTGATTGAGCACAGGAGTTTCAGACCAGCTGGGGCAATATAGCAAGACTCTGTCTCTACAAAAAAAAAAAAAAAAAAAAAAAAAAAACCTGGTCATGGCAATGGGGCACACCCGTAGTCCTAGCTACTCAGGAGGCTTAGGTGGGGGGATGGCTTGAGCCGAGGTGTTCGGGGTTGCAGTGAGCTATGATTGTGCCACTGCACTCTTGCCTGGGGGACAGAGTAAGACCTTGTCTCTAAAGAAAAAAATTACCAAATGTCCCCTGGAGAAGCAAAGAAGCAAAGTTGTCCCTGCTTGGGAATCACTGGTCTTAGGTCCTTGTGGACAGTTCTCTGCAGAGACCCTCTCAGTACCCCCTGACCTCCTTACCCCTCTTCCCACCGCACACCCACACTTTCTTTAGAACTGAATACAAAAGAAAGGAACGCCCTGCACTTACCTGCTGCAGCTTCAACTTCTTTGTTCCCCCCTGAGCAGGCTCTAAACCAGTGTGTCTTTGGTGGGGACTTGAGCCACCTCCACCAAAAACACCTGGGCGGCTGGGCACAGTGGCTCACACACCTGTAATCCTAGAACGTTGGGAGGCCAGACAGAGCAGGAAGATCTCTCAAAACTAGGAGTTCAAGATGAGCCTGGGCAACAGAGTGAGACAACATAGGAGACTCTGTGTCTCTACAAGCAAACACACACCTGGAGTGCTTGTAAAACTGCACATTCCTGGGCTGCATCCCAGACCCGTTGCATCAGGATCACTCAGGGAAGGCCAGAATCTGTCCCTTTTTCTTCTTCTTTTTTTCTTGTAAACCCAATGGGATTATCAGGCAGATAAAAAGTATGAGAAAGGCCAGGTGTGGTGGCTCATGCCTGTAATCCCAGCACTTTGGGAGGCTGAGACGAGTGGATCACCTAAGGTCAGGAGTTCGAGACCAGCCTGGCCAACGTGGTGAAATCCCATCTCTACTAAAACTATACAAAATTACCCAGGCGTGGTGGCGGGCACCTGTAGTCCCAGCTACTCAGGAGGCTGAGGCAAGGGAATTGCTTGAACCGGGGAGGTGGAGGTTGTAGTGAGCTGAGATCGCACCATTGCTCTCCAGCCTGGGCAATAAGAGGGAAACCCTGTTTCATTATTATTATTTATTTTTTTGAGACGGAGTCTCGCTCTGTCGCCCGGGCTGGAGTGCAGTGGCTGGATCTCAGCTCACTGCAAGCTCCGCCTCCCGGGTTCGGGCCATTCTCCTGTCTCAGCCTCCTGAGTAGCTGGGACTACAGGAGCCCGCCACCTCGCCCGGCTAGTTTTTTGTATTTTTTAGTAGAGACGGGGTTTCACCGTGTTAGCCAGGATGGTCTCGATCTCCTGACCTAGTGATCCACCCGTCTCGGCCTCCCAAAGTGCTGGGATTACAGGCTTGAGCCACCGCGCCCGGCCAAGGGAAACCCTGTTTCAAAAAAACAAAAAGGATGAGGAGCGCTGGCTCTCCCCCCAGGTCCTGCTTGGTGTCTCTGGCCTGCAATTCCTTCCTAAGAGAGTCGGGCCCTGGCATGTGGATTTTGGCCCTGGGCCACCCATATCTACTCCCCAAGCTGGCAGAGGAGAAAAAACCAGAAATAATACTAAAAGAAGCAGGGAAAGGAGGAGGCCGTTGTGTGCGTGTGCCCTGTGGCAATGACCCATCCCTTCCTGGTGAGACCACAGCCTTCTCGCTTTCTCTTTCTCACTCTTCAGTTGAATTGTCTCCATTACTCCTTATCATGAGAATCTTTACTCCTCTAGTTCCTGCCTTCTGGTTTTCTAGGTGGCTTGCTCCAGACACCTTTCTCCCGGTGCCATGGAACTGGTGCTACTGCTACCCACGTTCAGTGCATGTGCTAACCCTGTGTGGCCCAGGCATGTCCCCTCCCCTCCTGCCTGGAGGGCTTGAGTTGCTCATCTCTGAGGCCACTTCCTGTTCTGACAAGCTATGCCCCCACCATGCTGTGTGCAACTCTGTTGCCCCTGGGCCCTGTTAACTTCTTTATTTTATTTTATTTTTGAGACGGAGTCTCGCTCTGTCACCCAGGCTGGCGTGCAGTGGTGCGATCTTGGCTCACTGAAACCTCCGCCCCCTGAATTCAAGCGATTCTCCTGTCTCAGTCTCCTGAGTAGCTGGGATTACAGACACACGCCACCATACCCAGCTAATTTTTGTATTTTTGGTAGAGATGGGGTTTCGCCATGTTGGCCAGGCTGGTCTCGAACTCCTGATCTCAGGTGATCCGCTCTCCTCAGTCTCCCAAAGTGCTGGGATTACAGGAGCGAGCCACCATGCCCCACCAAGCCCTGTTAACTTCTCTGTTCTAAAGCTTGTCCTGGCCACAAAGCCAAGATGGTGCCGTCCTGGGCTCAGACTGCCTGGGCTCATCTCAGCCCCAGTACTCCCTGGCAGTAGCCTTGGGCAAGGCAGCCAACCCCTTTTTGGTTGCTGCTTCATCTCTAGAAGAGGCTAATATTAGAACCTACCTACTAGGTAATCTCTGTAATGCATTAACACTGCCCAGCACATATTCAGGAAAACATAGAGTGAGAAAGAACAGACCACTGCTCTTGCGCTTTTTTGCCTACATGAGAAGGCTGGGGCTGGGAGGGACCAGACAGCCCCTGTGATCTCCCCAGGAATCTGACACCAGGAATCTGACACCCAGAGAGGGAAGTTGACTCACCCAAACTCACACTCCTAGCAAGAGCAGTGGTATATCACCTGGCTTGCCTTTAGCCAATCTTTTGTATTTTGATTTGACTTAATCTGAGAGACGTAGGAAGGGGACGGATATTAGAGCTTTCAGAATATGTTCTCTCAAGCAAGGTGTGGCCTCTGAGAGGCAGTGCAGTGCTGTACAGTCATTTGGAGGTCTGAAGGCTGACCTTGGGCCTGGGGTGGATCTTGGTAGA
This sequence comes from Macaca fascicularis, assembly GCF_037993035.2. Classification (NCBI taxonomy): domain Eukaryota; kingdom Metazoa; phylum Chordata; class Mammalia; order Primates; family Cercopithecidae; genus Macaca; species Macaca fascicularis. The sequence continues at coordinate 182,331,324 of NC_088377.1, read as the reverse complement.
GAGAGGGTGATCTGGCAATGAGGAATGAGGACGTGGATGTAATGCCTAGCTCATAACCTGGTGTGATTAAAATATTTTCTTCTTGGCTGGGTGCAGTGGCTCACACCTGTAATCCCAGCACTTTGGGAGCCCAAGGCGGGTGGATCACGAGGTCAGGAGTTCGAGACCATCCTGGCTAACATGGTGAAACCCCGTCTCTACTAAAAATACAAAAATTAGTTGGGCACGGTGGCGCGTGCTTGTAGTCCCAGTTACTCGGGAGGCTGAGGCAGGAGAATTGCTTGAACCCAGGAGGCGGAGGTTGCAGTGAGCCAAATCATGCCACTGCACTCCAGCCTGGGCAACAGAGCAAGACTACATCTCAAAAACAAAAAACAAACAAAAAAAAAACCAAAACCTGAGGTCAGGAGATCAAGACCAGCCTGGCCAACATGGTGAAACCTCATATCTACTAAAAATACAAAAATTAGCTGGGCGTGGTGGTATGCACCTGTAATCCCAGCTACTAGGGAGGCTGAAGCAGGAGAATTGCTTGAACCTGGAAGGCAGAGGTTGCAGTGAGCTGAGCTTGAACCTGGAAGGCAGAGGTTGCAGTGAGCTGAGATCACACCATTGCACTCCAGCCTGGGTGACAGAGTGAGACTCTGTCTCAAAAAATAATAATAAAATAAAATATTTTCTCTTTTCTTGTTGTTGTTTTTGTTTGTTTTTTGAGACAGGTGAGACAGAGTCCTGTTCTGTTGCCCAGGCTGGAGTGCAGTGGTGAGATCATGGCTCACTGTAGCCTCAACCTCCCAGGTGTGTGCCACCACAGCCAGCTAATTTTTTGTTTTTTGTAGAAATGGGGATCTCACTATGTTGCCCATGCTGGTCTTGTGCCCCTGGCCTCAAGTGATCATGCTGCCTCGGCCTCCTAAAGTGCTGAGATGACAGGCATGAGCCACTATGTCCGGCATGATTAAAATCTTTAATGAGGGCTGGGCGCGGCGGCTCACACCTGTAATCCCAGCACTTTGGGAGGCCAAGGCAGGTGGATCACGAGGTCAGGAGATCAAGACCATCCTGGCCAACATGGTGAAACCCTCTCTCTACTAAAAATACAAAAATTAGCTGGGCATGGTGGCACGTGCCTATAATCCCAGCTACTCGGGAGGCTGAGGCAGGAGAATCCCTTGAACCAGGGAGTCAGAGGTTGCAGTGAGCCGAGATCACGCCACTGCACTCCAGCCTGGTGAGAGAATGAGACTCTGTTCAAAAAAAAAAAAAAAAAAAATTAATGAAGAGTATTACCTCACTCCTTCTCCTGACTCTGAAGAGATTGCCTCATTGGGCTAGAAAATAGGCAGGGAAGGCTCTCAGAAGCAAGAGGTAAGGTGCCTTGCATCCCGTGCACAGAAGTCCATGCAAAAGAGTTGGATTCACTGGCCTAACTGTCCTCCTGTATTCTGAAATCACAGTGACCACAAAGAGCTACAACAGCTTAAACACAGAAAGCCATGCCTCTAAATCCAAATCACCACATTCTTGTTCCTTTTTTTTACTGTTCAAATACATCGTCCAAAAGGAGCAGAAAGAATATAAGTATAGAGGGGACTTGGCGTGGCAGGCTTCATATTTGGACATTGCTTAGTGTTGAATGACCTGGAAAGTTCACACCTTTGTTCTTTGCTTTTTGTCATAAACATGCCAGTCTTTATAAAGTTACAAACACTTTAATTCTTTGTGTGAAAAAAAAGACAGTCCAAAATAAATTAGGGTCATGAAATGAAACAGAAATGGTTCTTATCTCAAAACGGTATGTTGAGATGCTATCTGCCAATGCAGAGATTCTCCCAGATTCCCCATGGTAAGCCGGGAAAGGTCAGCCATCCGTGGTAAAAACAAAGACCATCTGCCCCACAGCACCCCTAGTGGGCCTCAACAGCTGCTCATCTTTTTTTTTTTTTTTTTTTTTTTTTTTTTTGAGACGGAGTCTCGCTCTGTCGCCCAGGCTGGAGTGCAGTGGCTGGATCTCTGCTCACTGCAAGCTCCGCCTCCGGGGTTCCCGCCATTCTCCTGCCTCAGCCTCCCGAGTAGCTGGGACTACAGGCGCCCGCCATCTCGCCCGGCTAGTTTTTTGTATTTTTTAGTAGAGACGGGGTTTCACCGTGTTCGCCAGGATGGTCTCGATCTCCTGACCTCGTGATCCACCCGTCTCGGCCTCCCAAAGTGCTGGGATTACAGGCTTGAGCCACCGCGCCCGGCCAACAGTTGCTCATCTTACAGTCCCAGCGAAAGCGGTAGGTGTGAGAGCATCCTGGGAGGACACAGCACCCCTAGTGGGCCTCAACAGCTGCTCATCTTACAGTCCCAGCGAACGCGGTAGGTGTGAGAGCATCCTGTGAGGACACAGCACCCCTAGTGGGCCTCAACAGCTGCTCATCTTACAGTCCCAGCGAACGCGGTAGGTGTGAGAGCATCCTGGGAGGACAGAGGGCGCAGAGGCATCTCCGCCAAAGACCAGCCCTTCGCAGCCAGGGAGGATGAAAGAGCCCTGGGGCTTCAGTCTGGGCTTTGCACACTCCTGGGTGGCCTTCGCTCCCCCCATCCCTCCCACTCCCATCCCACACCTCCTGGATTGCATCTGATTGGGACCAATAACAAACCAAGCCTGGTTTTGAGGTTTGGGTAGGATGCTTGGCTTGGTTTTGTTTCCTCAGAGAGAGGCAGCCAGCAGGGACTGCAAGGAACTGGCACCCAGCTGTGTCTAGGTGGGAGAATGGGCCGAGGATGGGGTTAGAGACAGAATGAGAGAGCAGGAGGGAGGTGGCCTTCTGTGGAGGAAAGGCATCAGGTGCCAGCAAGAGACTAGAAGGGGAAGCCTGACATCTGTCAGCCCTGACTTAGAGCCTCTCTAAGATGGCTTGGTGGGCTCTGAGCCTGCAGGGCTTTGGTCTATGGATGGGAGGGATGCCAAGGCTGTGTACTTTTCCCAGCCCTTAAGATAAGTTCCTTCCTTGCTCTACCTCATCCAAACTTGTCTAAGCACAGACATGTGATTCTTCTCCCCACACCGGCTCTCCAGATGATCAATCAATAAACCTCTTGTCCATCATTCATCTACTGTGTGTATAGCTTTTTAATTTTCTTTTTAAATATAATTCAATTATCATCTTTTTTTTTTTTTTTTTTTTGAGACAAGGTCTTGCTCTGTCGCCCAGGCCGGAGTGCAGTGGCGCAATCTCTGCTCACTGCAACATCTGCCTCCCAGGTTCAAGTGATTTGCATGCCTCAGCCTCCTGAGTAGCTGACATTATAGGCGCGCGCCACCACGCCTGGCTAATTTTTTGGTATCTTTAGTAGAGACAGTTTCATCATGTTGTCAGGCTGGTCTTGAACTTATGGGCTGAAGTGATTCACTTGCCTCAGTCTCCCAAAGTGCTGAGACTGAGATTACAAGCATGAGCCACTGAACCCAGCCTAATTATTTCCAGTTTTTTTTCTACAGATGGATTCTGACTATGTTGCCCAGGCTGGAGTGCAGTGGCTATCCACAGGTGCGATCCCCCTACAGATTAGCACGCGAGTTTTGACCTGTTCCATTTCTGACCTGGGCCGATTAACCCCTCCTTAGGCAACCTGGTGATCCCTTGCTCCCAGGAGGTCACCATATTGATGCTGAATTTAATGCAGACACTGGATTGGCGAAGTGCACCACAACCCAGGACTCCCCGGCTCAAGTGATCCTCCCGCCCCAGCCTCCCATGTGTATACCTTTCACCTATGCACCTATGCGGTCAGCCAAGATCACACCACTCACTCCAGCCTGGGCAACAAGAGCAAGGCTCCGTCTCAAAAGAAAAAAAAAAAAAAGAAAGAAACCACGGGAAATGGGAAGTACCGAGGGATATGACAAGGCTAGCCCCACCCATCAAGGCAGGGGACAGAGCCTGAGAAAGAGCCTTCAGACACTCTCTCAAATGTTTTCATTTCCACTGAGATTCCTTTTGGATGTAAATGTTGACAGAGCATCATTTTTGTCCCAGGCACTTTGACCAGTCATGGCATTAGGTCCGCCCTGCAAATCTGAACAAGGAAGCATCACTCCCGCCATTTCATGGATGGGAAAACCAAGCCCCAACGGGTTATGTGCTTTATCTGAGGTCCTACAGACCCAGACCTGTCTGGCTCAACCCATGTTCTTTTTGTTACCCCATGAAGCCCGTGAGCATCAGCTCTGCCCAGAGCCAGCTCCTCTGGAGGGAGAGTTCTGGATCAAGATCCAATCCATGTCCTCACTGTGGCTCCCTCCTCTGGAAGGTACAGGCAGTGCAGTTCCTTGGGGCATCCCTGACTCAACCTATCCCCTTGAGATCTGGCTCCCCTGCTTGGGTCACTGTGATCCATTCCTTCTTGGCCTCTTGGCTGGCAGGATCTTTCTTCTGTCTCGTCACCACCTGCCTGCCCTCCTAGGTTCAAGCGATTGATTCTCCTGCGTCAGCCTCTAGAGTAGCTGGGATTACAGGTACCTGCCACCATGCCTGGCTAATTTTTGTATTTTTAGTAGAGACAGGGTTTCACCACGTTGGCCAGGCTGGTCTCGAATTCCTGACCTCAGGTGATCTGCCCTCCCCGGCCTCCCAATGTGCTGGGATTACAGCCATAAGCCACCACGTCTGGCCTGGTTTCTTTATTTTTATTTTTATTGGAGGGCAGTCAGAACCTGGAAGAGAGGGTCTGTTCCACCCAAACACTGTTGGAGCAAGAGACAGAGCCGTGGGCCCATTGAATGCACTACTCCCTTGGCTTATGGCTGAGATAAAGCCAGCTCTGTTGCCTGTGCGTGCTGGTAGATGGTCCTGGACCTACAAGGGGTGGGGAGGGAGGGGGAATTGAGCACTGATGCAGGAGAAGAAAAACTGCCTGCCTGCCATTCTTCAACCTTGACGCCCTGTGTTCATGGAGGGCGGGGGAAGGAGATTAGGAAAATAATAATAACCAACAGGACAGTACCTGTGAGTCCTCCCATGGACCAGGCACCATATTAAAACCTCACAACAGTGCTCTTAGGAGGTCACAGCCATTGCCATTTCCACCCTACAGATGAAGGTTTAAAAAACTGGGATTTAGAGGCTGAGCAACCTGCTGCAAAGCTGAATGTGCCTCTCCAAGGTCTGCGCTCCTCAGCAGGACGCTGGAGGAAAAGGAGGAGAGGAAGGAAGAAATGTTCTTTCTCCTGGGCAGTGGCCCAGGGCTGCTCTGCGTGGAGGAAACAAGGTTACTATTCAGGAGGCTGAAGTGGGGAGTTTGAGGCCAGCCTGGGCAACATAGCAAGACCCTGTCTCAATATAAACAAATTAAAATAAATTTTAAAATAAAATAAAAAAGACTGGGCACAGTGACTCATGCTGGTAATCCCGGCACTTTGGGAGGCCAAGGTGAGGGGATCACCTGAGGTCAAGAGTTTGAGACCAGCCTGGTCAACATGGCAAAACCCCATCTCTACTAAAAATACAAAAATTAGCCGGGTGTGGTGGTGTACACCTGCAATACCAGCTACTTGGGAGGCTGAGGCAGGAGAATCACTTGAACCCGGGAGGCAGAGGTTACAATGAGCTGAGATCCCGCCACTGCACTCCAGCCTGGGCGACAGAGCAAGACTCTGTCTCAAAAAAAAAAAAAAAAAAAAAAAAAAAGCCAAGCCTCTGATCTTTATTTAGAACTTGAAAAACTTACTGAATAATGCTTCAACAAACAAAACAATATTTTAAATGCTTACACTTAAAAAAAAAAGCTTGCACTTTGCAAATGTGGGCTCTAAAAGTTGACTCTGCTTAGTTAAAATGGGTATGTCATGAGGAGTTTAAGGAACTTCGTAAGCCCTGGAAAAGCTTCAAAGAGTTCCCAGAATGCATAAAACCCTCAGCTGAGAAGAAAACAGCTTTTTTTCCTGTGACTTTGAACAAGTCCCTCAAATCTCAGGCGCCCAGTCTATAGGCACTGCCTGGGCAGTATTACGTCAAATTACACCCATCTTTTATTTTTCACTGTCTCCCTTCTGCCTTTCTCTCGCGCGCACACTCCTTCTGTGGATTTTTAAGGCTAAGCCTCTTTTCTCTCTTTCCCACTTGCCTGAACTTTAGGCCTCTTTGCTGTCCCGCAGGGCCATGGCTCCCAGTCCTTCTGGAAGTCACTGAGCTAAAGACGAGGATGGCCATCCTCTGGTGTGGAGATGAACCTGAAGCCTGCTCCCACCGCGCGCAAATCACCCCGCCAGGCCCCCCTCACTGTCACCAGGGCACTCCTCTGCTCAAAAACGTTCTGTCCCCCACTTGAAATCTGTCCAAGCCTACCCATCAGACCGGATTCACCACTAGTCCTCACTCGGCTGTTTCTGAAATGCCTAGCCTCCGCTTCTGGCCTCCGCTGGTGCTCTTCTCTCCACTCAGAACCCTTTCCTTTCCCCCACTTTCTTCCACCTATGCAAATACTATTAAGTGTTCCCGGCCCGGTCAAAGCTCCAGGGAACTTCCTCGAAGGCCCCAGCCCGTATTCCAGACCGTCTTCCCCGCGCCCACGGCATTTCCCTGCAGACTTCTGCTTGGCAGCCCGCATCCTGCAGTCTGTGTTCCTTGACGGTGTCCTGCGTGAGTGCGGGCAGCGGGTCTATGAAGTCACTTCTCTTGGAAGCTTTTCCTGACCTCCTCCCTTCCCGCCCGGTCTGGGAGACCTTCTGCAGGGCGCTTGGCCCTAGGAACTCCCCGGCCTCCATCACCCTCATCGCCCGTCTCATGACTGTCATTACCCCTGCCCGACGGCAAGCTGCCTGGGGCAAGGGCGGTGCCTGACTTACTGCCCGGGGTGCCCCCGACCCGGGCCTAGTGCCGAGTGTGTTAACCGCCTGGAGTGAGCGGGGCCGGGCCTCCGTTCCCTTGACTTGGACGTCCAGCTCTCAGCCCCGGGCCGGGAGCACCTCGCGAATCCGCCCGGTCCCGGGTGGAAGGGAGCCGGCGCGCGGCGGGCGTCCTCCCAGGAAGGGTTAAGCCACCTCTCCCCCACCCCGAGAGGCGAGGGGGCGAGTCCGGCAGAAGGTCCTGTTTACCGCTGCTCCGCGCGGGGCCGGGCCCTGGGAGAGGGGTTGCCGTGGCAACCGGCCGGGCGCCCGCCAGCTGCGGATTAGCTCACTGGGCCGGGCGGGATGGGTCGGGAGGAGGGGGCGCGCGTCGCGCAGATCGTCGCGGAGCCGCGGGAAGAGAAGGCAGGGGCAGCGGGCGAGCCTGCGCTGGGCCGGCCGAGGGAAGCGAGCCGCTGGGGCCGGGGACGGCGGAGACCCCACGGGAGCGCGCGCGGCGGGGACCCCCCAGGGGCTTGCGGGCGGCCGGGGGAGGCTCGGCGGACAAAGGGGCGGAGGGCGGAGAGCCATGGCCTCCCCGGCCCCCGCCGCCGCCCGCCCCCGAGCCGTGCCGCCAGCCGTCCTGGCCCGCCCCGGAGCCCCCCAGATACGCCCCAGAGCCCGCGGAGCCGCCGCCCGCGGGAAGGTAGGGCCGGGCCGGGTCCGGGGGTGCAGGGTCGAGCTGGGGAGGGAAAGGGGACGGAGGAGGGGACGCGCGGGGGAGGGAGGAAACGGCTCGCGCGACCCGAGCCCTGACGGGGGAAGTGGCTCTGCAGACGGGAGTCTGAGTTCCCGCCTGGTCCCGGGACTTGTGCAGAGCGCGATCCAGGCGTCCCTCCCGGGCTCTGGCTGACTCCCAGGGCTGAGCCCGGACGCCGCCGTCCCGCGCGCCTCGGGGACCTGCAGAAAGCCTGCAGACCCCCGCCCTGCGTTGTGCTGGGTCCCTCGGGGCGCGAGTGCGAGTGTGAGTGTGTGCGCGTGTGTCCGCGCGTGTTTGTGTCTGTGTGAGTGTGTGTGCGCGCGCTTGTCTGTGTGTGTGCGCGCGGGTCTGTGTGTGTGTGTGCGAGTGTGTGCGCGCGCTTGTGTGTCTGTGTGTGCGAGTGTGTGTGTGTGCGTGCGCGTGCAAGCGCAGGGCATCGAGGCGGCTGAGCAGCTGGGCTCCCCTCACAGCGGTCAGCATTTGCAGTCTTGGGAAAGCAAGAAGGTAAAGATGATTGAATGGTCTTACTTCTTCCACTTTGTCCCCAAGGGTGGAGTTGGGAGCAGATGGAGCCCAGGGGAAGTCTGGACACAGTCGTATTAGGAGGGTCACAGAGAGCTGGGTGAGACCACGGAGCAAAGTCAGACCTCAGCCGTGGAATCTTGTTATGGGGGACCTGGGACAGGAAGCAGGAAGCTGGTCAGGGCTCTCCAGGGGCGTAAATTGGGCAAGGGAAGTGCAGTGACCCTGCCTTAACCAGCTGGTGCTGACTTCCAGCTGCTGTTCAGATTCAGGAATGTGACTTCCCCAAGGTTCCAAATGACATGGGACAGTAATGGGCTGGGGGTAACAGAGTTGTAATAGGCGTGCTCCAGTAATCTTGTTAGTAAACTCTTACACTCTCTGCGGTTACCACATAAAAGAAGAGAAAGAAATCCCTTCTCCTTACATCATCAAATATCAGATACCAAAAGAGTGGAGTAGAAAGTCTTTGGGTGGGCAGTGTGGGAGGGAGCAGAACTCCAAGAGTAAGTGTGTGTGAGTGTGTGTGTGTGTCAGAGACGGTTTCTGAGTCCTGGTAATGAAAACGCTGGCGGGAGGCTGGCCTCCAGTCCTTTTGTTTGTTTTTTATTTTTATTTTTTTGAGTCAGAGTCTTGCTCTGTCACCCAGGCTGGAGTGCAGTGGCCCGGTCTCAGCCCACTGCAACCTCCGCCCCCTGGGTTCAAGCAATTCTCCTGTCTCAGCTTCTTGAGTAGCTGGGATTACAGGCGCCCACCACCACGTCCAGCTAATTTTTGTATTTTTAGTAGAGACGGGGTTTCACCATGTTGGCCAGGCTGGTCTCAAACTCCTGACCCCGGGTGATCTGCCCGCCTTGGCCTCGCAAAGTGCTGGGATTACAGGCATGAGCCATTGTGCCTGGCCTCCAGTCCTTTCATTCTGGAAGATTAATAAAATCGTGTGTCAAGTATTCTATTCATCCCCTTAAACAGCTAGTGTGCAAGGCATGTGTGCTAGACATCAGTGGCACAGCGAGGAATGAGACGTCCCCCTTCCTTCGAGGAACACCATCCTAGCTGGGTAGTCAAACAAAAGAGTAAAACCAGTCCTGGCCCAGCCTGGCTGTGAGGGTTGCATGGCGTAGAGCTAGGGCAGCCCAGAGAGGAGTTGCTGCAGGGAAGCCCCACAGATTAGGTGATGCTTGGGCTAAGCCCTGAAAACCACCTCACCAAGGAAACAGCAGGGAAGGTTGTTTCAGGCTGAAAGAACAGAATGTGCAAAGTCACCAAGAGGGTCTAGGAGAGGCCAGTGAGGGGAATTCGGTGTGGCTGCGGGTTGCAGGATGTGAGTGCGTGCTGGGGAGAGGTGAGGCGGGGGCTGTCAGGGCAGAGGCACAGGGAAGGAAGGATCCGCCAGAAGGAGGCAGGAGTATGCACTGAAGCAAGAGTGATGCGCTCCTTCTGGCTGTTGGTTGGGGAGGCCTGAAGGAGGAGGAAGAGACCAAGACTTTTTGCAACACCCAGGCCAGAATTACTGAGGAGCAGGAGAAGCTGAGAGGATGCCAGGATCAAGAGGCAGGACCTGATGACTGGTTTGGGCAGAGTGTGATAACTTAGACTAAAAGCAAGTATGTACAGAAATGCTCAGGAGAAAACAAAGCAAAGCAAAAGGAATGTGGACCTTCGGAGTGGCCTGCATTTAGCAGATTACAACACTTGGATAACGCATTTGGCTGTAAGTTTTCTGGCAGCTTAGGGACAAACAAAAATACACTGGGTTGCATAGTTTGGGATTTTGGACAACAGAAACCATACAAATTAATTCTCAGAACAAAACTTTTCCTGGAATTGAACTCAGCTGGGAATTTATCATGTGGAACTTTATGTAAAGACTGAAGAGTGACGTAGAAAAAAAAAATCCTCGTTGCTGGTGTTACAAAAGATGGGAAGATAAAACTCCCCATTACTGCCTTCCTCTGCCATCCTGTTATGTCTAGGGGAGTGAACTGCACTTCTGTGAGGACTGGGTGTCATCTCAGGGTATGGGGCCAGGGGAATCCTGTACAGAGGACACAGTGGTACGTCAAGTGCAGGAAGAGCTGACACCCATCTCCATGAATGTAGAGAGCAAGGCGTCTGGGGTGCTCAACCATGAAGGGAAGGAGGCTCATCATAGTATAGCCCAGAGAGGGGTGGGCTGAGACTCTGGTCTGCAGAAGGGGACAGGTAGGGCACAGCATGTTGGAAGGGCCAGCATCCAGGAATCCCGACCCCCGGGGAAACAGGCAGGGTGAGTGCACACAGCATTGTAGGATTCCATTCATATGGGCAAGTCCACTTCCCAGGGCGGTCCTGGTCATTCTGCCTCCAGACTTGATGTAGATCCTGCCTCTAAAGGGGTAGGAAAAGGGTGGGACTCAGGAGACCAGAGATCCTCTTCAGGAGACCAGAGAGGCCCAGGAGGGTGGAAATCTTGTTTGCTACAACATAAGGAAGTTGCAGAGAAACCAGGAGTGGGAGCTGAGAACTGGGAGGTCCTGCAGACTCAGCCACAGATTTCCTGGCCAGGCTCTTCTCTTTGATTTCTGCAGAAGGCAGAGAACCTGCAGAATCTATGTCCATACATTGCTAATATACCCTCTGAACTTTAAACTGTTTCTTGCCAACTATAGCTGTCTTAAATTAACATTCAGTAGGGATGGGATTCTACCCCTCCAATTAAATTTCTTTTTTTTTTTTTTTTGAGACGGAGTCTCGCTCTGTCGCCCAGGCTGGAGTGCAGTGGCCGGATCTCAGCTCACTGCAAGCTCCGCCTCCCAGGTTTACGCCATTCTCCTGCCTCAGCCTCCCGAGTAGCTGGGACTACAGGCGTCCGCCACATTGCCCGGCTAGTTTTTTGTATTTTTTAGTAGAGACGGGGTTTCACCGTGTTAGCCAGGATGGTCTCGACCTCCTGACCTCGTGATCCACCCGTCTCGGCCTCCCAAATAAATTTCTTAACATTTTTAATCTTGGGTTGTGCATTAGAATATACATTTAAATGCTGGGGAGGAGAGTTTGAGACCAGCCTGAGCAACATGGCAAGACCCCATCTCTATAAAAATTAAAAGAAATTGGCCAGGCGCAGTGGCCCACGCCTGTAATCCCAACACTTTGGGAGGCTGAGGCAGGCAGATCACTGGAGATCAGGAGTTTGAGACCAGCCTGGCCAACCCCATCTCTACTAAAAATACAAAAATTAGCCAGACGTGGTGGCACATGCCTGTAATCCCAGCTACTTGGGAGGCTGAGGCAGGAGAATCGCTTGAATCCAGGAGGCGGAGGTTGCGTGAGCCAAGATTGCATCACTACATTCCAGCCTGGGCGACAAAGCAAGACTCCATCTCAAAAATAAATAAATAAAAGAAATTAACTACACACGGTGGCACATACCTGTAGTCCCAGCTACTCGGGAGACTGAGGCGGGAGGATCACTTGAGCCCAGGGAGGTTGAGGCTGCAGTGAGCATGATTGTGCCACTTCACTCCAGCTTAGGCGACAGTGAGGCCCTGTGTCCGGAAAAAAAAAAAAAAAAAAGGCTGGGGAGGCAGATTTAAAAACAGCTGATACTTAGGTCAATTAAAATCTCTGAGAGTAGGCCCTGGCATCAGTATTTTTTTTAATATCCCCAGATGATTTTATGATACAGCTGAGGTTGAGACTGGCTGCTCTAACACTCACTTATAGAGAGCCCATCACAGGGCGGGATAGAAACTCAGATTCCAAAAGATCCTGGGTGGGGCACATGGGATGCCTCGCAGGTCCTCAAAAGTGGACAAGGCTGGCCTTGCTTGTTCCTGGCGTTCCGCACAGTCTCCTGGACTCCTGGTCTCGCTGCTTCTCCCCCAAGGTCTGTCTTTACCAGCGCTCTGTTCCTTCTGGCAGTCACCTTGCTGAAGACTGGGGGTTAGGAGTTGCTTCCCTGGAGCTGCCCTGGATTGCTCTTTCTTGGAGAGATTTTAGTGAGACTGGTTTTCCACGGGTTCACTGTGTAGCCCGCTTCGGGCCGTGACTCCTCACTGTCCTCATCACTGCCTCTCTGCCCACACGCATTGTTGCTTGTTACCCCAGGAGCCTGGCCCTGGGCACTGGCTGTCAGCCTCGTGTGTCCAAGCATAAACCCTTCTTCTGCCACCTGAACCAGATGGCCTCCACTTGTACCCCACACTCTCTTGAAATTCCCTGTGCTGGTTACTCAGGGGGAAGAGTGCCAGGTCCTGCTGCCCCCTTTAGTGATAGGAGGCAAGCACTTCCTGGAACTGGGGCAAGCGGTGAGCTAAGTTCTCTACTTTTCATATGCAAAAGACAGCGACATGCTTGGAAGCCAGAGTCAGACTCTCCTTTACCCTGGCCTTAAAATCAATGTCTGACGTGGGCAAAAGTTTATTCCGTCAGCCCTCTGTTTGCCAGCTGGGCCTAGAATTGCCACTCTAGCTTCAGCTGCTCTTTGGCACGTTCGTCCCTGGCTTGCAGTTCAGAGGGGCTAAAGAACAGATAAGCCCGAGACCCACTCTTCCAACTGGTTGAAATACGGGAAACCAAGTGATCGTTTTTTCCCCTGGTCTTGGGGAAGGAAGGGGTGAGTCACCCTTGCAGCAAGCTTAGGGAAGAGGTTAGCTTCCCTCAGTGGAAGGGAACCAGGAGGTCATAGGCATCCCTTCAGAAGGAAATGAAAGCAGGGATCATTGGCTGGAGAGTGGGGCCAGTACAGGGAGCCGTGACCTTGGCTGTGACCCCTCCTCCCAGGATCCCCAGGCCTTCCACACACTGCGGATCTTATCTGAAGGGCTTGTCAGACCACTTCAAGCAGAGTGCCAAATGCATTTCCTTTTGTTGTTTTGTCTTCTAAAAAAGTACACTTAAAAATTGTAGGTTTACTTATAAACTTTATATGTAATATATGAAAGTTATATTTGTCATAAAACATTTATTTATTTATTATTTATTTATTTTTAGACAGGGTCTTGCTATGTTACCCAGGCTAGAGTGCAGTGATGTAATGATGGCTCACTGCAGCTTCCACCTCCTGGGCTCAAGTGATCCTGCTGCCTCAGCCTCTTGAGTAGCTGGGACTATAGGTGCGCACCACCGTACCTAGCTAATTTTTGTATTTTTAGGAGAGACAGAGTTTCCCCATGTTGCCCAGGCTGTTCTCAAACTCATGGACTTAAGCAATCCACCTGCCTTGGCCTTCCAAAGTGCTGGGACTACAGGCATGAGCCACGGCACTTGGCCAAAATTTTTTTTTCTTTTTTTGAGACGGAGCCTTGCTCTGTTACGCAGGCTGGAGTTCAGTGCCGTGATCTTGGCTCACTACAACCTCCACCTCCTGGGTTCAAGCAATTCTCCTGCCTCAGCCTCCCAAGTAGCTGCACTGGAGTGCAGTGGCGTGATCTCAGCTCACAGCAACCTCTGCCTCCCAGGTTCAAGTAATTCTCCTGCCTCAGCCTCCCAAGTAGCTGGGACTACAGGCGCCCACCACCTCGCCTGGCTAGTTTTTGTATTTTTTAGTAGAGAGGGGGTTTCACCATGTTCGCTAGGCTAGTTTGGAACTCCTGACCTCAAGTGATCTGCTGGCCTCGACCTCCCAAAGTGTTGGAATTACAGGCGTGAGCCACCACGCCTGGCCAAAAATTTTAAATTTCTAATTTTAATATGTTTTCTTTTAAAAGTTAACAAAACTCAAAATATAATACATTGCCTCTGTGCATGTGCCATGGTTTGAATTTTAATGTTCATATTAACTTAAATAGAAATTTATAAAATATTCGGGGCAAAACCAGTGTGGGTACAATTGGGTTAAGGAACAGACAGGTACTATATCTTATTATTGTTTTAGAAGGGAGTATTAGTATCTCATTTTCAAAATAACCATCACTTGGCACAAATAGATTCAATAAGTATGTGGCTTTGAAATATATTTTAGGCCGGGCATAGTGGCTCACGCCTGTAATCCCAGCACTTTGGCAGGCCGAGGCAGGCGGATCACAAGGTCAAGAGATTGAGACCATTCTGGCTAACACGGTGAAACCCCGTCTCTACTAAAAATACAAAAAATTAGCCGGGCGTGGCGGCATGCGCCTGTAGTCCCAGCTACTTGGGAGGCTAAGGCAAGAGAATGGCGTGAGCCCAGGAGGTGGAGCTTGCAGTGAGCCGAGATCACACCACTGCACTCCAGCCTGGGCAACAGAGCGAGATTCTGTCTCAAAAAAATAAAAAAATAAAAAAAGAAAAAAAAAAGAAATCTATTTGAATCTCGCAATTCCACTTTTAGGAATTTATCTTAGGAAAATACTGGAACAAGGGCTGTAGAGTATTTGTGGCAGCATTGTTGGTAGTAGCTGAGCTTGGAGGCTGAAGTGGGAGATCACTTGAGCCTGGCGGGCGGAGATTGCAGTGAGTCAAGATCACGCCACTGCACTCCAGCCTGGGCGACAGAAGTCTCAAAAAAATCTTTATAGATTGTCTTCCATGTTGTCTCAGTTTTGTCTCTTGCTGTTGGTTTCATGTTTCCATAACCTTGATGGCACATCACCACAATTCCACATGTTGTGTAGGTTGAAACCTAGGATGGGTGGACCAAGTGACACAACACAGCCAACCCAGCAAAGCAATTTCAAGGGCCTTTCTTTCTCCCCCTTACACTCCCCCACTTATCAGAAGAAAAGACGCAATAATGGTCAAATTTGATTCAGCACTAAATTCTCTGCAAGTTCATGGTAGGTAAAAGATAGGGTAACCATATACACAAAGTGGGACAGTAGAGAAAGTAAAAAGCGTGCATTAGGCCAGGCGCGGTGGCTCACACCTATAATTCTAGCATGTTGGGAGGCCGAGGCGGGTGGATCACTTGAGCTCAGGAGTTTGAGACCAGCCTGGCCAAACCCGATCTCTATAAAAATACAAAAATTAGGGCTGGGCATGGTGGCTCATGCCTGTAATCCTAGCACTTTGGGAGGCAGACCGGATCAGTTGAGGTCAGGAGTTGGAGATCAGCCAGGCCAATGAATCCCTGTCTCTACTAAAAATACAAAAATTAGCCAGGTGTGGAGGCGGGCGCCTGTAGTCCCAGCTACTCAGGAGGCCGAGGCAGGAGAATCACTTGAACCTGGGAAGCAGAGGTTGCAGTGAGCCAAGATTGCGTCACTGCACTCCAGTCTAGGTCACAAGAGCTAAACTCCTCAAAAAACAAAACAAACAAACATAAAAACACTAAAAATAAGTTGTTAATTGATATACAATAGGCTTAACCTGGACTGGTCCCTGCAAACTGCACCTTGTGGCCACGCTGGAAAAGGCTGAGAGTTGGATATGCTCATTCATTCTCCTTGCTGGGACAGGTGTGTTGACCCAGCCAGAGGTGATTTGGTACCACCCCTCTGTCTATCTCCCACCACCTTTCTTATCCACATCTAGAGTTGAGGCTTGAGTTTAGGGAAGGGGAGGAGGCCAGGTGGGTAGTCCAAGGTTGCATATGAACTTCCTTCTTGCTCCCATTCAGTGAATCAGAGGAGACAGATTCTATTTTCACTGCCTCTCCCAGCTCACCATGGAAAAATAATAACTGCCTATCTTCTTCCATCAAACTTTAAAGCGTTAAAACAGGACACTTCTATAATTTTATTTGGGCATTTCATGTGCCTGGGAAATACAGGCTAAACCTCCCCAGATGACCAAGCAGAGGCATTTGTAAGGGATCACACGGCAAATCACAATTCAGACTGACCCAGCATGGTCCAGGGTGAAGTTGGTTGGGGAAGAAGCCATATGCTCTGGTTTGGTTACTAGATAGAAATAATGGGACAGCCTAAGACATAGAATGTGCATCCCCCGAGCTTGGAGTGAGACTAGTCTCTCAGCCACAGATTTGGTCGGGGTGGTGACCGCGAAGATGGAAAGGAACTTCCCAAACCAGCTTGCCTCATGCTCTGGGATCTTCAGCCAGGGCAATGTCTCCAGCACCCTGGCGTCTCAGAGGGATTCTCTACTTAATGCTCTGAGCTGCAGATGAGATTTGTTCAGATTTGTCATGAAGTGTGTGGTCATCCAACCTCAAATACAACTCCCTGGCATCTTGTGGTGACTGTCATCTGTCATCTGTGCCATTTCATCATCTGTATTTGTGACGATCAACAAACATACACAACCTTACAGGATATCAGAAGGGGACCAGTGCCCTCTGTTTACTCTCCCGCTGACTGATGCATCTAATGGGGTGGAAAAATGTCAGAGAAGAGAGAGCTTCTTAATCCCTCTCAAAGCAACCAGACTTGAAGTTTCCAGTACTGCAGAGAGCCAGGAGAGCCTCTTATTCCAGGCTCTTCCTTCCCTTGAACATAGGACAGCCAAGATTCCTGGTCTGGTATGGAACTGAGAGAGATGGGTAAGCGGGCTAAGAGGCTGCTTCCGGGTACACACCCAACCCCAAGATTCAGACTGCCAGTTTGTCAGGAGAAAGCGAGAAAGAGAATGCTCCTTTTGGGAGCAAGAAAGAAGCAGAACAAATGCAGGAGTCCCATGAGGCAGATCCACATGTTCCTTCCCCACACCCCTGAAATCTGGCTTCTATTCCTAACCATCTGCTGAAACCACATCTCAGGTTACTAATGGTTCATCTGTGGCCAGTTCCCTGTTCTCATGCTTCTTTATCTCGCTAATGCACTTGACACACCCTGACCCTTCCTTCTTGAAACCCAAGTCAAGGTGAATGTAAAATGCGTGCAGTGATGTATCTGCGCCACTTGTCAAAATACTGAAATGCTTCTATTCTGGTTGATAAATAGGGTGTCCCACACTCCCAGAACCATTAACTCTCCCCCTGCCAAGAGCTGGCCATTAAAGGGTTAACAGTAAGGCCATAGCTTGTTGGGCTCCTGCACACTTTTGTTATAATTTTGTTGTGTGTGGTGTGTGTGTGTGTGTGTTTTTTCCTTTTTTTTTTTTTTTTTTTTTTGAGACGGAGTCTCGCTGTGTCGCCCAGGCTGGAGTGCAGTGGCCGGATCTCAGCTCACTGCAAGCTCTGCCTCCCGGGTTTTTACGCCATTCTCCTGCCTCAGCCTCCCGAGTAGCCGGGACTACAGGCGCCCGCCACCTCGCCCGGCTAGTTTTTTTTGTATTTTTTAGTAGAGACGGGGTTTCACCGTGTTAGCCAGGATGGTCTCGAACTCCTGACCTCGTGATCTGCCCGTCTCGGCCTCCCAAAGTGCTGGGATTACAGGCTTGAGCCACCGCGCCCGGCCTTTCCTTTTTTTTTGAGACGGAGTCTCACTCTGTTGCCCAGGCTGGAGAGCAGTGGTGTGATCTTGGCTCACTGTAACCTCCACCTCCCAGGTTCAAGTGTTTCTCCTGCCTCAGCCTCCCGAGTAGCTGAGATTACAGGTGTGTGCCACCATTCCTGGCTAATTTTTTGTATTTTTGTATTTTTTTTTTTTGGTAGAAATGGGCTTTCACCATGTTAGTCAGTTTGGTCTCGAACTCCTGACCTCAAATGATCAGCCTGCCTTGGCCTCCCAAAGTGCTGGGATTACAGGTGTGAGCCCGTCCTGTTAGATATTTTGAATAATACTGCCTCAGTGTAGAAACCATACTGTTTTGGTTGTTTTAATTGTCTTTCAAAAAAGAGATCGTCACTGATTCCTCCTGTTCTTATTCAACGGGTATTTATACAACACTCACAGAAGACCAAAATCTCGGTTAGGCATTGTGGGGAATAAAAAGAAGCCGGTGTGTGTGTTCTGCCATTAGAACTCCCTGTCTAGTTGGAAGGCCCAGGTAAAGAAACATACGAAGAGCCTGGGCAACATGGTGAAACCCTGTCTTTAAGAAAAATACAAAAATTAGCTAGGCATGGTGGTACATGCCTGTGGTCCCAGTCACTCAGGAGGCTGAGGTGGGAGGATCACTTGAGCACAAGAGGTAGAGGCTGCAGTGAGCTGTGATGGCGCTACTGCACTCCAGCCAGGGTGACAGAGTGAGACCCTGTCTTTTTTTTTTTTTTTTTTTTTTTGAGGCGGAGTCTCGCTCTGTCGCCCAGGCTGGAGTGCAGTGGCGCGATCTCGGCTCACTGCAAGCTCCGCCTCCCGGGTTCCCGCCATTCTCCTGCCTCAGCCTCCCGAGTAGCTGGGACTACAGGCGCCGCCACCACGCCCGGCTAATTTTTTTTTTTGTATTTTTAGTGGAGACGGGGTTTCATTGTGTTAGCCAGGATGGTCTCGATCTCCTGACCTCGTGATCCGCCCGTCTCGGCCTCCCAAAGTGCTGGGATTATAGGCTTGAGCCGCCGCGCCCGGCCGAGACCCTGTCTTAAAAAAAAAAAAAAAAGACCTGTCACGGTGGCTCACTTGAGGTCAGGAGTTCGAGACCAGCCTGGCCAACATGGTAAAACCCCGTCTCCACTAAAAACACAAAAATTAGTCAGGCATGATGGCAGGCACCTGTAATCCCAGCTACTCGGGAGGCTAAGGCAGGAGAATTGCTTGAACCCAGGAGGTGGAGGTTGCAGTAAGCTGATATGGCGCCACTGAACTCCAGCCTGGCCGACAGAACGAGACTCCATCTCAAAAAAACAAGAAAGAAAGAAACATAAAAGACACCATGTAGAGAGTGAAGTAACTAGAGCACCATAAAAGCAACCCGTGCCTCACTTGCTCACTACCTTCTCCTTCTTCACTGTCTCCCTCAGCTCATCATGCTCAGTTTCATCGCTCCCTCCCAAACTGGACCTCTGAGTTGTTCTTTATACAGACCATTAGCTCATTACCTCTCACTGCCTCTTGCGTGTACCACTCTCACCTTAATGTGTCCAAAAGAGAACATATTTTCATTACATTCTGTGGCCTCCTTATTTCCCTGGCTTAGCAAACCTTCACTCCTCTTATTTCGAAACATCCCAACATCTAGCCTGCTGCCGGGCCTGTCTTCTCCCTGGCTCCCGCATGAGTCCCGGGCTCCGTCCTAGCAAGCAGTCTTCATGCTGGGCAGGCTTCGCCTTATTCTTTACTCCATGCGCTAGCCTCCTCAGGAGCACTTTCCCTTCCCCAACTCTCGGAATCCGATGGAGTCTTTCTTGGCCACCAGGCGCTACCTCTTTGAAGCAGTCCCTGGCTCCCCTTTCATTGCCCTCCTCCAAATTTCTCCAGTTTATATTTGTTTCATAACATTTGCCCCCTTAGTTCAAAAGTATTCCTCCACCCAGTCTGATGGCGCTCCTGCACACCTCTGCGGTTAATTTTGAATACTGCCTTTCACCCTAGACACCATTCTGTTTTGGTTGTCCTAATTGTCTTTGAAAAAATATATCTTCATGGATTCCTCTTGAGTTTTCTGTGAGTTTTATTAAGGGCATGTCAGGTATTCTCTAAACCAACCTTGTCTTTCTGTTTTGAACAATTGCAATCTTTTATTGCCATTTGGTTGATAGGGTTTATATCTTTTGTCTCTAGCTTGAGGGCAGGGACCATTTTTTATACTTGTGTATTGCCAACAGCACCTCAAAGAGAACTGTCTCCAGCTTGCTGGTTAATCATATTGATTAGTTTTAAATCGATCAATGCTGGCTCAGATTAACTAAATGAAATTACAGGCCAGGTGCGGTGGCTCACGCCTGTAATCCCAGCACTTTGGGAGGCCAAGGCAAGTGGATCATTTGAGGTCAGGAGTTCAAGACCAGCCTGACCAACATGGTGAAACCCCGTCTCTACTAAAAATACAAAAAAATTAGCCGGGCATGGTGGTACGTGCCTGTAGTTCCAGCTACTTGGGAGGCTGAGGCAGGAGAATTGCTTGAACCTGGGAGGCAGAGGTTGCCGTAAGCTGAGATTGCGCCACTGCACTCCAACCTGGGTGACAGAGCAAGACACTGCCTCGAAAAAAATAAATAAATAAACAGAGAAAAGAAAAAGAAATTTTAGGCCAAAGGGGATTATCCGTATCTTGAAAGTTAGCTAAATAAAAATGAACACATTTCCAGTCATTACACAACTTCTGAGTACAAAACACCAGGCACAGATAGTAAACAAACAGAAGTAGGGTCTCAGGTCAGTCAGAGCAGGCTGCTCTGGTCTGAGGGCGACCTCGCCTTACTTTAACAGTTGGCACCACAGCCAGTGCAACAAGTACTGACTTCTGCTGCAAAGGAAAGGGGAGCAGGTCACCTAATTCCAAAACCAGCTTTTCAGATTATAACAGCACTTATATGTTGAAGAGTAGTTTAGACTTGCAAACAAATGAGGCTTCGTAAGCAGCCCTGCAGGTGAGTTGAGGACATGGCGTTATTACTAATTCATTAAGAATTAATGCTTGCTGGCTGGGCACAGTGGCTTACACCTGTAATCCCAGCACTTTGGGAGGCCGAAGCTGTCAGATCACTTGAGGTCGAGTTCGAGACAAGCCTGGCCAACGTGGTGAAACCCCATCTCTACTAAAAATACAAAAATTAGTTGGGCATGGTGGTGCACACCTATAGTTCCAGCTACTCAGGAGGCTGAGGCAGGAAAATTGCTTGAACCACTCCAGCCTGGAGGACAAGAGCAAAACTCTGTCTCCAAAAAAAAAAAAAAAAAAAAAGAATGAATGCGTGCTGGGCATGGTGGCTCACACCTATAATCCCAGCAGTTTAGGATGCTGAGGTGGGAAGATTGCGTGAGCCCAGGAGTTAGAGACCAGCCTAGGCAACAAATCGAGACCCTGTTTCTATGTCGCTACAAAAAAAAAAAATAGCCAATTGTGGTTGTGCACTCCTGTGGTCCCAGCTAATTGGGCGGCTGAGGCAGGAGGACTGCTTGAACTCGGGAGTTTGAGGCTGCAGTGAACTGTGATTGCACCACTGCACTCATCCTGGGTGACAGAGTAAGACCCCATCTCAAAAAAAAAAAAAAAAAGAAAAAATTAAAAATAAAAACAGGCCAAGTGCAGTGGCTCACACCTGTAATCCCAGCACTTAGGGAGGCCAAGGCAGGCAGATCACACGAGGCCAGGAGTTCGAGACCGGCCTGGCCAACATGGTGAAACCCCATCTCTACCAAAAATACAAAAAAATTAGCCAGGCATGGTGGTGTGCACCTGTAGTTCCAGCTACTCGGTAGGCTGAGGCACAAGAGTTGCTTGAACTCTGGAGGTGGAGCTTGCAGTGAGCCGAGATTGTGCCACTGTACTCCAACCTGGGCAACAGAGCAAGAGTCCATCTCAAAAAACTAAACTAAAAATAAATATAAATTTAAAATAATATATTAGAGCATTATTACTTATTAGTATTATTTGACAGGGTTAAGTTCACCTTAGAATAATGGAAGACATTTACCGAGCACTTTTTCTGGGCTATGCACTGTGCTGAATGCTTTACAGGTGCAATTTCATCTAATCCTTAGCAGTCGTTTAAAGTAAGTGCTACCATTATCACCACTTTACGGAGGCGAGAACTAAGGCTTAGAAAAGCAACTTGATCAAGGTCCCGCAGCTCTCCAAGTTCACTGGAATTTAAACCTGGGTCTGTCTGATTCCAAATCCTTTGCTTTTAATCCTAATGATAAACCCTTTCTCAAGCTTTTTCTCAGAACCCGGGAGCAGCTGCAGGAGTAGCCTCAGCTCCATTCTCTTGTGCTGGCCCCAAGCAAGGGGATGGGAGATGACGTCTCCCTCTAAGATTGCTGCCTTTTGTCCAAATGTGCTGGCCGGGAGCCAGGCCTGGAAACTCTCTGCTCATGGAAAGAAAGAACAGAAGCCAGCAAAAGAGGGTGGGAAGAGTCTGAGGGGAGGAAAGGAAGAGGAGGACAGGAAGGCAAGAGGGAGAAAGGAGGTGGGAAAGAGGATTCTGTGGGTAGCACAGCTGGAGAGGGAGATGTTGTGCCAGGAAGCAAGCGAACGAACGTGACCTTCGGGTGCATTCCATTCAAGTGGGCTGTTCAGTGGTGCAGCGTGAGCCTCCAGCCCTAGGAGGCACAGATCCTGGAGCTGTCCAGGTGCTCAGAGACCAGGACAGATCACACCAGGTGGTCCTTCCTCCCATTCTCAGGATTACTGTCCGGTGAGGTCAGATCACAGTCAACAGCAGGAAAGCCTTCAGAGGGAAAAGCCACAAAATGGCAGCCCGAGGGCTGCCTCTGGAAGTGGAGGAGCTGGCCAGGCAGGGTCTCAGTGTCACGGAGTGCATGGTGTGCAGGGGACGGAGAAGGGGAAGGGAGGAGACTGGGTGGTGGGTACTTTGAATAAAATCAAATCATAACCTTCCCAAGTTCCTACTCTGGATTGAGGAGTGGAAGGCCCATACCCTGCCCCCAAGGTGCACGTGTAGGCGTTAGGCGCCTGGACGCTGGAGTCAGACACCCTGACACATGCAGCACCCATGCAGCCTTGGGAAAAGTTAATCCCTCCAGGCCTTAATTTCCACATCGGAGAAGGGGAGGCGATAGTAAGCTTACTGTGAGCCTTAAACTAAATGACCTGGGTAAAATCTTGCTTAGGGAATAGTAAGTGCTCAATTACTATCAGCTGTTCATTGATCATTGCAGCTTAATTTGAGGTGTCAAAACATAATGTGAAACCTTCAATAAAAAATGTATAAATAGCATTTGAAGCCAACCATAGAAGACATAACACAAGGTTATATACATTTAGTTAGAACATCAACTTTTTCTTCTTTTCTTATAAAATAAGAGAAAGCATTCAGTAGGAGCCCATGGCTTTTTTTTGTTTTCTTTTTGTTGTTGTTTGTTTTTGTTGTTGTTGTTTTTGAGGCGGAGTCTCACTCTGCCAGAGCTTGATCTCCGCTCACTGCAAACACTGCCTCCTGCGTTCAAGCGATTCTCCTGCCTTGGCGTCCAGAGAAGCTAGGTTTACAAGCGCACACCACCACGTCCAGCTAATTTTTTTGTATTTTTAATAGAGACAGGGTTTCACCATGTTGGCCAGGCTAGTCTCGAACTCCTGACCTCAAGTGATCCACCCTCCTCAGCCTCCCAAAGTGCCGAGATTACAGGCATGAGCCACCGTGCCCAGCCTGTTTTTTTTTTTTTTTTTTTTTTTTTTGAGATGGAGTATCGTTCTGTCGCCTAGGCTGGAATGCAGTGGCGTGATCTTGGCTCACTGCGACCTCTGTATCATGGGCTCAAGTGATTCTCCTGCCTCAGCCTCCAGAGTAGCTTGGATTATAGGCATGTGCCACCATGCCCAGCTAATTTTTGTATTTTTAGTAGAGGCAAGGTTTCACCGTGTTAGCCAGGCTGGTCTCCAACTCCTGACCTCAGGTGATCCTCTTGCCTCGGTCCCCCAAGTGCTGGGATTACAGGCATGAGCCACCGTGCCCGGCCTCATGGCTAATGTTATCTGGTAGCTATAAGGCAAATGTGTTTTATTTTTTGTTGTTTTTAAAAAAATCTCCAGGCTGGGCGTGGTGGTGCACGCCTGTCATTCCAGCTACTTGGGAGGCAGAAGCAGGAAGATTGCTGGACATAAGGTCGAAGCTGTATTCACAAGACTGCACTCCAGCCTCGGCAACAGAGAGATTTCTCAAAAAGCAAAAAAAAAAAAAAAATCCCTCAACAGCCTGATAATAACAAAGAACATTTCTCACTTCTAAAAAAAAAAAAATAGTCACCAGAAACACGAACTTCACAAATCTCTCTGGGTTTCTAAAGAAGTGGCTCTTCAGCTCAGAAAAAAAAAGAAAAAAAAGAGAAGAAATGCCTTCAAGAACATGGAACATGTAACTAGCAGATCCAGGTTCTCCTGTGATAGCTTCTCCGTGGAAACCTGAGTCCCCTGAGGCAATGGGAAAGGAGGGTGAGGGGGTGAATGAGCCCCAGGCAGGGTAACAGGAGCCCTAGGTTCTGCTTCTACCTCTGCCACCATGTGGCCAGGTGACAGGCTAGGTGAGCCACAAAAGCCCTGGGCCACAGTGTTGTCACCTGCAGCCCTGGCGTCCCACCTATCCCCTCCCTGTGTCGGTGTTGAGGAGCCTCTCCGTGCCAGGGGCTTTTCCAACATCATTACTTTTTTTTTTTTTTTTTTTTTGCCTTTCCTCTTTGAATTTCCTCACTAGACTGGGACCTCTGAGAAGCACTGTCATATACCGGCTGGGTTCCCAGTAACCCACTGGGTCACAAGGAGAGAACTGCTGAGGCCAGGAGGAGGATGTGGAAGGCTGGGTCAACCAGCGCAGGCGTCACTCCCAACAGGGTCCTGGGAGAGGGGGCTCAGCATTTCCTGAAGGCAGATGACTCCATAAATAGACCGGGGGATGGGAAAAGGATTCGATCTTCCCATTCCTCCTGTCAGCTCAGCTCCTCCTTCTGCTCATCCGGACTCTGCAGCCTCTCCTAAATGTTTTTCACTCACATGTCGCCCTGCCAGGGCATTAGGGTGGAAACGGGGATGTGATGGACTTTTCTCCTAGATTGTAGATCCAAACAAGAACTGAAGAAGGTGTACCTGCCGTTATTTATTTTTCATTTCCCACGGAAACTTCTCCTTTGTCCATGTCAGTATAAGGCCAGAGTTTTTTCAGTGGGGTTTTACTGGAAGGAAGGAAGTGAGCGAGGAAGAAAATTGTACACCTTCTGATACCGTGGCCTATTTAACTTCAGGGGTTCAGTAGATCTTCCTGTTGTGACACTTTCCATTTGCTCTTTTTTTTTTTTTTAGACAGAGTCTTGCTCTGTCACCCAGGCTGGAATGCAGTGGTGTGATCTTGGCTCACTGCAACCTCTGCCTCCCGGGTGCAAGTGATTCTCCTGCCTCAGCCTCCTGAATAGCTGGAATTACAGGTGCCCGCCACCATGCGTGGCTAATTTTTGTATTTTTAGTAGAGACGGGGTTTCACCAAGTTGACCAGGCTGAACTTGAACTCCTGACCTTGCAATCCTCCCGCCTTGGCCTCCCAAAGTGCTGGGATTACAGGTGTGAGCCACTGCACCCAGCCCTCCATACACCCTTTAGGTCCTCAGAAAGATTAGGTCTCCTGACAACACCCTTACTAAGACTTCAGATGTTCCTAGCACCTTCATTGTCATGAGAGTCTCCTCTGAGAGGGAAAGGCACTTTTTTTTTTTTTTTTTTTTTTTGGAGATAGAGCCTTGCTCTGTCGCCCAGGTTGGAGTGTGGTGGCATGATCTTGGCTCACTGTAACCTCTGCCTCCCAGGTTCAAGCAATCCTTCTGCATCAGCCTCCCAAGTAGCTGGGATTGCAGGCACCTGCCACCACACCTGGCTAATTTTGGTTTTGCCATTTTGGTCTCGAACTCCTGAGTTCAGGTAATCTGCCCGCCTCAGCCTCCCAAAGTGCTGGGATTACAGGCGTGAACCACTGCACCCAGCCAGAGAGGGACTTCTTGAGGGCTGCTTTTGTGACCTCCATAATGCAGAGAACGATCAGTTCACACCAAACTTCCTGGGCCAGTCTAGAGGCAAACCTAATGCGGGCTTTAGTTTACTTAGCAGCCAAAGTTTAGTCAGCTCCAGCCATGTGGATACAGATTCATGTTTAAAACAGTCATAGGGGCCTGGCGTGATGGCTCATGCCTATAATCCCAGCACTTTGAAAGGCCAAGGTGGGCAGATCCCTTGAGTCCAGAAGTTCTAGACCAGCCTGGGCAACATAGCAATACCCCATCTCCACAAAAAAGAAGAAGGAAAAGGTATTCAGTGCCCTCCTGGAGGGTTGGTGGATGGTTGGGGCTGCGACAGGGGGTTGAATTGTCTCTTGGACCTGGGCATGCTTACTTCAGTACACTGGGGTTGTAAAATTCTGTGTTCTCTTATATTCACGAGCACTGAAAGCTCCTGATGGCTGGATAGCACTCATTTAAGCTGAGCCTCCAAAAGATCATTTTAACAGTCTGAGGAGGAGGGGATGTGAAACCTTGGTGAATTTGTATAGAGTATATAAATTTTCTGTACTATTCTTGCAACTGTTCTGTAAACTTGAAATTGTTTCAAAATTAATTTTTTTTTTTTGAGACGGAGTCTCGCTCTGTCACCCAGGCTGAAGTGCAGCAGCACAATCTTCGCTCACTGGAACCTCTGCCTCTCGGGTTCAAGCGATTCTCTTGCCTCAACCCGCTGAGTAGCTGAGATTACAGGCATGTGCCACCACGCCTGGTTAATTTTTGTATTTTCAGTAGAGATGGTTTCACTGTGTTGGCCAGGCTGGTCTCGAACTCCTGGCTTCAAGTGAGCTGCCCATCTCGTCCTCCCAAAGTGCTGGGATTACAGGCATGAGCTACCGCGCCCGGCCCAAAATTTAAAAATTTAAAGGTCATTATGCTTCTGGTATCATCTTGACAACAGCTTTCAGAAAGTCTACACAAGTTGTGTTCACAGATTCTGCCTTGGTTTGTGTGTTGCTTGACCCCTGCAAAGAGATCCTAAAAATCGTTTGGGCGTCTCCTCCTTATGGAAACAGTCTTGCTTTTCATTCAGTGGTTGGTACTTCCTTAAATATTAGTCATTCTGAGATTATGCAAATATCTGTGCCCTCCAGCCACGTACCCAAAGGAAATTCAGCCCAATCTTCAAGCCTAACTCAGGGCTGCTCTTCCACAAATGGCATTCACTTTCACCTGTTTTGCTTATGTTACTGTGTTTTGTACTGGAGACATTCATGTGCATCTTATTTCCTGTGTGAGAATGGAAACTGTCAGAGGGCAAATTAATCTATTTTACATTTCTCCCAGGTGTCTCTCTGTTCCCTGAGAGAAGCAGGCACAACTATTGCAAGAATGAATTACATGACTATAACAGGCCCTTTGTGAGTTCCGCATCTGAGGATTCAATCAACCACAGACTGAAAATACTCAGAAAAAAAAATTCCAGAATGTGTTACGTTGCAGATGTGTACAATGTAGTTATGCCTAGGGTGTCTGCATTTGTACTGAACGTGTACAGACTATTTTTCTCTTGTCATTGTTTCTTAAACAACACCGTATAGCAAACACAGTAACATAAGCAAAACAGGTGAAAGTGAATGCCATTTGTGGAAGAGCAGCCCTGAGTTAGGCTTGAAGATTGGGCTGAATTTCCTTTCGGGTACGTGGCTGGAGGGCACAGATATTTGCATAATCTCAGAATGACTAATATTTAAGGAAGTACCAACCACTGAATAGCATTTAGGTTGTATTAGGTATTATAAGTAATCTAGAAATGATTTAAATATGTGGAAGGGCCAGGCCTGATGGTGGCTCACATCTGTAATCCCAGCACTTTGGGAGGCCAAGCTGGGAGGGTTGCTTGAGGCCAGGAGTTCAAGACCAGTCTTGGCAACATAGCAAGACCCTATCGCTACAAAATTTTTTTTTTTAGTTAGCTGAGCCTAGTGGCTCACACGTGTAGTCCCAGCTACTCAGGAGGCTGAGGTGGGAGGATCACTTGAGCCTAGGAGGTTGAGGCTGCAGTGAGCCATGATGCCACCATTGTACTCCAGCCCAGCTACAGAGCGAGACCTTGTCTCTTAAAAAAATTTTTTTAGCCGGGCGTGGTGGCTCATACCTGTAATCCCAGCACTTTGGGAGGCCGACGTGGGCGGATCACGAGGTCAGGAGATCGAGACCATCCTGGCCAACATGGTGAAACGCCGTCTCTACTAGAAATACAAAAATTAGCTGGGCGTGGCAGGGTGTGCCTGTAATCCTAGCTACTTGGGAGGCTGAGGCAGGAGAATCACTTGAAGCCAGGAGGTGGAGGTTGCGGTGAGCCGAGATCGTGCCACTGCACTCCAACCTGGGTGACAGAGCGAGACTCCATCTCAAATAATAATAATAATAATTTAAAAATTAAGAATATGGGAGGATGTGCATAGGTTATATCCAAATACTTTGCCATTAGCATCCATGAATGTTGGTATCTGAGTGACATCCTGGAACCAATCCCCCAAGGATACCAAGGGATGACTGTATTTCCCTTTAGCCATTGGTTTCCACATAATCACTCTGGACCCATTGAAACATCTGTACTGGGATGTGGTTACGGTAGAACAGGATCTAAATCTTGGTTGTCTCTAAGGGAAAGGAGCTAATGAGAATAAAGTATCACTTAGCCTTCCCTTCAGGAGATACAATGGCAAAGCAAAACAGGTGCAGAGTGATGAACGCACCTGAGCTGGATGCCCTGCAGCTGTGGTCGTGGCTGCAAGGCAGCTGTGGGGCTTGCTGGGCGCCGCAGAGCAGACCCAGACACCCACAGACAACAGCAGCACTTATATGCCTCCCTCCCCTGCTGTATTTGTAATAGCAACTATAATACATGCTCATTATAGAAAATTTGGAAACCTGGGGGGTTGGTTTTGTTGTTAAAAATATAGATATTAGAGAATGGAAAAAAAAAATCAAAGTTTCTTACCCAATGGCAACTACTGTTACTCCCTCATTAAATTTACTTCCAGTCATTTTCTTTCATGTGCAGTTTTGAATAGTAATAAATTCCTCCTCCCCCGCCCCTTTTAAACATTGTTTCATTCATTTTGGACACAAGCTTTTGGATTCTGTTTCTTTTGGCTAACACTAAAACATGAACGTTTTTTCCATTTAATAATAGTCTTTTTCTTTTTAGCTTCAGTTTAAAATTTTCTTTTTTTATTTTTTTGAGACAGAGTCTTGCTCTGTCGCTCAGGCTGGAGTGCAGTGTCGCAATCTTGGCTTGACGCAACCTCCGCCTCCTGGGTTCAAGCGATTCTGTTGCCTCAGCCTCCTGAGTAGCTGGGACTACAGGCACCCACCACCATGCCCGCCTAATTTTTTGGGTATTTTTAATAGAGATGGGTTTCACTATGTCGGCCAGGCTGTTTTTGAACTCCTGACCTCAGGTGATCCACCAGCCTTGGCCTTCCAAAGTGCTGGGGTTACAGGTGTGAGTCACTACACCCAGCCTAAAATTTTCTTTTTAAATAATAGCTTGATTGAGATACTTGATTGAGATATAATTCACATGCCTTACAATTCACCCATTTAAAGTGTATAGTTTAATGTGTGCACATTTAAAATGTACAGTTTTGGCTGGGCGTGGTGGCTCACACCTGTAATCCTAGCACTTTGGGAGGCCAAGGCAGGCAGATCACTTGAGGTCAGGAGTTCAAGAGCAGCCTGGCCAACATGGCAAAACCCTATCTCTACTAAAAATACAAAAATTAGCTGGGCATGGTGGTGTACACTTGCAATCCCAGCTAGTCCGGAGGCCGAGGCAGGAAAATCTCTTGAACCTGGAAGGCGGAGATTGCAGTGAGCTGAGATTGCGCTACTGCACACCAACCTGGGCAACAGAGTGAGTGAGACTCCATCTCAAAATAAATAAATAAATAAAGTGCAGAGTTTTTAGTATATTCATGGAGTTGTGCAACCCCTCACCACCAGCAATTTTAGAACACTACCTGAGAACAGAGAACAATTTTAGGCCTACCTGAGAACAGAGAGAAGGAAAAGCAAGTTTAAATATTTAGAAGTTGAAGTAAGTTGGAACCTGACTCCTCCCTGTTTGGTGATCTGTAATACACAAAAGGAAGTGTACTTTTTTATTCAAAAAATATATTTATCTGAATTCAGACTATTAAACCATACTTTACCTGTATTAGCATATTTCATAACTTTTGTAACTCATGCTTTAATGATTTATGGCAAACTCATACTAGCCTTGATCAGAGAGGTGACCCTGGCAGTTATCGAGCGTTAACTCTGGAGAACTGTTGCCACTGAAACTTTCTACACACTGTAATTTAGTGTTCCTATCCAAGGTGGCCACTAAATTGCACTTCTATTTTCACCCTCTAGAGAATGGTAAAAAAGCATGGTTTGCAAATATTGTCAAGTCCAAAGTGTGTTTCTATCCTACTAAGGTAGTCAAATGCATCTCTATATGTTAGAATGTTCTGCAGATGTGAAAAAACCCTTCCTGGGTTTATGAAAGTGAGAATGATCTGCATCTTCAGCTGCCTCTGGCATCCGGCACATCACAGAGTGTGGTCAGTCCAGTCTGCAGTCTCAGGCTGCCCGAGCCACAGATTCCCAGTGACTTCATTTGTCAAACAAACTGACAGGTGTTGGCCAAGAAAATATTGATCAAGTTGGATTTTTGTTTTTTGTTTTTTTGGTTTTTTTTGAGAAGGTCTCGCTCTGTCACCCAGGCTGGAGTATAGTGGTGCGATCTCGACTCACTGCAACCTCTGTCTCCCAGGTTCAAGCGATTCTCCTCCCTCAGCCTGCCAAGTAGCTGGGATTACAGGCGCCCACCACAACGCCCGGATAATTTTTGTATTTTTGTAGAGACAGGGTTTCACCATGTTGGCCAGGTGGTCTCGAACTCCTGACCTCAAGTGATCCACCCACCTCGGCCTCCCAAAGTGCTGGGATTATAGGCATGAGCCACAGTGCCCGGCCTTCAAGTTGTTAAAAGAAAGTATTATTGTCAATGACTGAGTATTTATAATGACAGAAATTCCTGAAATTACTCCGGTGATGCTCCTGGTCCTGAGGCCTCCTTTAGAGTACAGGGGAGCCTTGATATTGAAGGCTATGGAGGGAAGAACCAGCAGAGCAGCATCTCCGAGCACCAGCATCTGGGTTCGAGGAAAAGGTGCACGCACTTTGTGCTGGTAACACCTGCATCAGATTCCCAAGATGCTCTGAAACAGAAGTATTTACTGGAGTAAAATACTGCCTTGCAGGCCACACGCAGTGGCTCACACCTGTAATCCCAGCATTTAGGGAGGCCAAGGGGGGGCGGATCACCTGAGGATGGGAGTTCGAGACCATTCTGGCCAACATGGTGAAACCCCATCTCTACTAAAACTACAAAACTTAGCTGGATGTGGTGGCACACGCCAGGAATCCCAGCTACTCAGGAGGCTGAGGCACGAGAATCGCTTGAACCCAGGTGGCAGAGGTTGCAGTGAGCTGAGATGGTACCACTGCACTCCAGCCTGGGCGACAGAGCAAGACTTTGTCTCAAAAAAATTAATTAATTAATTTTTTAAAATACCGCCTTACAAAGGAGAGGGCAAAATAGAGTATTTCTTATGTTGACTGACAATGCAAGTGACATGAAAATAAACCCCAGGATTCAACTCTAGACCAGCAACTCTTACTACTATGCCTGTGAACTATCTGGGAAACTTACAAATGTAAATTCCTACATCCTACTCTGGCAGTGGGCTTTGTTTGGTCTAGGGTGGGTCCGGGACTCCTCACGTTTAGTAATTGTCCCTGCCGATTCTTTATTTTAAATAATGGTTTTATTGGGATATGATTCACATACCATAAAATTCACTCCATTAAAGCATACAATTTAGTGGTTTCTAGTATACTGTGTTGTGCAACAACCACCACTCTATAATTTTAGAACATTTCCATCATCCCGCCCCCAAAATTCATACCTATTAGCAGTCACTTCTCACTTCCCTGCCTCACTTAGCCCCTGGCAACCACTAATCTACTTTTTGTATCTGTGGATTGGCCCACTGTGTGTGTGTGTGTGTGTGTGTGTGTGTGTGTGTGTGGGCGTGACGGAGTCTCTCGTTCTGTTGCCGAGGCTGGAGTGCAGTGGCGTGATCTCGGCTTACTGCAACCTCCACTCCTGGGTTCAAGTGATTTTCCCGCCTCAGCCTCTAGCTTAGATTACAGGCACCGGCCACCACACCCGGCTAATTTTTATATTTTTAGTACAGGTGGGGTTTCACCATTTTGGCCAGGCAGGTCTTGAACTCCTGAGCTCACCTTAGCCTCTCAAAGTGCTGGGATTACAGGCGTGAGCCACCACGCCCGGCCAGGATTGGCCTATTCTGAAATTTCTTGAGAATTGCATTACACAATGTATGATCTCTTGTCAGTGGCTTCTCTCACTTACCACAATGTTTTCAGGGTTCATCCATGTTGTAACGTGTATCTCAACTTCATTCCTTTTTATGGCTGAATACTATTCCATTGTATGTGTGGAACACTTTTGTTTATCCAGTTATTTGTTGGTGGACACATTAAGCATAAGAAAAATGATATGTAGGCCTGGGTTCAGTGGTTCACACCTGTAATCCTAGCACTTTGGGAGGCCAAGGTGTGTGGATCACTTGAGCTCAGGAGTTCAAGACCCGCCTGGCCAACATGGCAAAACCCCGAAACCCTGTCTCTACAAAAAAACACAAAAAAACAAAAAACAAACAAAAAAGCCAGACAGGGTGGCACGCTCTTGCCTCAGTCACAGCTAGTTGAGGGGCTGAGGCAGGAAGATTACTTGAACCAGGAAGGTCGAGACTGCAGTCAGCCAAGTTGTGCCACTGCACTCCAGCCTGAATGACAGAGTGAGACTCCATCTCAAAAAAGAAAAAAAAAAATGCAGAACTAGAAATGGGCAGACTTTGGTTGTTAGCAGAGAAGTTGTACCGTTGGTACTGCCTCCGTCTATCTAATGTGGTGCTCTAAGGGCTTGATGTGCGGTGCTTTTGTGCAGAGCACAGTTTAAGCATTTGGTCCAAGAAGGATGCAGTCCACAGTTTCACCAAATTTGTCCCCAGGTGTTGTTCTGAGGCAGCACACTGCCTTTGGCTTCTCTTATTCCTCATCTGCTTCAGATTCTTCTATCTTCTATCTTCTTCCAAATGCGAAAATATTGGTTTGTTTCTGACAATATAACGAATCAGATAAATAAATAAAGTTATGTATAGGCCTAGAGCAACCCATTTTAAATTTTTTAAAACCTTTTCATTGGCTGGGTGCAGTGGCTCACGCCTGTAATCCCAACACTTTCGAAGGGCAAAGCAGGAGGAGTGCTTGAGGCCAGGAATTTGAGACCAGCCTGGGCAACATGGTGAAACCCTGTCCCGACAAAAAATATGGAAATTAGTCAGGCATGGTGGTGCACACCTGTAGTCCCAGCTACCTGGGGCAGTGGGGAGCTAAGGTAGGAAGATCACCTGAGCCCAGGGAGGTCGAGGCAGCAGGAAGCTGTGATTGCACCACTGCACTCCATCCTGGGCAACAGACCCTATCTCCAAAAAAAAAAAAAGTTTTGTTTAAAGAAAATGAGGAAAATGAAGCATCGAGACTCCAGAATGAGCTGCACTATGTAGTTAGACACAGCGAGAGTTGTATTACATTGATTGTGTGCTTTTATTTCTCAAGTTGTTTTTGGAAACAAATAATTTCCAGATATGTTTGCTAAGAATGCTCAGACAAGAAAACAACAATTTTTGTTCTACTGTAATTGCTATGGTTTCCTCTTTATTTTTTGCCTGCTCATCATAAGCTGATAAAACCAAGAGATATTGGAATCACTAAAGCTGAATAGCCGTGGCTTTATTTGCAATACAAAAACTATTTAAAATGTAATTTTATTAATATGTAATCATTTACAATCCTGTAAACCAAAAAATAACAGGCATCTCAATCAATTTAGAGGTTTATTTTGCCAAGGTTGAGAAGACTCCTGGGAAAAAGAAACACAAGTCCCAGTAAAACCTGTCTCCTGGCCAGGCACGGTGGCTCACACCTGTAATTCCAGCACTTTGGAAGGCCAAGGCAGGTGGATCACTTGAGGCCAGGAGTTCGAGACCAGCTTAGGCAAGGTGGCAAAACCGCATCTCTACTAAAAATACAAAAATTAGCTGGATGTGGTGGTGCATACCTGTTAATTCCGGCTGCTCAGGAGGCTGAGTTACAAGAATCACTTGAGCCCAGGAGGCGGAGGTCGAAGTGAGCCAAGATCGCGCCACTGCACTCCAGCCTGGGTGACAGAGCGATTCTGTCCCCAAAAAATAAAAAATTAAAAAATTAAAAAGATCTGTGTCTCCTGTGCTTTTTCCAAAGAGGCTTTGAGGACTTCAGTGTTTGAAAGTGGAACAGTGAGCAGGAGGGGAAGGAGGAAAAGAAAAAAGGGGAGAAGGGTAGGCAGTGAGGCAAGTGGTCACATTCTGATGAGGCTCTGATTACTGCTCAGTGAATCCATGTTTTTCCCTGGGAAACGAAGGGAATGGGGAAAAGTCAGTTGTGTATTCATCCAACTCTCAGTTGGTCTACATTTGACACCAGATAAAGTTAGCATGTGAAATTACAGCTATCTGTTTGGGAACAAAAGGAAGGCAGTTTTTTTGTGTGTAACTCAGTTCCCAAGCTGTTATTTTCCCTTTGGCATAGTGAGTTGGAGGTCCTGATATTTTATTTTTGTTTCACAATCTAAGCGGTGGGTTTTTTTTTTTTCTTTTTTTTAAATTTTAAGAGTGGCTGCTCCATAGGCAAAGCAGGGCTACCCCATAGGCAGAGTAGTCTAAACTATTTTTTAGGAGATGGGGTCTTGCTGTGTTGCCCAGGCTGGAGTGCAGTAGCTTTTTTTTTTTTTTTTTTTTGAGATGGAGTCTCACTCTGTTACCCAGGCTTGAGTGCAATGGTGTGATCTTGGCTTGCTGCAACCTCTACCTCCTGGGTTCAAGTGATTCTCCTGCCTCCACCTCCCAAGTAGCTGGGACTACAGGCGCACACCACCACGCCCAGCTAATTTTTCTATTTTTAGTAGAGACGGGGTTTCACCATGTTAGCCAGGCTGGTCTCAAACTCCTGACTCAAGTAATCTGCCTGCCTTGGCCTCCCAAAGTGCTAGGATTACAGGCATGAGCCACCGTGCCCGGCCTGCAGTGGCTATTCACAGATGCCATTACAGCTCACTGCAGCCTCAAACTCCTAGTCTCAAGCAGTCCTCCTGCTTCAGCTTCTCCAGTAGCAGGGACTGCAGGCTTGCATCACTGTACTCAGCTAAACTTTTTTTTTTTTTTGAGACAGAGTTTCACCCTTGTTGCCCAGGCTAGAGTGAATGCATGATGTTGGCTCACTGCAACCTCTGCCTCCCGGGTTCAAGCCATTCTACTGCCTCAGCCTCCCGAGTAGCTGGGATTACAGGCATTCACCACCCGGCTAATTTTGTATTTTTAGTAGAGACAGCATTTCTCCATGTTGGTAAAGGTGGTCTCGGACTCCCAACCTCAGGTAATCCACCCACCTCAGCCTCCCAAAGTGCTGGGATTACAGGTGTGAGCCACTGCGCCTGGCCCTAAACCTTATTTTTAAATTTAGTTTAACAGGGCTGGACGCGGTGATTCACGCCTGTAATCCTAGCACTTTGGGAGGCCGAGGTGGGCGGATCACTTGAGGTCAGGAGTTCAAGACCAGCCTGGCCAATATGGTGAAATCCTATCTCTACCAAAAATACAAAAATTAGCCAGGTGTGGTGGTACATGCCGTAATTCTAGCAACTTGGGAGGCTGAGGCAGGAGAATCGCTTGAACCCAGGAGGTGGAGGTTGCAGCGAGCTGAGATTGTACCATTGCGCTCCAGATTGGGCAACAGAGCAAGACTCTGTCTCAAAAAAAAAAAAAATTAGTATAACAAATATTACGCTTTTGGTGTCCAGTTATATATAATACATATTCACTTATGGTTCAGAGCTAACATATCAAGTTTAGATTAGTAAAGGGCACTGGGAAATTATAATTGTGTGGATTTTATTCCTCACTCTACCTCTTCCCCTGTGCATGTATCTTATTTTTTTCACGGAATATACACTGTACTTACATAATTTATTTCCACTGAGATAGAATGCACATAACATTCACCATCTTTTTCTTTTTTCCTTTTCTTTCTTGAGACGGAGTTTCACTCTGTCAACCAGGCTGGAGTGCAATGGCGCAATCTTGGCTCATGGCAATCTCCTCCTCCTGGGTTCAAGTGATGCTCTTGCCTCAGCCTCCCAAGAAGCTGGGATTACAGGCATGTGCCACAATACCTGGCTAATTTTTTGTATTTTTAGTAGAGACGGGGTTTCACCATGTTGGTCAGGCTGGTCTCGAACTCCTGACCTCAGGTGATCCACCTGCCTCTGCCTCCCAAAATGCTGGGATTACAGACGTGAGCCACCACGCCCAGCCAACGTTCACCATCTTAAACTGTACAGTTCAGTGGCTTGTGGTGTATTCACCGTATTGTGCAACTATCACCGCTATGAAATTTTAGAGCATTTCTATCAGGCTCACACTCCAGCCTGGGTGACAGGGCGAGACCCTGTCTCCAAAAAAAAAAAAAAAAGAATACTTGAAAAAATCCCACAAAGATACTAGTCAAATGCAGTAGTGAGAAGAGGGGAAGAGAGGGGAAGAGTAGAATAAGGAGTTGGATACATAACTGACTGTGAATAATCAATTGAGTTGACTCACTGCCTTCAGACCAGTCCCACCCAGCTTCTTAACTTCTGAACCCTCCAGTCAACATCATGTCAATGGCCAAACAAAATTTTTGAGCCAAGAAAAGATTTTACAGTATTCACTTCAGCAAGAGGAACAACAGGGTTAGATTATGGACTGGGTTGATAAACATCATCAGCTATAGATGTTAGAATTTTAAAAATACTTTTCTTCAGCTTGTAGGACTTAGTTTCTGAAACTTACAGAAATGTTCAAGCCTACAAAAATTACATGAACTCTTGTGTACTCATCAGCTAGCTTCAAAATTTTGTATGACTTTTTAGTCTAATTTTTTTTTGTTTGTTTTGAGACAGAGTCTCAAAAAAGAGTCTCGCTTTGTTGCCCAGGCTGGAGTGCAGTGGGGCGATCTCGGCTCACTGCAACCTCTGCCTCCCGGGTTCAAGCGATTCTTCTGCCTCAGCCTCCCCAGTAGCTGGGATTACAAGCGCCCACCACCACGCCCACCTAATTTTTGTATTTTTAATAGAGACAGCATTTCCCCATGTTGGCCAGGCTGGTCTCAAACTCCTGACCACAAGTAATCCGCCCGCCTTGGCCTCCCAAAGTGCTGAGATTACAGGCATGAGCCACCATGCACAGCCAGTCTAATTAAAATTATTAATAATAAGCCCATCTGGTTAATAGAAAGTTCTATTTTTATGGAAAGCAGTTGAGTGGGAAAATGTGTTATTACTATCAATCATTCCATTATCTCTCTTGGAATATAGTCTACTTGGATCACAAGACCAAATTGCCTAAAAAGAAATAAGGAACCTTGGGTTGTGTAAAAACTCAAGCTGTCTTGAAGCCCAGACCTTTGATTTCTTGGGAGTGAGGGATGCCCAGGCCAGGACATTGGCCTCTATGGCCTTTGATTTACCATATTTAAATGCCGATTCCAGAGCAGCCCTCAGACAGTTCGCTTTGGTACGTCTTGGTACATTGGAGAGGCGCCCAGGAATCTGCATGTCTGACAGGGTCCCCAGATTGACTGGAACTAATCCCCCATGGACCACACTTTGGAAAATAGTTCTATCTCACAATCCCGGACCTGTAAAGTGATAATGAAGTTTATCATGGTATTTTAAGTCACAGAGCACTCCCAACTAGCAAATTCAGCTGGGTTCGTTACTTAATTAATGGTTTTTGGTTTTTTTTTTTTTTTTTTTTGACACAGGGTCTCACTCTGTCACCTGGACTGGAGTGCAATGGTGCAGTCTCAGCTCACTGCAACCTCCATCTGCTGGGCTCAAGAGATCCTCCCACCTCAGCCTCCCAAGTAGCTGGGACTGCAGGCATGCACCACCACACCCGGTTAAGTTTTGTGTTTTTGTAGAGACGGTGTTTTGCCATGTTGCCCAGGCTGGTTTCAATCTCCTGAGCTCGAGTGATCAGCCCACCGCAACCTCCAGAAGTGCTGGAATTACAGGTGTGAGCTACCGTGCCCAGCCAGTTAACAATTGCTAATCATCAGAGACAAAAAGGGAAAGGTCAATTTTTTATAGCAGCATTTTTAATATTTTTGTGAATTCAGAAATGCTGATGGATTGATTGCTGAGTGTGCAGGGGGATTCTATGCCCCCTCAGTGCCAGCCTCTGAAGCCCCCTGCACTTGCTTCTCAGTATACGGCATCAGCCGTTTCTCTAGAGATCGTGGTTTTCGTGCTGGAAGTTATTACTCCCTGATGGGAAGTGAGTTCACTTAAGTACCATGTTGTTTAAGTGCTTTTTGTGATCTTTGACCTCCAGGTTCACACATGCATCTCTGTGCATTAGACACAGTGGACTTTTTTCCTTTTGGAAAAGCTGTGCTTCCTGAGAACTATAGGGAAACTGTTTTCTTGAGGGCATGGGAGGAGTTACAGAGTTGACTGTGACCCAGGCACAGCCCTGGTGCTGTCGATGACGGCAGAGACTGTGTCTCACTCATCTTTGAGTCCTCCGGTGCATCCTGCACACGGCCTGGCACGTTGTCCTAGTGCCAATGAAAGGGGATGCCAGCTTGGAAGAGAGCTGCTGGCTCATATGGAACAAGGTTGGATTCTTGTGGGTTTGGTCTGCGTGGAGGGTGGTGGCAGTGGTGGGGAGGGGCTGTTCTCCCTGACGTCCACTGGGGCCTCTGCCAGATGCTGGACAGAAGAGTAGTGTCTGTGGGCCCAGCCAAGTGGAGGGACTCCAGAAGCTTTCAGCTCTGCGGAGCTTTGTAAGAGGGACAATGAGTTCCTTCCTGTCCCTGAAAGGCCTTTCAGGGCTATGCTGCATGATGGGATGGGCAAGCCCTGGGGCCTGGCTACTTTAAAGAAGTAGGCTTGGTTACAACATAGATCAAGCCCTACGATGTCTGGTGCTGAGTTGCTGGGTAGGGGGACAGCTGAACTCCATGGACAGGCCAGAGCTCCATGTTCCTGTCCACCCACACACACAGTTGGCAGACGTGTCTGTTCCTTTCCTTGCTCCCTCAGCTCATGGTTCCCCAGCCTCCCTCTTGTTCGTTTGTTACCCATGTGCACTCTCCTTTTCTTTTTCTCTTCCTCTCTGGCTTTCCTCCCTTCGTCTCCTTGTTCTCAAGAGCTACCTGCATGTCTTGAAGTTCTGCCCTTTGATTTCTCTGGAGGGAGAGGATGCCCAGGCCAGGACATCCGGCAGCCGTCCCATCACCTAACAGGGAAACCATCCTGGGAAATAGGGTAGGAATCTTGGAAACTGGAGAAGGAGCTGGGAGGGGGCTTCCCTGGAAAAGTAATGTGAATACCCAGTATCCTGATATGCCTTGAGCTGTAGTCAAGGAGGCGGCTCCCCTCCACTAGGGAGGACCAGCTAGCTGGTGTTCCTGCCTTACAGGACTGCGTGGCCCATGCTGTTGGCCTTCTCTGATGGGCCTCATCTTGCCAGCACCTTCACCTGAGCCATGTCCATTTATGCTCGTGTTGGGAGACACTTCTTCCCACAGAGTTCTGGAGGGACTTGCTATGAAGCAATGAAGTTTAATCAGTTACTTCAGTTTATATGGGGGTCAGGCACCAGAGTCTTCGACTGCTACTTCTGAGCTGAGGCTGCTGCCTTGGTGTCCACACAGGCCTTGCTATTTGGGGGGTTTAAGGAACTCAGTGGGATTCCTGGGCTTGTCAAGATCATCTCCTGGTGTTCCTCAGACCAGACAGATGACCTCATGACTGGGTGTTTCTTCCTCCTCAGTTTGGAGGAGCTGGGAGGGGCTCCCCATGCGGGGCTCTGCAGACAAGGGCAGTGTGGGTTTACACCCAGTGTCAGGGTTCGCAGAAGGCTAGAGTATCCCTGTGGAGACAGTTCCACTTTGGTGTGTGGTTGATGTCTTGTGTCAAATAAAAGGGCAACTACTTTCTTCTTTGGGGACTATTAGCTCATCACAGTGGTTCTTAGAGAGCCTGAAAAAGCATTGGGTCTTGTTGTTGTTTATGTTTTGCTTTCTAAGTTTGTATGTATTCTTAAAATTTTTGGTGAACTTAACTAAAAGATATATACAAAGATGGCCAGGCGCAGTGGCTCACGCCTGTAATCCCAGTACTTAAGGAGGCTGAGGCGGGCGGATCACTTGAGGCCAGGAGTTCAAGACCAGCCTGGCCAACAAGGTGAAAAACCATCTCTACTAAAAATACAAACATTATCTAAGGGTGGTGATGCACACCTGTAATCCCAGCTACTGGGGAGGCTGCGGCATGAGAATCACTTGAGCCCAGGCAGCAGAGGTTGTGGTGAGCTGAGAGCATGCCACTGCATTCCAGCCTGGGCAACAGAGCCAGACCCTGTCTCCAAAAAACAAACAAATGAGCAAAAAAGATATATACAAAGAGGGTGGCATGAGTTCTGAATCCGGGTGGACCTCAAGATTGCACCCTTGCTCTACCTGCTAGGCCGGAGATTCCAAATTGTGTGTTCTTTCCACCCCCTGCTCCTGGGTGGAACCTACCAGGGATAAATAGTTTGGAGTGTGGGCCTAGATTTACTGCCCTCTGAGGGAGGCCCTGCTGTCGTGGCTCACTGGGTGTGCATCCCTATCCCCCCAGGCGACCTGGAGCTCCCCTCGGTGCTGACATGATGATAGTGTGCAGGCCGGCCAAGGGCAGCCACAGCCAGACTGAAAACCTGAGCTACAAATTGGCCGACAAGTAAGAACACTACGCTGGCCCAGCTTCTTACTCTCCTACCACCTTTCCTTCTTCACCGATTCTACTTCCTTGAGCTAAGGAGCTCTTTTCCAGGTCATTCTAATGAGACTCCTGCAGACCGTCTCCATGCACTGCACTCATTTAAGGCTTCAGGCCAAAGTGGTCAAGAGAGAGTCTGCCTAATGGCCGGTGTGTGGAGAGGATGATCCCCCGGCAACTTTAGCCCTGTCCCCATGATGCGTTCCAATTCCAGGTGTATTTTTCTAACTACTAGGATGTTCAGGTATTTTAAGTATGTTTGAGTCCTAAGTCTTTGCAGCTGTACCTGTCCACAGTCAGTTTTCCCATCTAATATCAGTGTGCTTGTTTCCTTCTCCCCAGATGGAGCCCTTTCTCCGATCCTCTCACATTCCATAAAGCAGTTGGCAGCCACTGAGGGGTTCTCAGCTCTGCGCCCCAGGCTGGAACCCCTTACGGGACGGGAGAATCCTGGAAACAGGAACTCTAGAAACTCTTGGGCTGGCAACCACGTGGAGCAGGAACTCTGTCCCTGGGGACTCGTAGGGCGGTTGCGGCATCCTTGCCTCTGTTGCATGAGTTTTGTAAATCCAGTGTGAGCTTGCAGCAAGCCATCCTTCGTTCCTCTCGAGTTTTCAGACAGAGTTTCCATGATTGTGACGTCACTCCATGTGTTTGGGCTCTTAGACAATAACTATGATACTTACAATAATAATAGTTTCCATTTGTTGATACCGAGATTTAGAATGTATGCTGTACTTTGGGCATATTACATGTTAACTCATGAATTCATTCATTCATTGAATAAATATTTGTTGACTAGTTGCTATGCACCAGACACAGTAAACAACATAAATGTGGCCTCTGACTCATAAGGTTTCAGTCTGCAGAAGGAAGATGAAAAACTTAGGATTCAAGACTCAAGTCCCTCAATTCCAAAGCCCATGTGTTTAGCTACTAGGCAATAGTGCCTCACAGCACATAGGACATTAATAACCATGTTGTAGATCATCAGTCATCCCCATACAGGCACTAACCTGGATTGTTGTGTTTTTAATGTGTGTGTCTGTCTCTCTCTCCATCTTGCCTCTAGCACTGTGAGAGCAAGGACTATCACTTCTGCCTTTTGAACCCTCAGTGAAATAACACACTGATTCTGACTAAAATCTGAATCCATGCTAATGTCCCCAGTGGTGACGGAACAATTTAAAAATATTTTCTCTTTGTAAACACACTGTTTTGAACCCTAATTGTTTATTTAAATAAGGAATTCTGCCTTGATAGCCATATTTAAAATAGGAAAATGTGTTTGCCAAAAAATGTGTTTGCATTTTCACAAGTTTCTAATTTATGCCGTGCAACCAAGAACTGTGGCGCAATTTATGTGCTAATGTCTCCATTGAGGAAGAGATCTTTACACAAACAACCTTTGGAATAGAAAGCTGAATAGTAACAGGATGCATGAAATTGCTATTTATTCATCCCTCACAGTGAACCTTAACTGGAGTTTCAGAATTTCCATGCGGTCAGATCTATACATTCAGAAAATGGGCAGCAGGAGGTGTTAGCTAGTGTCGGCACATCTAAAGTCACTGTGCCCAGTCTTTGCTGGTGGAAGAATGTTTGCATTGGAAAACACAAATACTCTCATTTTTGTTAGACTAATCTAAAAATGTTTTCCTTTCAAAATGATTTTTAATATCTTCATGGCATTACCTAATCTCCTAAAATTACATTTGGAAGCATATATCATTACATATACGTTCTAGACCAGAACTTTCTTCAGTGATGGAAATATTCTTCTTCCCCATCCAGTACAGTAGCCATCAGCCACGTGGCGCTTCTGAGTCCTTGACATGTAGCAGGTGTAACTGAGGAACTGAAGCTTGAATTTCATTGGATTTAAGGTTAAATAGTCACGTGTGGCTGGTGGCCACTCTATTAGACAGTGCATTTCTAGGCCAAGTGTGAAGTCTGAATCTGCCTCTTTATTCACGCATTCATTCATGCACCAGATATTTATTGACCACCAACTCTCCTGGGCATTGTTCTGGGTGCTAGGGGTGCAGAGTTGGCCACAACAGGCCAAAATAACAAAACAATCCCTGTTCTGGTGGCAAGGCTCGTGGAGAGCTCACTCTAGTGAGGCTCCATTCCCGAGGAGGCTCTGTTCAGATGCACCCAGTCATTGTGGCTTTGCCCACTTGAATCAGACAATTTGTCAAGTTCAGGGGTAGCACAAACTTCATGACGTGTGATGATGTTTTAGTTTTTAAATAGTCATTGCAAAGAACTGCCTGCAGATACAAAAAGCAGGAAAAACAGCGTATGTAATCTTTTACCTCATGAAATTACTATTTTATTTTTATTTTTATTTTTAAGACAGTCTCACTCTGTCGCCCAGGCTGGAGTGCAGTGGTATAATCTCAGCTTACTGCAATCTCTGCCTCCTGGGTTCCAGCAATTCTCCTGCCTCAATCTCCTAAGTGAGTAGCTGGGATTACAGGGCCTGCCACCACACTCGGCTAATGTTCGTATTTTTAGTAGAGATGGGGTTTCACCGTGTTAGCCAGGCTGGTCTCAAACTCCTGACCTCGTGATCCACCTGCCTGGGCCTCCCAAAGTGCTGGGATTACAGGCATGAGCCACAATGCCTGGCCTATATTATTATTATCTTCATTTTACAGAGGTGGAAACTGAGGTTTAGAGGACTTAAACAACTTGCCTAAGGTCACGTGGCTGAATTAGGATTTAAACCCAAGCCTATTTGACTCCAAAACCTGATTGCTCCTTCATTTCACCATGCTGTCTCCCCAAGAAAAACACAAATTGATGGTTTAAAAAACATTTTTGTAGAGATGGGTGTCTTGTTATGTTGCCCAGGCTGGTTTTGAACTCCTGGCATCAAGTGATCCTCCCACTTCAGTCTCCCAAAGTGCTGGGATTACAGGCGCGAGCCACCGCACCCTGCCCACAAAGTGATTTTTTTTTTTTAAATAGGGATTTCAATGTTTGTGGTTTGTGACTTTCATATAACATTTATATCTAAGTTCTAGCAAATCTCTGTGACCAGCCAAGAACAATAAGAATCACTCACCTGGTGTTTGTCTTTCTT
This sequence comes from Macaca fascicularis, assembly GCF_037993035.2. NCBI lineage: Eukaryota > Metazoa > Chordata > Mammalia > Primates > Cercopithecidae > Macaca > Macaca fascicularis. The sequence continues at coordinate 182,287,746 of NC_088377.1, read as the reverse complement.
GTGCAGGGTCAAGGTGGAAGGTCCAAGGACTGAGAAAGACCCTCGAAGGCATCGCTTAAGTCCTCCATTCCTTTCCTAGAGACTGATCAGGAGTCGGGCTTCAGAAGGAGCCCCCCGGAAGGGCTCCGCAACCTCACGCTAGAGTCGAGAATGGATATGTTCAGCTTGGATATGATCATCAGTGACCCAGCTGCGGAAGCCAGCAGGGCTGGGAAGAAGCAGCTCGGAGGCATTCAGAACCCTTGCTCATCTGCCAGAGCCGGACCCCGGCACAAGTCCCTCAACATAAAGGACAAGATATCAGAATGGGAAGGGAAGAAAGAGGTGCCCGCTCCTGCACCCAGCAGGAGAGCAGATGCACAGGGGGATTATCTGACGTCCTGTCTGGTGGAGAGGAGGAGTAGTGATGGGGTGAGAACTCAGGTCACAGAGGCTAAGAATGGAATGAGGCCAGGAACAGAGAGCACAGAGAAGCAGAGGAATAAAGGAGCAGTGAACGTCGCGGGACAGGACCCAGAGCCGGGGCAAGACCTAAGCCAGCCAGACCGGGAAGTGGATCCTAGCTGGAGCCGAGGCCGAGAGCCAAGACTTGGCAAGCTACGCTTTCAGAACGATCACCTCTCGGTGCTGAAGCAGGTCAAGAAACTCGAGCAGGCTTTGAAGGATGGGTCGGCAGCGCTGGATCCTCAGCTGCCAGGAACTTGTTACTCCTCACACTGCCCACCTGAAAAGGCAGAGGCGGGGCCCACCCTTCCTGAGAACCTGGGAGGCGGGAGTGGCTCGGAAGTCAGCCAGAGGGTCCACCCCTCCGACCTGGAAGGCAGGGAGCCTGCCTCCGGGGCTGTGGAGGACAGGAAAGGCTCGTGCAGAAGGCCCTGGGACCGGAGCCTTGAGAACGTGTACAAGGGCTCGGAGGGTTCCCCCACAAAGCCCTTCATCAACCCTCTGCCAAAACCCCGGAGAACGTTCAAACATGCCGGAGAAGGGGACAAAGATGGGAAGCCTGGCATCGGCTTCAGGAAAGAGAAAAGAAACCTGCCTCCTCTGCCCTCGCTACCTCCCCCGCCTCTGCCCTCCTCTCCCCCGCCGTCCTCTGTGAACAGAAGACTGTGGACTGGGAGACAGAAATCCAGTGCAGACCACAGGTAGGTGCCGGTGTGGCAGGGCAGAGCGTTGCCACCTGGCTCTCTCAGTGGTTTATGTCCCATCATAACTGTCTGTTCTCAGCTGAATTATTTGTTTTATTAAACTGATGGATCTTGTAGTCCAGATGGTTCACAGCTTAAGATACTTTGTTAATTAACCTGGAAACTTGGTACATGATGCATGTATTTTGTGTTTGTTCTCAGTCCTCAAAAAAGAAGAGTATTTGCTTTTAAAAATTACCCTTTAGATGTAATAAGGACTTGAAATTGGGACAGTAACCAAGGGTTAAATGAAGGACTCATGTTAACCCTGGCAGTCTACAACCTAGTAGTCCCTGCTAACTACCAGTGCTTGAATTTTTCTTGGTATGGGCTTTAGAAACACACTGCCTGGAGTCTACACTGGCCCGATCAGTGTCTATCTATGTGAGCTTAAACAAGTTGTTTAACCTCTCGAAGCCTCAGTTTCCTCATTTATACATATGGATGCACGCACTGTGAATATTTTATAATGTTAAAATAACACATTAAATAATAAAGCATGTTAATGCTTAAAAATAAAATCTGTGCTTCGAAAACAATTTTTCTATTGTGCAACTTAATCTCTAGTCCATTTCTGTAACATGCTACTTGGTTTGATACCCACTAATCTAGAAACCAGCTTTAGAGCAATCTCCTCAGGATAGTTGTCATACTCCCTTTCATCATTTCACCTCCTGTTTTCTCCTGACCCACTCCATTGAGCTTTGGGAACCTGTTCCTGAAAGTACCCTGTCCCAAGGCCACCAGTAACCTCCATCTTGCTAAATCCAATTGCCAGTTCTTTGTTCTTTTCTTAATTGGCCCCTCTCAGTATTCGAGGAACACCTGTTGACTCGCTCCATCTTGAAACACTTCCTTCATTTGGCTTCTGGGTCACCCACGTCCCTGGAAGTCCTGTTTCTCTGGCTCCTCTGAGTTCCATTCTTTTTTCCTGTCTGTCAGAGCACACCCCGAACCTATCCCCACCTCAACCCAGGGCCAGACCTGAGACTTTTCTTCTCCGTCTACACTCACTCCCTAAATGATCTCATCCAGTCCCATGGCTTTCAATGTCAATGTCATGTTTATGATTCCCAGATTGAGGCATTCAGCCCCAGCTCCCTCTCCCAGCTTAAGGTTTGTGTAGTCATCTCCTGCTCAGATCTTCATTTGGTTGTCTTGTCATTCGTACTTAACATGTCCAAACCTAAATTCTCCATCCAGGCTGCCAGTAACCACCTCCTCTTACAATAATTGTCATCCTACTAAATGGCTTCACCCTTTGTTTAACTGGTTAGGCCACAAACCTAAAAAGTCATCTTCAATTCCTATCTTTTTCCACATACCCCCTCCTAATTTATCCCAAATCTGCCTATATCTCCTCCACTGCTACCATCTTAATCATCCTAGATTCACCTCCCACCCCCAGAACATTCCTCCCTCAGCAGCTAGAGGAGTCTTCTAAAAATATAAACTATAAATTAAATCCTGTCACCCCCCACTCAACATGGTCTGTCATGTAGGATGATTCTTTTGGCTGTAAATAGCATAATTTCTTATGTTCTCTTCAAGGGGGAAAAAAACTTGCATATTCTAGAATTTATTTACATATATATGTGTATATATATATGTGTAAATATATGTAAGTTATTCCCAGTTTACAAATAATGCTGTGATAAGGAGCATATAGTATTACTAGTTTTGCTACTTACTAGCTGTGGGACATTGGACAAGCCACTAAATTTGTGTTGGCCTCATTTTACCTACCTGTAAAATGGTGATAATTATATTATAGTAACCACTTCACAGAGTTGTTGTGAAGATTGAATGAGTTAACATGTGTAAACATAAACTTAGTACAGAGCCTCTTCAATATGTGTTAAGTGTTTTATTTTTCTATGGCTCTATTCTGTTTCATTAATCAGGCTATATCTTTTTCAGTACCAAACTATTTATTTTAAATTCATAATGTATTATTATTATTATTATTATTTTGAGATAGAGTCTCGCTGTATCACCCAGGCTGGAGTGTGGTGGCACAATATCAGCTCACTGCATCCTCTGCTTCCCGGGTTCCAGCAATTCTCCCACCTCAGCCTCCCAAATAGCTGAGATTACAGGGGCACACCACCACGCCTGGCTAATTTTTTGTATTTTTAGTAGAGGCAGAGTTTCACCATGTTGGCCAGGCTGGTCTTGAACCCCTGACCTCACGTGATCTCCTGCCTTGGACTCCCAAAGTGCTGGGATTACAGGCATGAACCCCATGCCCAGCCCATAATATATTTTAATATCTAGCAGGGCTTATAGAAATTTATTAATGTTGCTAATAATTAGTTGATCCTCTTGGATTTCCTATATATAACATCATTTCATATGCAAAAAATAATAATCGTTTTGTCTCTCTCCTTTTTAGTAATTATAAACCTCTTATTTGTTTATTTACTTATTATTCACCTTTTCCAAAAATGTCTTGAGCGTTTCTGCCTGTATTTTTCTGAATGTTCTAAATATTACTATCAAATTTCACATACACAAAATATGTGGGGGGTTTTGTTATTAATATATAATTATTTGGCATGCTGTGTATTTGCTACGTTTATTTCTAAGTCTTTTCTCTTTTTAATGCAATGGTTAATGTAGTCTTTTTTCTCATATGGTCTTTGTATTTAAGAAAACTACTTATTTTGTGTGTGTGTGTGTATATATATATGTTTTAAGACATCTTAAATTTCTTATCATTTCTAATAATCTGTCAGTTGATTCTCTTGGGCTTTCTATGAATATAACCATATTGTCTAAAAGAATCATCATTTTACCTTTTTCTTTTTAATTTATACCTAATTTTCTTACCAAATTGCACTGGCTGAGAATTCCGAACAGTGTTAAATCATAGTGCTGAAAGCAGTGTGCAGCCCTACTTCACCCCTAACTTTAATGGTAATGCATCTAGAGTTTCACTTGCAGGCACTCTTATTTGAGATATGTTTTTACATTATCAAGTTAGTGTCCTTTTATATTTATTTTTTAACTTAGAGTTTTAAAAATTAGGATTAGAGATTAGATTTTTGTTAAAGTACTTTTCAGAAACTCCTGATGATCATATGATTCTTCTGCTCTGATCCATTCATAGTGAATTTATATCTTAATACTAACCCATCCTTAAATGTGGGGGATGAACTCCCATTCGGGCCTGGTTTATTATTCTTTTAATGTACTACTGAATTTTATTTGCTAATATTTTAAGATTTTTGGATCAGTAAATAAATTGGACTGGTCTATACTTGGGTTTTATTGCACTATCTTTTTTTGTACAGAATACATACAGGATGATTGCACTACCTTTACTAGGTTTGAGTGTCAGTGTTACGTGAGGTCTGGAGAAGAACTTAGATGCTTCCTTCTTTATGTTCTGAGAAAATCTGAATCCATCTCCAATAATAAATCCTTTCTCCAGCCACTGCCAAAGCCAGGGTCCCCGAGCACTCCCATGACTTTGCTGCTCCTGCCCAGTGCTTCCCACAGCAGCCCTTCCACGCCCCTTCTGGCTGTTCCTCCAAGGAGGCCCCACAGCCCCAGGGACAGGTTGGTTCTGGGAAACTGGAATCCTTCATCTGTGTCATCACTGGGCAGGCGAGTCAACCTGGGGAACAGTTATTCCCATTATCTTTTCTCTCTTAACTACCATCTGTGCTTTTCAGTCTTCCAGCATTTTCTTTATAACCAGCTAAAGTTACTTATTTCAGTCCAAAGATGAAATTTTTCTTGGCCAGTTTGAATATGGTTGCATCAGCTGTGTTTTAACAATTTTGGCTTTGGGTTTTTCATTTTGTTTAAAATAGTACAATGGAGGTGATTAGGGCAAGATGTTCACTTTCTACTCTTAAAAAAATAAAGTATGCTCTTTACTGTGGTCCTATCTCTTAAAAACAAAAAGGCCTGTACCACGAATTTGGCAGACGCACCACCCCCTCTGAGGGAGGAAAGCCAAACCAAGGTTGAAGAAAGAAATGATTAAGGATTTAGAGGTTATGAGGGTTTAGAATTTCATGGCCAGGCTGTGTGTGCCTTAGAGAATGTACTCAGCTTATTTTCATAGGCCCATTAGTTCACCTCCTTAAGAGTAAAACCTGTGGCTTCAGAGCCTCGGTTTAAGAAAGCGTATTTTTCTTTTTCTCTTCCCATTTCTCTCTCTTCTTTTTTCTTTTCTCCTCTTCTCTTTCCTTCCCTTTTCCCTCCTTTCCTCTCTCCCTCTCTATTTGCTGTCTTCTCTCTTCTTTCTTCATTTCTCTAAAGCCCCAGGAAATTAAATGCAAGGACTCAGGCCTTCAATCCTCAAATGGAAAATGAGAAACCCTCAAATGTCAGGAAATTCCAAAGATAAGGTTCCTACAGCAACATTAACTTGGTTCTATGTGTTTTATGGCATACATTTAATAGCTCTGGCAAGAATGCCTTAAGGCCAACGTATAACAAGAAAAGTTCCTACTCTTTAAGTGTGAGCAGCATCCTGAGTTCACATGTATCTACATTCTCAAAATGTCTTAACTGGAATTCAGATTTTTAAATTTTTGTTTACCTTGGTCATGTGACAGCTTGTAGATCTTTATGAAACCAAATAACTGCCTTGACCAAAATTTCAACTTTTCAGCTGATTGTTTTGGCACCATATAGATTTGGTCTTTCCTTGGGGCTTTAGTGTAAGACTTTCAGAACTTCTTGAGGACACGAAACCTCAGTCATTATATGGCTGCCAGATCACACTGTGCTGTTATTGATTCCATAATTTCCATCTTCTATGGGACCGATACGGATTCCCCACAGCTCTCTGGCTGGGCAGCAGCCCTCGGCTCTCACCAGTTTAACAGTTAAAATTAACTTACCAGCCAAGCGGTGGTCCGTCTCAGGCGGCAAGATGTCCCTGAGACAACTCGGAATTACCACGTCTAAAAACTGAGTGTTTCAAGTCTTCAAAGGAGGACATTGTTCGATTTAGTTGATGTTTAGAGCAAAAGCTACTCTGGAAGCTTCTGAGAAACTTGGTTTAGTAAAGCCATTAATTTCAATAGAAGCTGCACTGGAAAACAGAGAGATGGTGCTTGCTCTTCCAAGGTTGCTGTTGTCCATTACAAGAGTGATTTTCATGTCATTTCTCATTGAAAGGTGCAAATTGTTGGATATTAGCCACAATGGGGGACAGAAATAGTTTTTCCTTCTGACATTTAGGGTTTGAATCCAGGATAGAGAAAAGCAGAAACCGTGTGAGTGGTCCTAGTATACAGTGGAGGAGCTACCTGATAACAGAATGCAAGCTGAGAGCTAACGGAAGCCTCCTTCTGCCTAGCCGCCTGCCCTGAGCACCTGGGGGTAGGAATGCCCTTCCTGGGGTATGGTGAGCCATGGGGAAGAGCTGCCTGTGGCCACTCAGGATAGACAGGCAGAAAGACTCTGGCAGCTGGAGGAGGATGATGGAAGTCAGCGCATCCTTGGTTTCCAACCCAGCTGGATGATGTTTTAAATGGTTGCTAGGGGGCTGGGCGTGGTGGCTCACGCCTGTAATCCCAGCACTTTGGAAGGCCGAGGTGGGTGGATCACGAGGTCAGGAGTTCGAGACCAGCCTGACCAACATGGTGAAACCCTGTCTCTACTAAAAATACAAAAATTAGCTGGGCGTGGTGGCACACACCTGTAATCCCAGCTGCTCAGGAGGCTGAGGCAGGAGAATGGTGCAAACCCGGGAGGTGGAGCTTGCAGTGAGGTAAGATCGCGCCACTGCACTCCAGCCTGGGCGACAAAATGAGACTCCGTCTCAAAAAAAAAATAAAATTAAATAAAAAAATAAAAATAAATAAATAAATGGTTGCTAGGTGCCAGGCTAGCCAAGTTTTTTTTTTTTTTTTTTTTTTTTTTTTTTTAGCAGGGTCTTGCTTTGTCACCCAGGCTGGAGTGCAGTGGTTCAGTATTGACTCACTGCAACCTCCACCTCCTGGGCCAAGCGATTCTCGTACCTCTGCCTCAGGAGTAGTTGTGACCACAGGCATACGCCACCACACCCAGCTAATTTTTGTACTTTCGTAGAGGCAGGGTTTTACTATGTTGCCCAGCAGGCTGGTCTTGAACTCCTAGACTCAAACCTGCTCTGTCGCCAGGCTGGAGTGCAATGGCGCATCTCAGCTCACCGCAACCTCTGCCTTCCGGTTCAAGCGATTATCCTGCCTCGGCCTCTCAAGTAGCTGGGACTACAAGCGCGTGCCACCACGCCCAGCTAATTTTTGTGTTTTTAGTAGAGACGGGGTTTCACCATGATAGTCAGGATGGTCTCGATCTCTTGACCTTGTCATCCGCCTGCCTCAGCCTCCCAAAGTGCTGGGATTACAGGCATGAGCCACCACACCTGACCTGTAGCCAAGCTTTTTTAATCCATAGATGAAAATAATCCTGGGGGAAATGGATTCAAACCAATTTGCTAAAAATTAACTCAAGAATACAGCTGCTTTTTTTTAATCTTGAAGTAGAGATAAATTATAAACAGTAAATGTGGCACTTAAAACCAGCTTTTAAAATATTTATTCACTGGGCCAGGCATGGTGGCTCACGCCTGTAATCCCAGCACTTTGGGAGGCCGAGGTGGGCAGATCACTTGAGGTCGGGAGTTTGAGACCAGCCTGGCCAATGTGGGGAAACCCTGTCTCTACTAAAAATACAAAAATTAGCCAGGCATGGTGGCACACACCTGCAATTCCAGCTATTTGGAAGGCTGAGGCAGGAGAATCACATGAATCCAGGAAGCAGAGGTTGCAATGAGCCGAAATCGTGCAACTGCACTCTAGCCTGGGCACAGAGCAAGACTCCGTCTCAAAAAATGAAATAGGCCCGGCAAGGTAATCTCAGACGGTAATCTCAGCTCACGCCTGTAATCTCAGCACTTTGGGAGGCTGAGGCAAGTGGATGACAAATTCAAGAGATGGAGACCATCCTGACCAACATGGTGAAACCCCGTCTCTACTAAAAATACAAAAATTAGCTAGGTGTGGTGGCGCGCGCTTGTAGTCCCAGCTACTTGAGAGGCTGAGGCAGGAGAATCACTTGAACCGGAAGGCAGAGGTTGCAGTGAGCTGAGATGCACCATTGCACTCCAGCCTGGCAACAGAACACAACTAACTAAATAATAAAATAAAATATTCGTTCATTTATTCAACCAACAAATATTTACCACATACCTATTGAGTGTTAAGACATAGGAATGTAATAATGAGCAAGATAAACAGAGACTCTGTCTTCACAGGATTTGCAAACCAGTAATAGTTAGAAGGACACAGCTGGTGTGATCATAACTGCTGTCAGCGCTGTGAGGAATCCTGGTGCCATGGGAACATTCAGTAGGGATGTGTAGCCTATCAGGGAAACAGACGGGATCAAGAGGAAGTGATGCTCAGGCCAGCAGGAGGGTGGGGAGTGGGCGTTCAGTTTGAGTGAACTAATAGGTGAAAGCCCTGAAAGACTGCATCATGTCAGAGGAACTGCAAGGCAGGAGTGTGGCCCGAGGGGCCAGCAAGGGTCTGGGGTGAGGCCTGAAAGCCTTCTGGACCTGTACACACAGTATGGATTTGGGCCTATTACCTAAGGGCAATGGAAAACGGGAACATTTTTAAGAAGGGGAGAGAGATGATCAGATTTGCACGTTTAAGGCTGGGCGCAGCGGCTCACGCTTGTAATCCCAACATTTTGGGAGTCTGAGTGGGGTGGATCACCTGAGGCCAGGAGTTCAAGACCAGCCTGGCCTACATGGTGAAACCTCGTTTTGGGTAAATATACAAAAATTTAGCCGGGCATGGATGGCAGGCACCTGTAATCCCAGCTACTTGGGAGGCTAAGGCAGGAGAATCGCCTGAACCCAGCAGGCGGAGGTTGCAGGAAGCCTAGATCACGCTGTTGCACCCCAGCCTGGGCAACAAGAGTGAAACTCCGTCTCAGAAAAAAGAAAAAAACAATAAGATTTGCATGTTTAAGAGACCATCCTAGCAGCAGCCTGGAGACTGGGTGGGCACCAGTGGGCAGATGGGGAGAGGCGATGGGGAGGAACAGTGAGGTCTTATGGTTACCCTGTGGTGTAGCTGCCTTAGGGACTGAGAGAAGTGGGTGGGTTCAAGAGATGCTTTGGAGGTAAAACTTGGGTTAACTAGTTAGACATAGGCAGTAAGTGGGAGGGATGCTGGGAGTCTGATTTCCAGGTTTAAGACCTAAACCTCTGGATGGCAACACTGGGCAAGGAGCTGGTTCTCATCAGGGAGAAGCAATGGGATTACGAGTTCAGCTTTGAGATTCTTGTGCATTGTCCAAACAGAAGGAGCTCTAAGTTAGGATTTCATTTACAAAAATATGGAGAAGTCGTGAAGAACATTCAAAATACGACTCAGAATCACAGTGTTTGGCATTGGTTGCTGAAATTTGGCTATTGCATAGGTTATAATGCCCTTCAGCAAAGTTCTTTGGAACAACCAGCTCATTCTAGCATCTCTGAAACTCAGAAGTACCAAATACCAAATGATCATTTGAGGACCTGGGAAGTAAAGTGAGGCTGAGTGGAAGTTACACCCCTTTCCCAGGCTGTGGGCTCCCCAAAGGCAGGGAGCTCTCGCCTTTGTGTCACCCACTTTGAGCACAATGCAATGTGATTCGCATGTTTACTTATTAAACATGCAGGCAGGATGTGGAATGAATGCTGAACATGTTTAAATTAGAGAGAAGCCTGTTTGGATGTGGTTATTCATTAACCTTTCACAGTTTCCTTTCTCTCAAAGTTAATGTGTAAATGAGGATACTAAAACTTTCAAGTTAAAAAAAAAAATTGTACAGAACAGAATTAGCTTAGCGGTTGGAGGATGAGTGTGATCACCTTTCTCCTCTTCAGGGAGCCTGATCACCTACCTGAACCTCAGAAGGGGAGGACTGATGTCCCTGACATTTATGTAGGCTATAGAAATAATGCTAGGTGGTCCGGGCATGGTGGCTCACACCTGTAATCCGAGCACTTTGGGGGGCTGAGGTGGGTGGGTTGCTTGAGCCCAGGAGTTCAAGACCAGCCTGGCCAACATGGTGAAACCCCCCCATCGCTATGAAAAATACAAAAATTAGCCAGGCATGGTGGCAGGTGCTTGTAATCCCAGCTACACAGGAGGCTGAGGCAGGAGAATTACTTGAACCCTGGAGGCAGAGGTTGCAGTGAGCCGAGATCACCCCACTGCCTTCCGGCCTGGGCCACAGAGCCAGACTCTCTCAAAAAAAAAAAAAAAAAAAAAAAAGGCAGGGCGCGGATCACCTGAGGTCAGGAGTTTGAGACCAGCCTCCCCAACATGGCGAAACCCCGTCTCTACTAAAAACAAAAAATTAGCTGGGCACGGTGGCTCATGCCTGTAATCCCAGCACTTTGGGAGGCTAAGGTGGGCAGATCACAAGGTCAGGAGATCGAGACCATCCTGGCTAACACGGTGAAACCCTGTGTCTACTAAAAATAAAATTTAAAAAAAAATTAGCTGGGCATGGTGGCGGGCACCTGTAGTCCCAGCTACTGGAGAGGCTGAGGTAGGAGAATGGTGTGAACTGAGGAGGTGGACCTTTCGGTGAGCCAACATTGCGCCACTGCACTCCAGCCTGGGCGACAGAGTGAGACTCCGTCTCAAAAAAAAAAAAAAAAAAAATTAGCCGGACGTGGTGGCAGCCACCTGTAATCTCAGCTACTTGGGAGGCTGAGGCAGGAGAATTGCTTGAACCCAGGGTGCAGAGGCTGCAGTGAGCCGAGATTGCGCCTAGGTGACAATAACTTGGGTGACAATAGGGAAACTCTGTCACAAAAAAAAAAAGAAAAGAAAAGAAAGGGGAGGGGAAGGAAGGGGGAGGGGAGGAGAGAGGTGGGGAGGGAAGGGAAGGGAGGAGAAAGAAAAAGCAAGAGAGAGGAAGAATGAAATAAAGAAAGGTAAGGAAGGGAAGGGAGAGGAGAAAAAGAAAGCAAGAAAGAGAAGGAAGGAAGGAGAGAGAGAGAAAGAAAGAAAGAGAAAGGAAGGAAGGGAGGGAGGGAGGGAGGAAAGAAAGAAAGAGGAAGGAAGGAAGGAAGGGGAGAAAGAAAGAGAAAAGAGAGAGAGAAGAAAGAAAGAAGAAAGAGAAAGGGAGGGAGGGAGGGAGGAAGGAAGGAAAAGAGAAAGAAAATAAAGAACTGCTAGGAAGAGCTAACTTTCTAAATGCTTTGGCATGTGTTACCGACACATGACAATGATAGATCCAATGTTGTAATTGGAATCCTATTTTCCCACTAGTTCTAGAAACTGGGCAGGTAAAGATTTCTGGCTTCTCCTTGATCTTCTAATGTACTGGACCTCATGTTAATTTGTTTGCCTTTCAGACTTACTGCATAGGAATTAGTCACCTGAAAACCAACACTTAAATACAAGAAATAGAGCTGCTATTTGAGAAACCTTTTGATGAATTGTTTTGCAAATTAGTTTTGCAATGTGAATAACCATCTTTTATTTTGAAACAGGGTCTCGCTCTGTCTCAAAATGAGTGAGAGTGCAGTGGCTGGAATGCATGGCTTGCTTTTGGCTCACTGCATCCTCCCACTCCCTGGCTCAAGGGATCCTCCCACCTCAGCCTCCCAAGTAACTGAGGCTATAGGTGTGCCCCATCACACCCAGCGAATTTTTGTATTTTTTATAGAGACAGAGTCTTGCTGTGTTGCCCAGCTGATCTGAAACTCCTGAACTCAAGCAGTCCACCTGCTTTGGCCTCCCAAAGTGCTAGGATTATAGGTGTGAGCTACTGCACCTACCCCCATCTTAATTTTTTTAAAGGGAGTTTTTAATTGTTTTCAAATTGGACTTTTCTAATGCTGTTTAGACTAGTGATACCTTTTATGTGTCAGAAATCAAATGCAAAGCATGGCTGACTTTTTTTTTTTTTTCTCCAGAAACAAGGTCTCACTCTCTCACCCAGGCTGGAGTGCAAGTGGCATGATCTCGGCTCACTGCAACCTTCACCTTCTAGGCTCAAGGGATCCTCCCACCTCAGCCTCCCAAGTAGTTGGGACTTCAGGCACATGCCACCACGCCCAGCTAATTTTTGTAATTGTTATTTTTTGTAGAGATGGGATCTTACTTTGTTGCCCAGACTGGCCTTGAACTCCTGGTCTCAAACAATCCTCCTGACTCAGCCTCCCAAAGTGCCGGGATTACAGGCATGAGCCACTGTGTCTGGCCCAAACTCTTATATTAGCATCGTGTTCTTGGAAATATAGAAAGATTATACAAAACATTCAAACTATGTCTTGAAATCCCAGGTGTCTGACAGTAACCACTGGGATAAAGGCTAATCCCATCCCAACAAACCCCAACACATAATCCGGATTCCCGCTTGCATTACATGTGCTTTAGTTTTACCTATGTATGTATGTATGTATGTATGTACTTTATTTTTTGAGACAGAGTCTCTCTCTGTCGCCCAGGCTAGAGTGCAGTGGCGCAATCTCAGCTCACTGCAACCTCCACCTCCCGGGTTCAAGTGATTCTCCTGCCTCAGCCTTCTGAGTAGCGGGAATTACAGGGGTACAACACCATGCCCGGCTAATTTTTGTATTTTTAGTGGAGACAAGGTTTCACCATGTTGGCCAGGCTGGTCATGAACTCCTGACCTCAAGTGATCCGCCTGCCTTGGCCTCCCAAAGTGCTGGAATTACAGGCATGAGCCACCGTGCCCGGCCTGCGTTGCATGTGCTTTAAATAAGCAAGCAGTCTGCTGAGATTTGGAGAGCCTTTAACCCGTACAAATATCTTTTGTTGTTAGGGTACTTATTATGAAAACATTTTAAAGATCCAGACATTATTTCATAGGTACTTTATCATTTTGAAATTTGACCTATACAAATGTTGTTTCCAATGAGATTTTAAAAAATAAAAACAGAACTATAATCTCAGACAACAAGGAGGCTGAGACAGGAGGATCGCTTGAGCCCATAAGTTTGAGACCAGCCTGGGCAGCAGAGCAACACCCCCATTTCCTCAAAAAATTAAAACTTAGCCGGTCATGGTGGCATGCAACTGCAGTCTCACCTACTCAGGAAGCTGAGGGACAAGGATTGCCTGAGCCCAGTAGTTTGAGGCTGCAGTGAGCTATGGTGGCACCACTGCACTCCAGCCTGGGCAACAGAGGGAGACCCTGTTTCTAAAAATAAATAGAGCTCTCACCATGGCAAAGCAAGGCACAGCTACAGCCCCTTTCTCTCTCTCAAAGAAAAGGCCAAACTCAGCCAGGGTCATGCTCTAATTCTGGGCAGTCAAGGCTTTACCTGTAGGTGGTGGTTACTACCCTGGCCCTGAGAGTGGGAGAAACTGCCTGGCTCCCAGTGAAATGGCCCTTTCCTGTCCGCCTTTTCCCTGTGAGGGTTCATAGCATCTCCTCATAGCATAGATTACTTACTATGTGAGGGAAATAGAGGGTCTGCCTGGGTATCGCACAGTACTGTGTAATGCAGTAATGTGATTATCACTGTGTAATGCAGTTTTGCATGGAAAATTAGTTCAGGTTCCCAACGACAAACTGTTGAAATTCAGCCTGTTTTAGTTTGGAGCCTGTGAATGCAGCTTCCTCCTGATGTGCCTCACTTAAATAAATGCTCTCCATACATAATGCCTTGTGTCATTAAGAGCATCAGTCTCCAGCCAGACTTCCTGGAGTCAGACCCTGATTCCACCACTTTTTCCGAATGTACCTGGAGCAATTTATCTAATCTCTCTATGCCTCTGTCTTCTGATAGATAAAATGTGTGTAAGAGGCCGCGTGCAGTGGCTCACCCCTGTAATCTTAGCACTTTGAGAGGCTGAGGCAGGTGGATCACCTGGGGTCAGGAGTTCAAGACCAACCTGGCCAACATGGTGAAACCTTGTCTCTGCTAAAAATACAAAAATTAGCCAGACATGGTGGTGCATGCCTGTAATCCTAGCTCCTCAGGAGACTGAGGCAGGAGAATCAGTTGAACCCAGGAGGCAGAGGTTGCAGTGAGCCCAGATCATGCCACTGCACTCCAGCCTGGGCAACAGTGTGAGAATCCATCTCAAAAAAAAAAAGGAGGGGGGATAAGAGTAGTAATTTTGGGTTGGGCACAGTGGCTCCAACCTGTAATCCCAGCATTTTGGGAGGCCCAGGCAGGAGGATCACTTGAGGTCAGGAGTTTGAAACCAACCCAGGCAACATGGCAAAACCCCATTCTACAAAAGTGTACAAAAATTAGCAGGGCGTGGTGCTGTGTACCTATGGCATAGACAGTCCCTGATTATACTGTAATAAGATAGTCAGGGACTATCTATACTATAATAAGGACTGTTCCATATCTTTATTCACAAGCCTTTTAGTCTTGGATGAACTACATAAATGGGCTGAAACTTAGTGTCGTGATTTGTAAAATAGTATGGACAGTCTCTATCCATATGAGTGAGCCACTGCGCCTGGCCCCCTTTTTTATTTTCTATGTATATGTTTGTTTACAAGTTGGGATTGTATTTTTTTACATATACTTTATTATTTTCACTTAGCATAATAGCATGAACATTCTTGCACATAAAAGCCACACCTCTTATTCATGGATTTTCACACCTTTTACAATAAAAGAAGTTGATTTCAGGCCGGGCACAGTGGCTCACGCCTGTAATCCCAACACTTGCAGAGGCCAAGGCGGGCAGATCACCTGAGGTCAGCAGATTACCTGAGACCAGCCTGGCCAACATGGTGAAACTTCGTCTCTACTAAGAATACAAAAACTAGCCAGGCATGGCAGTGCATGCCTATAGTCCCAGCTACTTGGGAGGCTGAGGCAGAAGAATTGCTTGAACCCAGGAAGCAGAGGTTGCAGTGAGCCAAGATGGCGCCGCTGCACTCCAGCCCGGGCGACAGAGCAAGCCTCTGTCTCAAAAAATGAAATAAAATAAAAGAAGTTGATTTTGGTAATAGTTTTTCTAAGAATGAAATAAAATAAAAGAAGTTGATTTCGGTAATAATTTTTCCTAGAAAAGGAAAATTTGGGTGAGGGGACATATTAATATATTCTCTGAATCTAATTTGATTCAAATTCTTTTTTTTTTCCTCCCATCTTGCACATTCCAGAAAGTCCTATGAGTTTGAAGATTTACTGCAGTCTTCCTCTGAGAGCAGCAGGGTGGACTGGTACGCGCAGACTAAGCTGGGGCTGACACGTACTTTATCGGAGGAGAACGTCTATGAAGACATTCTAGGTAAGAGGCCACAGCGTCTGTGTGTGGGTCTGAATCTGTCTCGGAGAAAGGGGAGGGAGAGTGGGGCTGGCTGCTGGAAATACACATGCAGACACTCGAAGACACCTGTGCACTCGGATGAGAGAGCAGGCAGGTGGGGTGGGAGAGCGAGCCTCGCGGGATATGTGAGAGACTCTGGGGCTGGAGGGGGAAGACTGGCTGGTGATGCGTGGCCAAGGAGGCAGTGTAGCAGCGTGGCGTAGCAAGAAGCGTGGGGCCTAGAGTCTGAAGATCCAGAACCACGTCTTGGCTCTGCTGCCTATTGGCCGCAGGACATTGAGCGGGTGACTTCACGTCTCTGAACGTCAGTTCTCCCATCTGCATGATGAGAATGAAGCTAGCTCCCTTGCAAGGTTAAGGACTGGAGAGAATGGTATGTCAACTCCCTCACTTATGACAGATGCTCGGTCAACTGCAGGGATTACTGAATGAAAGAAAACACTACACACCAGCGCCTCCTTCAGAAACCGTCAGAGTGTGGCACTAACGGCATCAGAACACAGACTAAATGCATGTCTGTGATTTCAAAAGTAACTTGGGCTCCAAAGCTTCCTCTGAGATTTCAGAGCGGGTCTCAGATTCAGAGTTTGGTGAGTTCAGTCATCTTCAGGGAGGTTGATGGTTTTAGTGAAAGGCGAATCCAACTGCTTATGGTGGGGGTGAGGGCTGGGAGAAGAAACAAGCTGGTAAAAGGGAGAAACCCGTATGTGTGTGCAAGTGAGGGGCAGGTAAGGTGGATATACGCAGACATGCGGGCATGTAATCATCAATACTAGAAAAAACTTGCAGAAGGAGGAAATAGAACGTTTGAGGAAGGGCAGATACTGAGCTAAGCAATTGGAATTGCATGTGTCCAGGCTGCTGGAGATGGGCTCCTGCCAAAGCAGCGGGATTCCCAGATCTGAAGTGGGAGAGAGATCTGGACTTCTCTTAGCAGTGACTACCTAAGAGGATGCTTCAGTTATAAGGAACAGAAAACAACTAAACTAGCTTTTCCTTCCTCCATTTATTTTCTTTCTTTCTTTTTTTGAGACAGGAGTCTCACTCTGTTGCCCAGGAGTGCAATGGCACAATCTCGACTCACTGCAGCCTCTGCCTCCCGGGTTCATGCGATTCTCCTGCCTCAGCCTCCCAAGTAGCTGGGATTACAGGCACCCACCACCACACTTGGCTAATGTGTGTGTGTGTGTGTGTGTGTGTGTGTGTGTGTGTGTGTGTGTGTTTATTAGAGACGGGGTTTTCCCATGTTGCCCAGGCTAGTCTCAAACTCCTAGGCTTAAGTGATCGACCCGCTTCAGCCTCCCCAAGTTCTGGGATTACAGGTGTAAGCCACCACACCCAGCCTCCTTCCTCTATTTCTTACCTCTCAGGTTAGTTTTATTCTCAGCAGGCTTCCCAGGATCCCCACAGTGGCTGCCACCAGCTTCCTGGAATTCATATCTTCCTGGTGGAGAGAAGAGCTTGTATCCTGCAAGTCCCACCAGAAATCCTGAGGTTCACCCTCATTAGACCAGCCGAGGTCCCTTATTCACCTTTGGAGCCCGGGAAGGCCATGCAGTGATATCCCCTTAGGCTTAGAATATGAGCCCTTCCCTAAACTGATCACTGAGGCAGGGATTTGGGACACCTAGATTAGCTAAAGCACTGAAACTGAGAATGGAGTTAATCTCCCATGGCCACAGATGAAGAGATACAGAGGTAACCCAGTGAAATCAGGGGCTGCTACCAAGAGGAGGGGCACATGGATGGCAAAACAGCAGGGACCAAGACAGGAGAGGCCAAGATGCTGACCTCAGTGTTTCGAAAAGGGAAATGTCCTCAGTGTTCCCAGGTTCTGACACATTGCCTTTGAACACAGATCCGCCAATGAAGGAGAACCCTTATGAGGACATCGAGTTACACGGTCGCTGCCTGGGAAAGAAGTGTGTCTTGAATTTTCCTGCTTCTCCCACCTCTTCCATCCCTGACACGCTCACCAAGGTATGAGTCCCCAGGGAGTGGTGGCAAGAGAGGGGGCCACAGCACGGTGGCCTTGAGCACTCTGGAGTTCCGGCCAGCGCTGGAACTCCAGGCCACCCCCACTTGCCCTGCCAGGCTCCTGGATTTGTACATTGCTGGCTGACTGGTCTTTCTGCCTCTAGTTCTCTTGGAGCCCCCCTGCTCAAAAAAGCTTCCTAAAATACCATTGAGCTTCAGGCTCAGAAACCTCCTCAAACAGGGTAAATAAAAGATGTACATCTGTCCCGTACAACTGTTAAGAATGTCTTAACATAGAGTACACTCTAAGATACAAGATGGAAAGGCATGATGTAGAACAGTAGTTTTAAAGTATTTGTGGGTTGTTGTTGTTGTTGTTGTTGTTGTTGATTTGAGTCAGGGTGTTGTCGCTCTGTCACCCAGGCTGGAGTGCAGTAGTGCAATCACGGCTCACTGCAAGTGAACTCCCAGACTCAATAATCCTCCCAACTCAGCCTTCTAAGTACCCGGGATTATAGGCACATGCCACCAGCCCAGCTGATTTTTGTATTTTTTGTAGAAACTGGGTTTCGCCATGTTGGCCATGCTGATCTTGAACTCCTGGGCTCAAGTGATCAACCAGCCTTGGCCTCCCAAAGTGCTGGGATTACAGGCGTGAGCCACCACGTCCAGCCTGTGGGTTTCTTAATGAAAAAAATATACATATATGTAAACTCGCACATGTCTGTATGTGGGTTTTTTTAGTGAAAGATATGCATATATATAAATATGAAAGAATATACATATATGTAAACTCACACATGTATGTATAAGAATATCTTCATCCCCAATATTGGAGGTGAAAAAACAATCTGTGTGCAGACACCCAAGCGTGAGGAACTGAGGACCTCAGAGGGGTTGTCCTGTCTGAACACCCGGAGGGGGGGAAGGCTGACCTTCTTTTTACAGAATATCCTTTTGAACCTTTTGGAGTTACATACCATATGCATATAGATAATATAACATATTCATGTAGATGGTAATTTCAACCTACTGCCTGCAGGGCTAGCATTTGTAACAGGTATCCTGGCACCCATTACCCCTAATCTCCCATAGTTCCTACATGCAAACGCCCCCTCCAGCCAGAGCCTACCAGCTACCCCTCTGATGTAGGCCTGGGACATGCGCACTCTCTCTAAAGGGCCAGAGAGTAAACATTTTGGGCTGTGTGGGCCATGTGGTCTCTGTTGTAACTACCGAGAGTGGCCACTGTAGTGTGAGGCAGTCATAGACAATGTGTAAATAAATGAAAGTGGCTGTGTCTCAATCAACCTTTGTTGTTGTTGTTTTTCGTTTTTGTTTTTTGAGACAGAATCTTGCTCTGTCACCCAGACTGTAGTGCAGTGGCGCAGTCTCGGTTCAATGCAACCTCCACCTCCCGGGTTCAAGCGATTCTCCTGCCTCAGCCTTCCAAGTAGCTGGGACTACAGGCATGCGCCACCACGCCCGGCTAACTTTTTGTATTTTTTTTTAGTAGAGATGGGGTTTCACCGTGTTAGCCAGGATGGTCTCAATCTCCTGACCTCGTGATCCGCCCACCTCAGCCTCCCAAAGTACTGGGATTACAGATGTGAGCCACTGTGCCCAGCCTTAATATATCCCAAAAACATCTCCCCAACTAGATTATAAATTCCTCAAGGTCAAAAGGTATATATTTTAACCTAAGTTAAAATAAATAAGTAAATAAAAATGTATATATTCTATTTCTTTGGTTTTCCCGTAAGGCCTAACAGTTCTACAATATTTAGTAGAAGAAATTAAGGAAGGCCAAGTATCAGCTGCAAAGGTCAACTTAAATCTCATTGCAAGGCTCTGTTTCCAGCCTAGGAAAAGCAGTGGTCTTCCTGTCCCTGCCCCACAGGGTCAGCATCGCTGGCAGGTGGGGCTGTCTCCACCTGAAGCCCGTCTTCTGTGCTTGATGGCCGTAAAAGGATGCTGCGTGCCACCAGGCTTCTGGAAGAGATGAGGGAACAACCTGTCCTGAAGGATGGATCTTACAGACCCAGATAAATTGCTACAATACTTGCCTGTACCACTTAACTGCCATTTCTCTTCTTATATGGAAAAGGGTGTCATCAAGAATAATCCATGGCCACTGACAATTAGCAAATACTTTCTGCTTGCCTTGGAAATGTGTTGTTGGTGTTTTCATTGCAATAGGGATGTCTTCAACATTTAGGAAATCCTTCATTTCCCATGGCAGAGAAGCCTGACTTAGAATAAGAAAGCAAGCTGTCACACCTAGTCTGTCCCCTTTGGGTCCTACCTGGCTCCCCACTTCATGTGGGGAGTGAACTGCCTCACCCCTGAGGAACAATGAAAAACATCTGCCCAGGCCAAGCACAGTGGCTCACGCCTGTAATCCTAGCACTTTGGGAGGCCAAGGCTGGTGGATCACCTGAGGTCAGGAGTTCGAGACCAGCCTGGCCAATATGGTGAAACCCCATCTCTACTAAAAATACAAAAATTAGTGAGGTGTGGTGGCGGGCGCCTGTAATCCCAGCTACTCGGGAGGCAGAGGCAGGAGAATCGCTTGAACCTAGGGGGCAGAGGTTGCAGTGAGCCAAGATCACGCCACTTCACTCCAGCCTGAGTAAAAGAGTGAAACTCCGTCTCAAAAAAAACAACATCTACCCAAGGCAGCTTTGCATTCAGGGCAGAGCACTCCTGCCTGATACCAGGAAATAAAGGCTTACCAACCCTTTTCTTCCTGTCCCTGCTGGGCTGGAGAAAACCTAGAGCCTCTGCCGCCAAAGCAGCTGAGCCCAGTAAGTGAGAATGTCAACAAGAACTTAACGTCCAACTGTGTCTGTATCTGTAGCTGTAGCTGTCCTGAAGAAAGAGAATCCAGTTGTCCAGAGCATGTATCTGATTGTCACAGATCCTTGCAAGCCCTCAGCGGGACACCGTGTCCAGGCCCATTATTCTGCTCATCCACATCTGGGTGTCGGCTGTGTGCCCTGCTCTAGGGGACAGCTGAAGACTTCACCACTTCCTCCATTAGCTCATCAAATATTCATGGAGCATCTGCCGCATCTGGGCTGCATCTGGGACCTCAGAGCTTGCAGGAGCAGTCCCTCCATGCGACTTCCCCTGCAAGCTGCGGAGAGATCCTCAGCCATCTTTGGGATGTTCATTTTATTAGGCCATGGCTAGTTATTTGAGCCACTAGAATTTCCATGTGAGAGGGAAGGGCCTGTTGGATAGGCGCTCCTCAGAAAGGACCAAGCGTGCAGCTGGGGGCAGATGCTGCTGCTACTGAACACAAACTGCAAACTCCTGAAAGGGACTGTTTTCTTGCTACGCATCACCCACCATTTCTTTTCTTTTCAGACAAAATCTTGCTCTGTCGCCCAGGCTGGAGTGCAGTGGCTCGATCTCGGCTCACTGCAACCTCCACCCCACCGAGTTCAAGTGATTCTCGTGCCCCACCCTCTGAGTAGCTGGGATTACAGGCACAGGTCACCATGCCGGCTAATTTTTTGTATTTTTAGTAAAGACAGGGTTTCACCACGTTGGCCAGGCTGCTTTCGAACGCCTGACTTCAAGTGATGCGCCCGCCTCAGCCTCCCAAAGTGCTGGAATTACAGGCATGAGCCACCACACCTGGCCTATACTTTTCAATATATGTTCTTTTTAAAAATAACAAACTGGGTGGCCAGGCACAGTGGCTCATGCCTGTAATCCCAGCACTTTGGGAGGCCAAGGCGGGCAGCTCACCTGAGGTCAGGAGTTTGAGATCAGCCTGGCCAACATGGTGAAACCCCATCTCTACCAAAAATGCAAAAATTAGCCAGGTGTAGCGGCACGCTCCTATATTCCCAGCTACTTGGGAGGCCGAGGCAGGAGAATCGCTTGAACCTGGGAGGCGGAGGTTTCGGTAAGCTGAGATCACGCCACTGCACTCCAGCCTGGGCGACAGAATGAGACTCCATCTCAAAACTAAATAAAAAATAATAATAGTGAAATAACAGGCTGGGTGCAGTGGTCCATGCCTGTAATCCTAGCACTTTGGGAAGCCAAGGTTGGGGGATTGCTTGAGGCCAGGCATTCAAGACCAGCCTGGTCAACACAGTAAGACCCCATCTCTACAAAAAATTTAAAAATTAGACAGGCATGGTGGTGTGTGCCTGTAGTCCTAACTACTCAGGAGGCTGACATGGGAGATTCACTTGAACCCAGGAGTCCAACGCTGCAGTGAGCTATTTTTGTGCCACAGCTCTCCAGAGTGAGAGCCTGTCTCCAAAAATAAGTAAATACATACATACATGCCTTTCTTTCTTTTTTTCTGAAAACATTGTAATTATAAAAGTTTTTCTGGTTACATGATACAGAATAAGTGTTTCAATTACTGAAAAGTTTAATGAAGAAAATAAAACTCGTCCACAATTGGGGAATTCTACTTTTCTGTATGCCTCTATTTTCTAGTATTTCTGTAATAGATTTACATTTTTTATTTTTTGAGATGGAGTTTCCTTCTTGTTGCCCAGGCTGGAGGGCAGTGGCGTGAGCTCAGCTCACTGCAACCTCTGTCTCTGTTTCCCAAGTAGCTGGGACTACGGGCGTCTGCCACCGCCCAGCTAATTTTTTTTATATCTTTAGTAGAGACAAGGTTTCATCATTTTGGCCAGGCCGGTCTCGAACTCCTGACCTCAGATGATCCACCCACCTTTGCCTCCCAAATGCTTGGATTACAGGCACGAGCCACCTTGCCTGGCCCAGATTGGCATCTTGTGTATGTGTATTTATGTGTGTGTATTTTAAAGATCTTTTTAAAACACACATGTAACCCCAACACCCACTGCTGACACTTCAGTTTATTTCCTCGCTGATTCTCTCACACACACTGTGTGTGGTGTGCATCCATGTATTTGTGTGCATGTAAGTATACATTTTTTAAAAAGATCTGTGATCTTGGGAGGCCGAGGCGGGCGGATCAACTGAGGTCAGGAGTTTGTAACCAGCCTGGCAAACATGGTGAAAGCTCGTCTCTACTGAAAATACAAAAATTAGTCAGGTGCAGTGGCATGTGCCTGTAATCCCAGCTACTTGGGAGGCTAAGACAGGAGAATTGCTTGAATTTGGGAGGCGGAGGTTGCAGTGAGCCGAGGTCGCACCATTGCACTCCAGCCTGGGTGGCAGAGCGAGACTCCGTCTGAAAAAAAAAAAAAAAAAAGATTTATGATTATATTGTATATGTAGTTTTGATGCTTTTTTATATTGATCATGAGTATTTTCCCATGTCATCAATTTCTTTTTTATTTTTATTTTTATTATTTTGAGACAGTCTCTCTCTGTTGCCAGTCTGTAGTGCAGTGGCATGATCGCGGCTCACTGCAACCTCCACCTGCCGGGTTCAAGCGATTCTCCTGCCTCAGCCTCTTGAGTAGCTAGGACTAAGGCACGCGCCACCACGCCCAGCTAATTTTTGTATTTTTAGTAGAGATGGGGTTTCACCATGTTGGCCATATGGTCTTGATCTCTTGACCTTTGATCTGCCCACCGTGGCCTCCCAAAGTGCTGGAATTACAGGTATGAGCTGCCAGGCCAGGCCATGAGCCACCACACCTAGCCTAATTTATTTTTAGAAACAGTTTTTATTGCCTGCATGGTATTCCATTATCTTAATAGAATGTTATTAGTCCCCATTGTTAGAATGCCCTTGTATGCCTTTATATTTTTATTTCGTTTTATGAGACAAAGTCTCACTCTGTTGCCCAGGCTAGAGTGCAGTGGCGTGATCTCAGCTCACTGCAACCTCTGCCTCCTGGGTTCAAGCGATTCTCCTGTCTCAGCCTCCTGAGTAACCCAGGTGCCCACCACCACACCTGGCTAATTTTTGTATTTTTAGTAGAGATGGGGTTTCGCCACGTTGGTCAGGCTGGTCTCGAACTCCTAACCTCAAGTGATCCGCCTGCCTCAGCCTCCCAAAGTGCTGGGATTACAGGTGTGAGCCACTGCACCCAGCCCTTGTATGCCTTTCTCTGTATATATATTTAGGGAAGTGTCTCTTCTTTCATATAAGAATATGTATACCTACAGGCATGTATGAGCAAATATGTATGTTTGTGTGAATGACAGACAGCACAGGAGGTCTCCTAAGAGTAGGAATGATGTTGAGATGGGTGAGGGGAATGGGGATAGTTTATATCAAGGACCCCTGTAGTCTCCCATAGGCAGAGTCTCCTGAGGCAGTAAAGACAGGGGCAGTAGACGACTGGAAGGAATTGAGCCATCAGCCACCATTCACAGACAAGAAAGGTTAATGAACCTGGGCTCGAGTCCAGCTCAGGCCCCTCTGATGGGGCACACAGCTTCCTTGCCACTGTGCCCCCCAACCCGACCAGGATGTCCCCTGCCCACTCTCCTGAAATAACTGAAGAGGCTTCAGCAGGGACGTCAGACCTCAGACCATGAGGGTTCTTGTCTCTTTTCCCTTTTGAACACTACAGATCTTTTGCTGTGCCCATCGTGAGTCAGAGATCTATACAATCAGGGGTGTCTGCGAGCCTCTCAGCAGAGCTAAGCCCCTGAGGTTACTCCAGAGAGACACAATGGGATTGGGTGCCATACATGTTGGTGTAAGGTCCTCTGATCAAAAGCTAGAATCTTCTCTGGACCACAGTCTGACACATCATTCTTGGTATCCTAGAGTGACTTTCCTTTTATACTATAATTCTGGGTATAACAAACAACTGCTGGTACCCTGACATTATGAGTAAAGTTCTATGGGAACACAGCCAGGCTCATTCATTTACATATTATCTACAGCTGCTTTTATACTACAAGGGCACAGTTTAGTAGTTGCAACAGAGAGGATATGGCCCACAAAGCCTTAAGTACAATCTGGTTTTTAAGAAAAGGTGTGCTGGCCAGGCCTGGTGGCTCACGCCTATAATCCCAGCACTTTGAGAGGCCACAGTGGGCGGATCACCTGAGGTCAGGAGTTCGAGACTAGCCTGGCCAACATGGCAAAATCCCGTCTCTACTAAAAATACAAGAATTAGCCAGGCGTGATGGTACTCACCTGTAATCCAGCTACTTGGGCGACTGAGGCAGGAGAATCACTTGAAACTGGGATGTGGAGGTTGCAGTTAGCCGAGATTGCACCGCTGCACTCCAGCCTGGGCAACAGAGTGAGACTCCATCTCAAAGGAAAAAAAAAAAAAAGTTTTCTGATCCCTAAGTCCAAGATTCATATCCTCACTTTCAAAGGCCTTCAGTAGACAATTAGATGTCTTCATTGCTGTATCATCCCTTCCATCTGTTTCACTGCACTTACTCTAAACCTTGAAGACTCTTTTGATCTAATTTACTCTCCCTCCCACTGTTCTCAGATTGTGCTGTGTCATTGCTAATACTCTCCACCACAGCTAAGTCTTCCCATTCTAGCAAATAAATATCTACTGAAATCCCACCCCATCACGAAAGCTCCCTGAACATTTGGTGGCTTATTTGGGGTGCCGCGGGACACATCAGGATCCCCGTTCTCCAGCAGGGTGACCACTCAGAGATGCAGCCCACACATTCTTCAGAAAGCTGTGTGCTGTGTTTCCATTCCTTCTCTGGTTTCTTTCTCCTCTGACCTTTTCACAGGTCAGATCTTTGAATGAACACCATCACAGTCTACATCTCTAACAAAAGCAGATACCTGCGTTTTCCCAACAATTTGATAGGAGATTCTAGTGCAATGATAGGATCATTTCCTTGGATTTTACTGTAGATGGAATTTGTAGCCTCAAAGAAGGTTTGCCCCGCTTCCTTCTTTTTGTGCTGGTAGGATTGAGATGCTCATGGTGCCTAATCCAGTCAGCTCTTCCTCTGCTGAAAGTTGATGGTACTACGCAATTTATTGCTCCTTGGAGACCTGTGATAAAACATTGGAGCTGGCCACTTAGGAAACTAGGAGTCTTTATTTTTGGAAATCTTTACAAAGAAAAGATTCTGAAGTTATTGCTACTTACTATTTGGAACTAAACAAATAGTGAATGGAGAAATCAATGTAGCAAAATATGCCTG
Source organism: Macaca fascicularis (assembly GCF_037993035.2). Lineage (NCBI taxonomy): Eukaryota > Metazoa > Chordata > Mammalia > Primates > Cercopithecidae > Macaca > Macaca fascicularis. Next base: position 182,262,233 of record NC_088377.1, on the reverse strand, counting down.
TTCTATGTGAGTTTAAGACAGGATAAATGTGGCCTCATAAGTTGGTAAAGAAAAGCTCATTCATTAAATAGAATAGGAATAAGTTATTTGGGGGAAAAAAATGATTTAGATGAACATATCACAAAATAAATTACTGATGGAATAATAAATAAAATACGTTTGAAACAAACCAAGAAAATCCGGAAGAAAATGGAATTGAATATTTATTAAACCTCTAAAAGGAGATAGTTTTTTAGGCAAAGAAAGAAGAGATTAAATGAATTACAAAAGAAAAGATTAACACATTTTCATATAAAAAGTTATAACTAAAATAAAACTACAAATAAACCACATGGGAAAAGCACACTTACAGCAAACCTGACAAATAGTTCCTATCTGTTCTATGTAGAGCTCACTGAAAATAGTAAAAACGTTAGAATCCTAAAAGATAAACAAAGAACATAAAAAATACACTAAAGAAAAATACACTTGGTGTATTGAAGTATGAAAAAATGTCAATGTTGTAAAAAAAATTATATATGTATATCTCTGAAAGAACCTTCCATATCAGTACATTAAGGTTTTTGGTTTTTCTTTTGAGACGGAGTCTTGCTCTGTTGTCTAGGCTGGGGTGCAGTGGCATGATCTCAGCTCACTGCAACCTCTTCCTCCTGGCTTCAAGCAATTCTCCTGTCTCAGCCTCCCGAGTAGCTGAGAGTAGAGGTGCACACCACCATGCCAGGCTAATTTTTGCGTTTTTGGTAGAGACGGGAGTTTCACCATATTGGTCAGGCTGGTCTCGAACTCCTGACCTCAGGTGATCCACCCACCTTGGCCTCCCAAAGTACTGGCATTACAGGTGTGAGCCACCATGCTCAACAAGTACATTAAGATTTTTTAAATAATTGCATAGTATTCCGCTATGTGGGTTTATCATAATTTGTTTGACCAGCCTCTATTGATGGATATCTAGGTTATTTCCAGTATTTTGTGATTACAAACCATGTCGCAATGTACAGTATCCTTTGCACAATATGTTTCCTTGTAAAAAATAACATTGCACAAATAAGAGTATATCAGCAGATAAATTCCTAGCAGTGGAATTGCGGGGTCTGAAGCTATATGCATCATAATTTTGTTAGCTCATGTAGACTGCCCTCCGTAGCCCTGTGCCAAGTGATACTCCCGCCAAGCCTGTATGACAGTGTGGGAGCGACTTTTCTCTCTCACTTTCACCAACAGAGTGAGCTATCAAATTTTCTTATCTCTGAGCAAAAAAATGTTTCTTTAATGGAGTTTTAATTTTCCTTTCTTTTGGGAGTGAAACTAAGAATCTTGTTGTTTTTTTTTTTTTTTTTTTTTTTTGAGACGGAGTCTTGCTCTGTTGCCCAGGCTGGAGTGCAGTGGTGCGATCTCGGCTCACTGAAAGCTCTGCCTCCCGGGTTCACGCCATTCTCCTGCCTCAGCCTCCTGAGTAGCTGGGACTACAGGCGTCTGCCATCACACCGGCTAATTTTTTTTTTTTTTGTATTTTTAGTAGAGACGGGGTTTCACCATGTTAGCCAGGATGGTCTCAATCTCCTGACCTCGTGAACTGCCTGCCTTGGCCTTCCAAAGTGCTGGGATTATAGGCATGAGCCACCATGCCCGGCCACTAAGGATATTTTTATGTATCTAAGAATCATTGTATTTCTTTTTCTCTAAATTTTCCATTATTGCCTGTTTTTCTTTTGAGTTGTTAGTCTTTTTCTCATTAATTTGTAGTGTATTTTGGGAAAATGAGTTAATTCTGTGGGTTATTTTCTATGGGTTCTAAATTTTTTTAGCAAGTGTTTTGTTTGCCTTTTGACTTTGTTTTTTGTTTTGTTTTGAGACAGTCTCACTCCATCACCCAGGCTGGAGTGCAGTGGTGTGATCTCAGCTCACTGCAACCTCCACCTCCCAGGTTCAGGTGATTCTCCTGCCTCAGCCTCCCAAGTAGCTGGGATTACAGGTGTGGGCCACCACACCCAGCTAAATTTGTATGTTTAGTAGAGACAGGGTTTCACCATGTTGGCCAGGCTGGTCTCAAACTCCTGACCTCAAGTGATCCTCCTCGGCCTCCCAAAGTGCTGGGATTATGGTGTGAAGCAACCGCACCTGGCCAGCCTTTTGACTTTGAAGAGGCCTGTTTTAGAAATAAGATATTGAGGCCCAAAGAAACACAATTCCGGCCGGGTGTGGTGGCTCATGCCTGTAATCCCAGCACTTTGGGAGGCCAAGGCGAGAAGATCACGAGGTCAGCAGATCAAGACCATCCTGGCAAATATGGTGAAACCCCGTCTCAACCAAAAATGCAAAAAATTAGCCAGGTGCTGTGGCGGGCGCCTGTAGTCCTAGCTACAGGAGGCTGAGGCAGGAGAATGGCGTGAACCCGGGAGGCGGAGCTTGCAGTGAGCCGAGATCGCGCCACTGCACTCCAGCCTGGGCTACAGAGCGAGACTCCGTCCGTCTCAAAAAAAAAAAAAAAAAAGAAAAGAAAAGAAAAAAAAACACAATCCCTTGTATAAAAGGCACTCAGCAATCCTGCAGCAAGGCCAAAGTGAGGCTTAGGCCCTGTAACTCCCAGTCCTTGTGTCTTGGGTTGTCAGAAGGCCTCAGCTGTAACGTGTAGGAATTGAGGCAGGTGACCTTGCACTTGTCCAAGAAGAGAAACGGCTCACACATGTCATCCTAGCACTTTGGGAGGCTGAGGCGGGCGGATTGCCTGAGCTTAGGAGTTCGAGACCAGTCTGGGCAACACAGTGAAACCCTGTCTTTGCTAAAATACAAAAAATTAGCCGGGCGTGGCGGCGTGTGCTTGTAGTCCCAGCTACTCGAGAGGCTCAAGGGGGAGAATTGCTTGAACCTGGGAAGTGGAGGTTGCAGTGAGCTGAGATCGCGCCACTGCACTCCAGCCCAGGTGACAGAGTAAGACTCCTTCTCAAAAAAAAGAGAAACTGGATTAGATTTACATCACTCATCACACATTTTTGGTAACTGGATGATACGTGTTCATTGAACACTTACTGGCATAACCAAACTCCACCTACCTTGGGAAGGTGTAGAGGAACTAGACCAGTTCCTCTTCTCAATTTCATTGTCTTGTCCCTGGCACCACCAGTTATCCACTGGTTAGTCTCGTTTGAATTCATTTACTCTTCTTTTCTCCTTTTCCCTCATAGCAGTCATTGTCCAAACCTGCTTTTTTCCGACAAAATTCAGAGAGGAGGAACTTCAAACTGCTGGACACTAGGAAGCTGAGTCGGGATGGAACTGGGTCCCCTTCCAAAATCAGCCCCCCCTCCACTCCCAGCAGCCCTGACGACACTTTCTTTAACCTTGGAGACCCACAGAACGGCAGGAAGAAGAGAAAGATACCTAAGGTAATGGTGGCAACAAGCTTCATGCTCAGATGTGCATGACCCTTTCTCTGTGAAAGAAGACTGCAGAGGGGTCTGGGTGGGGGATACATCACTGGCCCCTCTCCCACCTGTGTTGCTGCAGGCCAGGGGGACACAGTGAAGCCAGCAGGCTGGAATATCTGGACCTTCATCCTGATCATTTTTGTGGTCCTGTGGTCTTCCTCTTAGCCACTCTTCTCCCAATCTGAGCTGCTTGTCTGATCCCAGACAAGGTTTTAATGCCCATCCTCAAAAAGCCACAGCTCCTTCCTTCATCGCCACAAAAAAACAGAACTCCATCCATCATGCTCTGAACTGAGACTTGGTCTACACCCGCTGCAGAGGCAGGTCCCAGTCTGTGTTCTGAGACAGCCCTTGTCAACAATCCTCTTGTGGCTCTTTGCAGCCAAAAAGGTAAAATATTCCCAGGGGCTTGGATATATACATCTTTATGCATCTGTTGTTGGTTACATTTCCTTTTGCTCAGTTTCAGTGCTGCAGTTTGGTCTCTCTTCATTGACCAGTTTGGTACTGTAGGGTAGGCAAAATTTCTCCTCTACCCTCTTAGGGTCTCCAGCTGAGCCTTAGATTTAAACTGACGTAAGACAATTAACAGGAAAAATGCATACTCATTTTATTTACAAGTACGTGGGAGCCCTCAAAAGAAAAATGTAAGACCCAAAGAAGTGACTGGGTCTATGTGTTTATATACTAGGCCGAACAAAGAGCGGCAATTGTGGAAAAGTAACCAGGAAGATAGGGGTTAAACAAGATTTGTTTGATTAGATTTATCTTGGCCTCAGCTCGCCATCGCTGGTGATAATGTTTCTTTCCTCCCGTTATAAGGAGGGCCTCTTTTATGTGGAGTTTCATCTCCTGTTTTAAGAAGAAAAGGGAAGGTCAGAGCGACCTTCGTGCACCTTCTGTTTTTCAAGTGTCTTTAGTTAAAAATAATCAATATGCCAAAGTGGCATATTTTGGGGAGCTATGTCCTGAACTCCTTCAAGATCAACTTTTTTTTTTTTTTTTAGATGGAGTCTCACTCTGTTGCCCAAGCTGGAGTACAGTGGTGTGATCTCGGCTTACTGCAACCTCCACCTCCCAGGTTCCAGCCATTCTCCTGCCTCAGCCTCCTGAGTAGCTGGGACTACAGCCACCATGCCCAGCTAATATTTGTATTATTAGTAGAGATGGAGTTTCACCATATTGACGAGGCTGGTCTCGAACTCCTGATGGTGTGATCCGCCCGCCTCAGCCTCCCAAAGTGCTGGGATTACAGGCGTGAGCCACCGTGCCCAGCCAAGATCAGCTTCTTACAGGAACCTGTAGAGCAGGGATTCTTAATTTCAGAGTTCATGGATGGGCTTTAGGGGGTCATGAAATCCATAAAAATGTAAAACTTTATGCAGATAAGTTTCCATGTGGGACATTGTCCGTAGCTTTCATGGGATTTCTCTGAGTAACTCATCGACCTGAAAGAAAGTCAAGGGAGGCCGGATGCAGTGGCTTACACCTGTAATCCCAGCAGTTTGGGAGGCCAAGATAGGAGGACCACTTGAGCCCAGGCATTCAAGACCAGCCTAGACAACATGGTGGAACCCCATCTCTACAAAAAATTTTACAAGTAGCCAGGCATGGTGGTGTGCACTTAGAGTCCTAGCTACTTGCGAGGCTGAGTTGAGAGAGAATCACTTGAGCCCAGGAGTTAGAGGCTGCAGTGAGCTATGATCGTGCCACTGCACTCCAGCCTAGGTGACAGAGAGAGATGCTGCCTCTAAAAAAAGAGAGAGAGAGAAAGAGAAAGAGATGGTTCTGCTGAAGTCCACCTAGGGATATTGCCTTTAAGTAGTGGTGCCTGTTGAGTGACTCACTTTGGCAGCACTAGGAGAGGTTATGAAAGGACCTGGCAAGTCTGAGGACAGCTAAGAACTTTCATCCTAGAACCGAGAAAGTTAGAGTGTTGGAGGTATCTCACATAAGTGGAATCACACAATATCGTCCTTTTGTGAATGACATTTCACTTCGCTTAGTGTCTTTAAGGTTTAAGCATGTGTCAGCATTTTCTTCTTTTTTAAGACTAAATGGGCCGGGCGCGGTGGCTCACGCCTGTAATTCCAGCACTTTTGGGAGGCTGAGGTGGACGAATCACAAGGTCAGGAAATCGAGACCATCCTGGCTAACACGGTGAAACACCGTCTCTACTAAAAATACGAAAAAATTAGCCGGGCATGGCGGCGTGTGCCTGTAGTCCCAGCTGCTGGGGAGGCTAAGGCTGGAGAATGGTGTGAACCCGGGAGGCGGAGCTTGCAGTGAGCCAAGATCACATTACTGCACTCCAGCCTGGGAGACAGAGCAAGACTCCGTCCCAAAAAAAAAAAAAAGACTAAATGATATTCCATCATATGTATATACCACATTTTGTATATCCATCTATCTGTCCATGGACACTTGGCTGTTAGAAATTTGGAGTGTTTCAACAGAAGTGAAACACTCCAACCCCTTCATTTTTCCAATGAGGACATTTGACCCCACAGAGGTCAACTAAATGGCCCTGAGACACCCAACCAGCCAGAGGCAAAGAGGGCCAGACAATTTCTAAATATCGAAAATAAGAATTAAAATATTCAAGCCAACACAGTGGCTCATGCCTGTAATCCCAGCACTTTGGGAGGCTGAGGTGGGCGGATCACTTGAGGTCAGAAGTTCGAGACTAGCCTGGCCAACATGGTGAAACCCTGTCTCTACTAAAAATACAAAAAAAAAAAAAAAAAAATCAGCTGGGCGTGGTGGCACACACCTATAATCCCAGCTTCTCGGGAGGCTGAGGCATGAGAATCACTTGAAACCGGGAGTTGGAGGTTGCAGTGAGCCAAGATCACGCCACCGCACTCCAGCCTGCGTGACAAAGCAAGACTGTCTTAAAATAAATAGATAAATAAAATATTCATAGAACATGGAAATTGGTTACTATCCTATATTTTTGTTTACTGACATACAGATAACAGTGTTATCTAACATTTAACATACAGCTACGAGATAATAAGATTAATTTTGTAAGCACACAGAACAACTAATTTTAGAGTTCCTCCACGTGTGGGATTCTAAATCACATGTGGCATGAATGTGTGCTCTTTGATAGCAAGCCCCGGGGGACCCAGCAAAGCAAAATATATAAATTCGCACTCACCAGCTTCTCACGCAAGAAAGGGGAAAACAAATACGTAGGAAACACCAAACTCTTTTGGTCTGAAACATGAAAAACATTTTCCATGGAAGCAGGTCTCCTTTCAAATGCATCAGATAACTAGGCCGGCCTGGGAGGTGAGGAGGGGCAGGGCACAGGGCGTCTGGCAGTGGTGATGGGGGAGACCATTTAGGCTGAGTGGCCTGCTTGGAGGCTTGGAATGTGTCCCACACCAGGGTATCCGTGTGCACTTGCACACTGCATGTGTGTGTCCTGTGAACACATGGAGGGTGCATGACGTCTGGGGTGCGTGTCCCTCTACAGATGGGGCTGCTCGCGCGGGTGCATGGTGCCGCTCCCTGAAGTCCCAAGCTAGGGCTCAGGAGCTGTTCTAATCGCGGTTCCCACCCCACTCAGGGCTGCTCTGACATTCTTTGGAATGGTTCCCACGAAGGGAGCCCTGCCTGGGAACCTTTTTTTTTTTTCCTGTCTCTTCCTTTTCTTGTTTTGTTTTGGGAGGAAAAGCTCCTTCCCAAGCTGCAGTGACATCGAAGCCTCAGAGGGAAAGCAGTCACCGCACTGTGAGCAATGGGCTGTCCCCCCATCTAGACAACAGACGCCCACAGGGCAGTGGGGCTGGCAGCCTCCTTTAGTTTCCTTGACAGTCACGTTCCTGTGTGGTAGGAAAAAAATGACTGGGCTGGGTGTGGTGGCTCACGCCTGTAATCCCAGCACTTTGGGAGGCTGAGGTGGGTGGATCACCTGAGGTCAGGAGTTCAAGACCAGCCTGGCCAACGTGGCAAAACCCCATCTCTACTAAAAATACAAAAATTAGCTGGGCATAGTGGTGGGTACTTATCATCCCAGCTACTCAGGAGGCTGAAGCAGGAGAATCTCCTGAACCCAGAAGTTAGAGACTGCAGTGAGCTGAGATCGGCGCCATTGCACCCCAGTCTGGTCAACAAGAGCGAAACTGTCTCAAAAAAAAAAAAAAAAGATTGAAAGACACCCACAAGCCCATAGGAAGTTTCTCCCGCTCCCCCTGGCCCTGGCCCTCCATCATCGTAGGAGAGGGGCAGTGAGGGAAGCCCAGCCGCCACAGAGAGCTGCTGCTAACACTGGCTGTTCTTCTCCTGGTGTCTGGCAGCTGGTGTTGCGAATCAACGCCATTTATGAGGTCCGGAGAGGAAAGAAACGGGTGAAGAGGCTGTCCCAGTCAATGGAGAGCAACTCAGGAAAAGGTAGAACCCCCACCACCAGCCCTCTCCCGCAAGAATCGGAAAAGAGATTCTTTCCAGAAGTGGCTTCCTGTTTTTTCTGGTTGGCTCACCAAGGAGGAGAACAAGCTGATGCTTTGTAAATGTCCTGCACTGTCTTTGGGACAAAGGGAGCTCAGCCTGGGCGGCATGTCCCCTGCCTCCCCATCCTTGTCCTCATCCTTGTCCTCGCCCACCACCAAGTCAGCCCAGCACTACAGGCCCTGGCGTGACTGTGGGAACAACCTTCCTTGCTTAACCTCCACAAAAGGGACCAGGACCTTCTGCTGTATTATCTGATATAGGTACCATCTAGTACCATCTGAACTAGAACCAAATTAATTTGGCAGTACATTGAGTTGGACGAGATGTGGTTTGTGCAATACATTGAGAGACAGCAAGAGGCTGGGCACAGTGGCTCAAGCCTGTAATCCCAGCACTTTGGGAGGCTGAGACAGGCGGATCACCTGAGGTCAGAAGTTCGAGACCAGCCTGGCCAACATGGCGAAACCTGTCTCTACTAAAAAATAGAAAAATTAGCGAGGCATGGTGGCGTACACCTGTAATCCCAGCTACTCAGGAGGCTGAGGCGGGAGAATCACTGGAACCTGGAAGGTGGAGGTTGCAGTGAGCCAAGATTGCGCCACTGCGCTCCAACCTGGGTGACAGAGTGAGACTCCGCCTCAAAAAAAAAAAAAAGACAACAGAACACCCCCTCTGAATTAGAACGTTGATCTGTGCTGCCACACAGAAAGAGTTTCCTACATGAGAAGAACTCACATTTGCAACTTTCTTCCTTGTTCTTTTCTTCTAGTGACAGATGAGAACAGTGAGTCTGACAGTGACACAGAGGAGAAGCTGAAAGGTGAGGAGAGCTGCTATTGTGCAGGATGCAGGCAGGTGACTTGGAAGCTACAAAGGTGGCCCCTCCTCCTTAGTATGAGGGACAGAAGCGTCCTGCCCGAGCTTGCTTGGCAAAATGTGAACATCTCGGGAGACAGTGGGGCCGCAGGGTGCTCCAGGGCCGGTCCGTCATGGGCATGATCAAAATGGCACTACAGTTGCTGAGAGCCAGGAAGGCTACAGTAACGGCAGCGACCTCTGCTCCCATGCCTCTCCTTATGTCCTGATGTTTTCCATGCTTCAAGGATTGACACTGCGGCCCGAAGGCTTCAGAGACCTGGAGCTTCTGCCCACTTCTGCTCAAATTACTGTGTGATCTGGAGGAAATCACTTAAGATCCAGGGCCTCTAGTTCCTCGTCTGTCTGATGAAGTTGTTGAAATAATTGGTCCCTGTGGGTCTAAAATTAGATAGTCTGGGCCTAGGCTTTAGTGAGTTTTCTGCAATTTTTCAGACCCCAGGGAGAAGCCAAAGAAAGCAAGTCCAGAGGCCAGGCGCGATGGCTCATGCCTGTAATCACAGCACTTTGGGAGGCCGAGGCGGGTGGATCACAAGGTCGGGGGTTCGAGACCAGCATGGCCAACATAGTGAAACCTTGTCACTACTAAAAATACAAAAAATTAGCCAGGCGTGGTGGCAGGTGCCTGTAATCTCAGATACTCGGGAGACTGAGGCAGGAGAATCGCTTGAACCCGGGAGGCAGAGGTTGCAGTGAGCCAAGATTGAGCCATTGCACTTCAGCCTGGGCAACAGAGCGAGACTCCATCTAAAAAAGAAAAAGAAGAAAACAGCAAGTCCAGGTTGCTGAACGAGGTGACAGGGACCCGTCCACTCAGTGACCCTGCTGCATTCGCCTCAGACACCCAGCTGCTCCCAGACTCACCTCTAGAATGAAGCAAGGCCATTTCATTGCAGAGTCAGTGACAGAAGAGGAGGTGGACAGGAGTTCCTGAGTTAGTGGGATCTCTGCCAGTTGAGTCACAAGGGATGTTTATAAAGCTCCCAGCTCCAAAAGCCCTCTAGTCTGGATTCCGTCTCATCACACAAACCAAAAGACGAGGGAAATGGGTGAGGGGAGGAGTCACTGTCCCTACCTCATCAGACAGATGAAGGCAAGGACATCTTCAGCCTCTGCCCAGAGTCCAGACAGCAAAACCATGGCAGAGTAGAGCCACGAGTCCAGGCTCCTGCACCCTGATTGATTTGGTAGCCAACTGAGTGTTGCTTCTCCCAGAACTTTGGCAGAGATCCCAAGTAAAGAGCTTCCTACTAATTTGTTAGACACAGAAGCACTTTGGGGATTAGAAAAAAGTACTTGAGCTGAGAATTACATAACCTATTGCAGCTCAGTACAGTTCCACATGGGCTTATGGTCATTTCAGGCTCTTTGCGCTCTCTCTCTCTCTCTCCCCCCCTCTTCCTCACCCAGCTCACAGCCAGCGCCTGGTCAACGTGAAGTCCCGCCTGAAGCAGGCGCCTCGGTACCCATCACTTGCCCGGGAGCTCATCGAGTACCAGGAGAGGCAGCTCTTCGAGTATTTTGTGGTTGTGTCTTTGCACAAGAAGCAGGCTGGGGCTGCCTACGTACCAGAACTCACCCAACAGTTCCCTCTGAAGGTACAGGGTGGCCAGGTCCCTGTGGCCTGCCAGGGTTCTAACCATCACCTTGTTGGGACTCGTGAATTCAGGGAGGTGTGGGAGTCTGAGGACCACCTAGCATCTAGAATCTTGAAAATGGATCCTAATTAGGGTATATCAGATGGAAAAAAAAAAAGCTGCTGCTAGAGAATTTGGGAGGTCCCAGAAAGGAGAGATTCAGGGACTCAAAAAGTATGGCCAGACAAATACAAAAATTAGCCAGGCATGGTGGTACAGCCTGTAGTCCCAGCTACTCAGGCTGAGACAGGAGAATCACTTGAACCCGGGAGGTGGAGGTTGCAGTGAGCCGAGATCATGCCACTGCACTCCAGCCTGGGCAACAGAGCAAAACTCTGTCTCCAAAAAAAAAAAAAAAAAGGATGGCCAGAAATGCTTTCTCACTTCCTGTGGTTCCTGTGCTGACCATGCCATCCTCTTTGCTCTTTCCTTCCATCTCTTTATCCAGACAGCCGCATCTCTTCCTAACCTAGCCTAGAAGTCTCCTTCCCCTGAAGCCCCAAGTCTCCCTAAGCAGCATCACGCTTGTGTCTGTGCTAAATGTCTGCTTTGCTTGTGTGCTGTGCATCTCTGTGTGTGTCCCTTCCTTTTGTTACAGGAAGGGAATCTCAATCCAGACCTCTAGAGAGGGTTCTTGGATCTCGCACAAGAAAGAATTCAGGGCGAGTTCAGCAGAGTAAAGTGAAAGCAAATTTATTAAGAAAGTAAAGGAGGCCAGGTGCGGTGACTCACGCCTGTAATCCCAGTACTTTGGGAGGCCGAGGCAGGCAGATCACTTGAGGTCAGGAGTTGGAGACCAGCCTGGCCAACATGGCGAAACCCCGTCTCTACTAAAAATACGAAAATTAGCTGGGTGTGGTGGCATGCACCTGTAATCCCAGCTACTCAGGAGGCTGAGGCTGGAGAGTCGCTTGAACCTAAGAGGCAGAGCTTGCAGTGAGCTGAGATTGCAAAAAGTAAAGGAACGAAAGAATGGCTACTCCATAGGCAGAGTAGCCCTGAGGGCTGCTGGTTGCCCAATTTTGTGGCTATTTCTTGATTATCTGCTAAACATGGGGTGGATTATTCATGCCTCCCCTTTTTAGATCATATAGGGTAATTTCCTGACATTGTCATGGCATTCGTAAACTGTCATGGCGCTGGTGGGAGTGTAGCAGTGAGGACGACCAGAGGTCACTCTCATTACCATCTTGGTTTTGGTGGGTTTTGGCTGACTTCTTTACAGCAACCTGTTTTATCAGCAAGATCTTTATGACCTGTATTTTGTGCCGACCTCCTATCTCATCCTGTGACTTAGAATGCTTTAACCATCTGGGAATGCAGCCCAGTAGGTTTCGGCCTCATTTTACCCAGTCCCTACTCAAAATGGAGTCACTGTGGTTCACACACCTCTGACACTTTTACGTCATGGACCATGGTCGTGTGGATTCAGCTTTACTGTATGTTAAATCATGGCACCTAAAATAAAATCAATAAAATAGCACTTAATATAGCCTGAGGCAACATGGCCAATAATTTATAAATTATTCTTAGGCTTTGACATCAGTATTAAAGAGCTTCCACCATATTCTAATTCAGTTCAACCAGAATTTACTAAGAATATATTACATTCAAGCAATTTTCTGCTTGGCCTTAGGGGATTACAGTGATGAACAAAATGTGTCTCCTGTCCTCAAGGAATTTAAACTCTGCCAGGAGGACATAAAATAACCATCTCCCCCCATCCCCGGAAAACATGCAGAGATTCACCAGGTAGAATCTGATGGTCTCTGGACAGACTCATGCCTCAGGGAGGGCAGAAGGGAGGGAGCTTCTGTCCTTGCCCACTCAGGGCCTCCCTTTGCCACCACGACCCAGGCATAACCCCAGCATCTACCAAGGCCCAGATCCCGCTGTCCCCAGGCCTCCCCTCCTTTCCCAGGCTAGCCTTCCTTCCATCCTGCCCACTGTGTTCCAACACCACAATCAAGTCCTATTTTTGGAGTTCAGGATAGCAATTATGTAAATTGAAGTAAACCATAGGCACTGGCCTTCCAAAGGTGACACTCACCTTCCTCTAGTTGTCACACCTCTAAGGAATGAGCCCCTGACACCCCACAACCACGGGTATGCCCAGATTTTTTTTTCGGCAGGGGCTGCCCATGGATAAGAGAGGCTGCTGGGTGTGCTCACACTGACTCAACAGAGATCACCGAGGCATGAAGGGTTGTCCTGCTATCCTGTTCATTGCCTTGGGGCCTAACACAACGCTGTTCACATGGCAATGCTTAATCAGTGTGGTAGGAATCAAGGCTGCATTAATTCATGGGTTAGTTAATGACTCACCATAATGATCAAATGATTATTGTTTCCAGCCTGGAGTCACCCACATTAAATTTTTTTTCTAAAGTAAAGTTGCACAGTCACTGTTTAAAAAGAAACTGATCCAGAAATGTATTGGGAAAGAAATCACTGGTAATCACACCACACAGAGACCATCACTGTTAACATTTTCTTTTTCTTCCAGTCTTTTCTAATGGTGTAATTTTCTTACAAAAGTGGAATCATACACTGCAGAATTTTTGTATCATGCTGCATGTACTCTTTTGTAAACCTCTCATTATTTATAAGCATATTTAATAAAAATTCTAAAACATCATTTTTCAAGTTATATGATGCTCCATTATGTGAGTATTCCCCAGCCTATTTATCTATGTAACCAGTCCCCTTCTGTTGGAAATGTGTCTGGCTACCAGTGTTTGTGTGTGTGTGTGTGTGTGTGTGTGTATTTTGTTTGTTTGTTTTGTTTTGTTTTTTGAGACAGTCTCATTCTATTGCCTGGGCTAGAGTGCAGTGGTGCAATCTTGGCTCACTGCAACCTCCACCTCCCAGGTACAAGCAGTTCTCCTACATCAGCCTCCCGAGTAGCTGGGATTACAGGCATGTATCACCACGCCCAACTAATTTTTGTATTTTTAGTAGAGATGGGGTTTCACCATAATGGCCAGGCTGGTCTCAAACTCTTTTTTTTTTTTTTTTTTTTTTTTTTTTTTTTTGAGACGGAGTCTCGCTCTGTCGCCCAAGCTGGAGTGCAGTGGCCGGATCTCAGCTCACTGCAGCTCCGCCTTCCGGGTTCCCGCCATTCTCCTGCCTCAGCCTCCCGAGTAGCTGGGACTACAGGCGCCCGCCACCTCGCCCGGCTAGTTTTTTGTATTTTTTAGTAGAGACAGGGTTTCACCGTGTTAGCCAGGATGGTCTCGATCTCCTGACCTCGTGATCCACCCATCTCGGCCTCCCAAAGTGCTGGGATTACAGGCTTGAGCCACCGCGCCCGGCCAGTCTCAAACTCTTGACCTCAAATGATCCGCCCACCTCAGCCTCCCAAAGTCCTGTGATTACAGGCATGAGCCACCACGCCCAGCCTGTGTGTGTATTTTTGAGACAGGATCTCACTCTTGCTCTTGTTATCCAGGATGGCGTGGAGTGGCACGATCACAGCTCACTGCAGCCTCAACCTCCTGGGCTCAAGTGATCCTTCCCGCCTCATCTTCCCAAGTAACTGGAACTACAGGCACATGCAACCATGCCCAGCTTATTTATTTATTTAGTTTTATTTATTTATTTTTTTTGAGACAGAGTCTTGCTCGTCACCCAGGCTGGAGTGCAGTGGCGTGATCTCAGCTCACTGCAAGCTCCACCTCCCGGGTTCATGCCATTCTCCTGCCTCAGCCTCCCAAGTAGCCGGGACTACAGATGCCCACCACTATGCCCAGCTAATTTTTTGTATTTTTGGTAGAGACAGGGTTTCACCGTGTTAGCCAGGATGGTCTCGATCTCCTGACCTCATGATCCGCCCGCCTCAGCCTCCTAAAGTGCTGGGATTACAGGTGTGAGCCTGTAGTCTCTTTTGTAGAGACAGGTGTTCTTCTGTTGCCCAGGCTGGCCTCGAACTCCTGGACTCAAGTGATCTGCCTACCTCGGCCTCCCAAAGTGCTGGGATCCACTCTGCCTGTTTTTTCTGTTTTTTTTTTTTTAATGCAATGGTGATCATCTTTGTACATGCCTTTTTACATGTCAGGCATTATCTCCTTGCCTTTGCTCACTTGCTCCCTCTCTAGAAAGGACCTTTTCCTCCTCCTCTCTCTTCTCTTTTTAAACTTTTTTTGTGGGTTTTATCCCTCACTTCTGTCCAGTCACCTGAATCAAGGCACAGTCCCTATTTGCATGCTAATGTTCCATTAAAATGTTTCCTATCCCGTATTTATCTTTGACAGTTCAAGGAGACTGGGCAGTTTTCCAGCCATCTGTGATTGGTTGTATTTGTGGGAGATTTCTGTGTGCAGCTGCCTGTAACTGTGCTCCTGTGCATATACGAGCCTGTGTGCGTATACGCTGATAACTCATAGGTTGACGACGTGTGCATAGGCACATGTGTGCCTGTATTTGTGTGTGTCCTATGTGTGATCTGGGGTGGGTGCATGCAAGTAGCAAGTGTGCTGTTGAAAAGGGCTGGAACTTGTTTCCCCACAAGGTCTGCTCTTCAGTCTTGAATGCTGTTTCTTTTGTGGAGAAACTCCTTTGGTATTCTTCCTTCCTTTGGTATTCTTGGCTGGTCCTTTCTTTGGTGTTCTTTATAATTTAAGTCATTCACTCTGTGGTAATTAATGACTCCTTCCTATAATTACACCCCGCTGGTATTTGCTTCTTTGCATGACTGTGCAAGGACAGTCAAAATTACTGTTTAGGGGACAGTCTGAGTTTGTGAATTACCAATTCAAAGACTGTTCCTGGGCCAGTTGGGTTCATCTGTGTCGTTGTGGATGGAAGAAAGAACTGTTATATAGAAAATAAATAGTGGCTATTTATTCTGAAGGAGAACAACTAAAGGACAACTAAGTCTTTAAATAGTGACTGTGTTTTACGGATTGATTGCTGTCTCAACCACTAGTATTAGTGGCACCCCATGGCTTCAATTAAATTTGGTCTAGCCTGAGGGGAATCATACTGGAAGCCGGTTTTATTGTTGTTTGTTTGTTTGTTTTGAGATGGAGTCTCGCTCTGTCGCCCAGGCTGGAGTGCAGTGGCCGGATCTTAGCTCACTGCAAGCTCCACCTCCCGGGTTCACGCCTTTCTCCTGCCTCAGCCTCCGGAGTAGCTGGGACTATAGGCGCCCGCCATCAAGCCCAGCTAATTTTTTTGTATTTTTTAGTAGAGACGGGGTTTCACCGTGTTAGCCAGAATGGTCTCGATCTCCTGACCTTGTGATCTGCCCACCTCAGCCTCCCAAAGTGTTGGGATTACAGGCGTGAGCCACCGCACCTGGCCAGGAAGCAGTTTTTAAAGTTGAAAACAATCAGCCTGGTGCTCTCTGCCTTTGGATACTCTTCTTCAGAGCCCTCCTCTCCCTGACACTTGGTGACTTTGGGAAGGCTTGTTGACCGTCAGGAGCGGTGAACAGGACTACTAGCCTGCCGACTTCAGAAACTGTCTGCAAGGGTGTTTTAAAGTAGAGCTCGGGCCAGGCGCGGTGGCTCACGCCTGTAATCCCAACACTTTGGGAGGCCGAGGCAGGTGGATCACTTGAGGTCAGGAGTTCGAGACTGGCCTGGCCAACATCGTGAAGCCCCGTCTCTATTAAAAATACAAAAATTAGTCGGACATGGTGGCAGGCACCTGTAATACCAGCTACTTGGGAGGCTGAGGTAGGAGAATCACTTGAACCCAGGAGGTGGAGGTTGCAGTGAGCCGAGATTGCAGCATTGCACTCCAGCCTGGGTGACAGAGCAAGACTCCATCTCAAAATAATGAATGAATGAATGAATGAATGAATGAATGAATGAATGAATAAAGTGGAGCTCACTAGCAAGCTATTGGAAACAAAGAAATTGATGCAAATTATTACAGAAACAATTTAGGTTAGGGCCAAACACCGTGACTCACGCCTGTAATCCCAACACTCTGGGAGACCAAGGCAGGCAGATCACTTGAGGCCAGGAGTTCAAGATCAGCCTGGCCAACATGGTGAAACCCTGTTTCTACTGAAAATACAAAAAAAAAAAAGCTAGGTGTGGTGGTACATGCTTGTAATCCCAGCTACTCAAGAGGCTGAGGCAGGAGAATCACTTGAACCCATGAGGTAGAGGTTGCAGTGAGCCAAGATCACACCACTGCACTCCAGCCTGGGTGACAGAGTGAGACTCTGTCTCAAAAAAAAAAAAAAAAAAAAGAAAGGAAGGAAGGAAGTTAGCCGTTATATTTAGGTTAGACACTATCAATTCCTAACCTCAGATATTCAGATATGTGATATTTCAAATTACTGAAGATAACCTTAGCATGATGCATTTTTCTTTAAATTTTTATAAAGGAAATTTAACAAGTATAAACCTATAAACAATAGCAACAAAGCCTACAATTCTCCTCACATGAAAAAGTACCTGTTTATAAGCAAATATGAATAATAATGAGATAAATAATTAGAAATTATTATTTTGTGTTTCCCAAATTGTATCTGGGGTGCTTTTTAAAAGCACAGATTGCTGGCTAGATGTGATGGTATGCACTTGTAAGTCCCGCTATTCAGGATGCTGAAGCAGGAGGATTGCTTGAGCCCAGGAGTTCAAGTCCAGCCTGGGCAAGATAGCAAAATTCTGGCTCTAAAAAATATATATTTATACATAGAGAGACCAAAAAATCACAAATTTCTGTTCATAAGCAAAACAAACAAACTCATGACTTTAAATATAATCTCTAAATCAGACTTCATTAATTCATCCTGTCCCTTTTTTTTTTCTTTTTTTTTTTTTGAAATGGAGTCTTGCTCTGTCGCCCAGGCTGGAGTGCAGTGGTGTGATCTCGGCTCACTGCAAGCTCCGCCTCCCAGGTTCACGCCATTCTCCTGCCTCAGCCTCCCGAGTGCTGGGACTACAGGCGCCCACCACCACGCCCAGCTGATTTTTTTTTTTTTTTTGTATTTTTAGTAAGGACAGGGTTTCACCATGTTAGCCAGAATGGTCTCGATCTCCTGACCTCGTGATCTGCCCACCTTGGCCTCCCAAAGTACTGGGATTACAGGCGTGAGCCACCGTGCCCAGCTCTTTTTCTTTTTTCTTAGACAGCATCTTGCTCTGTTGCCCAGGCTGGGGTGCAGTGGTGTGATCTCAGCTCGCTGCAACCTCCGCCTCCTGGGTTCAAACAGTTCTCATGCCTCAGCCTCCCAAGCAGCTGAGAGTACAGGTGCCTGCCACCAAACGTGGCTAATTTTTTTGTATTTTTAGTACAGATGGGGTCTTGCCGTGTTGGCCAGGCTGGTCTCAAACTCCTGACCCCAGGTGATTCACCGGCCTCAGCCTCCCAAAGTGCTGGGATTACAGGTGTGAGCCACCACGTCCGCCCTTGTTCTTTTTTTTTTTTTTTTTTTTTTTCGTAGACATGGGACCTCACTATGTTGTCCCAGCTGGTTTTGAACTCCTGGCCTCAAGTGATCCTCCTGCCTTGGCCTCCCAAAGTGCTCATCCTGTTCTTTAACAAGATAACATTCATCCAGTCTTTGATATGTCAGATACTGTATGATGTGCTAGAATCTCATAGAGAGAGAGAGAAAAAAAAAGATTAGATCATTTTTCTTCCAAGTTCGAACATTAACTCATGTGACCGGGACACATCACATCACACCTCAGGGCTTATTTCCTTCTTGCTGAAATAAGAATGTCAGGCTGGATGGCGTCACGCTTCCTTCTAGTTCCAACACTCAAAGACTGTCTGAAATTAGTTGAATTTCCCAGCATAATATGGTTTTACTGAATGTATTCACTGAGAGTGTTGTAAGTCTTTGCCTGGAGTGAGAAGGGACTGCTTTGCCTGGGCCCAGAGATAGAAAGGCCTGATTGGAGGCTCTGCCCTCCAGTTTCCTGAGCCTCCTATTTGGAAAAGACCCCTGGCAGTGTTTTTTTATTCATTGAAATAGTTACATTCTAGAATGTCAAGCGGAGAAGCATAGATAAAGTTTCTCTCAAGCATACTGTTTTTTCCTCCCGACTTCTCCCAGAGGTGTAGAGTTGGAACTGCCCTGGGGGGAAGAACGCCCCAGCAGACTGAGCTGCAAGCCCTTCCCAAGGGAAGAGGTTAAGGCGGCAGTCACAAATGTGGAGAGGTGGGAGAGGCCATCCTTCCATCATCTGCCTCACCCTCCCACGCTGGGGTTTGTTCTCGAACCGTCTCTTACCTTTCTCCCTGCAGTTGGAAAGATCTTTCAAGTTCATGAGAGAGGCTGAGGACCAACTGAAGGCCATTCCCCAGTTCTGTTTCCCTGATGCCAAGGATTGGGTTCCTGTCCAGCAGTTCACCAGGTACGAGCTGGCTTCTCCCCTTCCCAGCCCCAAAGACTAAGGTGGGACTTAGAGATGGGGTTACGGGTGGCAGACCCCGTGAGTCATTCCCACCGTTACGCAATCCTGATGGGCCCTGGCCTAGAGCTTTCCCCAAGGGGTGTTTTATAGCTTCCCTGAAGGTGAGAGTCACCTGCCCAGCATGCAGACCTCCCAGGCCTCCCACTCAATCTGGGGATGTTTGTTTCAGAAGCCTCCCGGAAGGTAATTCTTAGCCTGGGAAAAGTTAGGGCAACATTGCCCTTCCCCGTTCTCATCCTGAAACATCTCTTCAGTCTCCTATCCAGCTGTTTCTTGGATTGGGATCCGCTTACATTTCTGCTTCATCTTGTGTTATTAGACACCAGTGTTTTTATTATCAGATGTTTCAGCATTTGGCCAAACTCAGTAGACTGCGGGTCCTGTCTTTAAGGGGTACTGCATTCCTTGAGGGTGGCTCAGCAGTCTTTAAGGACCGTCCAAGCCTTGGGGCTGCTCTGTACAGACCATGACCTGAGAGAGCTGCCCCGGGGCAATTCCAAGAGGGGCACAGAACCGTCCCACTCTTCCGCTGCTCTCTCACCGAGTCACATCCCCAAATGAGCAGATGTCACTGCACTCACACATGCTCGGCTCCCTAAGGACAGCACCCCAGGCGCTTCCCTCTCTTCAGCCTCCAGAGTCAATGACAGTTGTGTTTTGTAAAGTAGGGCAGCCCAGGTGATTGAATGCTGGGAGAGCCCTGAGCTAGGCATGGTGGCGAGCGCCTGTAATCCCAGCTACTCGGGGAAGCTGGGGCAGGAGAATCGCTTGAACCTGGGAGGCGGAGGTTGTGGTGAGCCAAGATCACACCACTGCACCCCAGCCTGGGCAACCGAGTAAGACTCTGCCTCGGAAAAAAAAAAAAAGAGGAAAAAAAAAAAAGAAAAAATGATGGGAGAGCCCTGGATGGAAACGAAGTACCACATTTCCTCTCAGGCCACAGCAACACTTTAGTTCTCAGTCTCACTGACTTTTTTTTTTTTTTTTTTTTTTTTTTTTTTGAGATGCAGTCTTGCTTCTTCCTCCAAGCTGGAGTATAATGGCATGATCTTGGCTGACTGCTACCTCCGCCTCCTGGGTTCAAGCAGTTCTCTTGCCTCAGCCTCCCCAGTAGCTGAGAGTACAGACATATGCCACCATGCCTGGCTAACTTTTGTATTTTTAGTAGAGACGGGCTTTCACCCTGTTGGCCAGGTGGGTCTCGAACTCCTGACCTCAAGTGATCCACCCACCTCGGCCTCCCAAAGTGCTGGGATTACAGGCATGAGCCACCATGCCCAGCCCAGTCTCACTGACATTTACTTTGAAGCTATGGGTGACCCGTGTCTCAGCATGGACAGGGACAGGTGGGACGGGGAGTGGCCTTTCCTACGGCCTCCTGCAGTGCGTCCCCTGGCTGCTCACTGCCACCCCTTGCTGCAGAGTGATGAAGTGTCTTTGGTTTTGTTTTGCTTTGTGATGTGTTTGTGTTTTCCCACCCACAGTGAAACATTCTCATTTGTTTTAACTGGAGAAGATGGGAGCAGAAGGTTCGGTTACTGCCGAAGACTGCTGGTGAGTACAGTCTGCTTTCAGCCTGCAAGAGCCTCGTGGACAGCCAGGTCTGACTTCCTGGTCCCATGAGACTGAGATTTCCCAATGGGCCACAGGAGGAGAAGGAGCAGGGGGAGTGGCAGGTGAATCAGGACAGTTAATACCACAGAAAAAAGCTGGCACGGTGGCTCATGCCTATAATCTCAGCACTTTGGGGGGATGAGGGGGACAGATCACTTGAGACCAGGAGTTCAAGACCAGCCTGGGTAACAAATGAGGCCCCAGCTCTATTTTAAAAATGTATACTAAAAAATTAAAAATTAAAAAACAGGAATTGAGGGTGCTCACCTGAGTCTTCTTGGTAGGTGGCAATGTCCATTTCCATCAGAAAGAAAGTACTTTTATTTCATTTTGAGATGGGGTCTCACTCTGCTGCCTGGGCTGGAGTGCAGTGGATCATGTTTCACTGTAGCCTCGACCTCCCCAGCTTAGGTGATCCTCCTGCCTCGGCCTCCCAAGTAGCTGGGACCACAGGCATGTACCACCACACATGGCTAATTTTTAAATTATTTGTAGAGACAGGATCTTGCTATGTTGCCCAGGCTGGTCTCGAACTCTTGGGCTCAAGCAATCTTCCCACTTTGGCCTCCCAGTGTGCTGGGATTACAGGCATGAACCACTGCAACTGGACAAAAATACTTTCTCCATTATTTTTCCTGCCAAATAAAAGACCTTTCTCTCTTTAAGCAAAATATTTTTTTCTAATAAAATGTGCCAAACAGACCCTGATCACTTAGAGAGAACATTCAGAATGGTTGCTAAGGACAGAAGACTCAAATAATTCAAGAATGTCCCCTTCAGAAGAATCACCTTTAAAAGTCAGGAACTGGGCCGGGCGCGGTGGCTCAAGCCTGTAATCCCAGCACTTTGGGAGGCCGAGATGGGCGGATCACGAGGTCAGGAGATCGAGACCATCCTGGCTAACAGGGTGAAACCCCGTCTCTACTACAAAAAAAAAAAAAAAAGGCCGGGCGCGGTGGCTCAAGCCTGTAATCCCAGCACTTTGGGAGGCCGAGGCGGGTGGATCACGAGGTCAGGAGATCAAGACCATCCTGGCTAACATGGTGAAACCCCGTCTCCACTAAAAATACAAAAAACTAGCCGGGCGTGGTGGCGGGCGCCTGTAGTCCCAGCTACTCGGAGGCTGAGGCAGGAGAATGGCGTGAACCTGGGAGGCGGAGCTTGCAGTGAGCCGAGATCGCGCCACTGCACTCCAGCCTGGGTGACACAGCGCGAGACTCCGTCTCAAAAAAAATAAAATAAAATAAAATAAATAAATAAAAGTCAGGAACTTGTTTCAGTGCAATGATCCTGCTAAAGCATTTTAGAATTGTCATTTTGAGGCCCGTTCTTTTGAAAATCTTCAGTAATGGTGAATCTTTTTCCACTGAGAATATACTTGAGCCCCTAAAATAGGCTGAAAAACTTTAGAGTCAAGTATAATGCATGGCACATAGTAGGTGTTCAAGAAACATTTTTTGAATTAATCAGTAAAATGAAAAGCATGGATAATTGAAAAAGTTAAGTGAGATAATAATTTTGTTGATCAAATTACTTTAGGGTTAAAGTATTGAGATTGAGGTCGGGCGCAGGCTCACGCCAATAATCCTAGCACTTTGGGAGGCTGAGGTGGGCAGATTGCGTGAGCTTAGGAGTTCAAGACCAGCTTGGCCAACATGGTGAAGCCCTATCTCTACTAAAAATACAAAAAAATAACTGGGCATGGCGACACACGCCTGTAATTCCAGCCATTCAGGAGGCTGAGTCACAAGAATCGCTTGAACCCGGGAGGTAGAGGCTGCAGCGAGCCGAGATCACGTCACTGCACTCCAGTCTGGACAACAGAGCAAGACTCTGTCTCCAGAAATAAATAAATAAAATTTTTTTAAGTATTGAGATTGGGCAGGGTGCCGTGGCTCTCCCCTGTAATCCCAGCACTTTGGGAGGCCGAGGTGGGCAGATTACGAGGTCAGGAGTTCGAGACAAGCCTGGCCAATATGGTGAAACCCCTTCTCTACTAAAAGCACAAAAATTAGCGGGGCGTGGTGGTATGCACCTGTAATCTCAGCTACTTGGGAGGCTGAGGCAGGAGAATCACTTGAACCCGGGAGGTGGAGGTTGCAGTGAGCCAACATCGTTCCACTGTACTCCAGCCTGGTGACAGAGTGAGACGCCGTCTCAAAAAAAAAAAAAAAGTATTGAGATTGATCTTTTTTTTTTTGGTTTGAAAATTAGCTTAAAACTGAGTTTTCAGAAAGATCTTCAGAAATGATTTCTCACTTGAAATTATCATTATAATAAACATATAGTGATAACAAACAATTGTAACAAACATTATAATAAACACAATGGGATAACAACTTACTTTATTGGGTTTTCCAAAGCTACGATATGTGGAAACATCTGGCACTTGATAGTTTCCCAAAAAACGTGTGGGTTCCTTTCTTCCCTGAGGTTGTCAACACTCATAATTCCCTTGTGTTTCTCTCCAAAAAGCCTGGAGGCAAAGGGAAGCGCCTTCCTGAAGTTTACTGCATTGTGAGCCGCCTCGGATGCTTCAGCCTCTTTTCAAAGGTGAGAACTTGGACCTCAGAGAAAGAGGAAGGGAAGGAACGGGAGGGCTCTAGAGGGGTCCAGGGAATACCCCCATGTCCTGGGCCTTCTCTCGTTTTATTCTCTACCTACTTCCCTTCCCATTTCTTCACTCCTCTCCTCATCACCCCTCTCTTCTCTCACCAGTGGTTCAGGAAATGAGAGTTGATGGGCCTGGTGCGGTGGCGGGGTGGCTCACGCCTGTAATCCCAGCACTTTGGGAGTCTGAGGCGGGCGGATCACTTGAGGTCGGGAGTTCAAGATGAGCCTGGCCAGCATGGTGAAAGCCCATCTCTGCTAAAAATACAAAAAAAATCAGCTGGGCATGGTGGTGCCTGCCTGTAGTCCCAGTTGTCGGGAGGTTGAGGCAGGAGAATCACTTGAACCTGGGAGGTGGAGGTTGCAGTGAGCCGAGATCATGCCATTGCACTCCAGCCTGGGTGACAGAGCAAGACTCCGTCTCAAAAAAAAAAAAAAAAAGAAAAAGAGTTAAGGAAGGGCCAGGTTCAGAAAGTGTGTGTGGTGCAGGGAGGGTGAGATAATTGCAGTTGAGAAAGGGAGGGGTGGAGGACCCTCCCAGAATACTGCAGGTGTTTTATTTTTCTTCTTCTGAGCATTGCCTTTTGTCATATGAGCTTTGGCGTAAAAAAAGCTACTGTAATAGATGGATAGGTGTGTACCCACGTGTATATGTGTCATGTATGTATAACAGTTTTGTGGAGGGGGGATTAATTATTTTAATAGTGGTCTAAGATTATCAAAATATTCATATAATTTGGTCTTCTTTTCTGGAAAATGAGCCAATATATGAACACATAGGAATTGCCATATTGAATTAGCTCATCTACCCCAGTATTCTGGATTGGTATATAGGAAAGAATTACTATCCTATGTGATGCTGATCTCAAAAACTAGGTATAATCCAACATCATTTCCTATATTAACCAGACATGAGTGTCTAATTCATAATTTTTTTTTTCTTTTTTTGAGACAGAGTCTCACTCTGTCACCCAGGCCAGAGTGCGGTGGCGCAATCTCGGCTCGCTGCCACCTACACCTCCCGGGTTCAAGCAATTCTTTTGCCACAGCCTCCTGAGTAGCTGGAATTATAGGCACGTGCCACCACGCCTGGCTAATTTTGTATTTTTAGTAGAGATGGGGTTTCACCATGTTGCTCAGGCTGGTCTCAAACTGGCCTCAAGTGATCCACCCACCTTGGCCTCCCAAAGTGCTGGGATTATAGGCGTGAGCCACCGCATCCGACCTAATTGATAAATTTATTTTCAGTCCTTCTTGAGTATATAGATCTGTCTGAGCTTGCTTTTGGGAATTGAAATTTGTGCACCTACGGTCCATGGATGTTAAAGCAGTACTCCCTAAAAGCATTTCTTTTTTGTTTGTTTGTTTTTTTGAGACGGAGTCTCACTCTGTTGTCAGGCTGGAGTGCAGTGGCGCAATCTTGGCTCACTGCAACCTCCACCTCCTAGGTTCAAGCAATTCTCCTGCCTCAGCCTCCCGAGTAGCTGGGACTACAGGCACGTGCCACCACACCCAGCTAATTTTTGTGTTTTTAGTAGAGACGGGGTTTCACCGTGTTAACCAGGATGGTCTCCATCTCCTGACCTCATAATCCACCCGCCTCAGCCTCCCAAAGTGCTGGGATTACAGGCGTGAGCCACTGCGCCCGGCCCCTAAAAGCATTTCTATAAAAAAGCCTTCCTCCTGCCCGCCCTCTCCCTAAATTCAGAGGAAGCCTGAATTATACCGATACAGTGTGATCTCTTCCCATGGTAGAACTTGTACTTCTCTGCAAGTCTGTTTGAAAGAATTAATGTCTGGTCAGGAGGCTGAGACCGGTAGATCACTTGAGCCCAAGAGTTCGAGGCTGTGCTGAGCTGTGATCGCATCACTGCACTCCAGCCTGGGAAAACTAGCGAGACCCTGTCTCTAATTAAAAAACAAAAAACAAAAGAAGGCCAGGTACAGTGTCTCACACCTATAATCCTAGTACTTTGGGCGGCCAAGGCAGGAGGATCGCTTGAGCCCACGAGTTCAAGACCAGACTAGGCAACATGGTGAAACCCTGTCTCTACAAAAAATACAAAAAAATTAGCCAGGCATGGTAGTGTGCACCTGTAGTTCCAGCTACCTGGGAGGCTGAGAGGTGGGAGGATTGCTTGAGCCTAGGAGGCTAGGCTGCAGCAAGCCACGTTCACACCAGTACACTCCAGCCTTGGTGATAGAGTGAGACCCTGTCAAGAAAGAAAAGGAAAAAAAAGAAAAAGAGAAATAAAGAGAAAGATAAAGAGGAAGGGAGGGAGGGAGAGAGGGAGGGAAGGAGGGAGGGAGGGGAGAGGGAGGGGGGAAGGAAGAGGGGGAGGGAAAGGAAGGAAAGAAAGGAAAATGAAAGGAGAAAGGAAAATGAAAGGAAAAAGAAAGAAGGAAAATGAATGCTATCAGTGTAATCTTAG
Source organism: Macaca fascicularis (assembly GCF_037993035.2). Classification (NCBI taxonomy): domain Eukaryota; kingdom Metazoa; phylum Chordata; class Mammalia; order Primates; family Cercopithecidae; genus Macaca; species Macaca fascicularis. The sequence continues at coordinate 182,236,794 of NC_088377.1, read as the reverse complement.
CCAGGGTCTCCCCTCCCCTCCACCAGAAGTGGTCATCATTTTATGTTGGAGTTGGCCATTGGCGAGGTCTAGCGGGCTAGGCATTACTGCTCAGGCCAGTCTTTCATGTGATTTGTTTACATATGAAGTAAGGTTAGAGGTCGTAGCCTTTGTTGTTGTCAGAATGCTTATGAACACTGGAAGTAAAACAGCTCATGTGAGTTAGGCCAGCTTCCAAGTGGAGGCTTTGAAGTTCACATAAGCGGTCCTTGCTGTCATGGGCAGGGGACGTGAAGCCAGTAAATGTGCTAACATACTTCTGTGATGCAGAGTCCTTGGTTTTCCTGTCTGTTTTCTGACCAGGGATATTTTAGGAGCACAGTGTGATGACTTGCTGAAGACCACACAGCAGATATTCAGGACAGAACCGGAACCAGAGCTTTAGCTAACTGAGCCCAGGAACTTGAGCTATTTCTAGGTGTGGGGCAAGGATGGCCAAAATGGCATATTGTCCTTTAGAACAGAAAGGAGTCATGGAGAAGAAGAAGAAGAGAGCAGCTCTTAGAATCTCTGAAGGAAAGGGTATCAGTGAACAATTGCTCTAGTAATACCATCTAATGAACCACAGAGCCTTCAATATTCAATCGTTTGTTCTCCCAGCTGTGAGGTCAGCTGGGGTTTGGGCTCGGCAAGTATTGTGAAGAGGCTGGGTTGGCTGATTGAGGCTGGCTGGTTGGCTGATCTAGCTGCTCTAGAGGCTGCAAGTCTGGGCGCAGGCCTGCTCCACGTGTCTCCCATACTCCTAGACAGTGAGATGGCCCACATGTGCTCTTCTCGTGGCAATGGCGGAGGCACAAGAGGGCACACAAAACACAAAGGCAGGCCTCCTAAGGCCTGGACAGAGAACTCGCATGGCAATGCTTCTGCCTCATTCTGCCCAGTATCCCAAAAGCTTTTTTTCTTTTTTTTTTTTTTTTTTAGATGGAGTCTTGCTCTGTCGCCCAGACTGGAGTGCAGTGGCGCGATCTCGGTTTACTGCAACCTCCGCCTCCCAGGTTCAAGTGATTCGCCTTCCCAGCCTCCTGAGTAGCTGAGATTATAGGCACCTGCCACCACACCCAGCTAATTTTTGTATTTTTAGTAGAGACAGGGTTTCACCATGTTGGCCAGGCTGGTCTTGAACTCCTGACCTCAGGTAACCTGCCTGCCTCGGCCTCCCAAAATGCTAGGATTACAGGCATGAGCCCCTGTGCCCGGCCACAAGCTTTTTTAAATTACTGTCCCCCAAAGCAGCCTTTTTAGATGTGTTTTCCTTAACTGCCTCCCCCAAAATTCTTATTAATTTTTTTCATATTATTGTCTTTTTTTTGTGCTAAAATATATACATAACGAAAAATTTACCATCTTAACCATTTTAACAGTTCAGTGGCATTACATCCACATCGTTGTGCAACAATCACCACCATCTATCTCCAGAGCTTTTTCATCTCCCCCAACAGAAACTCTGTACCCATTGAGGCCAAGCGTGGTGGCTCACGCCTGTAATCCCAGCACTCTGGGAGGCTGAGGTGGGGATCACCTAAGGTCATGAGTTCAAGACCAGCCTGACCAACATGGTGAAACCCCATCTCTACTAAAAATACAAAAATTAGCTAGAGCCAGGTGCAGTGGCTCACACCTGTAATCCCAGCACTTTGGGAGACTGAGGCGGGCAGATCACCTGATGCCAGGAGTTCAACACCAGCCTGGCAAACATGGTGAAACCCTGTTTCTACTAAAAATACAAAAATTAGCCAGGGCTGAGGCAGGAGAATCACTTGAACCTGGGAAGCAGAGGTTGCAGTGAACCAAGATCACACCACTGCACTCCAGCCTGGGCAACAACAGCGAAACTCCGGCTCAAAAAAAAAAAAAAAATTAAGTGAATGTGGTGGTGAGCGTCTGTAATCCCAGCTACTCAGGAGGCTGAGGCAGGAGAATCGCTTGAACCTGGGGAGCAGAGGTTGCAGTGAGCCAAGATCACGCCATTGCACTCCAGCCTAGACAACAAGAGCGAGACTCCATCTCAAAAGAAAAAAGAAACTCTGTACTCATTAAACAATAATTTCCCATTCCCCCCACCAACCCCTTACCATCGCCATTCTACTTTCTATTTTTATGAATTTGAGGATTCTAGGAGCATCATAGAGGTAGAACCATCCAATAGCTGTCCTTTTGTGACTGACTTCAATTCACTTAGCATAATATTTTCAGGGTTCACTCATGTTGTAGCATGTATCTGTACTTCATTCCTTTTGTGGCTGAATAATATTCCACTGTACGTATATACAACATTTTATTTATCCATTTGGTATGTACAACATTTTATTTATCCATTTATCCATTGATGGACATTTGGGTGGTTTCCACATTGTGGCCATTGTGAATTATGCTGCTAGGAACACACGTGTACAAATAAACATCTATTCAAGTCCCTGCTTCAATTCTTTTGGGTATACACCCAGAAATAGAGTTGCTGGATCATATGGTAATTCTGTTTAGTTTTTTGAGGAACTGCCATCCTGTCTTTTTAATTTTAATAATACATTTTATTTAACAGAATATGTCCAAAATATTATTTTATTTCAGCATATAATTGACATGAAAAAAATCATTGATATATTTTATATTCTTAATTGTCTATTTTGAGGGCTGGGCATGGCGGCTCACACCTGTAATCCTAGCACTTTGGGAGGCCAAGGTGGTTGGATCACCTGAGGTCAGGAGTTCCAGCCTGGCCAACATGGCAAAATTCCATCTCTACTAAAAGTACAAAAATTAGCCGGGTGCGGTGGCACGTGCCTGTAATCCCAGCTACTTGAGAGGCTGAGGCACGAGAATCACTTGAACCCAGGAGGCAGAGGTTGCAGTGAGCCAAGATTGGGCCATTGCACTCCAGCCTGGGCAACAGAGCAAGACTCAATCTCAAAAAATAAAAAAATTTTTAAAAAGTCCGGGCACAGTGACTCATTCTTGTAACTCCAGCACTTTGGAAGGCCGAGATGGGCGGATCACGAGGTCAGGAAATCAAGACCATCCTGGCTAACACGGTGAAACCCTGTCTCTACTAAAAAAATACAAAAAAATTAGCCGGGCATGGTGGCAGGCACCTGTCGTCCCAGATACTCGGGGGGCTGAGGCAGGAGAATGACGTGAACCTGGGACGTGGAGCTTGCAGTGAGCTGAGATTGCGCCACTGCACTCCAGCCTGGGCAACAGAGCGAGACTCCGTCTCAAAAAAAAAAAAAAAAAAAAAAAAAAAAAATTTTTATGTGAACATATATGTTTTCATTTTTTTTGGGTAGGGACCTAGGAGTGCTATGTGCTGGGTCATATGGTAACTCTATGTTTAACCTTTTGAGGAACTACCAGACTGTTCTCCAGAGTGGCTTCACTATTTACATTCCTACCAGCAGTGTATGAGAGTTCTAATTTCTCCACGTCCTTGCCAACACCTGTTATTATCCGTCTTTTTATTAGAGTCATCCTAACGGATGTGAAGTGGTATCTCATGGTGCTTTTGATTTGTATTTTCCTGATGGATATCCCCTCCCATGACATTTTAATCCATAAATAAACTATTATCTGTTTATGTACTTTGACCTCTTAGAGGGCTACAAACCATTATAATATCTCAGTTTTTTCATTCCTGCCAAAAACCAGTTCTTACCCCCTTGGGGTGATATTACCCCCATTGGGAATGCATGTATTAGCACAACCAGTCACATGGCCAAACCCTAAGTCAAAGGGGCAAGGAAGTAGACTTCACTCCTTGAGTAGGAGCTGCAACGTTGCATGGCAAAGGGTGTGGACACACAGAGGGGAGAAGAATTGGGGACAATCATGTGGAGGGTCAGAAGGCCTGTTCTGGCCTCATGGGGAAAGCAGGGCTTCCCCGTAAGTCTTAAGTCACCATGCCATGGTGCTCTGGCTTCAGAATAGCTAAGCCGCTTTTCTGACCCTTGCAGATATTGGATGAGGTGGAAAAAAGACGAGGCATCTCTCCTGCCCTGGTTCAACCACTCATGAGAAGTGTCATGGAAGCTCCTTTCCCAGCCCTGGGCAAAACCATCCTTGTCAAGAACTTCCTGCCAGGTTCAGGAACTGAGGTAAGTTGCCAGACTCCTTCCTTCTCCCTGGGGGGAGGTAGTGGCCCAGACAGCCGAGTCTCCGTGCTCAGAGGGGCTGCCTTTCAGTGAGCAGTCCAATTCCATGGTGTCCTCTCCCCGCCCCTCGGGCTGGCCCAGATCACTCATCATGAGTTCCACCCTCAGTCCATCCAGGCTAGGACTCTGCCCAAGCGGGAACTATGCTATGGCAGCTGGGGTGTTCCTTTGCATGATGTTGGCCTCAGATTAGGGATCTGCACTGAACATCCTTAGTTTCTTTTAATAGCCCATTTTCATTCATACAGTGTATTGAAACCTATTTACATTTCAAGTCTGTATCGCCTCTATAACTTTATTTTTTGTTTTTGTTTTTGAGACCAAGTCTTGCACTATTGCCCAGGCTGGAGTGCAGTGGTGCAATCTCAGCTCACTGAAGAAGGGAGCATGCCTGTAATCCCTTCTTTTGGGAGGCCGAGGCAGGTGGATCACTTGGAGTCAGGAGTTCGAGACGAGCCTGGCCAACATGGTGGAACCCTGTCTCTACTAACAATACAAAAATTAGCTGGGCATGGTGGCGGGCACCTATAATCTCAGCTACTTGGGAGGCTGAGGCAGGAGAATTGCTCGAAGCTGGGAGGCAGAGGCTGCAATAAGCCAAGACTGCACCACTGCACTCCAGCCTGGGCAACAGAGTAAGACTCCATCTCAAAAAAAAGAAGATATAGACACAAAGCACAAAAGCTGAAAGCACACATCATCAGAAATGGAGTGGGATGGAGTCAGGATTACCTAAAAAACACCTTCTTGAGGTGGCAGCAAGTCTCCGAAGTGCTGCTCAGGCCTGCTGGGCGTTCCGTGCTAGCCTGGGATTTCCACCTAGCAGGTACCAGTTCCTCAAGAGACAGAGATGCTCTCCGCTGGACTCTCAGGGACAGAACAGTTTTCAAAAGTCCTATAAACTCTCCATGGCGAGTGCAGATACGCTGTTGCCGGGGAGAGCCCCCAACCATTTGGGGCCAAAAACCATTGATTTTGCCATCCTGTGTCCTCCCCTTCATCCACACCGTCCTCAGTCTCATAGCTGAATGTGAGACGCTTGCTTCCCTATCAAAGCTACCTCCTTCCCCAGTCTTCTGGCATCTTTCTTTTCCCCCAATCCTTTCGTTTTGCTTTTTTTCTTTCCCTTTTCCCCCGCCAGTGGGTCACCCCTGATGAGGACCTCAGAGCCCCGTGACTGCGACGCCCGTGAGAGGCCTGGCTGCGTAGCTGGGCCCCTCCTTCATGGCTGCTCCTGTTCCCTGGCAGGTGATCGAACTGTGCCGCCCGCTGGACTCCCGGCTCGAGCACGTGGACTTTGAGTCTCTCTTCTCCTCCCTCAGTGTCCGCCACCTGGTCTGTGTGTTTGCCTCCCTGCTTCTGGAGAGGAGGGTCATCTTCATCGCAGACAAGCTCAGGTACCCGCCTTGGCTACTTCGCTAAAGCGTTTGAATGACAGTCACTCTTGGACCCTCTAGTCTGTAGAGCAGGTGACTGCCTAGCATTGAAGAGTAAGCCCTTCTGAGATAAGGATGGAATAGGCTGGGCACAGTGACTCATGCCTGTAATCTCAGCACTTTGAGAGGCTGAGATGGATGGATCACTTGAGGCCAGGAGTTTGAGGCCAGCCTGTCCAACATGGTGAAACCCCGTCTCTACTAAAAATAGAAAAATTAGCCAGCTGTGGTGGCCTACACCTGTTATCCCAGCTACTTGGGAGGCTAAGGCACAGGAATTGATTGAACCTGGGAGGTGAACATTGTGGTGAGCTGAGATCTCACCACTGCATTCCAGCCTGGGCAACAGAGGGAGACCTTCTCTCCTGCCCCCACAAAAAAAGGATGGCCAGGCACAGTGGCTCACGCCTGTAATCCCAGCACTTTGGGAGGCTGAGGCAGTCGGATCACCTGAGGTCAGGAGTTCAAGACCAGCCTGGCCAACATGGTGAAATCCCATCTCTACTAAAAATACAAAAATTAGCCAGGCATGGTGGCTCGTGCCTATAATACCAGCTCAGCTACTTGAGAGGCTGAGGCACAAGAATCGCTTGAACCCCAGAGGCAGAGGCTGCAATGAGCTGAGATCGCACCATTGCACTCCAGCCTGAGTGACAGAGCGACATTCCATCTCAAAAATAAAAGTAAAATAGGCCAGGTGTGGTGACTCATGCCTGTAATCCCAACATTTTGGGAGGCCAAGGCAGGCAGATCACTTGAGGTCAGGAGTTCGAGACCAGCCTGGCCAACATGGTGAAACTCTGTCTCTGCTAAAAATACAAAAATTAGCCGCGCGTGGTGGTGGGTGCCTGTAGTCCCAGCTACTCAAGAGGCTGAGACAGGAGAATCGCTTGGACCCGGGAGGCAGAGATTGCAGTGAGCCAAGATCATGCCACTGCACTCCAGCCTGGAGACAGAGCAAGACTCCATCTCAAAAAATAAAAAATAAGATAAAATAAAGGATGGAATCAGTTGGCAGCTCAGACTGGAGATCTGGGAGGCATACCGCTTTGCACTGCTATGTGCGACTTCCCTGGCATTGGTGGGCTTTCCACTCATTCTGCCATGTGTCAGACACTCCACTATGTGGTAGGAAAACAGAGAAAAGACACAACTGGCATGGTGGCTCACGCCTGTAATCACTGCACTTTAGGAGGCTGACGTGGGAAGACTGCTTGAGTGAAGTAGTTTGAGACCAGCCTGGGCAACACAGTAAGATCCCCATCTCTACAAAAAATGTAAAAAAAAAAAAAAAAAAAGAACATTAGCCAGGTATGGTGGCTCGAGCCTGCAGTCCCTGCTACTAGGGAGGCTGAGGTAGGAAGATTGCTTGAGCCCAGAAGTTCAAGGCTGCAGTGAGCTATGATCATGCCACTGCACTCCAACCTGGGCAACAGAACAAGACCTTGTCTCAAAAAAAAAAAAAAGAAAGAAAAGAAAAAAACCCACAGACTTGTCTCAGTGCAGTGGGGTAACAGAGACATAAGCCGACTATCCAGGACCCCATTAGAGGCAGGTGGAGGCAGTGAGTTCTGGAGACCGAGGGAGGGCGCTCACTCCCAGGGAGGCGAGTTCTGAGAGCCAACACTCAGAACAAGTAGTCAGCACAATGCAGGCAAAAGGAGCCATCCTACAGAGATACGGGGACAGGTGAGGCCTAGCTGTCACCTTCAGGACTGCAAAGCAGGCTGGGCGCAGTGGCTCATGAGTGTAATCCCAGCACTTTGGGAAGCTGAGGCGGGTGGATCACTTGAGGTCAGAGGTTCAAGACCAGCCTGACCAACATAGTGAAACCCCGTCTCTACTAAAACTACCAAAAAATTTAGTATGGCATGGTGGCGCACGCCTGTAATCCCAGCTACTTGGGAGGCTTGAAGAGGAATCGCTTGAACCCGGGAGACGGAGGTTGCAGTGAGCCGAGATCATGCCATTGCACTCCAGCCTGGGTAACAAGAGCGAAACTAAAAAAAAAAAAAAAGAGAGAGAGAGAGAGAAAGAAAAATAACTGCAAAGTAGTTCACTAGGGCTGGCGCAGAGAGAGGAAGGTGGGGGAGGGAGATGAGCTAGCAGTGGTGGACAGAAGCCAGCTCACAGAAGGCTGCAGGGCCATGCTCGAGAGGACAGACCGTCCTGAGGGCATCCCTTCCTCACCGTTAAAGCGAATGCCCTCCCATCACACACACAGACTCAGTGCCCCATAGGAGGCCACCCCCATCCCAGTGGGCACATTCAGTGATTTGCTAAGGCCATGTCACAAATCAAAGAAGATCCGGAAGGAAATGCAGACAAGGACTTGGGTTCGTTCTAAGCTTCTAAAAAGAGAATTCCTTGCATTTTTGAAATACTGAATCAGAGCCTTCTTTGCTTTGGAACTGGGGGCACAGAAGCGTGAGGGGTGGCTGCAGCCCCAGAAAGGGCCGAGATGCGGGGCCAGCCAACCGGGTGGTGCAGATGAGGCCACCTGAGAAGTACATCTGGAAAGAAGCAGTGCCAAAACAAAAAAAAACCTGAAGCACTGTGGTTTGGAGAGGAAATCTGACTCTGACCTATGGAAAACAAAAGGGAAGAAAAAAAGGCATAGAAGAATGGAAGGGACAAACTCTGTAGATAGGCGGGGCGGGAAGCGGCCCCACCCTCTCCCCTCACGCGGCACATCTGGTCACCTTTCTGATGCACCTCTTTGGACAGCAGCCATCTGGCTGTTCCCAGCCTGCTCCCACCCTGTGTTTTAGTTCACTATTCACTTTTAAATGTCAGCGTCATTGTACTCCTGGTGCACTTTTGTCAGCTCTGGAAGCAGGCCCTCTCTGTAAGCCTGCAGCTGGTGCTGGGCGCTGGGGAGCTCTCCAAGCTCCTGGGCACTGGGGAATTCAGCCAAGGGAGTTCTCAAGGTTGGAGCCCTGGAAGCCGGGATGAGTAATAACCCTTCAGTGACCAGGATCGGATTTCATCAGCACCATAGTAACTGTCTTTATCCTCTCCATCCCCCACTCCCTCCATCCCCTAGAGGTGGAATTCTCAGGCTTGGATTTGGGGGAGGAGAAAATGATGGATTTCAGAAAGGCCTGGGCTAGAAGTGGAAAGCCAGCCAAGGAAACCCAGCTGGAGTGTTGGTGGGGACAGTCCCCGGGGAACGTGCCTGCGGGGTGAAGATGTTAGATTTGGGGAGGGCCCACCCTGAGAAGATGTCTGGGAAGGGCACCGCTGGAGAGGAGCCGTGGGCCCCCTTCACACACCCCAGCCTCCCCCAGACTCTCTCCAGGGGGAAGAAAACAAAGTATCATGGGTTTTTCTGGTAAAAGTACAGTGAGACACCACTGCACTCCAGTCCTGGTGACAGCAAGACTCTGTCTCTAAAAATTAAGAAGAAAAAAAAAAAAACTTAAAGTGCAGGGAGAGAAAAGGGGGGAACAGAAAAGGGAAGGGGCCTTGTCAGAGACAAACACCTCCCCAAAGGGCAATGCAGGGGGACATGTCAGAAGGCTCGGGACACAAAGAAACCTGGAAATGCCAGCCAGTCTCAGTGGCTCACACCTGTAATCCCAGCACTTTGGGAGGCCGAGGCGAGCAGATCACCTGAGGTCAGGAGTTCAAGACTAGCCTGGCCAACATGGCGAAACCCTGTCTCTCCTAAAAATACAAAAATTAGCTGGTCGTGGTGGCACACGCCTATAATCCCAGCTACTCGGGAGGCTGAGGCAGAAGAATCACTTGAACCCGGGAGGCAGAGGTTGTGGTGAGCCTAGATCACGCCATCGCACTCCCGCCTGGGCGACAGAGCGAGACTGTCTAAAAAAAGAAAGAAAGAAAGAAACCTGGAAATGCCTGCCCCACATCTGGGAGAGGACTTGACGCCTTCGCCTTTTTGCCGGACAGATTTCTGTGTGGACAGGTTGGACGCTGGGCCAGCCCCACAGAGCTCCTGTCACGAGAGACAGACAAAAATAAGCAAAGCCCAGCAGCCAAGAGTGGACCCCGCCTGGATTCCTGGGCCTTGGCTGTTCCCCAGCCACCCTCCCTGCCCTACTCTGGGGCCCCACGACGGAGGAGACAGTCACCAGTGGGATCCGTAGGAGAGGCATTGGTGTTTCTCTCCAACCTTCCACAGTGCCTGGCATTCTGCCCTTGGAGAGTTCATCTTTTCAAACGGCTCATGCCGTGAGTGGGTCCAGACACCAGCTGTGGCTGCCGCAAGCAGGTCTCCCCACGGGCACGTCATGCCCATCAGGGGTTTTCTTCTGCAGCAGCTGCCAGATGTCAGGCGCTGGGAGGATGGGATTTCTGTGGGAAAAGAGAAGGCAGTGGGAACGTGGATCATTTTGGTGCCCTCCTTGGAGCCAGAGCTGGGCGATGGTACAGTAATGGTGTGCGTGTGTAAGAAAGACCGTTATTGGGTTTTTAGACCCTTTACAGCTTTCAGAGGTACACATCCCTCTCCCATCACTCAGGGAGGTTTCCCAGAGTAGGGAGGACCCCTGGGCATCCTTAGCCATTGGCCCTGGGTCTCCTAATTCGTAAGACGCGGCCCCACGTGGCTCTGACTTTCCGGGACTCCACTGTCTTTTCTCTGAAAGCAGCCCTCGCTTTTCCTGTTACAAATGGCTCCACATGCTCTCCCCACTGCCCAATAAATCATCCTTCCATCCTACACGGGTTCCGTGCAGACCTGAAGAGATGGAAATCTGCATAAAGAAAGGCCTGAAGAGCTCTGAGACAGGAAGAGGGTAAACAAAGCGTGAGCGAAGCTGATGAGGATGACGGCAGCGACCAGGCGTGGAGCGGCCTCTGTGCCAGGTGCCTTCCGAGGGTCTGACCTGCGTCATTTCACGGCCCCCCACAGCCCTGTCACGTGGGTAACTAACAGGCGTGCAGAGGATCCATCATTCTGCTCAAAGAAGCAGGGAGTGGGAGAGCTGCCGGGCTTTGGAGAGGACGGAGGGAAACCATCTGGGCTGCAGGCTCCAGGGATGGGTGAAGAGCAGGGTCTGGGGACCTGTCCGTCTACAGAAATGTATAAGGAAAGCCTCCCTAGCACAGGTCCTCACGCCCTGCTTCGTGCTGGGCAGTCAGGGGAAGTCTGTGCTTTTCTCCTCAGGGCCCGCCCGGCCTCCCTTACACCTTTGTCTTTCCAGCAGGGTCCCAGTGAGAGAGGTGTGATCAGGTCACCCCCAAGGCCTCCCCCAGCTTTGAAACTGTCTGACTCCACGGGCCATGTGGAGGAATCCGTATCCACCTCGATCTGTCTGATTTACGGGAAAGTAGCCATAGGGAATTGAAGCGTTATTTGGCCAGGCCATGACAAACAAGGGTTTGGAGACCAATGATTGGCTGCAAGTTGCCTGACCTGGAAAATTCTGGAAAGTCTTTAGGCCAGGCGCAGTTGCTCATGCCTGTCATCCCAGTATTTTGGGAGGCCGAGGCAGGTGGATTTCTTGAGGCCAGGAATTCAAGACCATCCTGGCCAATGTGGTGAAACCCCGTCTCTACTGAAAAGACAAAAATAAGCCAGGTGTGGTGGCACACGCCTGTAATCCCAACTACTCGGGAGACTGAGGCAGGAGAATCACTTGAACCTAGGAGGCAGAGGTTACAGTAAGCTGAGATTGCACCACTGCACTCCAACCTGGGCGACAGAGCAAGACTCCATCTCAAAAAAAACAAAGAAAGAAAAAAAATTTTTAAAAAGGCCAGGAGCAGCCAGGCGTGGTGGCTCACGCCTGTAATCCCAGCACTTTGGGAGGCCGAGGCAGGTGGATCACAAGGTCAGGAGATCAAAACCATCATGGCTAACACAGTGAAACCCCATTTCTACTAAAAACACAAAAAATTAGCCGGGTATGGTGGTGCACACTTGTAATCCCAGCTACTTGGGAAGCTGAGGCAGGAGAATCACTTGAACCAGGGAGGTGGAGGTTGCAGCGAGCCGAGATAAAGCCACTGCACTCCAGCCTGGGCAATAGAGTAAGACTCCGTCTCAAAAAAAAAGAAAAAAAAAAAGGCTGAGTGCAGTTGCTCATGCCTGTAATCCCAGCACTTTGGGAGGCCAAGGCAGATGGATCGCCTGAGGTTGGGAGTTCAAGACCAGCCTTGCCGACATGGTGAAATCCCATCTCTATTAAAAATACAAAAATTAGCCAGGCATGGTGGCGGGCGCCTGTAATCCCAGCTACTTAGGAGGCTGAGGCAGTAGAATGACTTGAACCTGGGAGGCAGAGGTTGCAGTGAACTGAGATCACACTACTACACTCCAGCCTGGGCAACAAAGTGAGACTCTATCTCAATAAAAAATAAAATAGGCCAGGCGCGGTGGCTCATGCCTGTAATTCCAGCACTTTGGGAGGCTGAGGCAGGTGGATCACAAGGTCAGGAGTTCGAGACCAGCCTGACTAACATGGTGAAACCCCGTCTCTACTGAAAATACAAAAAAAATTAGCCGGGTATAGTGGTGGGTGCCTGTAATCCCAGCTACTTTGGAGGCTGAGGCAGGAGAATCGCTTGAACCCGGGAGGCGGAGGTTGCAGTGAGCCAAGATCATGCCATTGCACTCCAACCTGGGCAATAGAGCAAGACTCTGTCTCAAAAATAAATAAATAAATAAACAAACAAACATTTAAAAAATTAAAAATTTTTTAAAAAGAAAGTCTTCAGGTTAAGTTACAGCTGGTACCCTCATCCCCGGTACTCCCGGGGCTGCACATGCACTGATACCCAACCCTGCTCCACTCACGTGGCAGAAAGCCTCCTTATTCTCCTGATTTCCAGCTGTAGCCCTTAAGTTAGTAAGGGCACGGAACAGGGCATGAGAACAGGACATGTCACAGACTCAGTGCATGGCCCCGTGACATCCCAGAGGGGACCTTCGCCCACTCTAGGTCGGTAGGCACCCCCGCAGCACTCTCCCCCACAAATACAATTTATTCTCTCATCTTCGCTGCTGTGAGTCTCCCACTGCAAGAGGAAGCTTCAGGGAGTTATGGCAAATATTGTATGAGTTATAAAAGGGTTTTAAGTTGAGCCAAAAATCTATCAAGTTTAGAATAACATTTTTGCTCTGTTTTATCTTTAGGGTGGACATTGAGTGTTCTAATGGCTCTGTCAAGCTGGAGTTTGACAGATGGAAAGGAAAGAATGCTGTTTTGATGGCTTGTTCTGTGGTCATGACAACAGATAAATACTTCTCTACACCCTCGCCTTCATTTTCCTGATGATAAACATTTTGTGTTTTACTTTACTAATTTCAGTTCCCCAAAGTTTTGGCTAAACCTATAGACCAGGCTGAATGATAAAGTCAGAGCTGCATATAAACAAATATGTGCAAAAAGTTTTAGAGGGAGGCCGGACATGGTGGCTCATGCCCATAATCCTAGCACTTTAGGCCAAAGTGGGAGGATTGCTTGAGCCCAGGAGTTTGAGAACAGCTTGGGCAACTTAGCAAGACCCCATCTCTTAAAACAAACAAACAAACAAAAACCTTTATAGCTGACAAAGTTTTCAATATTCAAGAAATTTATGAGCTAGGCATAGTGGCACATGCCTGTAGTCCCAGCTGCTCAGAAGGCTGAGGTGGAAGGATCATGTGAGCCCAGGAGTTTGAGGCTGCAGTGAGCTATGACTGCACCACTGCCCTCCAGCCGGGGTGGACCTTGTCTTTAAAAAGCAAATTAAAAAATAAAACGAGTAAGAAATTGACTTACATGTTTGTAGTGCATGAAACCATAAGCTAAATGATAGACTACTGGCTAGTGATAAGTAGGATTAGGTGGGCAAATCTTGACACATACAGGAATTTGAACCTTGTCTTTGACATATAGGTAACTACACAAATAAGTTCATATGTAGCTGTGCACTTTCATCCTCTTATTTGTTTGGTTTGGTTCATTTTTAATAAGTTTACACAAGCTTAAATGAGAATCCCATGTCCTCTCTAGAATTGGTTGCACCCAACATTTGCCATCCCAAGAGGTTGGGCTTCTCACCACACCCTCTCCAGGGAGATGAGTTTGCCCAAGGCCTGGCTGAAAGTGTTCAAAGCTGCCACCTTGCTGCTCTGGCATCCATAAGATACTTCAGATGTCTAGCTAGTCCTCAGCGTGGTTGACAGAGTCTTAGAGATAAGTGCATTTAGTTCAGCAAAGTCCTATGAAAAATAACAATTTTAGGCAGGTGCGGTGGCTCATGCCTGTAACCCCAGCACTTTGGGAGGCCGAGACAGATGGATCACCTGAGGTCGGGAGTTTGAGACCAGCCTGGCCAACATGGTGAAACCCCGTCTCTACTAAAAATACAAAAAGTAGCTGGGGGGGATGGCAGGCGCCTGTAATCCCAGCTACTCAGGAGGCTGAGGCAGGAGAATCACTTGAACCCAGGAGGCGGAGGCTGCAGTGAGCCAAGATGGTGCCACTGTACTGCAGCTTGGGCAACAGAGCCAGACTCCATTTCAAAAAAAAATACAATTTTAATAGTATAATTGTACAGCCTGATTAAATGTTAAGAATTAACTACCTGTTTTTGGATATGAACACCAACAAGGTACCAATTAGAGCAAGATTTAGAGTTTAGCATAGCCGCAAATGCTATTGTCTTCTAATCCAGACCCATCGCTAACATATGCTGGGGCTGGAAGCTTACTCCAGTTCTTCTCTTGGAGTCAAATCCCTCCCAGACTGTACTGGCTTTGAAACGCTGGCATCTTCACCTTTTGGGTGCACTGCAGCCGCTGGAAACCTCTCAGACAGGTTTCTCTGCTTCTTTTTTTTTTTTTTTTTTTTTTTTTTTTTTCCTGAGACGGAGTTTTACTCTATTTCCCAGGCTGGAGTGCAGTGGCATGATCTCGGCTCACTGCAGCCTCCACCTCCCGGGTTCAAGTGATTCTCCTGCCTCAGCCTCCCAAGCAGCTGGGACTACAGGCACATGCCACCACAGCTGGCTAATTTTTCTGTATTTTTAGTAGAGACAGGGTTTCACCATGTTGGCCAGGCTGGTCTCAAATTCCTGACCTCAAGTGATCTGCCTGCCTCAGCCTCCCACAATGTTGGGATTATAGGCATGAGCCACTACACATGGCCTTCTCTATGAATTTCTTAGTGAGTGTCACCATCATTATTTTGTTCTGTCTTGGCAAAGGAGCCCTAGAATTACCTTCCCGTGACGCCCTTCGTTCTTTTGATGGCCTCAACAAAAGCTCCTATTTCCAGCTCCTGGCCTTTGCTCTCTCTTCGGGGTTCATCATTTGTAGATTAAGTTAAAGTTGAAAGGACAGCCAGGTGCGGTTGCTCACACCTGTAATCCCAGCACTTTGGGAGGCCGAGGCAGGTGGATCACCTGAGGTCAGGAGTTTGAGACCAGCCTGACCAACGTGGTGAAACCCCATCTCTACTAAAAAATACAAAATTTAGCTGGACGTGGTGGGATATGGCTATAATCCCAGCTCTTCAGGAGGCTGAGACAGGAGAATCACTTGAACCCGGGAGGCAGAGGTTGCAGTGAGCCGAGACCACACCATAGCACTCTAGCCTGGGCAACAAGAAAGAAACTCCATCTCAAAAAGTAAGAAATGAAAAAAAGCTGGACGGACATCAGCAACGATCTAGCGATGATCTAGTCTACTTTAGTTATTTCACAGGTGAAGAATCTGAGGCCTGGAGCAGTTAAGGGCTTTACCTGAGATCACGCAGAGAGTAACAGAACTAGTTGTCTTGGAGCCCAGCCCGTGTTCGTTTTCATCTGTGTGGCACACGGCCTCAGGGTTTGCAAGTACAGTGATGGAAGCCAGGCAGCCCCTCCTGGTAGGTTTCACCAGGCACCAGACCACACCCGAGTTTACCTTTCACTCATGTTCTCGGGAGTGGTGCATTAACAGGAGAGCTACTTTGCTTGGGATACTAAAGGGTAGTCATTGAATCAGCCTTCCAGTTCCAGGGGTGTTCCTCTAATTCGGGAAACTCTTCATTTACTTTTCTGGTAGCATCTTAGAGGAAGCTCTGTGCTGGATCCTTACTGGTTCATAGAGAGTTGGAAGTCAGCTGAGCATAGGAACACCAAGTATGGAGCAGAGGCCTGGTAGCAACCAGAACTAAAGAGTTGGCTCCAGGAAAACTTTCGCATTCCTTACAAGTGCGTCCTGATGTTCTGGAATACTGCTCCAACCCTCAGGAACCACCACCCAACAGCAAAACATCCTTGGACCCAACCCTTCTCACCCATGCCCAACTTTTAGCCCTGCGGCCCAGCCAACCTCCCACTGGGGCCTTCTCTTCCCTGCCCCACTTCTGTACAATTGATCACAGCTGTGAGTGCTGGCGTTTCTTTCCTCCACACCACTGTAATGCAAACCAGCTGCGAGCGAGGACTCTCTATGACTTCCTTCAGAAACACTGCCTCTCCTCCAGCCCCTCCACCTCCACACTGCAGCAAGCCCTCTTGACCAGTCATCCCTAGCATCCCCAGAACCACTGCCTATTGGCATGTTCCTAAGAGACCACCAGTCCCAGCCGTGCCCACCTCTGGCTTTCACAAGTCGGGGAACAAAATTTTATTACCACTTGCATCAGGGATTGAGAAAAACAAGCTCCATTCAAAATAATCCTTTCCTGCTCTATCATTTATTTTGAGGAAAGGGCTGCCACTCGTGTAATTATTTGCAAAATTTGACCTTTTAATGTTTAGGGGCAGAATTATTTTTAGAATATTGGTGTGGGCCAGGTGTGGTGGCTCATGCCTGTAAATCCCAGCACTTTGGGAGGCGAAGGTGGGTGGATCGTGAGGTCAAGAGTTCGAGACAAGCCAGACCAACATGGTGAAACCCCGTCTCTACTGAGAATACAAAAATTAACCAGGCGTGGTGACACATGCCTGTAATCCCAGCAACTCGGGAGGCTGAGGCAGGAGAATCACTTGAACCAGGGAGGCAGAGGTTGCAGTAAGCCAAGATTGCACCATTGCACTCCAGCCTGGGTGCCAGAGCAAGACTCCATCTCAAAAAAAAAAAAAAAGAAAAAAAAAATTAACCAGGCATTGGTGGCACATGCTTGTAATCCCAGCTACTTGAGAGACTGAGGCGGGAGAATCACTTGAACCCAGGAGGTGGAGGTTGCAATGAGCTTAGATCATGCCACTGCACTCCAGTCTGGGCGACAGAGTGAGACTCCCATCTAAAAAAAAAAAAAAAAAAAAAAAGGTGATGTGGGCTAGAAAGCAAGAGGAGTGAGACCCCTTCACCTGCCTGCTTGTTGCCATATTGTCTCCAGCACCCTGTGCTCCATGGGCTCCAGCTAACGAGGTATTCATGATGACCAGGTACAGAAACGTTCACTGCAGCCACAACAATGGGATCAGACTACTCAAAACAAACTTGCTACAGGAGATAGTTAACAAACAGCGGCAGCTTCTCCCACGCGGCCAGCTGGTTCCCCAGCCAGTCGTCATCATTTGTTACATCAAGCCTGAACACTGCTGTCCTGGAGCCCCATGCATCCAGTTCACTGAGTGAACTTTGCCTTTCTTTCTGTCACGTTTCTCCACTAGCCTCTGCATCTAGCAGCAGCATTGCGGGTCATCTTTCCTGACCTTGCTCCCACGACCTTCTCCTCCAGACGGTTCACACTCGCTGCAGCTGAACCAGGGCCTCCGAGTGTCCCAGGCCCCAGGGGCCTCTCTGTCACTGCAGGCAACATAGGGCTTTAAGAGTCCCAAATGGCTGTACAGCAAGGAGAAAGGAGAGGAGCAGCCCTTCCTCCTAGGAATGAGACCACAAGGAAGTAAAAATGCAGGTAGCCGGCCAGGCACAGTGGCTCACACCTGTAATCCCAGCACTTTGGGAGGCCGAGGCAGGCAGATCACAAGGTCAAGAAATTGAGACCATCCTGGCCAACATAGTGAAACCCTGTCTCTACTAAAAATACAAAAAATTAGCCAGGCATGGTGGTGCGCATCTGTAGTCCCAGCTGCTTGGGAGGCTGAGGCAGGAGAATCGCTTGAACCTGGGAGGCAGAGGTTATAATGGGCTGAGATCGTGCCACCGCACTCCAGCCTGGCAACAGAGTGAGACACTGTCTCAAAAAAAAAAAAAAAAAAAGCAGGTAGCCTTTTCTTTGAGTTAGGAAAACACATTAAAAACATGTTTTGTTTTGTTTTTCTATTGCAATGATTGAAAAAAACAACACACATAGGCTATCCTCACTGTGCCTCCTTGCCTCCTTTTTATATACGTGTAATTTTTTTGTTTTAGAGATGGGGATCTAACTATGTTGCCCAGGCTGGACTTGAACTCCAGGGCTCAAGAGATCCTCCCACCTCAGCCTCTGGGATTCAGTAGCTGGGACTACAGGCACATGCCACTGTGCCTGGATCATAGGGTGCGTCCTAATGCCTGCATTCCTCTGAGCAGCAATCCTGCCTCCTCCAGTCGCCAGGACCCTTCTCTCCCTACTCTGCCCCATCCTACATTCAGAGGTTACTTTAGCCTCATTTAGCCTCACTCTTCCTACCTTAAAAATCCAAAAGAAACTGAATTCAATCCCCAAGATCTCTTCCAGGTCTAAAATTCTGTCATTCTGTAACTGTGAAGTCAAAAGTGCTTGAACCACAACTCTGAAAGGAATCTTAAACACAAATACTGCGTTTTTTTCTTCTCCTTTAAGGGACTAAAGTGAGAGCTTCAAAGACTAGGGAAATGGACCATGGATCTTGTCATGAACCACTTTGTTTCCAAGTCACATTTAGGCACTTTGACAAACGTGCTATAAAAAGAGTCTGGTGTCATGCAAAATACTTTCATGCAGGGATCTCCTTCTTTTTTTTTTTTTTGAGACGGAGTCTTGCTCTGTCGCCCAGGCTGGGGTGCAGTGGCCGGATCTCAGCTCGCTGCAAGCTCCGCCTCCCGGGTTTACGCCATTCTCCTGCCTCAGCCTCCCGAGTAGCTGGGACTACAGGCGCCTGCCACCTCGTCCGGCTAGTTTTTTGAATTTTTTAGTAGAGATGGGGTTTCACCTTGTTAGCCAGGATGGTCTCGATCTCCTGACCTTGTGATCCGCCCGTCTCGGCCTCCCAAAGTGCTGGGATTACAGGCGTGAGCCACCGCGCCCGGCCAGGGATCTCCTTCTTAAGGTCTCTTTTATTTTTCTGGGGCGGAGTCTCACTCTGTTGCCCACACTGGAGTGCAGTGGCGTGATGGTGATCTTGACTCACAACAACCTCTGCCTCTTGGGTTCAAGCGATTCTCCTGCCTCAGCCTCCCTCCCTAGTAGCTGGGACTGCAGGTGCCCGCCACCTCATCTGGCTAACTTTTTTGTATTTTCAGTAGAGACAGGGTTTTACCATGTTGGCCAGGCTGGTCTCGAACTCCTAACCTCAGGTGATCCACCCGCCTCAGCTTCCCAAAGTGCTAGGATTACAGGCGTGAGCCACTGTGCCCGCCACCACTCCCAGTCTTCTAGTCCAAATAATTGGCTTCAAGCCTTTTTCATTGCAGCCCACAATGAGAAGTACATTTTACAATCAGACCCAGGGTATGTCCTTCCACCTGTTCCCGCCACAGACACACAGATAGTTGTTTTTGTTTTTGTTTTTTTCCTTTGAGATAGAGTTTCATTCTTGTTGCCCAGGCTGGAGTACAATGGCATGTTCTTGGCTCACCGCAACCTCCATCTCCTGGGTTCAAGTGATTCTCCTGCCTCAGCCTCCCGAGTAGCTGGGATTACAGGCACATGCCACCATGCCTGGCTCTTTTTATTTTATTTATTTATTTATTTATTTATTTATTTATTTATTATATTTTTAGTAGAGACAGGGTTTCTCCATGTTGGTCAGGCTGGCCTCGAACTCCCGACCTCAAGTGATCCACCCGCCTCAGACTCCCAGAGTGCTGGGATTACAGCGTGAGCCACCACACCTGGCCGACACACAGATGGTTATTTACAGCTGGGAAACATGCAGCACACTCTCTTATTTTCTATTCTATTTTTTGTTGTTGTTGTTCTTGTTTTTAATGCTGACTGCAACCTCTAAAATGATTTCAAGACCCACTAATGGGCTGCAACTATAGTCTGAAAAATCTTGCTCCAGAAACAACTACCTTCATTTGTATGTTAATGTTCTGATTTTCTAAGTCCTGACTTTACAACCATACGACACAAGCATAGCAACTTTGTAGTCTGGCTCCACACATCAACATAGATTCGTCCTAAAATCAAAAAAAAAAAAAAATTTAGAGCAAAGTGAATTCAGCACATTCAGTGGTTTATAGATCAAGGAACTAAAACACAAATGGTAAGGAATTAACCAAAAGTATTAACATTCTTGAATATTTGAGAGGAAGTGATGCCTTAGGAAAAGGTATCTCTGCTTTGACAGAAGATGTAGATCTAGATCCTTCAAAAGACGTAGAAGTTGGCCGGATGTGGTGGCTCACGCCTGTAATCCCAGCACTTTGGGAAGCCAAAGTGAGCAGATCACCTGAGGTCAGGAGTTCGAGACCAGCCTGACAAACATGGTGAAACCCTCTCTCTACCAAAAATACAAAAATTAGCCAGGCATGGTGGCGTGCGCCTGTTTATCTCAGCTACACAGGAGGCTGAGGCAGGAGAATCACTTGAACATGGGAGGCGGAGGT
This sequence comes from Macaca fascicularis, assembly GCF_037993035.2. Lineage (NCBI taxonomy): Eukaryota > Metazoa > Chordata > Mammalia > Primates > Cercopithecidae > Macaca > Macaca fascicularis. The sequence goes on along the minus strand of NC_088377.1, from coordinate 182,216,527 downwards.
TGCAGTAAGCTGAGACCATGCCAGCCTAGGCAACAGAGTGAAATTCTGTCTCAAAAAAAAAGAAAGACATAGAAGTCACTTCACCTTAAGCTCTGGCTAGATTATTGATATTACTCTCCTTAATATAAGTCCTAACTTCATTACTCTCTCACTCTTTTTATTTTTTCTTGGTATCTTCCAAATGCAATGTCTTATTCTTACCCAGCTAATAAACGAGACAGTATAGGGATAAGAATGAAATCTTGGGATAGCGTTTTTCTCATCTTGGGAGTGATCATTTGAAAGAAAAGATAAGGACCGAATATGAGTACCATGCGTGGATGCCATGCTGCTAAGAGGTATTTCACAACTCCAGTGAGTATCAGGAGAACGACTATTTGCAAAGATGGGGAACAGGAAGGTTAAGAGACTTAGGGTGACAAATGAACAAGATTCAATAGCACCATTATTAGTCCAGGGGCCCCCAAACTGGGGAATGGAAAAGAAGGCTATGTGTACATATATTTTTAAATTTTAATTATTTTCTTTTTTTTTTTTTTTTTTTTTTTTTGAGACGGAGTCTCGCTCTGTCGCCCAGGCTGGAGTGCAGTGGCCGGATCTCAGCTCACTGCAAGCTCCGCCTCCGGGGTTTACGCCATTCTCCTGCCTCAGCCTCCCGAGTAGCTGGGACTACAGGCGCCCGCCATCTCGCCCGGCTAGTTTTTTGTATTTTTTAGTAGAGACGGGGTTTCACTGTGTTCGCCAGGATGGTCTCGATCTCCTGACCTCGTGATCCGCCCGTCTCGGCCTCCCAAAGTGCTGGGATTACAGGCTTGAGCCACCGCGCCCGGCCATTTTAATTATTTTCAATTGTCATATAAAAATGGCATATATTTATCATGTGTGACAATGATGATTTTATTGTTGTTGTTGAGACAGGGTCTCCCTCTGTCATCCATGCTGCTGTGCAGTGACATGATCACAGCTCACTGCAGCCTTGACCTTCCAGGTTCAAGTAACCTTCCCACTTCAGCTTCCTGAGTAGCTGGGACCACATGTCACCACCACAGGCTATTTTTTTTTTTTTTTTTTTGGTAGAAACAGGGCCCCACCATGTTGCCCAGGTTGGTCTCAATCTCCTGGGCTCAACTGGAGCATGATATTTTAATACATACATTTATTTTGTTGTTGTTGTTGTTTTGTTTTGTTTTGAGATGGAGTCTCACTCTGTTGCCCAGGCTGGAGTATAGTGGTACAATCTTGGCTCACTGCAACCTCCTCCTCTCAGGTTCAAGCAATTCTCCTGCCTCAGCTTCTCAAGTAACTGGGATTATAGGCACGTGCCACCATGCCCAGCTAATTTTTTTATTTTGAGTAGAGATGAGGTTTCACCACGTTGGCCACACTGATTTCGAACTCCTGACCTCAGATGATCCAACTGCCTTGGTCTCTCAAAGTGCTGGGATTACAGGCACAAGCCACTGCGCCCAGTCTGATGTTTTGAAATATGTTTACTCTGTGGAGTGGCTAAATTGAGCTAATTAACATATGTATTACCTCACATACTTATTTTTTGTGATAAGAAAACTTAAAATCTACTCTCAGCAATTTTCTACGATACATTGTTATTAACTATAATTGCCATGTTGTACAATAGATCTCTTTAACTTATTCATTCTATATATGAGCTAATGTCTATTTTAAGGATATTTCAGGGGGTGTTAAATCCAAGAGAAACTCACTTGGAAGCAAGGTGATCTTTGTTTTTAACCCTTTCTTCTTTTAGAGACAGACTATCACCCAGATGCAGTGTAGTGACACAATCATAGCTCACTGCAACCTTGAACTCCAGGGCTCCAGCGATCCTCCCATGTCAGCCTCCTGAGTAGCTAGAACTGCAGGCATGTGCCACCACACTGTGCTAATTTTTAAATTTTTTGTAGGCAAGGGGTCTCACTATGTTGCCCAGTCTGGCCTCAGACTCCCAGCCTCAAGCAATCCTCCTACCTCAGCCTCCCAAAGTGCTGGGATTACAGATGTGAGCCACCACAGCTGGCTTGCTTTTTTTGTTGTTGTTATTGAGACAGAGTTTCACTCTTGTTGCCCAGGCTGGAGTGCAATGGCACGATCTTGGCTCACTGCAGCCTCCACCTCCCAGGTTCAAACGATTCTCCTGCCTCAGCCTCCCAAATAGCTGAGATTACAGGCATGCACCACCACGCCTGGCCAATTTTTGTATTTTTAGTAGAGGCGGAGTTTTGCCATGTTAACCAGGCTGGTCTCGAACTCCTGACCTCAGGTGATCTGCCCACCTCAGCCTCCCAGTGTTCTGGGATTACAGGTGTGATAGGTGTGATCTGGGCTGCTTTTTTTTTTTTTCTTTTTGTAGTAAAATATATATAACATAAATTTACCATATACATAACATAATTTACCATTTTAATCATTTTAAATATACACTTCAGTGGCATTAAGTATATTCACAATATTTACAACCATCACAACTACCCATTTTCAGACCTTTTTCATTGTCCCAAACTGAAACTCTGTAGCCACTATGCAATAACTCCCCATTCTCTCTTCCCCTTAGCCCTTAGACATTTGTCTCCTTCCCGTTTCCATGAATTTGTTAGTCTAAGCACTAAGCAATATGTATGGAATCATACAGTATTTGTCTTTTTCTGTCTAGCTCAGTTCACTTGCTAGCAAATATCTTATTTATTATTTTTATGATTTGTGATGTTATTATAGAGACAGGGTCTCGCTATGTTGCCCAGGCTGGTCTCAAACTCCTGGGCTCAAGTGATTCGCCAGCCTCCCAAAGTGCTAGGTGGGATTACTGGCACAGTCAGCCACTAATATCTTTTTTTCTTTTTTAGAGACTGAGTCTCGCTCTGTCACCCAGGCTTGGGTACAGTGGCATGATCTCAGTTCACTGCAACCTCCACCTCCCAGGCTCAAGCAATTCTCCTGCCTCAGCCTCCTCAGTAGCTGGGACTACAGGCACCCACCACCATGCCCGGCTAATTTTTGTATTTTTAGTAGAGATGGGGTTCCACCCTGTCGGCCAAGATGGTCTCAAACTCCTGACCTGCCAATATCTTTTAATTCACATATTTTCCCCTCAAGTAAGCCAGAGCTAATTGATTCTTTTTTTAATGGCTCAGGAAACTTTTAGGACAATGAGATTAGAGGTGCCTGATGTCAGGGGTGTCTGCATAGATCCATCTAGGCAAAACTCAGCTTCCTTGCAACTTTACCTAAGCAAAGCCTAGGTCAGAACTTGGGCAAATGTTCAGAAGGCTAACATTAAGCAGGCTTTCTAACAAATGCACTGCTGGCTATAGGCCCCACACCTGAGGAGGATGTAGTACACTCATGGTAGAACCACTGGGCCCTCACTTTTATTCTTACAAGTACTTCTAACAAGCGTCTAAGGTGTTTGTTTGTTTGTTTGTTTGTTTGTTTGTTTTTGAGATGGAGTCTCGCTCCCAGGTGCTGGAGTGCAGTGGCGCGATCTCAGCTCACCACAACCTCTGCCTCCTGGGTTCAAGCCATTCTCCTGCCTCAGCCTCCCAAGTAGTTGGGATTACAGGCGCCCACCACCACGCCCAGCTAATGTTTGTATTTTTAGTAGAGACGGGGTTTCACCGTGTTGACCAGGCTGGTCTTGAACTCCTGACCTCGTGATCCATCCACGTCGGCCTCCCAAAGTGCTGGGATTACAGGCATGAGCCATAGCGCCCAGCCGCGTCTAAGGTTTCTAATCCTATCATATTGTAGAAATCATATAATAGAATGAGAGGAGAGAGGAGCTGCTGCAGCAGGCTCAGCAGCAGTAAGAGATGATTGCAAGGAAGAAGAGAGGAAGTCAACTCCCACTCGCCTTGGAAGGCCATCAGTCATCACTGTCTTGCAGCATAATAGAGTTGATAATTCAACATGATAACCCTGCAGAATCCATTCCTTCATTCAACAGACTTGAGCTTGAATTCAGGCACTGTTGCGGAGAGATCAATAATGCTCAGTGCCTGCCAATTAAAAAAAAAAAAAAAAAAAAGGCTACATTGTGACCATTACTCTTTTTCTTGCTTGCTTGCTTTTTTTGTTTTGTTTTGTTTTGTTTTGTTTTTGAGACACACTCTTGCTAGGTTGACCAGGCTGGAGTGCAGTTCAGTGGCACGATCCGATCACTGCTCACTGTGGCTTGGACCTCCTGGGCTCAAGAACCTCCCACCTCAGCCTCCGCAGTAGCTGGGATTACAGGTGTGTACCACCACACCAGGCTAACTTTTTCATACTTTATGATTTTTTATTTTCCCCATCCAATGACCCATCAGACATCAGGCTAATTTTTACATTTTTTGTAGAGATGGGGGTCTTCTTATGTTGCTCAGGCTGGTCTTGAACTCCGGGCCTCAAGTGATCCTCCCTCAGCCTCCCAAAGTGCTGGGATTACAGGCTGAGCTACGAAGGCAGGCCTGACCATTTTTCTTTATTCTTTTTTTGTTTCTTCCATAACCACAATGCCATTATCACTGTTAATAAACTTTTCTCTTTTTTTTGGAGACAGTCTCACTCTGTCACCCAGGCTGGAGTGCAAGCTACAATCTCAGCTCACTGCAACCTCTGCCTCCCGGGTTCAAGCGATTCTCCTGCCTCAGCCTCCCAAGTAGCTGAGATTACAGGCACCCACCACCACGCCTGGCTAATTTTTGTATTTTTAGTAGAGATGGGGTTTCACCATGTTGGCCAGACTGGTCTTGAACTCCTGACCTCAGGTGATCCACTCACCTCGGCCTCCCAAAATGCTAGGATTACAGACGTGAGCCACCGCACCCAGCCTGACCATTTTTCTTGAAGGGAAACTACCAGTATTTCTCCCAAAGGTTTTTTTGTTGTTGTTGTTGTTTTTGTTTTTGAGACAGGGCCTCACTCTGTGGCCCAGGCTGGAGTGCAACGGCACAATCTCTGCTCACTGCAACCTCCGCCTCCCAGGTTCAAGCAATTCTCCCACCTCAGCCTCCCGAGTAGCTGGGATTACAGGCGTGCATCACCACGCCCAGCTAAGTTTTGTATTTTTTGATAGAGATGAGGTTTCACCATGTTGGCCAGGCTGGTCTTGAACTTCTGACCACCTCAGCCTCCCAAAGTGCGGGGATTACAGGCATCAGTCACTGTGCCTGACCTCTCCCAATGTTACTATGTTATTATTTTTGAAACTTTCAATGCTTAAAATGGTTAGCCCTCAGTCATCTCTTTTTTTTTTTGTTTTGTTTTGAGATGGAGTTTTGCTCTTGTTGCCCAGACTGGAGTGCATTGGCGCAATCTCGCCTCCTGGGTTCAAGCGATTCTTCTGCCTCAGCCTCCTGAGTAGCTAGGGTACACCACACCTGGCTAATTTTTTGTATTTTTAGTGGAGACAGAATTTCACCATGTTAGCCAGAATGGTCTCGAACTCCTGACCTCAGGTGATCCACCCACCTTGGCCTCCCAAAGTACTGGGATTACAGGCGTGAGCCACCGTGCCCGGCAGCCCTCAGTCATCTCTAGCATATCATCCTTGACCAGAATTCTGGGTGAGGCTCAACTGTATATGAGTTTCACCTTTACATGAACCCATTTGGAGCTGACCGCTGGCATGTGAGTACGAAAGGAATTTTCTGTCCTTCTTTTTCCGGATTGCACCTAGGTGTTCATGCTCAGCTGAGAGAAGGCTGGGAACAGAACACAGCCAAAGCTACAGTGTTTCGATAGAAAGCATTTTCAGATCTTCAGTAAGAGAATGAGCATTCTTGAGAAAATAGGCTTTCACTGTTTTTGTGTTTTTGTTTTGTTTGGGGAGTGGGCAGGGAGTAGGGGTGGAAAGGAATGTAAATTAAAACCTTACAAGAGTGCAGGCACGGTGGCTCACACCTGTAATCCCAGCACTTCGAGAGGCTGAGGTGGGCAGATCACTTGAAGTCAGGAGTTCAAGTCCAGTCTGACCAACATGGTGAAACCCTATCACTACTAAAAATACAAAAATTAGCCGGGTGTAGTGGCAAGTGCCTGTAGTCCCAGCTACTCGGGAGCCTGAGGTGGGAGAATTGCTTGAACCTGGGAGGCGGAGGTTGCAGTGAGCCCAGATCGCACCACTGCACTCCAGCCTGTGCAACAGAGTGAGACTCCGTCTCAAAAAATAATTAAAAATAAAAATAAATAAATAAATAAATAAAAACCTTACAAGAGTATAGCTCACACAAAAAAGCTGAGGGCGGGAGGGTGCAGGGCGTGTAGCTCACATGTGAAAACACACTTGTAAAAATTATCCAGGACATTAAACTCGTCCCTGCAGCTGTGCCTCCAAGCCTCTCGCACAGGCTGTAAGTGCCTGGTGTGGCCTGTGCTGAGACTGTCCCGTGCTATGCGTGCTATGCCCCATCCACGTGTGTCCTTTCCTAATCATCCTGCCTCTGGGAGGAGCCTTCTCCCCTGGAGGCTTCCCTGGGCCCTCGCTGAGCCGGCCTCTCTCCCTGTTCTCTCCCTGGCTGCAGCACCCTGTCCAAGTGCTGCCACGCAATGGTGGCGCTGATCTACCCCTTCACCTGGCAGCACACCTACATCCCGGTGCTGCCACCCGCCATGGTCGACATCGTGTGCTCACCAACGCCCTTCCTCATCGGGCTGCTCTCCAGCTCTCTGCCCCTGCTCAGGGAGCTGCCGCTGGAAGAGGTGAGCTCCCACTCGGCCCTGTCCCCCTCCCTGCAGGGTGCGGAGAACAGAGCAGGGTGCTGGCCCTGCAGGCATCATGGAGCAGTTCTCAGAGCCAGCAGTGTTGGGGAGCAGGGCGCAGGGGCCACCAGGGCTTTCTCTGGCATGTGTCCTGCCCAGAGGCTGACTCAGTCAGACCCTCAGTGACTGCAAACACTGTTTTCCCTTCCAAATGAAATGCCTGGTATGAGCACCCCTTGAGAAGGTCAGCAACGAACAATTTAGCCAGATGTCGAAACTCTTAAGTCATGAATAGCCCTCTGCTCTCCCCTGCCCTCCCGCCCACTCCCCCACATTGAGGAGCTAGCAAGATCCGGTCCTTTGTCATATCCGTTAAAAATGTTTTTGATCCCCAAGTTCTGGGTGTCCAGTTTAGCATCGAAGCGGGGAAAGTCCTCCTTGGCACTTGTGGAGTTACTTAGCCCCAGCCCCTTCTTCTAAATGGTGTCGACCCTGAGGACTGGGGACTTCCAGCAGTCAGAGAGGGAAGCTTAAATAATGTTGCTCAGCCCTGAAGCACCAGGAGGAACGCCTGTCCCTGTGTCCTGCAGTTCTGTCTGGGTGCCTAGAAGCGGCTCCTCGAATTGCCCAGATAGTCCTAATGCCCCATTAAACATCACCCACCAGCCTTAGGGCTTCCAGTGCAGGCTTGAGGGCCGCCAGGAGTTCGTCTGGCGCCCTGTGCTCCTGCAGGTGGCTCAGTTCATCCCCGGAGGGTGTGAGTGGGAAGGAAGGAGAGGTGGCCCTCCCTCCGCTCCTGGGCAGGCCTCCTGTGTTTCCAGCTGTTGTTATGGTGACCATCCAGGCCCCTGGCTCCTCCTCCATCATGGCCAGTGGCCTTGGCTGGGGTCTGAGTGAGGGTCGTGCTCTCAGGAGTAGCAGCCCTTGTGTGGCCTTTGCGCCCCAGGCACCTCACTTGCCCCATCCTGGTCCTGGCCCAAGTCTCATTCTCACTCTGAGGAGTGAGGGAGGAAGTGCTTTATCCTGAAAGGCTTCAGCAGTGAAAGCCCAAAGCCTAACCGAGTCTCAGGTGGGTTTCTCTCCTCCTCTCCGCTGGAGAGAAATGACACGGTTAAGTGGGCAACTGGGGGAAGGACAAGGCAGCGGCCCCAGGGTGGGAACCAGGGAGGCCTGTAGTGTCTTTGGCCCACCTCAGTAGCCCACACCCTAGAAGGCAGCATGAGAAGCTCTGCCTCAGCCAGTGTGAGCCAGGCGGAGAGTCCAGCCACAGCACACACGTGTCCCAGCCTGCGGTGTCAGTGTTGAAAGCAGGCAGTTCAGGAAGGACCCTCCCCAGCCCTGCTCTTCATTATCTGTGGCTACTGTGGCAATATCAGGAAACCACACATGGCTCACCCCCAGTCCCGCCCCAGCTGCCTCTCTGCATGCCAAGAAGGAAGAAGGCTACGAGTCCATCCCTATCCCAGAAGCCCTGGTGACAGTGACAGTCCCTCTCCTCTCATCTCATAGGTCCTTGTGGTTGACCTCGTCAACAGCCGGTTCCTCAGACAGGTGAGTGAGGCCAGCGACGGCCTCCTGCTCCCTTTGTCTTCACCTATTTGTTGTTTGGGGCTCAGCTCTCCAGCCTTGGAAAGGCTCCGTGGAATTGCAGAGCAGGGTGGCAGAGCTGTGTGACCCAAGGACGGGGCTGGGCTGAGGACAAGCCAGAAGGCAAGGGGCAAAAAGGAAGAGTTTGGACAAAGGATTGCTTTCCATGTGTTCTGACACAAAATGGTTTTCTAACAATTAGAAAAAAAATATTTGTAATCTTGTAACTATAGGTACCCAGATATTTCATTTTTAAAAATAGCTAGGTGCAGTGGCTCAAGCCTGTAATCCCAGCACTTTGGGAGGCTGAGACAGGTGGATCACCTGAGGTCAGGAGTTTGAGACCAGCCTGACTAATATGGTGAAACCCCATCTCTATTAAAAATACAAAAATTAGCCAGGCGTAGTGGCGAGCACCTGTAGTCCCAGCTACTTTGGAGGCTTAGACAAGAGAATTGTTTGAACCCGGGAGGTGGAGGTTGCAGTGAGCCAAGATTGCACCACTGCACTCCAGCCTGGGCGACAGAGTGAGAACCCATCTCCAAAAAAAAAAAAAAAAAAAAAGATAGGGTCTCACTATGTTGCCCAGGCTGGTCTCAAACTCCTGGCCTCAAGTGATCTTCCCACCTCAGTCTCTTCAGTAGCTGGAGGCGTGCACCACCATGCCCAGCTTCAATATGCATTTAAAGAATATTTGCCCCAGCCTGGTGTCTCACGCCTATAATCCCAGCACCTCCAGAGGCTGAGGCAGGAGGATCACTTGAGCCCAGGAGTTAAAGACCAGCCTGGGACAACATGGTAAGACCCTTGTGTCTACAAAAAAATTTAAAAATTACCCAGGCCTGCTGGTGTGCACCTGTAGTCCTAGCAGCTACTCAAGAGGCTGAGGCAGGAGGATCATTTAAGCCTAGGAGTTCAAGGCTGCAGTGAGCTGAGATTGTGCCACTGTACTCCAGCCTGAGAGACAGAGTGAAACCCTTTCCTGAAGAAAAAAAAAGGAGAGAAAAGGAGACAGGAAAAAAAAATGTATTTGTGTGTGTGTGTGTGTGTGTGTGTGTGCGTGTGTGTGTGTGCGTGTGTGTGTGTGCGTGCACGCGTGCGCCTTAAAAGGACTGAAAGGAAAACCCAATGAAACATTAATGTGTGTTGTCTTGGGGAGGGAAACTGAAAGGAGACAGATGATGAGTGATTTTTAAAATTGTTTTAGTACATTCATATATTTTTATAATGACCATCAGTTACTTTCACTAGCAGAGAAGATAACACACACTTTTTTTTTTTTTTAATCATTTGCCAGAGAGGCCTAACTTCTGTCAGATATAGGAAGAAGTAATTATAGTAATTACAGAAATTTTCTGTGGGCATTCTGATGGATTACTTCCAAGTGTTGCCACATTGCTGAAAAGTTCAGTAGCATTAGTGCTGTTTTTTTATCATTACTTTCACTTCCTCAAGGCCCACAGGGTAGGCCCTTCCCGAGACCCTCCTGCTCTGAGGTGCAGATCCCAAAGTCAGCCTTGGATCACGCAGGCCGTCTGCCCTGGCCAGAATCCCCTGGTTACCAGAATCCACTGGCTACCCTACAGGATGGGGCAGTGGAAATCATCTATTGAGTATCCTGTCAGTGCCAAGCCCTTTCACAGGGTAATTGTAGTCCATTTTAGCTTCACAACAAGGTACAGATTGATTGGTAGTCCATTTTACAAGTGGGGAAAATGACGCTCCCGTCGCTTGTAAAAAGTAGGCTCGGCTGGGTGCGGTGGCTCACGCCTGTAATCCCAGCACTTTGGGAGGTCAAGGTGGGCAGATCACCTGAGGTCAGGAGTTTGAGACCAGCCTGGTTAACACGGTGAAACCTCATCTCTACTAAAATTACAAAACATTAGCCAGGCGTGGTGGCACACGCCTGTAGTTCCAGCTACTTGGGAGACTGAGGCAGGAGAATTGCTTGAATCCAGGAGGCAGAGGTTGCAGTGAGCCAAGATCGTGCCATTGCACTCCAGCCTAAGCGACAAGAGTGAAACTCTGTCTCTAAAAAAAAAAAAAAAAGGTAGGCTCAAGATGGAAAGCTCGGACCTCTGGCTTTCAGTTGTATTCCTTCCATGAAACTGGGGACTGAGCCAGGCCTGCCCTGCAGTGACTCCAGTGTGTCCTGCGGCCAGGACACAGCCACCATGCCCATACGCCCGCCTGCTACCTCTGCTTTCCAGATGGATGATGAAGACTCCATTCTGCCCCGAAAGCTTCAGGTGGCCCTGGAACACATTCTGGAACAGAGGAACGAGCTGGCTCGTGAGCAGGACGAAGGGCCCCTAGACAGCAGGCACGGTAAGTGTTCGGCCACCTCCCAGTGGGTCTCTCCCTTCCGCTCTGAGGGTCAGGGAACAAAAGGGCAGTGGCCAAGGGCCAAGTAGGAAAATGGGCAAGGGAGACATAAGGACAGAAACTGGGGCCTCATTCTGTTTATCCGGATTTCACTCCCATGATGAATTGTGGGAAAGGTTTTCCCACCTCCCCCATTTTGGCCCTAAAGTACCTGTTTAAAAGGGGGATGTGGAAATTATCTGGGCATGGTGGCACATGCCTGTGGTTGCAGCTACTCGGGAGGCTGAGGCAGGAGGATCCCTTGAGCCCAGGAGGTTGAGGCTGCAGTGAGCCATACCACTGCACTCCAGCCTGGGCCACAGAGTGAGACCCCATCTCAAAAAATCAAAAATTAAAAACTGTGGCCAGGCGCGGTGGCTCACACCTGTAATCCCAGCACTTTGGGAGGCCGAGGAAGGTGGATCACCTGAAGTCAAGAGTTCGAGACCAGCCTGGCCAACATGGTGAAACCACATCTCTACTGAAGATACAAAAATTAGCTGGCCATAGTGGCAAGCGCCTGTAATCCCAGCTACCCGGGAGTCCGAGGCAGGGGAATCGCTTGATCTAGGAGGCAGAGGTTGCAGTGGACCGAGATCATACCACTGCACTCCAGCCTGGGAGATAGAGCAAGACTCCATCTCAAAAAACATAAAAGGCTGGGGCCGGGCACAGTGGCTCACGCCTGTAATCCCAGCACTTTGGGAGGCCGAGGCGGGCGGATCACAAGGTCAGTAGATGGAGACCATCCTGGCTAACATGGTGAAACCCCATCTCTACTAAAAATACAAAAAAATTAGCCGGGCGTGGTGGCACACGCTTGTAGTCCCAGCTACTTGGGAGGCTGAGGCAGGAGAATGGCATGAACCCAGGAGGCAGAGCTTGCAGTGAGCCGAGATCGTGCCACTGCACTCTAGCCTGGGCGACAGAGCAAGACTCCATCTCAAAACAAAACAAAAACATAAAAGGCTGGGTGCAGTGGCTCATCCTGTAATTCCAGCACTTTGGGAGGCCGAGGTGGGCAGATCACTTGAGGTCGGGAGTTCGAGACCAGCTTGTCCAACATGGTGAAACCCCATCTCTACTAAAAATACAAAATTTAACTGGGTATGGTGGTGCGCACCCATAATCCCAGCTACTCGGGAGGCTGAGGCAGAGGAATTACTTGAACCCAGGAGGCAGAGGTTGCAGTGAGTCAGGATTATGCCACTGCACTCCAGCCTGGGCGACAGAGTGAGACTCCATCTCAAAAAATAAAAATAAAAATAAAAACTTGTTTTTAACAATTTAAAATTTAAAAAATTAATCAGGGAAAGAAACGTCTTAATAACCTAGGGTAACCCTCCTCCTGGATAATCACAGTTTCCATCAAGGGAACTAGCAGTTACTATACTTTGATTACTAATTGGCTTGTCTCAAGGGCTCTGGCCCAGCCTGTCTGCCCTCACCGTTCCTGGCCTTTCCTCCCCTTACTCAGGCTCAGAGTCCAGCCCCTTGAATGAGGTGGTGTCTGAAGCCTTTGTCCGCTTCTTCGTGGAGATTGTGGGACACTACTCTTTGTTCCTGACGTCCGGTGAGCGCGAGGAGAGAACCCTGCAGCGGGAGGCCTTCCGCAAAGCTGTCTCCTCCAAGAGTCTCCGCCACTTCCTGGAGGTCTTCATGGAGACTCAGATGTTTCGGGGCTTCATCCAGGAGCGGGAGCTGCGCCGGCAGGACGCCAAAGGTTAGGGGCATCTTCTCTGTTGGGGCCAAGTCAGCTAGAGCTCCCCCTATTCCAGGCGGCTGATGAGCAGGGAGAAAGATCACAGGGCAGGGGCACAGATAGGGCTGTGCCCACCTCCCCCAGAGAGCTTGCAGTTATGCCCTGATTGAGCTGGTGGGAAGGCCCCCTCTCCTGGCTTCTCTGTTCCCTCTGCCAGCCTCTCCCAGAACCACATTCTAGCATCTGTGGCAAGGTCTCCTTCTATCCCATTCTTTCCAAATTGATGAAATTCTCAGGCTGGGCACAGTGGGTGACTCATGCCTATAATCCCAGCACTTTGGGAGGCCGAGGCGTGCAGATCACTTGAGGTCAGGAGTTCGAGACCAGCCTGGACAACATGGTGCAACTCCTTTTCTACAAAAATATTTTTAAAAATTAGATTGGTGTGGTGGTATGTGCCTGTAGTCCCAGCTACTCAGGAGGCTGAGGTGGGAGGATCACTTGAGCTTGGGAGTGGAGGTTGCAATAAGTCAGATCATGTCACTGCATTCCAGCCTGGTTGAAAAAGCAAGACTCCATCTCAGAAAAAAAGAAAAGAAAAGAAAACTGATTGGAGAGTATGACTTACAGGAGGCACCTGCCGAAGGAGTTTTAAAAATATTAATAGATCTACCAGATCCATTTAAATATCTCTTTACAGATCATTTGGTAAGAGAGGTGAGAGACACACAAGCTTAAAAACTACCTGGAAGCTGGGCGTGGTGGCTCACACCTGTAATCCCAGCACTTTGGGAGGCCAAGGCAGGTAGATCACCTGAGGTCAGAAGTTCAAAATCAGCTTGGCCAACATGGTGAAACCCCGTCTCTACTAAAAATAAAGAAAATTAGCTGGGCGTGGTGATGTGTGCCTGTAATCCCAGCTACTCGGGAGACTGAAGCAGGAGAATTGCGTGAACCCAAGAGGCGGAGGTTGCAGTGAGCCAAGATCGCACCATTGCACTCCAGCCTGAGCAACAAGAGTGAAACTCCATCTCAGAAAAAAAAAAGAAAAAGAAAAGGAAAAAAAAAATTACCTGGAAAAAGCCGGGCGCTGTGGCACACTCCTGTAATCCCAGCAGTTTGGGAGGCCGAGGTGGGCAGATCACCTGAGGTCAGGAGCTCGAGACCAACCTGGACAACTTGGTGAAACCCTGTCTCTACTAAAAATACAAAAATTAGCTGGGCGTGGTGGCAGGCACTTGTAATCCCAGCCACTCAGGACGCTGAGGCAGGAGAATCGCTTGAACCCAGGAGGCGGAGTTTGCAGTGAGCCACAATGGCGCCATCACACTCCAGCCTGGGTGATACAGCAAAACTCTGTCTCAAAAAAAAAAAAAAAAAAAAAAATCCAGAACCCTCTGTCCATGAAAAATCAGTCAGCAATAAGACAGAGTGCCTGAAGCTCAGACCCCAGGGGTCTGAGAAGCCGCCTAGGAGATGGCCTATCCAGCCATCCTCCCTCCACAGAGGGACTCCTGGAAAACTAAGCTGCTTGGCTAGGGCCCTCTTACAGGAGAATGCAGGGAAATGGGAGTGCACAGGCACCCCTTCCGAGCCAGGACAGTCTGGTTCGACTTTTCTTTTTTTTTTTTTTTTTTTTGAGATGGAGTTTCATTCTTGTTGTCCAAGCTGGAGTGCAAAAGCACAACCTTGGCTCACCGCAACCTCCGTCTCCCGGGTTCAAGCGATTCTCCTGCCTCAGCCTCCCAAGTAGCTGGGATTACCAGTGTGCACCACCATGCCTGGCTAATTTTTTGTATTTTTCAGTAAAAACGGGGTTTCACCATGTTAGCCAGGCTGGCCTCGAACTCCTGATCTCAAGTGATCTGCCCACCTCGGCCTCCCAAAGTGCTGGGATTACAGGCGTGAGCCACCATGCCTGGCCACTCCAGTTCAGATTTAAAACCGCCCACCTGGCACAGTGTAGACGCTTGGAAGGCGTTTGTTGAATAAAAATAGGATTTCATCTACAAGGTGGCTTTATAGCCTTCCAAAGACAGTTATTGCACAGGTGGGGCAACTATAAGAGCAATAAAACCCTTATAAAACCTGATTCAGAGCATGTTTATAGGAGCAGCTTAGTCTCAGAAACAAGGTTTCTCTTTTTTCTGGTAGGGAGGAAATGGGCACGTTTAGAAGCACAAAGACCAATAACTCAAATGACTGGGATTTCTCTTGTTAACAGGTCTGTTTGAGGTCCGAGCCCAAGAGTATCTGGAAACACTCCCCAGTGGAGAGCACAGCGGTGTCAATAAGTTCCTGAAGGGACTAGGTAAGGACCCGGGCTCTGGGTGCCCAGCCTATGTGCCTCTGAGTTGTCTGTCTCCGAGTCCCAACCAGTTCCCTCCACTGGAGCCAGCGCCCTGAATAATGCAGAGCTCTACGGCCTGCGCTGGGCAGATGCTACTGGCATTTTAACCTCCTGTTCTAATCTGTCCCCAAAGAGAAAACAAAGGAAACGCTGCCCCCAGCACCTCCTTTTCTGGGTCCCCGGGCTTTCTCGCTATCTTCTTTCTCTATGATCTCCTACACTTTTAAATCTCAGTGGAACTGAGCCGAGGGAGCATGGCAGGAACCAGACAAGTATATCTGACAAGGAAGACTCGCACTGGTGTCCAAATTCCCCTGGAAAGTAGAAACGTCACACTTACAAGGACTGCAGTTTAATCAGTGAAAAGGCCTTACAGGAAAAGGGAGGATGAAGAACACAGCAGAAAAAAGAAGACGGATGCCCCAGTAGGGAGGTGTCTGCAGCAGTGAGGCTCTCCCAGAGGGCCTGCCAGGGGTGCCATGTCTGTGCCTCCTGCAGGATGAAGGGCTACCTGGAAGCGGAGTGTTTTAAATAACACAGCATTGCTGGGCACTTTCTCTTCCCTTGGCTCCTGAGGGATGTGTTAATTCAGTGCTTTCTTTATTACCACAGCAGAAGCCAGCCCTCCTAGACAGCTCTGATGGTCTTCCTTTCAAACCCCTCAAAGTCTAAGGAAGACCCTAGGGGGATCTCTGGAAAGAACAAAGCCCCTTTGGTTTATCCAGAGCAAGGGATGAGGCTCCCTGGGGTGGCGTGGGGGCCCCGTTACCCACACCACTTCTGGGTGGAAAGGGCAAGATTTATCTCACCCTCCTTTGTCTACCTTGTGAAATGTTCTCATTTTCCTTTTTTTTAGGCAATAAAATGAAATTTCTCCACAAGAAATAACTCTCAGCTCAGCCTCAAGGGAAAACTTCCTCCTAGTGCAGCTCCATGCTTTAAAAACAGTTCCTGGGGGCCTTTCTGAAAGGCTGGCTCCCAGGTTGTCCTGGTGCGGAACTGGAGGCCACGGTGGCTTCTGACTGAGGCTGGGCTTTCCCCTGGATGGGGGCCTGGAAGCCACCCGGGAGGACAGCCCCGGAAAGGGAGCCCGAGACCAGGCGTGTGGCGGACATGCAAATGGGTTGTTTCGGCGGTTGGGGTTTTTTTTATCTTAGATATTAAAAGTAAGAAAAATGTGTGGGTTTTCTGTTTATTATGCCAAGGCCAAGAGGAGCCTGTCCTGCCCTACATGTTCCCCTTGTTCGTCCCATCCAACCACTCAGCAATGGAGCTAAGAGGTGCGGTGATGGGCAACAGAAATGAGGTGCTCCTCTGGGCGGGGCTGAGGACACACGAGGACTGTGAGGGGAGGAGGCAGAGCCGGTGCCTCGGGTTCAGGGCGCGAGGCCTCCTGGTGAAAGGCTGAGCCCTTGCCCTAGAGTGGAGGCCGGGGAGGGACGGGACCTGTAGACGGATGTGGCTTCCCAGACACGCTGCACTTCCAGAAGGGTCAGTGATGCCACCTGGTGGCCGAGGCCGTGGACGTCTCTCTTCCCAAATGGACCTGACTCTTCTTGACTGCCTGTTCTCTTAGAAGCAGCCATGAACTGTCCACTGCCTGAGTAGTCCCTGGCTTTTACAGGCACACACGAAAAGAGGAAGTCTGTTAGTAAACTGTTCTGGGGGTCCTCAAGTTTATGACACTGCCTACGGCCCACCTTCCAACACATAGCCACAACTTTGACCCCATTCCCATCTCATTCCAGGGGCCCAGAGCAGCAGCATTAATGCAGTAGTGGATGTGCACTGCGTGTACGCGGTGGGGGGCGGGGGGACCTTTTGTGACAGACGGTAACAAGATGGAGGGTGAGAACGCTGGGGCGGCGGCATTAGCCTTGTGCAGCCACACAGGCAGCTTGCGTTTTCTGGACCAGAAGCAGGGAGAGTGTGGAGAAGGCCGAAACCTCAGGGCGACCTAAGAGCTGTCCTGCAACGGGGACAGTGGGGACAGCAGGGACAGCGGGGAGGCAAGAAGAGCCCAGAATGCAGCTCAGGCAGGTTCCCAGAGCAGGCCTCGGGGCCACTACCGAGCGGACCGCTGCCCGCAGCCCTCACCAGCGACCCTCACAGAAACACAAAAGGGAGGGGCCCCGACCTCAACAGTGGCCCAGGGGGTCTGTGCTACCTGGCAGGGGTTCTCAACCTTTAGGGAGGGGGAGCAAGGGACCTCCTGAGGATACATAGAAACAAGAGGAAAATGAGGAACGGTGACCTCTCATCCTTCCTCTCAGCTGGAATGATGGACCACCTCTCCCCTCCAAGTTCTACCCAGGCTTTGGTGTGTCCATTACTTTTTCAGAGGTGAGGATCCACAGTTCACATCAAATTCTCAAAGATGCCCCCAGAATGGTAGAAATCAGGCTGTGCATAAAAATTAATCTGCCTTGCCAGACGCAATGGCTCACACCTATAATCCTAGCACTTTGAGAGGCCAAGGCAGGTGGATCACCTGAGGTCAGGAGTTCAAGATCAGCCTGGCCAACATGGCAAAACCCCATCTCTACTAAAAATACAAAAAAAAAAAAAATCAGCAGGGCATGGTGGTGAGCACCTGTAATCCCAACTCCCTGGAAGGCTGAGGCAGAAGAATCACTTGAACTTGGGAGGTGAAGGTTGCAGTGAGCTGAGATCATGCCACTGTACTCCAGCCTGGACAACAGAGCAAGACTCCTTCTCAAAAAAAACTCTGGTTGGGTGTGTGTGGGTGGGGACTGGGGGGATGCCTGAATGAGAATCCCTGAATCCTTGAGTGTGGGGGCTCAGGAATATGTATCTAACAAGCTCCTTGGATTAGTCAAGTTTGTGTGGGGGCTCAGGAATATATGTATCTAACAAGCTCCTCAGACTAGTCAACTTTATTAACAGTCTGCATATTTGTATATTGACCAGAAAGGGTCACTTTTTGGAATATACTTTCTTTTTTTAACTTATTTCACATTATATTGTTTACTTAATAACTCCAAGCGAATAAATGTACATCTTTATCAACATTCCTAATGACTGCATAATATTCCATTTTGTGGGGATACTAAAAGCTATGAGTTCATCAGCCTTTGGCTCTTTATGCATGCAGGACGTTTCCAATTTTTAACATCATAACATCAAAAAAAGCATCTTTGTACAAGTATCTTAGCACACTTGCCCCATCTTAATTTTCATTTTTTGCTTAAAGTAAAATATACATACTTTATTTTTTTATTTATTTACTTTTTTTTTTTTTAGATGGAGGCTCGCTCTGTCGCCCAGGCTGGAGTGCACTGGCACGATCTTGGCTCACTGCAACCTCCACCTCCTGAGTTCAAGCAATTCTCCCCCTTCAGCCTCCCGAGTAGCTGGGATTACAGGCGTGTGCCACCATATCCGGCCAATTTTTGTATTTTTAGTAGAGACGGGGTTTCACCATGTTGACCAGGCTGGTCTCAAACTCCTGATCTCAGGTGATCCGCCCACCTTGACCTCCCAAAGTGCTGGGATTATAGGCATGAGCCACCACGCCCTGCCAAAATACACATACAGATATTAGTGTACAGCCTAACAAATGTTCACAAACGACCATGTGAACGTTGCCAGAATCAAAATGGAGCCACACAGACACACAAAATACTTGTGTGAGGATATCTGCCCAGCAACTGCCTGTCCGGCCTCAGACTGGCGCCAACCTTATTACGGATCCTTGTAGCCAAGCATAATGATCTCAAAACAATGTGGTCCTCCCTACTTTTCCTTTAAAATCCTCGTCTTCCTTTACCTCCTTGAATATGCAGCACATAGTTTACTATGTTCCGTGTATTACCTCTGCAATGGCTATCCTCAAATAAACATGGTTTTCGGGCACAGAGGTCCATGCTTATAATCCTAACACTTTGGGAGGCTGAGGCGGGAGGATCACTTGAGACCAGGAGTTCAAGACCACCCTGGGCAACATAGTGGGTCCACCTGTCTCTACAGAAAATTTTAAAATTAGCCTAGCGTGGTGGCACACTCCTGTAGTCCCAGCTACTCGGGAGGCTGAGGCAAGAGGATCACTCGAAACTACATCACTGCGCTCCAGCCTGGGTGACAGAGTGAGACCCTGTCTCAAAAAAAAAAAAAGAAGAAGAAACAGATGCAGTTTACCTATGTTACAAATCTACATACATATCCTCTGAATCTAAAATTAAAATAATAGGCTGGACACATTGGCTCACGCCTGTAATCCCAACACTTTGGGAGGCCGAGGCGGGCAGATCACCTGAGGCCGGGAGTTCAAGACCAGCCTGACCAACATGGAGAAACCCCGTCTCTACTAAAAATACAAAGTTAGCTGGGCATGGTGGTGCGTGCCTGCTACTCAGGAGGCTGAGGCAGGAGAATTCCTTGAACCCGGGAGGCGGAGGTTGCAGTGATCCAAGATCACGCCTTTGCACTCCAGCCTGGGCAACAAGAGTGAAAGTCCGTCTCAAAAAAAAAAGAAAGAAAAGAAAAAGGCTGGGCACGGTGGCTCACACCTGTAATCCCAGCATTTTGGGAGGCCGAGGCGGGTAAATCACCTGAGGTCAGGAGTGCAAGACCAGCCTTGCCAACATGGTGAAACCCCGTCTCTACTAAAAATACAAAAATTAGCCAGGTGTGGTGGTGCATGCCTGTAATCCCAGCTACTCAGAAGGCCTAGACATGAGAATTGCTTGAACTCAGGAGGTGGAGGTTGCAGTGAGCCGAGATAGAGCCATTGCACTCCAGCCTGGGCGACAGAGTAAGAGACTCGGTCTCAAAAAATAATATTTATTTATTTATTTAGAGACAGAGTTTTACTCTTGTTGCCCAGGCTGGAGTGCAATGGTGCTATCTTGGCTCACTGCAACCTCCGCCTCCCGGGTTCAAGTGATTCTCCTGCCTCAGCCTCCTGAGTAGCTAGGACTACAGGCATGTGCCACCATGCCCAGCTAATTTTGCATTTTTAGTAGAGACGGGGTTTCTCCATGTTAGTCAGGCTGGTCTCGAACTCCCAACCTCAGGTGATCCACCCGCCTCGGCCTCCCAAAGTGCTGGGATTACAGGCGTGAGCCACTGTGCCCAGCCAAAAAATAATAATCATCATAAGCTTGCTTGGTGAGTAGGAAGTCAGACCAAGGGATCCAAGAGCCGGAGGAACATTTTCCCTGGAGGGCTGGGGAGGTCTGGCACTGTGGCCTTGTCTTACAAGAGAGTGTGTCCTCTGCCCACCAGATCTTCCTCTGCTTCCTCTTGGCAGTGCTAGACAACCCTTTGTTCCTCAACCACTTGCGCTCTCCACACTCCCCATTCTCTTTCTTCCCCCTGTTTCTTTTTCTTCTTTCTTATTTTATTGAGGTGAAATTCACACAACATACAATTAACGTTTTGTTTTATTTTTTGAGACAGGGTCTCACTCTGTCACCCAGACTGGAGTGCAGTGGGGCAATAGTTCCCTCAAATGCCTGCCTTTAAAGGATGCCTTCCTTAGCTCATTTCCTCAGGTGACTGATAGCCTGTCTTATACGCATATTCTCCCTTAAGTTTCACTGACAGAGAGTGATCTTAGGGCTAAGTTTTGGAAACAACTCTTCAGTCCCTCAAGTCCTAAATTCAGCATTACCTAAGAGCTTCTAAAGTGCTTTGAAGAATAAGAACATCACGCCTGTAAGGCCGAGGCAGGCGGATCACCTGAGGTCAGGAGTTCAAGAACAGCCTGCCCAACATGGTGAAACCCCATCTCTACCAAAAATACAAAAATTAGCCAGGTGTGGTGGTGGGCGCCTATAATCCCAGCTACTGGAGAGCCTGAGGCAGGAGAATCGCTTGAACCTGGGAAGCAGAGGTTGCAGTGAACCGAGATTGTACCACTGCACTCCAACCTCAGTGACAGAGCAAGACCCTGACTCAAAACAAAACAAAACAAAACAAAGCAAAACATCACGCCTGTAATCCCAGGACTTTGGGAGGCTGAGGTGGGTGGATCACTTGAGGTCAGGAGCTCAAGACCAGCGTGGCCAACATGGTGAAACCTCGTCTCTACTAAAAATACAAAAGGTAGCTAGGTGTGGTGGCGGGCGCCTGTAATCTCGGCCACTCGTGGGGCTGACGTGGGAGGATCACCTGAACTCGGGAGGCAGAGGTTGCAGTCAGCTGAGATCACGCCAGTGCACTCCAGCCTGGGGAACAGAGTGAGACTTTGTCTCAAAAAAAAAAAGAATGAAATGAGTGAAAGCATCCAGGGCCACCGGTGTCACACTCTCAGGCACATTAAAGCTGGTAAATTGAAATTTTTTTTTCTTTCTTTTTTTTTTTTGTAGAAATAGGGGTCTCACTATGTTGCTCGGGCTGTTCTTTTTTTTTTTTTTTTTTTTTTTTGAGACAGAGTCTCAGTCTGTCACCCAGGCTAGAGTGCAGTGGTGCTATCTCGGCTCAGTGCAACCTCTGCCTCCTGGATTCAAGCGATTCTCCTGCCTCAGCCTCCCGAGTAGCTGGGATTATAGGTACCCACCACCATGCCCGGCTAATTTTCTTTATTTCAGTAGAGACGGGGTTTCACCATCTTGGCCAGGCTGGTCTTGAACTCCTGACCTTGTGATTCACCCACCTCGGCCTCCCAAAGTACTGGGATTCCAGGCATGAGCCACTGCACCCGGCCGTCAGGGCTTTCTTGAACTCCTGGTTTCAAAGAATCCTCCTGCCTTAGCCTCCCAAAGTGTTGAGATTACAGGCATGAGCCACCATGCCTGACCTGGTCTTTTTTCTTTTAAGTACCATTGCTCTGGATACCTTGCATAGGCTTGAAAAGCAAACCCAAAGCAGTACACAGCAGGCCCCAAAGACCCTGAGGAGCCAAGCAAGCTGTGGGAGTGGGCTTAGGGGAGGACAAGATGAGTGGAAGCTGGAGGCCTGTGCAAAGGTTAGTAAGAAAAGTTATACATGCGGCCAACAAGCATATGAGAAAAAGTTCAGTATCACTTAACATTACAGAAATGCAAATCAAAACCACTATGAGATACCATCTCACACCTCTCAGAATAGCTATTATTAAAAAGTCGGCCAAACGTGATGGCTCATGCCTGTCATCCCAGAACTTTGGGAGGCCACGGCAGGTGGAATACTTGAGGCCAGGAGTTCAAGACGAGCCTGGGCAGAGGAGTGAGACCTCATCTCAATTAAAAAAAAAAAAAGTCAAAAAATAACAGATGCTGGAGAGGTTGTCTGCGAAAAAGTAACGCTTAAAACAAGCTTGTCAAACTCACAGCCCATGGGCCACATACGACCCAGGACAGCTTTGAATGTGGCCCAATACAAATTCCTTAACTTTCTTCAAACATTTTGAGAGCCGGGTGTGGTGGCTCACACCTGTAATCCCAGCACTTTGGGAGGCCAAGGCAGGTGGATCACTTGAGGTCAGATGTTCGAGACCAGCCTGGCCAACATGGTGAAACCCCATGTCTACTAAAGCTAAAAAAAGAAAACACAAAAATTAGCCAGGCATGGTGGTGCACACCTGCATTCCCAGCTACTCGGGAGGCTGAGACTCAAGAATCGCTTGAACCCAGGAGGCTGATTGTGGTGAGCTGAGACTGTGCCATTGTACTCCAGCCTGGGTGACAGAGTGAGGCTTCATCTCGAAAAAAAAAAAAAAAGAAAAAGAAAAAGAAAAAAGAAATTTGATACATATACACCATGGTATACTATGCAACCATAAAAGAGAATTAGATCATGTCCATTGCAGGAACATGGATGATCTAGAAACCATCTTTTTTTTTTTGAGATGGAGTCTCACTCTGTCATCCCAGCTGGAGTGCAGTGGCACAATCTTGGCTCACCGCAACCTCCACCTCCTGGGTTCAAGCAGTTCTCCTGTTTCAGCCTCCCGAGTAACTGGGATTATAGACATGCACCACCACACCGGGTTAATTTTTTTTTTGTATTTTTAGTAGAGGCAGGGTTTCACTATATTGGTCAGTCTGGTCTCTAACTCATGACCTCAGGTGATCCACCCGCCTCGACCTCCCAAAGTGTTGGGATTACAGGCGTGAGCCACCACACCCAACCAACCATCTTCTTTAGCAAACTAATGCAGGAACAGAAAACCAAATACCGCATATTCCTGCTTATTGGTGGGAGCTAAATGATGAGAACACATGGACACAAAGAGGAGAACACACTGGCGCCTACTTGGGACAGGACGGGTGGAAGGACAGAGAAGATCAGAAAAAATAACTATGGGGTACTAAGCTTAGTACCTGGGAGATGAAACGATCTGGACAACAAATCCCAGTGACGTGAGTTTTTTTTTTTTTTTTTTTTTTTTTGAGATAGAGTCTCACTCTGTCACCCAGGCTGGAGTGCAGTGGAGCAATCTTGGCTCACTGCAACCTCTGCCTCCCAGGTTCAAGCAATTCTCCTGTCTCAGCCTCCTGAGTAGCTGGGACCACAGGCGCCCACCACCACACCCGGCTAATTTTTGTATTTTTAGTAGAGACAGTGTTTCACCATGTTGGCCAGGCTGGTCTCGAACTCCTGACCTCAGGTGATCCGCCCACCTCAGCCTCCCAAAGTGCTGGGATTACAGGCGTGAGCCACCACGCCCAGCCACGAGTTTACTTATATAACAAATCTGCACATGTACCCTTAAACCTAAAATCAAAATCAAAAAAAAAAAAGCAAAGCCAAAGGCAAGCGAGCAGGGCCATGTACCTGCTGACACCTGTGAAAGCCTATTAACTTCAGCCCACGGCTTGTACAGTGACCACACCCAGCCCTCACCCGGCACTTAGCTGGAGTTCAGCAGCCCAACCTCTGACTTCTTTCTGGCATGAACAGATGCTGGCAGCAGGCCAGGGAGCAAACCATCTGACCTTTGATCAGCCCTGGGCTCGTTACCGGTCCCTCTTGCTCTCCTCGTACTCTGCCCATCACCCCTTTCCGCCCCAGTATAATCCTAAAAGACCACACACTTAAGGTCCGAAACTGGAACCTCGTAACAGGTTGTCCCTCCTGCTATAGAGCTAATTCCAGTGCCCCTCACCCTGCCACCACCCCCCACCCCCACCCCCACCCCCACCCCCACCCCGGCGGAATGTGGACTGGGTTGTTTTCCTGTCAGAGAACTCCAGATTCACACCGACCTGCCCTTCTCTCTCACCAGCCCCATGGACAGGTGTGAAAGAGCTATTCAATGGGGCTGTGGGTGATTGAGGAGGACTACCCACAAGATGAGGCTGCAGTGAGCCCTGATTGCGCCACTGCACTCCAGCCTGGGTAACAGGCTCTGTCTCAAAAACAAAACAAAACAAAACAAAAAGCTTAAAAAAAAAAATTAAAAGAGATGGGGCTATGAGAGCCAAGTGTAAAGCCACAGATGCCCTGTATCTGGAGACGGGGGCCGTTCACCCTCTGAGGAGGAAGGCTGAATGAGGGCTTGCCACACCAAGCAGAGGCGTCATGACTGTACTTCCTGGCCTTACCAAAATTAAAAGCAAAAAGCAGAGCTGAGCTTGGTGGCTCATGCATGTAATCCTATCATTTTGGGAGGCCCAGCCAGGTGAATCATTTGAGGCCACAAGTTCGACACCAGCATGGGCAAAAAAACAACATCAAGTCAAAAAAAAAAAAAAAAAAGACCAGGTGTGGTGGCTTATGCCTGTTATCCCAGCACTTTGGGAGGCCAAGGCAGGCAGCTCACTTGAGGTCAGAAGTTCGAGACCAGCCTGGCCAACATGGTGAAATCCTATCTCTAATAAAAATACAAAAATTAACCAGGCACAGTGGCTCACGCCTGTAATCCCAGCACTTTGGGAGGCCGAGGTGGGCAGATCATGAGGTCAGGAGTTCAAGACCAGCCTGACCAACATGGTGAAACCCCGTCTCTACTGAAAATACAAAAATTAGCCAGGTGTGGTGGTGAATGCCTGTGGTCCCAGCTACTCAGGAGGCTGAGGCAGGAGAATCGCCTGAACCCAGGAGGCAGAGGTTGCAGTGAGCCAAGATTGCGCCACTGCACTCCAGCCTAGGCCATAGAGTGAGACCCTGTCTAAAAAAAATAAAATAAAATACAAAAATTAGCTGGGCATGGTGGTGCACGCCTGTAGACCCAGATACTCCGGAGACTGAGACAGAAGAATTGCTCAAACCCAGGAGGTGGAGGATGCAGTGAGCCGAGATCGTGCCACTGCACTCTGGGCTGGGCAACAAAAGGATACTCCATCTTTTAAAAAAAAAAAAAAAAGGAAAAGGGCTGGGCGTGGTGGCTCAGGCCTGTAATCCTAGTACTTTGGGAGGCTGAGGCAGGCCGATCACGAGGTCAGGAGATCGAGACCATCCTGGCTAACACGGTGACACCCTATCTCTACTAAAAATACAAAAAATTAGCCGGGTGTAGTAGCAGGCGCCTGTAGTCCCAACTACTCAGGAAGCTAAGGCAGGAGAATGGTGTGAACCCAGGAGGCAGAGGTTGCAGTGAGCCGAGATCGTGCCACTACACTCCAGCCTGGGCGACAGAGTGAGACTCCTTCTGGAAAAAAAAAGAAAAAGGAAAAGGAAAGGGAAGGGAAGAGAGGGGAGGGGAGGGGAGGGGAAGGGAAGGGAAGGACTGAATATGTAATACCTGTGCATGTTTTTGCACGTAAATTATTTCTCTATTTTTGAGACAGAGTCTCACTCTGTCGCCCAAGCTGGAGTGCAGTGCCACAATCTTGGCTCACTGCAACCTCCGCCTCCTGGGTTCAAGCGATTTTCCTGCCTCAGACTCCAAGAGTAGCTGGGATTACAGGTAGGGGGTACCATGCCTGGC
The DNA here is from genome assembly GCF_037993035.2 of Macaca fascicularis. Lineage (NCBI taxonomy): Eukaryota > Metazoa > Chordata > Mammalia > Primates > Cercopithecidae > Macaca > Macaca fascicularis. Next base: position 182,191,015 of record NC_088377.1, on the reverse strand, counting down.
TAATTTGTGTATTTTTAGTAGAGATGGGTTTCACCATATTGACCAAGCTGGTCTTGAACTCCTGATCTCAAGTGACCTGCCTGCCTCGGCCTTCCAAAGTGTTGGGATTACAGGCGTGACCTACCAAGCCCCGCCCCCCTGTTTGTTTGGTTTTTTTTTTCTGCAGATACACTGGCTGGAAATGTAAATTATTTCTCAATTTGAGAAGTGTAATTGAAAAAAATACTGGGGGAAAAAAGTCACCTCATCAAAAAATATCATTAGGAGAGTGAAAAGATACGTCATACACTGGGGAACAATATTTGTAACACATATAACCAACAAAGGATTAGTATTTTTTTTTTCCTTAAGACAGGATCTGGCTCTATTGCCCAGGCTGGAGTGCAATGGCACCATCACAGCTCACTGCAGCTTGGACCTCCTGGGCTCAACCCCACCTCAGCCTCCCAAGTAGCTACAAGCACACACCACTATATCTGGCCAATTTTATGTTTTTTTGTTTTTTTGAGACGAAGTCTCGCTCTGTCACCCAGGCTGGAGTGCCATGATGCTATCTCAGCTCATTGCAACCTCCACCTCCCGGCTTCAAGGAATTCTCTGCCTCAACCTCCTGAGTAACTGAGACTACAGGTATGCACCACCACGCCCAACTAACTAATTTTTTTGTATTTTTAGTGGAGAGGGGGGTTTCGCCATGTTGGCCAGGCTGGCTTCGAACTCCTGACCTCAAATGATCCACCCGCCTTGGCCTCCCAAAGTGCTGGGGTAGCAGGCATGAGCCACTTCACCAAGCCCCCAAAGCATACATTTTTAATTAATATTTATGAGCACAGGAGTTCACAGAAAATTGAAACTCAAAGAAGGTCGCTTAGACTCTGGGGTTTATATACCATTTTAACAAAAGAAAGGGGGTTTGGGCCGGGCGCGGTGGCTCAAGCCTGTAATCCCAGCACTTTGGGAGGCCGAGACGGGCGGATCACGAGGTCAGGAGATCGAGACCATCCTGGCTAACACGGTGAAACCCCGTCTCTATTAAGAAATACAAAAAACTAGCCGGGCGAGGCGGCGGGCGCCTGTAGTCCCAGCTACTCGGGAGGCTGAGGCAGGAGAATGGCGTGAACCCGGGAGGCGGAGCTTGCAGTGAGCTGAGATCCGGCCACTGCACTCCAGCCTGGGTGACAGAGCGAGACTCCGTCTCAAAAAAAAAAAAAAAAAAAAGAAAGGGGGTTTGGGCTTCAAGGGTTGATTGACTACTTGTGGGAAAGTGACTAGGAATACAGGAGAAACTAATGGCAGACAAGGGTTATTTTCACCAGGCTTGTTTATGCAGACTCACCCTGCTGCCAGCTCTCTGTCTCTGGTGATAAGAGCGGCTCTCCTCTTTCTGGTACAAGAAGGGAGGCACCTTCACAAGGGAAATTCATACCACCGACGGAAATTTCTGCTCTGCTCTTGGTTGGCTAAGAAGAGGGCAGAGAACCTTCTTCCATCTGTTGATCCTCAATTTCTTTCAGCTCAAAATAATCCTATGCCAAAGTGCATTGCTTGGGGCTGGCACAGCCTGATCCCTTTCCATTTAAACTGTGCACATTGCTGAGAAAAAGCAATAATCTTCCAAAAAAAGTCATCATCCCCTTTTCATGTTATGCCAAGCCCAGCCAACTGGCATCTCTCTCTTTTTTTTTTTTTTGAGACGGAGTCTTGCTCTGTTACCCAGGCTGGCGTGCAGTGGCGTGATCTCAGCTCACTGCAGCCTCTGCCTCCCAGGTTAAAGTGATTCTCATGCCTCAGCCTCCCGAGTAGCTGGGATTACAGGTGCATGCCACCACGCCAGGTTAATTTTTTTGTATTTTTAGTAGAGACGGGGTTTCACCATGTTGACCAGGCTGGTCTGGAACTCCTGAACTCAGGTGATCCGCCTTCCTCGGCCTCCCAAAGTGCTGGGATTACAGATGTGAGCCATCGCACACGGCCCCAGCTGGCATCTCAATGGCAAACCGGTTGTCTTGGCCTTTCCTGGGGGAGGGGAGGAGACTTATGCCAGCCATTGCTCCAGACTCTTACCTTCCCTTCTGGGGGCCAGGGCACCAAAGGGGCCGAGGGGCACAGGAGAGAGTGAGGCACGGAGCAGCTGCGTCAGCACTGCCACCTGCTTACTGTGGAACTTGGAACATGACTCCTCTCCTCCTGGCCCCCTGTTCCCCTATCTGTACAACAGAAGAGGTCCCTCCTGTCCCCAGCCTTGTCTGACACCAGGCACACCTGTGGCCATACCCAGGATGGATGACCTGGAAGCCTGGTCCAGGGCCTTCAGTTGATGGTGACATTGTCCGATTCAGGAGGCAGGGAGGAGCTGGAGCCCTGTGCAAAACAAGGGGGTGCTTGAGGAGGGAGGAGACGAGAGTTAGCTGTTGCCCCCATGTCTGCCAAGCAGCTAACAGCTGAGCTGACCTTAAAGTCAGGGCACGCCTCAGCTTGTCTTAACAGCTATTTATAGCTCGGGTGCCTCCTTATTTGGTAGCTGACTGCACTGTAGGCTGCGGCCTCTCTCCACAGGGATGCCTGCCTTCCTGACAAGCAGCCCAGGCTCCTGATGCAGTTCTGTCTCCTGCAGGCTTTGCACAGAACAGGCTCACAGCTGTGTGAGACTTACCTATTCCAAATGCCCTTTAAAGTCATTTACATAGCCGTTACATGTTTAATTGTGTTAAAATACACATAAGATAATCCCAGCATTTTGGGAGATGAGGCGGCCAGAGGATCATTTGAGGGGCCAGGAGTTTGACACCAGCCTGGGCAGCATAGCAAGACCCCCATCTATACTTTAAAAAAAAGAAGATAATGGGGTTTAGGATGCCCTCTGTGACTGGCCAGGGTTTGGAGGTGATCACTCTAGCCTATGTACTCTCACCAATCCAAGACACCTGCTAACCCCCAGAATCTTTAAAGGACCAGTCTTTCCACCCTGTCATGCATTTGGGGGCACAATGGGTACCTGTCTCTCCTCTCCCACCCATTATGGGCTTAACTGTGTCCATCCCAAAATTCATATGCTAAAGTTTCAACTTCCAGCACCTCAGAATGTAACTATTTGGAGATAGGGTCTGGAGGAGGTAATTAAGTTAAAATGAGGGCCTATGGGTGGCCTCTAATCCAACATGACTAGTGTCCTTAAAAGAAAGAAAATTGGGGCCAGGTGCGGTGGTTCATGCCTGTAATCCCAGCACTTTGGGAGGCCGAGGCAAGAGGATCCCCTGAGGTCAGGAGTTTGAGACCAGCCTGGCCAACATGACAAACTCCATCTCTACGTAAAATACAAAAAAAAAAAAAAAAAAATAGATGGGCGTGGTGGTGCATGCCTGTAATCCCAGCTACTCAGGAGGTTGAGGCAAGAGAATCACTTGAACCTGGGAGGCTGAGGTTGAAGTGAGCCGAGATTATGCCACTGCACTCCAGCCTGGGTGACAGAGCGAGACTCCATCTCAAAAAAAAGAAAGAAATGTGGACGCAAACACACTTAGAGAGAAAACTGTGTGAGGATACGGGGAGACAGTGGCCATCTACAAGCCAGGGAGAGAGACCTCAGAAGAAACCAACCCTGCCAATCAACACCTTGATCTCAGACTTCCAGCTTCCAGAATTGGGGGACGATGAGTTTCTCTTAGTTAAGCCACGTTTGTGAAACTTGGTAATGGCAGCCCTAGTCGACTCTTATAACTCCCCTCCTCTGTTCTCTGATTTTACAAAGAATATCCTGAGCTGGATTCCTCCTCAAATTTGATTTTTGGGGCAAAGAGAGGTTCAAATGGCAAAGCATTGGCTGGGCTTTTGAGGCTCACCCTCCTCAGTCCTCCACAGCACTGACACACCAGGATTCCCGGGACCTCTGGACGGACACCTTTTCCCATAGCCCCCTGCTGCTTTCTCAAGGAGCCAGTGTCACTGCTGTCCTCTCCCAGCTCTGATGGCCTTCCAACTTGCCCATCTCACATGGGTCTCACCTCAAACCAAGCTTCCCAGGCCTCATTTGCGCCACGAGGATTTCCCCAGTAGAGGCTGTGGCCAGTGAGGCAGCATTTAACATAGACACATGTCTATGTAAACACATTGAGCAATGACGGTGAATCAAGACACAATGCTCCACAGGCCTGAGTCCTTCCACCCCTCCCCACATCACAGTCCACCCCTAAAGGAATTATCCATTGAGATTCCACTCAAGACATGTCGCTTTAGTATCTTCTATGGGCCGGAGACTCCAGCAAGCAATGGCACAAGAAAAATGACCCATTCCTTGTTCTCAGGAGATCCCACCTAGTGGGGAAGAATTTTTTTTTTTTTTGAGACGGAGTTTTGCTCTTGTTGCCCAAGCTGGAGTGCAATGCCACGATCTCGGCTCACTGCAACCTCCACCTCCCAGGTTCAAGCGATTCTCCTGCCTCAGGCTCCCGAGTATCTGGGATTACAGGCGCATGCCACCACACCCAGCTAATTTTTTTGCATTTTTAGTAGAAACGGGGTTTCACCATGTTAGTCAGGCTGGTCTCAAACTCCTAACATCAGGTGATCCAACCACCTCGGCCTCTCGAAGTGCTGGGAGTACAGTGTGAGCCACTGCGCCCGGCCAATTTTTTTTTTTTTTTTAAACAGAATCTTACACTCACTCTGTCGCCCAGGCTGGAGTGCGGTGGCGCGATCTCGGCTCACTGCAACCTCCGCCTCCCAGGTTCAAGCCATTCTCCTGCCTCAGCCTCGTGAGTAGCTGGGAATACAGGCGTGTGCCACCACACCCGGCTAATTTTTGTATTTTTAGTAGAGATGGGGTTCGCCATGTTGGCCAGGCTGGGCCACGGCTTGGATAAGCTTGGCTTAGGTTCTGCTGCTCACCACACAGTAAGACAATGACTGAGACTACAAGTATTGCCAAGAAGAAGGTTTTAATTGGTGTTGGAGTAGGGGGTGCGAGGGGCGCTGCAGCCCAGGAAATGGGAGCTCAGTCTCAAATCCATCTCCCTGATGGACTAAAGCCAGGGATTTATATAGCAGGGAAGAAATGTAACAATGTGTAAAAAAACAGGAACTAGAGAGGGGCAAGGAAGCAACAATCATGATGAATGAGGGATCAGGTATCTCATTGTCTGGAGGTAGTGATCTGGTGAGTTTCAATTCTTTGATAGGCTTTTTTTTTTTTTTTTTTTTTTGAGACGGAGTCTCACGCTGTTGCCCAGGCTGGAGTGCAGTGGCGCGATCTCGGCTCACTGCAAGCTCCGCCTCCCGGGTTCCCGTCATTCTCCTGCCTCAGCCTCCTGAGTAGCTGGGACTACAGGCGCCCGCCACCGCGCCCGGCTAATTTTTTGTATTTTTAGTAGAGACGGGGTTTCACTGTGGTCTCGATCTCCTGACCTTGTGATCCGCCCGCCTCGGCCTCCCAAAGTGCTGGGATTACAGGCTTGAGCCACCGCGCCCGGCCTGATAGGCTTTTTTTTTTGAGACAGAGTTTTGCTCTGTCTCCCAGGCTGGAGTGCAATGGGGCCATCTCTACTGACTGCAATGTCTGCCTCCCAGGTTCAAGCGATTCTCCTACCTCAGCCTCCCGAGTAGCTGGGATTACAGGCGTGTACCACCACACCCAGCTAATTTTTGTATTTTGGGTAAAGACCTGGTTTCACCATGTTGGTCAGGCTGGTCTCGAACTCCTGGCCTCAAGTGATCCACCCACCTCAGCCTCCCAAAATTCTGGGATTACAGGCATGCACCACCATGCCCGGGTCATTTTTGTATTGTTAGTAGAGACAAGGTTTCACCCTGTTGGTCAGCCTGGTCTCAAACTCCTGGCCTCAAGTGATCCACCTGCCTTAGCCTCCCAAAGTGCTGGGATTACAGGTGTGAGCCACCATGCCTGACCTGATACATTTTTTCTTTTTGTTCTTTTTTTTTTTTTTTTATAGGACCAAAAGTCTTTCCTGAGAAAGAAACTCAGATAAAACAAGCTGGTCTTCCCTGGTTCCAGTTGGTGAAGGCCCACCATTAAAGGGAGCATTTTACCACACACCATACTTTTTTTTTTTTTTTTTTAATTATGCTATTCAGGCTGGAAAACAGCTGGGACTATAGACGTGCACCACCGGGCCTGGCTTACACCATACATCTTTTTTTTTAATGCGGTAAAATATATATAACGTAACATTTACCATTTAATCAATTTAAAATAAACAATTGAGTGGCATTAAGTATTGTATTAGGTTGGTGCAAAAGTAATTGTGTGGCAGGGGTGCGGTGGCTCACGCCTGTAATCCAAGCACTTTGGGAGGCCGAGGCAGGAGGATCACGGGGTCAGGAGATCAAGACCATCCTGGCTAACATGGTGAAACCGCATCTCTACTAAATATACAAAAAATTAGCCAGGCGTGGTAGCGGGCACCTGTAGTCCCAGCTACTGGGGAGGCTGAGGCGGGATAATGGCGTGAACCTGGGAGGCAGAGCTTGCAGTGAGCCAAGATTGCGCCACTGCATTCCAGCCTGGGCTACAGAGCGAGACTCTGTCTCAAATAAATAAATAAATAAATAAATTGTGGTTTTTGCCATTGAAAGTGATGGTGGCTCACACCTGTAATCCCAGCACTTTGGGAGGTTGAAGCCGGTGGATCGCCTGAGGTCAGGAGTTCGAGACCAGCCTGGCCAACACAGTGAAACCCCATCTCTCCTAAAAATTCAAAAAGTTAGCTGGGCGTGGTGGTGGGCACCTGTAATCCCAGCTACTAGGGAGGCTGAGGCAGGAGAATCACTTGAACCCAGGAGGCAGAGGTTTCGGTGAACCGAGATCATGCCATTGCACTCCAGCCTGGGCAACAAGAGCAAAACTCCGTCTCATCTCAAAAAAAGAAAAAAAGAAAGTGATGGCAAAAACTGCAACTACTTTTGTGCCAACCTAATACAACAATTACCATCATCTATCTCTAGAATTTTTTTTATCTTCCCAAATTCTATACCCATGAAACAACTCCCTATTCTCCCTTTTTCCAACCCCTGGCAACCACCATTCTACTTTTTGTCTCTATTAATTTGACTATGTTTTTCTTATTTTATTTTGAGACAGGGTCTCACTGTCACACACACTGCATGGAGTGTGGTGGTGAGCTCATAGCTTCCTCCAGTATCAACCTCCTGGGCTCAGGTGATCCTTCCACTTCAGCCTCCCGAGTAGCTGGGACTACAAGTGTGCGCCACCACGCCTGGCTAATTTTTTTTTTTTTTTTTTTTTTTTTTTTTTTTTTTGAGACAGTCTCGCTCTTGTCCCCCAGGCTGGACTACGATGGCGTGATCTTGGCTTGCTGCAACTTCCGCCTCCTGGGTTCAAGCAATTCTCCTGCCTCCGCCCCCGCGAGTAGCTGGGATTACAGGTGCCTGCCACTACACCCAGCTAATTTTTGTATTTTTAGTAGAGATGGGGTTTCACCATGTTGGCCAGGCTGGTCTAGAACTCCTGACCTCAGGTGATCCACTCACCTCAGCCTCCCAAAGTGCTGGGATTACAGCCGTGAGCCACTGCGCCTGGCCTAATTTTTTTGTTTTTTGTAGAGACCAAGTCTCACTATGTTGCCCTGGCTGGTCTTGAATTGCTAGGCTCAAACGATTCTCCCACCTCGGCCTCATAAAGTGTTGGAATTACAGGTATGAGCCACCGTACCCAGCCCACATGTGGATTTTAAAGATGTCCAGAATTTTGATATGGCTTGGCATAGAAAGACTTCAAGGCGGGCGCCAAGGTCTCTGATAAATGGTCAGGACTTGTTTACTTGACTCAATTAACAGGGTTGATTTGTTTTTCAGAACAGCTTGTGTGTAGAAACCTTGAGTAGAACTTGGAAACATCCCAGTTAGAAGGCTAGATAACACCAGCAAAACTGGCAGCTGCAGGGCCCAAAGCTACCTTTCTTCCACAGCTAGAATGTAATCTGACCATACCAGTCCTCTGCCTGAAACCACCCAGGGGCTCCCTGTGGCCTGCAGGACTCAGTCCAGCCACCAGCTGGCTGCAAGCTGCCCTGGCTGCCTAGGCCTTTACGCTCCAACAATAAATGCACAGCTCGGGCCAGGTGTGGTGGCTCATGCCTGTAATCTCAACACTTTGGGAGGCTGAGGTGGGTGGATCACCTGAGGTCAAGAGTTCGAGACCAACCTGGCCAACATGGTGAAACCCCGTCTCTACTAAAATACAAAAATTGCCAGGGGTAGTGGTAGGCAACTGTAATCCCAGCTACTCGGGAGGCTGAGGCAGGAGAATCTCTTGAACCCGGGAGGCAGAGGTTGCAATGAGCCGAGATCGAGCCACTGCACTCCAGCGTGGGTGACAGAGCGAGACTTGGTCTTAAAAAAAGAAAAAAATGGGCCGGGCGCGGTGGCTCAAGCCTGTAATCCCAGCACTTTGGGAGGCCGAGACGGGCGGATCACGAGGTCAGGAGTTCGAGACCATCCTGGCTAACACGGTGAAACCCCGTCTCTACTAAAAAATACAAAAAACTAGCCGGGCGAGGTGGCGGGCGCCTGTAGTCCCGGCTACTCGGGAGGCTGAGGCAGGAGAATGGCGTGAACCCGGGAGGCAGAGCTTGCAGTGAGCTGAGATCCGGCCACTGCACTCCAGCCTGGGCGACACAGCGAGACTCCGTCTCAAAAAAAAAAAAAAAAGAAAAAAATGAAGCAGGACGGAGTCAGTTAAGTCAGATCTCTTTCACTATAATAATTCTGTCAGTTATAATTTTAGCAAACGTGGTTTTAATGGCAGGGCAAGTGTCCCCTAACATCTCTCTCCTTGGTTTGCAGAGGAGTCTTCTGTGTCCTCACAAGGCCGTCCCTTTATGGGTGTCTATGTCCTAATCTCTTCTTCTTCTAAGGAGTCATGTTGGATTAGGGCCCATCCTAATGAGCTCATTTTAATTCAATAAAGACCCTGTCTCCAAATACAGTTACATTCTGAGCTACTGGGGGTTAGGACTCTACATGAATTTAGGGGTGCGGGATACAATTTAGCTCACAACAGGGTCAAATTTCATAAGGCTCTGTAGATCATGTTAAGGATTTTAACTTTAACATTAATCAGAGGTTGGATGTGGTGGCTCAAGCCTGTAATCACAACACTTTGGGAGGCTCAGGCAGGAGGATCACTTGAACCCAGGAGTTCAAGACCAAACTGGCCAACATAAAGAGACCTTGTCACTACAAAAAAAAAAATTAGCCAGGCATGGTGGCACATGGCATAGTCCCAGCTGCTTGGGAGGCTGAGGCAGGAGAATCGCTTGAACCCAGGAGACAGAGGTTGCAGTGAGCTGAGATTGTGCCACTGCACTCCAGCCTGGGCAACAGAATGAGACTCCATCTCAAAATAAATAAATAAATAAAAATTTAAAAATCAGATGAAAGGAATCTGAAACTATGAAAAATTTTTGCTGGGCGTGGTGGCTCATTCCTATAATCCCAGCACTTTGGGAGGACGAGGTGGGTAGATCACCTGAGGTCAGGAGTTCGAGACCAGCCTGGCCAACATGGTGAAACCCCATCTCTACTAAAAAATACAAAAATTAGCAGGGCCCGTTGGCTCACGCCTGTAATCCCAGGACTTTGGGAGGTCGAGGCGGGCAGATCACAAGGTCAGGAGTTCAAGATCAGCCTGGCCAACATGGTGAAACCTTGTCTCTACTAAATACAAAAAAAATTAGCTGGGCGTGGTGGCGCATGCCTATACTCCTTGCTACTCAGGAGGCTGAGGCAGGAGAATTGCTTGAACCCAGGAGGCGGAGGTTGCACTGAGCTGAGATTGTATCACTATGCTCCAGCCTGGGTGAAGGAGTGAGACTCTGTCTCAGAAAAAAAAAAAAATACAAAAATTAGCCAGATGTGGTGGCAGGCACCTGTAGTCCCAACTACTCAGGAGGCTGAGGCAGTAGAATCACTTGAAACCGGAAGGCGGAGGTTGCAGTGAGCCAAGATCGCGCCATTGTACTCCAGCCTGGCTAACGAGCGAAACTCTGTCTCAAAAAATTAAAAAAAAAAAAAAAAAAAAAAATTTAAGCAGGAGAATGACATTAAGTACCTTTGGATTTAGAAAATCACAGACTGCAATGCAGACAATAGAACAGAAGGGGTCAGAGTGGATGTTGACAGACCAGTTAGGAGGTCACTGTAACAACGCAGCAAGAAACCTGCCCAAGTCCTGGCATTTTTACTTATGAGATCTATCTCAAATTTGGCCACTTTGCTCCACGACTGGCATATTTAAATAGAAGGCCAGGCATGGTGACTCACGCCTGTAATCCCACCACTTTGGGAGACCAAAGCAAGCAGATCACCCGACGTCAGGAGTTCAAAACCAGCCTGGCCAACATGGTGAAACCCCATCTCTACTAATAATACAAAAATTAGTCGGATGTGGTGGCACACGCCTGTAATCCCAGCTACTCAGGAGGCTGAGGCAGGAGAATTGCTTGAGCCTGGGAGGTGGAGGTTGCAGTGAGCCGAGATCGCACCATTGCACTGCAGCGTGGGGGACAAGAGCGAAACTCTGTCTCAAAAAAAAATTAAAATTTAAATTTAAAAATCAGCTGGGTGTGGTGGCTCACACCTGTAATCCCAGCACTTTGGGAGGCCGAGGCAGGTGGATCACCTGAGGTTAGGAGTTCAAGACCAGCCTGACCAACATGGTGAAACCCCGTCCCTACTGCAAACACAAAAAATTAGCCAGGCGTGGTTGCAGGTGCTTGTAATCCCAGCTACTCGGGAGGCTGAGGCAGGAGAATTGCTTGCACCCAGGAGGCAGAGGTTGTAGTGAGCCGAGATTGCACCATTGCACTATAGCCTGGGCGACAAGAGCAAAACTCCATCTCAAAAATGAACAAATAAATACAATTTTTTAATAACAAATAAATAAATAAATACAGGGTCTTGCTATGTTTCCCAGGCTGGTCTTGAACTCCTGGGCTCAAGCAATCCTCCTGCCTCAGCTTCCTAAGGTGCCAGGACTTTAGCCAGGTGTGGTGGAGCATGCCTGTGGTCTCAGCTACTCAGGAGGCTCAAGTGGGAGGATTGCTTGAGCCATGGAAGTGGAGGTTTCAGTGAGCTGAGATTGCACAAAAAAAAAAAAGGGTCTCACTCTGTTGCCCAGGCTGGAGTGCAGTGGCTCAATCTTGGCTCACTGCAGACTCCACCTCCTGGGGTTCATGCCATTCTGCTGCCTCAGCCTCCCGAGTAACTGGGTAGCTGGGACCACAGGTGCCCGCCACCACGCCCAGCTAATTTTTTTGTATTTTTAGTACAGACGGGGTTTTACCGTGTTAGCCAGGATGGTCTTGATCTCCTGACCTTGTGATCCGCCCACCTTGGCCTCCCAAAGTGTTGAGATTACAGGCGTGAGCCACTGTGCCAGGCCTAAGAATATTTTTTTTTAATGAAAAAACAAAGAGCAAGAACTGGCATTATGAGCACGCACCACCAAACCCGGCTAATTTTTTAAAATTTTTACAATGTTGCTCAGGCTGGTCTTGAACTCCTAGGCTCAAGTGATCCTCCCTCCTCAGCCTCCCAAAGTGCTTGATTACAGACATGAGCAACTGAGCCCAACCCCTAGAGTTTGGCTCTTTTTATCAACAGGTTTCAGCCATCAATTACATGTGCGATTTTATTTTTTGGACAGTAGGCACACGACACTGAGCTCTATGTTAGCTAACTACTAAATCCAGAATGTACTGCTGCAGTCCCTCAGACTGAAGCCCCCAGACAAATGTGAGGCCAGGACCCGCAGCAGCCACGAAGCCAGAGTGACACTGCACACCTGGGATTATCCAAGTGTGGAAAAGGAGTATTTTCTCCCTCTACCCCACCACTCAGAACGCTCCCATCCCAGCGGCCTGAGTCTGCTGCAGTGTCACTGGGTCTGATAACTTCTGCATGGCTGGTAGAGTAACACCCAAAGATACCCTAAAGTGTGCTGCGAGCTGGGGAGGAGGAGTCTGTTCAGTGGGAACACTAGCTCTCACTGTGTCTCTAAAAGCGCCTTTGCAAAATTAATACTGTAAGAGAAACCTGACATTGTTGCCTCCATCTTGCTTCTAATCGCCAAGCTGTCCTTGATCATTCCTGGGAGTAGGCCAAACTAACATTGAGAGAAATTTAGTTTATAGTTTAACCTTAGGCAGGGCGCAGTGACTCATACCTGTAACCCCAGCACTTTGGGAGGCCGAGGCGGGTAAATCACCTGAGGTCAGGAGTTCAAGACTAGCCTGGCCAATATGGTGAAACCCCTGTCTCTACTAAAAATACCAAAAATTAGCTAGGCATGCTGGCACGTGCCTGTAATCCCAGCTACTTGGGAGGATGAGACAGGAGAATTGCTTGAAATCAGGAGGTGCAGGTTGCAGTGAGCCAAGATCATGCCACTGCACTCCAGTCTGGACAACAGAGCCCGACTCCGTCTCAAAATAAATAAATAAATAATTTAACCTTAAAGTAAGGATGATAATGGCCCTTCCCAAAACCAAACTGCCTTTGTAAAACTAATGAAAAGCCATAAGATTAGGATTATGAGAGGAGCCTGAATTTTGCTGAGATATAGGCATAGTTAAAGGATAACCAGCCATTGTTCTGGAGGTCAGAAGATTTGTGACTTCCCCAGTTACTCCTGTAGATAACATCACGATTGTAGAAGCTAAGACTGGCCTTCCCAGATGTCCTTTCGCACTTTCACATTTCTGGCTACCTGATGGCTCCACCTGCACTTGTGACTCATGACTCAACCAGTCCTGTGGACCCCACCCAGAGGGAACTCAGTACACAAGATCCATTTTCCACACCCCTATGACTGCATCCCCAGCATTCATTCCCCAACCCCTAATCCCCTGCCCACCAAACGATCCTTGAAAACCCTTAACCTCTGGCCGGGCGCGGTGGCTCAAGCCTGTAATCCCAGCACTTTGGGAGGCCGAGACGGGCGGATCACAAGGTCAGGAGATCGAGACCACAGTGAAACCCCGTCTCTACTAAAAATACAAAAAAAAATTAGCCGGGCGCGGTGGCGGGCGCCTGTAGTCCCAGCTACTCAGGAGGCTGAGGCAGGAGAATGGCGGGAACCCGGGAGGCGGAGCTTGCAGTGAGCCGAGATCGCGCCACTGCACTCCAGCCTGGGCGACAGCGTGAGACTCCGTCTCAAAAAAAAAAAAAAAAAAAAAAAAAAAAAAAAAAAAGAAAACCCTTAACCTCAGGTGGCGCAACTGGTTTGAGTGACTGGAAATAAGATGTAGAACCCCCAACGCAGACACTGAGTAGAATGACTTTTTTTTTTTTTTTTTGGAGATGGAGTTTTGCTCTTGTCGCCCAGGCTGGAGTGCAATGGCATGATCTTGGCTCACTGCAACCTCTACCTCATGGGTTCAAGTGATTCTCCTGCCTCAGTCTCCCAAGTAGCTGGGATTACAGGCGCACCACCAAGTCCAGCAAATTTTTGTATTTTTAGTAGAAATGGGGTTTCACTATGTTGGCCACGCTGGTCTTGAACTCCTGACTTCAGGTGATCCACCCACCTCTGCCTCCCAAAGTGCTGGGATTATAGATGTGAGCTACTGTGCCCAGTAACTTGCCGAACCTTCTTGTGACAAATTTTATCTGGATTTTTTTAAAAAGAAAAAGCAAGAATGAATCTTTCTGGTTTTTAGTTTTGTATAAATTATGTTTCAAATCTTTACATTTCAGAAATAGTCATGATTGAAAATGCTGTTAAGTTTTTTGGAACTCTTTTTTAAGATTATAGTATTTCCGGCTGGGCGCAGTGGCTCACACCTGTAATCCCAGCACTTTGGGAGGCCGAAGTGGGTGGATCACCAGTTCAAGAGTTCGAGACCAACCTGACCAACATGGTCAGGTTTTTAGTCTCTCCAAAAAAAAACCATGGTCTGGTTTTTAGTCTCTACTAAAAAAAAAATACAAAAGTTAGCTGAGTGTGGTGGCGGGCACCTATATATCCCAGCTACTCAGGAGGCTGAGGCAGGAGAATTGCTTGAACACGGGAGGTGGAGATTGCAGTGAGCTGAGATCATGCCACTGCACTCCAGCCTGGGTGATGGAGTGAAACTCTGTCTCAAAAAAAAAAAAAAAAAAGATTATAGTGTTTACTCTAAAAAAAAATTAAGGCCGGACGCGGTGGCTCACGCCTGTAATCCCAGCACTTTGGGAGGCCGAGGCGGGCGGATCACAAGGTCAGGAGATCGAGACCACGGTGAAACCCCGTCTCTACTAAAAATACAAAAAATTAGCCGGGCGCGGTTGTGGGCGCCTGTAGTCCCAGCTACTCGGGAGGCTGAGGCAGGAGAATGGCGTGAACCCGGGAGGCGGAGCTTGCAGTGAGCCGAGATCGCGCCACTGCACTCCAGCCTGGGCGACAGAGCGAGACTCCGTCTCAAAAAAAAAAAAAAAAAAAAAAAATTAAAATTGGCCAGGCACAGTGGCTCTCGCCTGTAATCCCAGAACTTTGGGAGTCCGAGGCAGGCAGATCACGAGGTCAGGAGATCGAGACCATCCTGGCTAACACAGTGAAAACCCATCTCTATTAAAAATACAAAAAATTAGCTGGGCATGGTGGCAGGCACCTGTAGTCCCAGCTACTTGGGAGGCTGAGGCAGGAGAATCGCTTGAACTCGGGAGGCGGAGCTTGCAGTGAGCCAAGATCGCACCACTGCATTCCAGCCCGGGTGACAGAGCAAGACTCCATCTCAAAAAAAAAATTTAAACCAGGTATTGATATGGAAAAGAAAAAAGAGAAAGAAAAGAAAAGAAAAGGAAAGGAAATCCCTAACCTCAGAGACTTCAAGGAGATTGATTCGTAGCCAGCTTCTGTCAATTCAGCATTCTTTACTGCTGTGCCATGCATGGTCTCAGGGGATTGATTTTGTCTGTTCTGCGGGCAGGAAGAACCCATCAGGTGATTCCATCTCCCCTTTGCTCTCCAGTCTGCCTTGTCTCTGACCACCCTTGGCCTGGCTCCCTGGGTCCAGCCACAGTGGCGTCAGCAGGTCCCGGATCACCCCAAGCAGGGCCCGGCCTCCAGGCCAAACCTGCTGTTCCCTCTGGCTTGTGCGCTCTGCCCTCATGTCTTCACATGGCTCATTCTTTCCACTCCTTTGGGACTACTTTCAAATACTGTCTTAGAAGCGCCTTTCCTGACCACCGTACCTGAATGAAGGAATGAATGAATCCACTGATGCCATTATCCCCTAAGACTGTGGCTCATTTAGGCTGCACCTGGAAGACACTTTTTCTTTCTCTCTCTCTCTCTCTCTCTCTCTCTCTCTCTCTTTCTTTCTTTCTTTCGTCCAGGCTGGAGTGCAATGGTGCAATCTCGACTCACGGCAACCTCCGCCTCCCGGGGTTCAAGCGATTCTCCTGCCTCAGCCTCCTGAGTAGCTGGGATTACAGGCATGTACCACCACGCCCAGCTAATCTTTGTAATTAGTAGAGACGGGTTTTCACCATGTTGGTCGGGCTGGTCTTGAACTCCTGACCTCGTTATCCACCCGCCTTGGTCTCCCAAAGTGCTGGGATTACAGGCGTGAGCCCACCGCGCCTGGCCTGAGACCTTTCTTTTTAAAGCAAGCTACATTTTCACCCAATAAGCCCAGGAAATTCATCAATTCATTCTTAGCATTCACTTCCTAGTTTCTGCAGACACTAGGCTGCCTTTCCTGGCCTTTCTTTCCTGGAAGGCTGGGTTCTGCTACGGCAGAGGAGAGTTGGAGCAGCATTAGCTCGAAGGGCTAAGGTACCTGCACACAAATCACTCACACACGCTTACCACATAATGCAGTCAGGCTTTCTATCAAACTGCAGTGCAAACTCATGCACATGAATACATCGTAGTTCCATTTATAACTTTTTTTTTTTTTGAGATGGAGTTTCGCTCCTGTTGCCCAGGCTGGAGTGCAATGGCGTGATCTTGGCTGGCAGCAACCTCTGCACCCTGGGTTCAAGTGATTCTCCTGCCTCAGCCTCCTAAGTAGCTGGGATTACAGGCGCCCACCACCACGCCCAGCTAATTTTGTATTTTTAGTAGAGACGGGGTTTCTCCATGTTGGTTAGGCCGGTCTCGAACTCCTGACCTCAGGTGATCCACCTGCCTCAGCCTCCCAAAGTGCTAGGATTACAGGCGTGAGCCACGGCACCCGGCCTCCATTTATAACTTTTTTTTTTTTTTTTTTTTTTGAGACGGAGTCTTGCTCTGTAGCCTGGGCTGGAGTGCAGTGGCCAGATCTCAGCTCACTGCAAGCTCCGCCTCCTGGGTTTACGCCATTCTCCTGCCTCAGCCTCCCGAGTAGCTGGGACTACAGGCGCCCGCCACCTCGCCCGGCTAGTTTTTTGTATTTTTAGTAGAGACGGGGTTTCACCGTGTTAGCCAGGATGGTCTCGATCTCCTGACCTCGTGATCCTCCCGTCTCGGCCTCCCAAAGTGCTGGGATTACAGGCTTGAGCCACCGCGCCCGGCCCATTTATAACTTTTAAATCACACACACAAAAAAATCAAGAACTCCTCACTAATATATGGATTTTATTTATTTTTATTTTTACGAGATGGAGTCTCACTGTGTTGCCCAGGCTGGAGTGCAGTGGCATGCTCGGCTCACTGCAACCTCCCCCTCCTGGGTTCAAGCGATTCTCCAGCCTCAGCCTCCCGAGTAGCTGGGATTACAGGTGCCTGCCACCACAGCCGGCTAATTTTTGTATTTTTAGTAGAGATGGGGTTCCACCACGTTGGCCAAGGTGATCTCAAACCCCTGACCTCAGGTGATCCGCCTGCCTTGGCCTCCCAAGGTGCTGGGATTACAGGCATGAGATACCGCGCCTGGCTTGTTTTTTTTTTTTTGAGACTGAGTCTCACTCTGTTGCCCAGGCCTCTTACGTTCAAGGGATTCTTCTGCCTCAGCCTCCCGAGTAGCTGGGATTACAGGCACACCACCACACCCGGCTAATTTTTGTACTTTTAGTAGAGATGGGATTTCACCATGTTGGCCAGGCTGGTCTTGAACTCCTGACCTCAAATGATTTGCCCACCTCAGCCTCCCAAAGTGCTGGGATTACAGGCATGAGCCATTAATCCTGGCCTGTAAATGGATGTTAAGCCAAAAAACAAAACAAAAAATCAAAGAAGTAAAGGTTCAAGCACGTAAGAGTTTTATAAATATAGCTTCTTGGTATTTTATTTTATTTTATTTTATTTTATTTTATTTTATTTTATTTTTTGATACCGAGTTTCGCTCTTGTTGCCCAGGTTGGGGTGCAATGGTGAGATCTCGGCTCACTGCAACCTCTGCCTCCCACGTTCAAGTGATTCTCCTGCCTCAGCCTCAAGAGTAGCTGGGATTACAGGCCTGCGCCACCACTCCTGGCTAATTTTTTTGTAGTTTTAGTACAGATGGGGTTTCTCTATGTTGGTCAGGCTGGTCTCGAACTCCCGACCTCAGGTGATTCACCCACCTTGGCCTCCCAAAGTACTGGGATTACAGGCGTGAGCCACCGCACTTGATGGTATTTTATTTTATTTTATTTTTATTTTTACTTTTTTGAGAAGGAGTCTCGCTCTGTCACCCAGGCTGGAGTGCAGTGGCACGATCTCAGCTTACTGCAAGCTCCGTCTCCAGGGTGCACGCCATTCTCCTGCCTCAGCCTCCAGAGTAGCTGGGACTACATGTGCCCACCACCACGTCCGGCTAATTTTTTGTGTTTTTAGTGGAGACGGGGTTTCACTGTGTTAGCCAGGATGGTCTCTATCTCCTGACCTCGTGATCCGCCCACCTCGGCCTCCCAAAGTGCTGGGATTACAGGCGTGAGCCACCGTGCCTGTCGACGGTATTATATTTCAAAATGCTTACTATCAGCCCTTTTCTGAAATCTAATTTATCTTTTTCCCACCGGCAGGTGGCCCCAGTACATTTCCATACTTTAGGACACCTATGGGCTAATTGCAGGTCAGATTTGGTAGCAGGGGACAGAACAGAAGAAGGTAACTTTATTGGTATTTTTGCCCCTCCCTAAGAGAGCCCTCCAGCAGCATAAGCACAATCCCCTCCAGGGGTGAGGGCTGGGGTGGGAGAGCTGAGATATCTTGCCATTTCTAGGGAGGAACTGCTCTACGTTTTCCTGATCTTTTCCTAAAATCCTTTTGTTCCTAACCCTTTTGAGGGAGGAGGGGAGCTAAGAGATAGGGTAAGGCCCCACAAATTCACATTTGCATTCATTGATTCATGTGTCATCCATTCATTTGGTTTTTTATTTATTTACTTTTATTTTTTTATTTATTTTGAGACAGAGTCTTGCTCTGTCGCCCAGGCTGGAGTGCAGTGGTGTGATCTTGGCTCACTGCAGGCTCCACCTCCCGGGTTCACTCCCGCCCACTGCACTCCAGCCTGGGCCACAGAGCGAGACTCCATCTCAAAAAAAAAAAAAAAGAAAAGAAAGGAGAGAAGACTACAAATAAGACACAATAACATTAAGTGCTGCAAAATTAAAAGATAAGAGATTTGTCTGGCATCTTCCCAAGCCAGTGTGGAATATTTTATTGTCAGCAGATCTGGTTTGTACTATGTTACACAAGTTTTGACAACCTTAATCTGGAAACTATAGTCTACACAATAAACATAATGTTGATCTATGTGTTATTTTCTTTCCAAAGGGAGTTTAATTAATGATTTGTTCCCTGTAAAAACAGTCTGTATTCTCTTGTAGGCCAGTGGTTCACTGACGTTGAAATCCTCCTCAATCAATGCTCCTGCCTGGGCCTCCCTCGGTAATCCCATAATGCTAAGATTATAGGTGTGAGCTATCACCCCCAGCCATGAGTTATTTTATTTTATTTTATTTTTATTTTATCTTATTTATTTTACTTTATTTTATTTTTTTGAGACGGAGTCTCGCTCTGTCGCCCAGTCTGGAGTGCAGTGGCGTGATCTCGGCTCACTGCAAGCTCAGCCTTCCAGGTTCACGCCATTCTCCCACCTCAGCCTCCCGAGTAGCTGGGACTACAGGCGCCCACCACCACGATGGGCTAATTTTGGTTTTGTATTTTTAGTGGAAACGGGGTTTCACCGTGTTAACCAGGATGGTCTCGATCTCCTGATCTCGTGATCCACCTGCCTTGGCCTCCCAAAGTGCTAGGATTACAGGAGTGAACCACCACGCCCAGCCATAGTCTTTTCTTTCAAAGGAAAAGCTCCTTTAGGGCAAGGCCTAATCTCCAGCACCAGCCAGGGAAACAATAGAGCAGAAGCTTAAATTCCTCAAGCTCCAAGCTCATTTATGGGCTATGTGATTATGGGCATTTGTGCAAGTGACAACCTCATTTTCCGGGGTTTAAAATGGCAAAGTACTCTGTACTTCTACTTCTAAAGGCCACTGTAGGACTCAAACTAAATAATGCAGGTGTAAGGCCTTTGAAAATCATCAAGTGTGGTTCTTTATATAAGGTTGCCAGGTAAAATATAGATTAACTAGTGTGAACTCCCCAAATCTAAGATTTTGAAAGTTTATTTTGCCAAGGTTGAGGATGTGCACCTGTGACACAACCTCAGGAGGTCTTTTTTTTTTTTTGAGATGGAATCTTGCTCTGCTGCCCAAACTGGAGTGCGGTGGTACGATCCTGGCTCACTGCAACCTCTGCTTCTCAGGAGAAGCTGGGATTACAGGTGTGCCCCACCAGCTAATTTTTTTGAAACAGAATCTCACTCTGTCCCCTAGGCTGGAATGCAATGGCATGGTCTTGGCTCACTGCAACCTCCACCTCCAGGGTTCAAGTGGTTCTCCTGCCTCAGCCTCCTGAGCAACTGGGATTACAGGTGCATGCAACCATGCCTGGCTAATTTTTGTATTTTTAGTAGAGATGGAGTTTCACCATGTTGGCCTGGGTGGTTTGGAACTCCTGACCTCAAGTAATCTGCCCACCTTGGCCTCCCAATGTGCTGGGATTACAGGCATGAGCCACTGCACTCAGCCTCAGGAGATTCTTGTTTATATGTGTCCAAGGTGATCAGAGCACAACTTGCTTTTCATACATTCTAGGGAGACATGAGCCATCAATCAACATATGCAACACCAACATTGGTTCAGTCTGGAAAGGCAGGACAACTTGAAGCAAAAAAGGGAAGATTCCAAGCGGGGAGGAGTTTTCCAGGTCATAGGTAGATAACAGACAAATGGTTGCATTCTTTTGAGTTTCTGATTAGCCTCTCCAAAGGAGGCAATCAGATATGCGTTTATCTCAGTGACCAGAGGGGTGACTTTGAATAGAATGAATAGAATAGAATGGGAGACAGGTTGGCCCTAAGGAGTTTCCAGCTTGACTTTTCCCTTTAGTTTAGTGATTTACAGGTCCCAAGATTTATTTTCCTTTAACACTATATACATGTATTTTTTTTTTTTTTGAGACGGAGTCTTGCTGTGTGGCCAAGGCTGGAGTGCAGTGGCGTGATCTTGGTTCACTGCAACCTCCGCCTCCAGGGTTCAAGTGATTCTGGTGCCTCAGCCTCCTGAGTAGCTGGGATTACAGCATACTTCACCACCACAACCGGCTAGGTTTTTATGTATTTTTAGTAGAGATGGGGTTCTACCATATGGGCCAGGCTGGTCTCAAAATCCTGACCTCAGTGTTCCTCCCACCTTGGCCTCCAAAAGTGCTGGGATTACAGGCATGAGCCACTGTGCAAGGCCAACACAGTAGTTATATTTTAATTTCAGATAAATGATGAATAAATTTTAAGTATATCTCATATTTGGAATATATTTATACTAAATACTGATTATTTAGCTGAAATTCAAATTTAACTTGGCATCCTGATTTAATTTTTTTTTTTTTTTTTTTTGAGACGGAGTCTCGCTGTGTCACCCAGGCTGGAGTGCAGTGGCCCGATCTCGGCTCACTGCAAGCTCCGCCTCCCGGGTTTACGCCATTCTCCTGCCTCAGCCTCTGAGTAGCTGGGACTACAGGCGCCCGCCACCACGCCCAGCTAGTTTTTTGTATTTTTAGTAGAGACGGGGTTTCACCATGTTAGCCAGGATGGTCTCGATCTCCTGACTTCGTGATCCACCCGCCTCGGCCTCCCAAAGTACTGGGATTACAGGTTTGAGCCACCGCGCCCGGCCTCTGATTTAATTTTTAAATTTAATTTTTATTTTGTAGCCATGGTCTCACTACGTTGCCCAGGCTGGTCTAGAACTCCTGGCTCCAAGCAATCCTCCTGCCTCAGTCTCCCAAAGGGCTGGGATTACAGATGTGAGCCAGGGTCGCCTGCCATTCTCTATCTTTATTTGCTACGTTTGACAACCCTATTCTAATGTCATATAACAACAGCAATGAAAACAATAGCAAACACGTATCTAATAGGTTTTGTTTTGTTTTGAGACGGAGTCTTGCTCTGTTGCCAGGCTGGAGTGCAGTGGCGCGATCTCGGCTCACTGCAACCTCTGCCTTCCGGGTTCAAACGATTCTCCTGCCTCAGCCTCCTGAGTAGCTGGGACTATAGGTGTGTGCCACCATGCCCAGCTAATTTTTCGTGTTTTTAAAAGAGACAGGGTTTCACCACGTTAGCCAGGATGGTCTCAATCTCCTGACTTCGTGATCCGCCCACCTTGGCCTCCCAAAGTGCTGGGATTACAGGCATGAGCCACCACGCCCGGCCTATATCTAGCAGTTATTAAATGAAGTGAATAGCCTTTGAGTTTTGTATCCATTAACTCCTTTAATATTTATAAGGAAGGTGTTTTTGTGTGCAGCTTTTTGTTTGTTTTTTGCTTTTGGCTTTATTTCTTTTCTTTTCTTTTTTGTGTGTGTATGAGATGGAGTCTTGCTCTGTCATACAGTCTGGAGTGCAGTGGCGTTATCTTGCTTCACTGCAACCTCCGCCTCCCAGGTTCAAGCGGTTCTCCCGCCTCAGCCTCCTGAGTAGCTGGGACTACAGACACACACCACCATGTCTGGCTCATTTTTGTATTTTTGGTAGAGACAGGGTTTCACCATGTTGGCCAGACTGATCTTGAACTCCTGACCTCAAGTGACATGACTGAAACCACCTTTGCAAAATTATGACTGAAACAGAGAGAGATCTAACTTAACTGACTTCATCTTGCTTCTAACCTCCAAGCTGTCCTTGTTCATTCCTGGGTGTAGGCTGAACTAACTTTGGGAGAAACTTAGTTTATACTTTATAGTTTAAACAAAGACCGTAACAGCCCTTTACCAAAGCAGACCTCCTTCTTGACTGGGAACTAGATTGCCTTTGTAGGACTAACATTAGCCACAAGATTAGAGATTACAGTTTAGGGGTCATGCAGCTGGAGGCTACAAGATTCTGACCCTCCCTAAATTTCTCCTAAGATCAGTACCCAGCACTTTGAGAGGCCCAGGTGGGCTGATCACCGGAGGTCAGGAGTTTGAGACCAGCCTGGCCAACATGGCGCAACCCCGTCTCCACTAAAAATACAAAAAAATTAGCCCGGCATGGTGGCGGGTGCTTATAATCCCAGCTGCTCCCAGGAAAGAGATCAATAAACTGGCTCATCTGATCCTGTGGCCCCCACCCAGGAACTGACTCAGTGCAAGAAGACAGCTCCGATTTCTTAGGATTTCATCTCTGACCAACCAATCAGCACTCCTGGCTCACTGGCTTCCCCTCACCCACCAGGTTATCCTTAAAAACTCTGCTCCCCGAATGCTCTAGGAGACGGATTTGAGTAATAATAAAAGTCTGGTCTCCCGGACAGCTGGCTCTGCATGAATTACTCTTTCTCTATTGCAATTCCCATCTTGATGAATTGGGTCTCTCTAGGCAGCGGGCAAGGTGAATTCCTTGGGCAGTTACACGAACAGCTGGGCCTTTCAAAGCGCTGGGATTTCAGGCGTGAGCCACCACACCTGGCGTGTTTTTGGCTTTATTTCATCAAGGAAACTGAGGTGGTAATTTGCCCAATGTCACGCAGCCACTATGTACAGGAACAAAAGTGCCCATGTGACTCCTATATAGCTCAGATTTTCTGCGCAGTTATGATTTTAAGTATTCTGTTATCCTGACTAGTTCTACTCAACACTCCTTGCCAAGCCATGCAACATTTTGTTCTAATGAGTATGATCACCACACTCAGAAGATGACTATAGTTTCGGCCAGGCGTGTTGGCTCACGCCTGTAATCCCAGCACTTTGGGAGGCCAAGGCGGGCAGATCACAAGGTCAGGACATCGAGACCATCCTGGCTAACACGGTGGAATTCCGTCTCTACTAAAAATACAAAAAATTAGCCGGGTGCGGTGGTGGGCGCCTATAGTCCCAGCTACTCCGGAGGCTGAGGCAGGAGAATGGCATGAACCCTGGAGGCGGAGCTTGCAGTGAGCCGAGAGCGCACCACTGCACTCCAGCCTGGGCGACAGAGCCACACTCTGTCTCAAAAAAAAAAGAAAGAAAGAAAATGACTATAGTTTCATGTAAAGTTGTGAAGGAGATACCCACCACCGCCTCTTGTTATTCCTGCTTTCTCTACCAAGTGTCCCGGCTGAAAAATCAACTGACAAAGGCAGATTAATAGAGAAAATGCATACACATTTATTAACATGCACGGGGTATGGGTGGGGCGAATCACACAGTAATTACCCAATATCCCAGTAGTTGTATAGCCTTATTTCAGAGAGGAGGGAGAGATCAGAAACACAGCAGTTCTGTTAAGGGGCAATAAATGATTACAAGTCAGAATGAATGGATAAGGGAACAGGGATTAACTTGTAAATGGTTCTCTTTGGAAACTGAATGAGCCTGAAAGACAGACATTGTCTTGTAAAAGAATCTGTTCTGATGTGATTACATTCTTGGTCTTCCTTCCTGCAAAAGATCAAAAGATAATAGACAGGGGGAGGAAAAACAATTGCTCTTGGAGGGTCCTTGGGTCTTTATGTAGATTGGGGAAGTCTCTTCCGACCCTGTTGATCTCTAGGGCATGTTTATTTCAAAAGACTCCTTATACCAGGGAGTCATATTTTGGGGTGAAGTTCCCTGTGTTCCTTTACTGGCCTTAACCCCAGTCAGTGGAGATGGATGAGGCAAAGATCTTCTGCTCCTACTGGAGTCCTTCCCAGCATACAGGCATCCCCCTCTGGACTTTGGCATCTGAGAAGGCATTAGTAATCGGAGAAAGTTCTGGGTACCTTCACATCACACCAAGGCTTTACTCCGCCTACAATTAAGAACCTAGGCCAGGCATGGTGGCTCAAGGCTATCATCCTAGCACTTTGGGAGGCCAAGGCGTGGGAAGGGAAGGGGGGATAAGACCAGCCTGGTTTCTATTAAAAACAAACAAAAACACAGGCCGGACATGGTGGCTCATGCCTGTGATCCCAGCACTTTGGGAGGAGGAGGTGGACCAATCACTTGAGGTCAGGAGTTCCAGACCATCTTTACCAACGTAGTGAAACCCCATCTCTACTAAAAATACAAAAATTAGCTGGGCATGGTGGTGGGCTCCTATAGTCCCAGCTACTCGGGAGGCTGAGGCAGGAGAACCGCTTGAACCCAGGAGGCAAATGTTGCTGTGAGCTGATATCACACCACTGCACTCCAGCCTGGGCGACAGAGCGAGATTCCATCCCACAAACACACACAAACACATACATATACACGACAACAGCAACAAAAAACACCTGGCTATGTAGTGCTGGGCACAGTAGGGTCCCTAATAAATAGTTTGGTAGGAAATAAATGCATGAATTGCCCTTTTGCTTCATGTTTACCCCCGCACACTAAAGGAGAGATGGCTTTTGTTTATTTTGTTTCCTTTTAATACAACACGTTGTTACTTTTGTTTGGTATGAATGGTGAGCCAAGGCATAGTATTTATTGCTGGGTAATTTTGATAACATCAGAGATTGAGCACCTACTATATGCCAGACACTATTCTAGTCACTTGGGATATATCTCTGCAAAGATCCCAGTCCTCCGAGAGGCTGTAGTCCTAGAACTTTGGGAGGCCAAGACGAGAAGATTGCTTGAGCCCAGGAGTTCGAGACCAGCTAGGACATCATGGCGAAACCCTGTCTCTACCAAAAATACAAAAATTGGCTGGACATAGGGGTGTGTACCTGTGGTCTCAGCTACACGGAAGACTGAGGCAGGAGGATCGCTTGAGCCCGAGAGGTGGGGGGATTGCAGTGAGCCGAGATTGCACTACTGCACTTAATCCTGCACGACAGAGCAAGACCCTGTCTCAAAACAAACAAACAAACAAAAACCCTGGCAGATTAATTGGTGAAAAGGCATACAAAGTTATTAATGCGCACAGGGAGAATAAGAGAGTGATGATCCCAGCCCCTCAACGGGGAAGGGAAGGTTATATTCCATCTTGATGTTACTGAAAGAATGGGGAACATACCCCAAAACAGGATATAAGGGTAAATCATATGGTGGCCAGCAGTTATGGGATGGAGAGAAGCTGAAGCCTGGCTAGCCACAGTGGTCTGTTAGGTCATTGAAACCACACAGGTAGCAGCCTTCAGAGACAAAATAGGTAGTAAATATTCCTTCAGGCTTTAAAAGTTGTCAGGCTCTCAGCTAATGTTTCTACATCTGGGGAAGGGAGGGCTCCAAAGAAATCCTGGCTGCCTCAGGGCAGATTTTCTCTACAGATGCACGTCTTTCCCATGAAAGACAGCTTTCCTTCTATTCTTGTATTTCCAACCCTTCTGAAGAGGTATCTTCTTTTTCTTTTTTATTATGAAATAATAAAATATGTCAAATAAGTTTAATTAACTAATTTATTTATTTTTGAGATGGAGTCTTACTCTGTTGCCGAGGCTGGAGTGCAGTGGTGTGATCTCGGCTCACTGCAACCTCCGCCTCCCAGGTTCAAGAGATTATCCTGCCTCAGCCTCCTGAGCTGGGATTACAGACGCCCGCCATCAAGCCCAGCTAATTTTTGTATTTTTAGTAGACACGGGGATTTCGCTATGTTGCCCAGGCTGGTCTCGAACTCCTGACTTCACACGATCCGCCCACCTCTGCATTCCAAAGTGCTGGGATTACAGGCATGAGCCACTACACCTGGCCAGAAGTATATATTTTGAGGTGAAGTGAAATATTTTGGTTTCCTTCAAGGGAATTATTAGTTATCTTGCTGTGGTGTGGCCTTGGGAGATGCATTCTTTTCTGTTGTTTTTGCCACCTTCTTTGTTTGCCTGCGTTGGGCGCATTGTGGTCTGATGATCAATAGGCTGATTTTCACTTTCTCAAAGTAGAGACTACAGAAAAGTCGAACTTAAGGGCTTATGAAAAACTGCCTATGGAAGCTCAGAGTTTAATATGTTGCATCTTAGTGGACAGTAGGCCTTATGGGGAAAAATAATTAAATACGCTCTAAGGCCTGGAGTGGTAGCTCATGCCTCTAATCCCAGCACTTAGGGAGGCCAAGGCAGGAGCATCACTTGAGCCCAGGTGCTGGAGACCAGCCTGGCCAATATATAGTGAGACCCCATCTCTAAACAAAATTAAAAGTTAAGTACACTTAACTTTTCATAGTTTTAGAAGTAACCCAGGCTGGGCGCAGTGGCTCACGTCTGTCATCCCAGCACTTTGAGAGGCCTAGGCGGGGGGGTTGGCGAGGATCATGAAGTCAAGAGATCCAGACCATCCTGGCCAACGTGGTGAAACCCTGTCTCTACTAAAAATACAAAAAATTAGCTGGGTGTGGTGGCACGCATCTGTAGTCCTAGCTACTTGGGAGGCTGAGGCAGGAGAATTGCTTAAACCCGGGAGGCAGAGGTTGCAGTGAGCCGAGATTGCACCATTGCACTCCAGCCTGGTGACAGAGAGAGACTCCGTCTCAAAAACAAAACAAAACAAAACAAAACAAAGAAGTAATCCTTAGAAGTTAGGATATGCCTTATTTCTAAGCCATAAAATAGAAGGCTGTATTTACAAGAGACTTCTTTGGCTGCTCCCTTCCCCAGATCTAGGAGATATTAACTGAGAGTCTGACAACTTTGAAAGTCTGAAAGAAACATTTACCACCTATTGTGTCTCTGAAGGTTACTACCTGTATGGTAGCCTTTATTTGCCATAACATGGATAAACCTGCAGGACATTATGCTAAACGAAATAAGCCAGACACAAAGAACAATACTACATTATCTCACTTATATGTGAAGATGTGAAAAAGTTGAATACATAGAAACAGAGTAGAACAGTGGTTTACCAGGAGCGGAGTGGGGAGTGGGGACA
Organism: Macaca fascicularis; assembly: GCF_037993035.2. Lineage (NCBI taxonomy): Eukaryota > Metazoa > Chordata > Mammalia > Primates > Cercopithecidae > Macaca > Macaca fascicularis. The sequence goes on along the minus strand of NC_088377.1, from coordinate 182,163,747 downwards.
TCTAGGTCAAAGGGGACAAAGTTGCAGCTGCGTAGGATGAATAAGTCTAGATATCTAATGTACCACATGAAGACTATGATTATTGTTAATAGATAATATCGTATTGTATACTGGAAAATTGCTAAGAGTAGAGCTTGGGTTTTTACCACAAACACATACACAAAATATTCATGTGAGGTGATATGCTAAATCTGCTTGACTGTAGTAATCACTTCATTATGTACGTGTATATTAAAACAATGTTTTACACCTTAAATATATACAATTTTAAAGATGCATTTAAAAAAAAGCCAGGATATTCCAGACATATTTTGTTACTCATTTTATATTCACTGCAGTGTGAAAAGCACAACGCAAAGGGTTGTTGTTTTTTTTGAGACGGAGTCTTGCTCTGTCGCCCAGGCTGGAGTGCAGTGGCCCAATCTTGGCTCACTGCAAGCTCCACCTCCTGGGTTCACGCCATTTTCCTGCCTCAGCCTCCCGTGTAGCTGGGACTACAGGCGCCTGCCACCACGCCCGGCTAATATTTTTGTATTTTTTAGTAGAGACGGGGTTTCACCGTGTTAGCCAGGATGGTCTCAATCTCCTGACCTCGTGATCCGCCCCCCTCGGCCTACCGAAATGTTGAGATTACAGGCGTGAGCCGCTGCGCGCAGCCAATGCAAAGGTTTTTTTTTTTGTTTGTTTGTTTGTTTGTTTTTTTTTTTTGAGACGGAGTCTCGCTCTGTCGCCCAGGCTGGAGTGCAGTGGCGCGATCTCGGCTCACTGCAAGCTCTACCTCCCGGGTTCACGCCATTCTCCCGCCTCAGCCTCCGAGTAGCTGGGACTACAGGCGCCCGCCACCACGCCCGGCTAGTTTTTTGTATTTTTAGTAGAGACGGGGTTTCACCATGTTAGCCAGGATGGTCTCGATCTCCTGACCTCGTGATCCACCCGCCTCGGCCTCCCAAAGTGCTGGGATTACAGGCTTGAGCCACCGCGCCCGGCCGCAAAGGTTTTTAAACAGACTCTCATTTAATTTTCACAGCCATCTCTAGAGTAGGTACTATTATCTATTATTACTATTATTTTGAGATGGAGTTTCACTCTGCCGCCAAGCTGGAGTGCAGTGTGGCGCAATCTCAGCTCACTGCAACCTTTGCCTCCCGGGTTCAAGGAATTATCTTGCCTCAGCCTCCTGAGTAACTGGGACTAGCCACTATACCCGGCTAATTTTTGTATTTTTAGTAAAGACAGGGGTTTTACCATGTTGGCCAGGCTGATCTCCAACTCATGACCTCAGGTGATCCACCCACATTGGCCTCCCAAAGTGCTGGGATTACAGGCGTGAGCCACCGCGCCTGGACTGTTATTATTATTATTATTATTATTATTATTGTCATTTTTACAGAGGAGAAAGCAGGAGCACCAAGAGGTAGGATAATTTGCTGGAAGACACACATAGCTTAGAAAGGGAAGCCGGGAGATAAGGGGAACAGCCCATTGCTCAGCCAAAATACTTGGCCAAGATCACATCTCTGATACCAGGAATGATATAACCTTTATTAACTGTTTACCATGTACCAGGCACTAAGTTCAGTGATTTCTAAAGACATCATGTAATCCTCACAGCAACCATATGTGGGTCTGCTGTCATCTTGATTTGAGAGAGGCTGAAACTGAGGCTCAGAACAGGTACCTAGCTCAAATCTTACTAGAGAATTGGGAAAGTGCAGATTCAAACCCAGGTCTTCCGACTGCGGGTTCCTAGTGGCCCCAGCCCCCGCTCCACTATATCAGCCTCTGCCAGGAAGCAAGCCGCTAACTGCGGACTTTCGTCGCTGGGGTTTCGAGCCCAGGACACACCTGTACAGACCCCCCGCTAGCCCCGCCCCTTTCCCGGAGGAGACGTCCCCTCCACCAATCAGCGGCGCCGTGGGCGGGCCGCGGGCGCGCACGCTCCGGGCCCGCAGTTGAAGTGGCGAGAGCGCTCAGAGAAGCGACGCATAGCAGGCGGGGACGGAGCGGGTGCCTCAGTGTCCTTCCCCTCCCCTCTCCTGGCCTCGCCGTCCTCTCCCCGCAGCCGGACCGGAACTATGTGATCCCGGAAGTTCCGGGGCCTTTGCTGTGTGGGATAAACAGTAATGGCGGAGGCTGCAGCTCCCGGAACAACAGCCACAACATCAGGAGCAGGAGCGGCAGCGGCGGCGGCGGCAGCAGCCTCCCCCACCCCGATCCCCACAGTCACCGCCCCGTCCCTGGGGGCGGGCGGAGGGGGCGGCGGCAGCGACGGCAGCGGCGGCGGCTGGACTAAACAGGTCACCTGCAGGTAGGACGTTGCGCGGCGGAGCGCCGGCCGCGGGGAGGGGGCCGCGGGCCGAGCCTGCGGCGCGGGAGGAGGGAGAGCGGCCGGCCGGCGGCGTGAGGCGCGGGAGGGCGGGGACCGGCGTTGTCTCGACCTCTGCAGCCCTCGCGGCCGCCGCCGCCGCCGCCGCGTTCCCCCAGTCACTGCGTCAACCCCCGCTGGGCCGCGGAGACCTCAGCGCTGTCCGCGGAGGCCTGGCGGTGCGCGATTGCTGCGGAGCCGCGGGACTGCACCGCCGCTTACCCTTCCCTGAGCGCTGCCTGAGCTGGCTGCGAGTGCATCGGAGAGAGGTGGGCTGGCTCCTCCCCTGCCGCTGGAAGGATGCCCCCGCCGCTGCCTCCGGCTCCCGGGGCTCGGGAGGTGGGCTCTTCCAGCCGGTCTCCCAGCGATCCTCTCCGGGCCTAGATACCCCGCCGAGGGCCCCAGCGAGCTTGCCTGGCTCCCGGCCCTCTTCTTCCTCCGTGCCATCCGTTTGTAACGTCTTTCCACGTCCCTCGGTCCCTCCGCCCCCCATCCTCCGCCCAACTGTGAGAAGAAGCTTTTGTATTTCTTCTTTGTTTGTTTGTCGAGGTTGGCGGTGCGAGCTTTGTCTTAGAAGCAGGCGTTCGGGGGCCGGGGTCGTCTTCTCCACCCGTGGGTTTTTGAGCTGCAGATTATTACCCTCCCCCAGCACTGTGTTCCTCTTTTGAAATTTACGCATCTTCTGAAGGGCGTGAAAGGGCTCTTCGCTCCCGGAAGAGAGAGGTTTGGTTTTGGTTTGATATGCGAGACTTAAATATTAGAAAAATTAAGGGATGGCGGTTGTATGGATGTGTACGCTTGTAAAAAAAAACTAGCTCTACGCAGAAGAGGGCATTTAATTGTACGTTTTTTATATTCCAGTTTTTAAATAGTGATCAGTAGCGACTGTAAGCTTTTCATTTTCTATCAGTTGAATAAATCAGCTGAAATGCCGGTTTTCACCTAGGTGGTGTAATTTAAATGCAAGTATGTAAAAATGATTCCTAATAAGAACTTGTAGTATTAAGGGTGAAATTTGAAACCTTCCCAGTCTTTGCTGGGATACATTTATCCTGGCGACCTTTGAAGCTCTCTCAGCCTTTGATATGATACATTTGAGGTGTGAAAAATAAGCTTAATTATTTTACATAATGGGATGTAGAAAGCAGAAACGCAATTTTAGATCACTTGTCTTATTCATCGGTGGATTGTAAAAATGGAATATTGCAAGGAATGATGATTTTAAAGTTTCTACTCATGGAGCAAATTATTTGAGTATCTGTTTCCCTTTTACAATGCTACAGTTGATTTATATGTGCTAGTTACGTCTTTTTAAAATTGAAGCCGGCCTGTCCGGGTGGCTAGGTCGGCGGTGGCTCACGCCTGTAATCCCTGCATTTGGAGAGGCAGAGGCGGATCTCCTGAGGTCAGGAGTTTGAGACCAGTCTGGCCAACAGGGTGAAATCCTGTCTCTACTAAGAATATGAAAATTAGGCCGGGAACGGTGGCTCACACTTGTAATCCCAGCACTTTGGGAGGCCAAGGCAGGTAGATCACGAAGTGAGAAGTTCAAGACCAGCCTGGCCAGGATGGTGAAACCCCGTCTCTACTAAAAATACAAAAAACGTTAGCCGGGCGTGGTATCAGGCCCCTGTAATCTCAGCTACTCGGGAGGCGGAGGCAGGGAGTTGCTTGAACCCAGGAGGCGGAGGTTGCGGTGACCCGAGATCACACCACTTCACTCCAGCCTGGGCGAAAGTGAAACTCTGCGAAAAAAAAAAAAAAGACCTTAGATTTACCAGTTTTTGGGGTTTTTTTGTATAGCTTTTGCTTGAGACTTTTGTTGTTGTTGTGCAGATTACTTGATAGGTCTGGGATTTTAGTGTTTGACATTGTTTTCGGTTGTTCTAGGTACCAACATGATCTCTTAGTAAAAACTATATTCTCATTTGGATAGAGGAATGTCAACTATGAGCTTTTTTTTTTTTTTTTTGAGACAGTCCCCCTCTTGTTGCCCAGGTTGGTGTGCAAAGGTGTGCTCTCTACTCACCACAACCCCTGCCTCCCAGGTTTTATTGATTCTCCTGCCTCAGTCTCTGGGATTACAGATGCCTCAGTAGCTGGGATTACAGGCATGCACCACCACACCCGGCTAATTTTGTGTTTTTAGTAGAGGGCTTTCTCCATGTTGGTCAGGCTGGTCTTGAACTCCCGACCTCAGGTGATCTGCCCCCCCCTTGACCTCCCAAAGTGCTGGGATTACAGGCGTGAGCCACTGCCCCCGGCCTATGATCTGTATTGTACACTTTGAGCTCTCTGAGAAGAGCAGGGCCCTATTTTATCTGCAGGACTTTCCTCAGTTCCTGGCATAGAGCAGATACTCAGTAAATGCTTGAATGATGTTGATAAAGCCATACTTAGAATTACCCACTTTAACAGGAACTTTGTAAGATTCTTCTCCTTTCATTTAAAAAAAAAATTGTAAATTACTAAAGACAAAGTACTTAATAGAACACATGTGTATCTTTGTTGTTTTCTTTCTTTTTTTTTTTTTTTGGGACGGAATCTCGCTCTGTTTCCCAGGCTGGAGTGCAGTGGTTGTTTTCTTTCTTTCTTTCTTTTTTTGGGACGGAATCGTGCTCCGTTGCCCAGGCTGGAATGCAGTGGCAAGATCTCGGCCCACTGCAACCTCTGCCTCCCGAGTTCAAGCGATTCTTCTGCCTCAGCCTCCTGAGTAGCTGGGATTATGCCCGGCCACATGTGTGTCTTTCTGGAACTTGACCTTGTTCAGTCATTCAGTAAGTAAACATTGCACGCCAGCAATGGGAGACACAATATTAGGTGCTCAAGAGAGTGCAGACGTGTATACTATATTATAAATAAACATTTTCAATGTTTTCTAGGTAAACGTCCCCTAAAGAGAATCAGGTAGAGGTGTGGTTTAGTGTTTGTGCTGATTTCTCCCTATAGCACATCCCTCCTGTATCTAGGAATTTGACTAAAGCTGTTTTCTTCACTTAGGGTGTAATCCTCTTAAGTTAGTTTTGATTAGAATGTTTTTAATTGCTCAGAATCACCTGTATTTTCTTACTGGTTACATTTTTTCTGATGTTTCTCCCGAGGTTTTCATTGTGTTTTACTTCTGCTGCTTAAGTAAAACCTAAGAATACCTTTCTTCAGAAACTGTGTTATGCTGCCACCACCAGGCTGTTTTTCGTATCTTTTATTACAGGAATACTAAGAAATAGAAATATGCTCATTGCATCTGCTACCTTGAGTTACCTTGAGTGTGTGCAGTTAGAACAGTTAATACTTAAAGAGAAGTTGTAATTTGAATTTAGACCCCGCTTTATTAGAGTGCTTCTGTAATGGTAGATGAGTGTTCTGGTAGTTGAAATAATACACAAAAATCGAAGGTTTTTTGATTTTTATTTTTTGAGATAGGGTTTCTCTCTGTCCCCTAGGCTGGAGTGCAATGGCAGTGTCTTGGCTCATTGCAGCCTCCACCTCCCAGGCTCAAGCAATCAAGCAATCCTCCCGCCTGAACCTCCCCAGTAGCTGGAATTACAGGCACATGCCACCACCCCGGCTAATATTTGCATTTTTGGTAGAGACAGGGTTTCACCCTGTTGCCTAGGCTGGTCTTGAACTCCTAAGCTCGAGTGTGTTTCACCCGCCTTGGCCTCCCAAAGTGCTGGAATTACAGGTGTGAACCACCATGCTCGGTCTTGAAAGTTGTTCTTTTTTTTGAGACAGAGTCTCTCTCTGTAGCCGAAGCTGGAGTGCAGTGGCATGATCTCGGCTCACTACAACCTCTGCCTCCTGGGTTCAAGCAATTCTGGTGCCTCAGCCTCCTGAGGAGCTGGGATTACAGGTGCGTGCCATCACGCCCGGCTAATTATTTTTATGTTTAGTAGAGATGGGGTTTCACCATGTTGCCCAGGCTGGTCTTGAATTCCTGACCTCAGGTGATCCACCCGCCTCGGCCTCCCGAAGTCCTGGGATTACAGGAATGAGCCACCGTACCTGGTCTCAAAAGTTTTGAAAAATGTGGTTAACATAACTTAAAAATCGGCTGGGCATGGTGGCTCACGCCTATAATTCCAGCACTTTGGGAGGCCAAGGCAGGCGGGTCACTTGAGGTCAGGAGTTCGAGATCAACCTGGCCAACATGATGAAACCTCGTCTCTACTAAAAATACAAAAATTAGCTGGGCGTGGTGGCGGGCGCCTGTAATTGCAGCCATTCTGGAGGCTGAGGTAGGAGAATTGCTTGATCCCAGGAGGCGGAGGTTGCAGTGAGCCAAGACTGTGCCACTGCACTCCCGCCTGGGTGACAGAGCGAGACTTCATCTCAAAAAAAAAAAAGAAAGAAGAAAGAAAGAAGGAAATCCTTCTAGAAATTCTTTATCTGAGTGCTGTGATGTCCATAGTGAAATTTATTACTTGGAAACTACCTAGTGATTGTGAGAGGAAATAAGTAATAAATATTTAGATGGTATTAAAAGGTTATGCAGCTGGGAAAGAAAAATTAATTTGCTATTGGTACCGTGATTCACCATCACATCTAGCTGTCTTCTACAGCCTTTTATTCTTTTTTTTTGAGACGGAGTCTCAGTGGCATGATCTTGGCTCACTGCAACCTCTGGGCCCCCCACCCACCGCGGGTTCAAGCAATTCTCCTGCCTCAGCCTCCCGAGTAGCTGGGACTACAGGTGCGTGCCACCATGCCTGGCTAATTTTTTGGTTTTTTGTATTTTTAGTAGAGACAGGGTTTCACAGTGTTAGCCAGGATGGTCTCGATCTCCTGACGTCGTGATCCACTTCCCTCAGCCTCCCAAGGTGCTGGGATTACAGGTGTGAGCCACCATGCCCGGCCTAATTTTTGTATTTTTAGTAGGTAGAGGGTTTCACCATGTTGGCCAGGCTGGTTTTGAACACCTGACCTCTGGTGATCTACCCGCCTCAGCCTCCCAAAGTGCTGGGATTATAGGTGTGAGCCTCGGGGCCCACCCTACAGCCTTTTATTCTTTCTTTTTTCTTTCTTTTTTTTTTTTTTTTTTATTTCCCAATCTCAGATGATCCGCCCAATTTAGCCTTCCAAAGTGCTGGGAATACAGGCGTGAGCCACCATACCGGGCTATATAGCCTTTTATTCTATTTACTTTTTTTTTGTTTTATGATAGGGTGTTGCCCAGACTGGCCTTGAACTCCTGGCCTGGCCTCAAGCTATCCACCCACCTCAGCCTCCAGAGTAGCTGGAATTACAGGCATGAGCCACCACCCCGGCTCTTCTACCTTTTTCTTTTTCTTCTCTCTCTGTCTTTTTTTAATCTAAGATGGAGTTTTGCTCTTGTTGCCCAGGCTAGAGTGCAGTGGTACAATATTGGCTCAGTGCAGTCTCAGCTCGCTGCAGCCGCTGCCTCCTGGGTTCAAGTGATTCTCCTCTCAGGCTCCTGAGTAGCTGGGATTACAGGCTTGTGTCACCACGCTCAGCTAATTTTGTATTTTTAGTAGGAACGGGTTTCACCATGTTGGTCAGGCTGGTCTCGAACTCCCAACCTCAGGTGATCCACCTGCCTTGGCCTCCCAAAGTGCTGGGATTACGGGCGGGAGCCACCGCGCCCAGCCTTCTACCTTTATCTGACAAGTACATATTATGTGCACAGATAGTAGGAGATAATAGGGGGAATAAACCAGTCTTTACCCATCAGGAATTTATAATCTAGTTTGATAAACAGTGTACTCACTCATTAAAAGTTAAATATCAAAGTAAGAAATGTCACTGCAGATGAATTGATTAAATGCCATATCTATAATTTATAGAAATTCCTAAAGAGGTTGTTAAGATGCCTAGAGATACTCTGAGGGTGCTGTATGGTTCTCTTGTACCCTTACAGGGTAACTTGGCAGTTTGTTTTCTATCTTGGAGGCCACTATTAGGTTTCTAAGAGGCACAGCAGTAGGGGGATTCTAGTAAATTTTGTCTTTATTACTGGACAGTGTCTCTCATGGAGTCAGTCTGCACGGTGGAAGGAACTTCAGAAATAATATATGGCCCAGGCTTTCACCAAAGGCAAACTCAACTTGGGTAGTGACATTAAGGTGAATTTGGATGATGGTTTTTTTTTTTGGTGGTGTCATTTAAAAACAAGACACCTACTTATATTCATTGGGTTTTGTTTGGAGGAGAAATTCTTTGACGTAGACTATCTTTTTTTTTTTCTTTTTCTCTCTTTTTGAGGTGGAGTCTCTCTCTGTTGCCCAGGCTGGAGTGCAGTGGCTCAGTGGCGCCATCTCAAGCCCAGGAATCTGAGACCTGCCTATGCAACATAGCGAGACCCCCAGCTCTACAAAAAATTAAATTTGAGAGTTACTTGTTTAACATCCATAGATAATACATGTAGACATTTCTGAACTAGGAAGACAGAAAAGCCCTACCCAATTTTCTTTTTAAGGTGGAGTCTCACTGTGTTGCCCAGGCTGGAGTGTAGTGGCAGGCTCTTGGCTCACTGCAACCTCCGCCTCCCGGGTTCAAGCGATTCCCCTGCCTCAGCCTCCCGAGTAGTTGGGATTATAGGCGCCTGCACCACGCCCGGCTAATTTTTTTATTTTTAGTAGAGATAGTGTTTCACCATGTTAGTCAGAATGGTCTTGATCTCCTGACCTCGTGATCTGTCCACCTCAGCCTCCCAAAGGTGCTGGGATTGCAGACATGAGGCAGCGAGCCCGGCCCTTTCTTTGTGTTTATTTCGTGTGTTTATGTATTTGATGGTTGAATATATTAGCCATGAATACTAATTGGTTTTAATCTTTTCAAGGATTGGTTTTAATCTAGTTTTGTGGTCCTTTGTCTCACAGGTATTTTATGCATGGGGTTTGTAAGGAAGGAGACAACTGTCGCTACTCGCATGACCTCTCTGACAGTCCGTATAGTGTAGTGTGCAAGTATTTTCAGCGAGGGTACTGTATTTATGGAGACCGCTGCAGGTAAGAATGTTTATAAATTTGTTCAGGGGTGGGTTGGAGGAAAAATGTAAAAGACGTAATTCTGATAGCTTTATATGTCATTGATTAAAAATAATGCTTTGAAAATGACTCTTGACTGGGCAGTGGCTCATGCCTATAATCCCAGCACTTTGGCAGGCTGAGGTAGGAGGATTGCTTGAGCTTGGAAGTTTGAGACCAGCCTGGGTAACCTAGTGAGACCTCGTGTCTACAAAATATAGAAAAATTAGCTGGGCATGGTGGTGTGCATCTGTAATCCCAGCTACTTCGGAGGCTGAAGCAGGAGAATTGCATGAACCCGGGAGATGGAGGCTGCAGTGAGTCAAGAGCCTGCCACTACACTCCAGCCTGGGCAACACAGTGAGACTCCACCTTAAAAAGAAAATTGGGTAGGGCTTTTCTGTCTTCCTAGTTCAGAAATGTCTTAGGTGTATTATCTATGGATGTTAAACAAGTAACCCTCAAATTTAATTTTTTGTAGAGATGGGGGTCTCGCTATGTTGCATGGGCTGGTCTCAGATTCCTGGGCTCAAACAATCTTCCTGCCTTGGCCTCGGGAAAAGTGTTGGGATTACAGACATGAGCCACGGAACCTGATCCACCCCCAAATTGAGTAACTTAAAACAGTGAACATTTATTAACTCAGTTTCTGGGGTTGTGGATTCTGAGTGCCTTAGCTGGATGGTTCTAGCTCAGAGACTCTTAAGAGATGGTAGTCAAAATTTTAACAAGGGTAGTAGTCATCTGAAGACTTGATGGGGACTCCAGGATATATATATATATATATTTTTTTTTTTTTTTTCTTTCTTTCTTTTTTTTTTGTGAGACAGAGTCTCGTTCCTCTGTCGCCCAGGCTGGAGTGCAGTGGCAAGATCTGGGCTCACTGCAACCTCTGCCTCCCAGATTCAAGCAATTCTCCTGCCGCAGTTTCCCGAGTAGATGGGATTACAGCTGTGTGCCACCATGACCGGCTAATTTTTTATATTTTTGGTAGTGACAGGGTTTCATCATGTTGGCCAGGCTAGTCTCAAACTGCTGACCTCAAGTGATCTGCCCACCTCGGCTTCCCAAAGTGCTGGGATTACAGGCATGAGCCACGATGCCCAGCCAGGATTGTTTTTTGTTTGTTTGGTTTGGTTTTTTGTTTGTTTGGTTTGTTTTGTTTAAGACAGAGTCTTGCTCTTGTCACCCAGGCTGGAGTGCAATGGCACGATCTCAGCTCACTGCAACCTCTGCCTCCCAGGTTCAAACAATTCTCCTGCCTCAGCCTCCCGAGTAGCTGGGATTACAGGCATGCACTGCCCCGCCCAGCTAATTTTTGTATTTTTAGTAGGGACAGGGTTTTCACCTTGTTGAAAGGATGGTCTCAATCTCCTGACCAGCCCACACCAGCCTCCCAGAGTGCTGGGATTATAGGCATGAGCCATCACGCCCAGCCCACACACCCCACTAACTTTTGTATTTTTAGTAGAGAGGGGGTTTTACCATGTTGTTGGCCAGGCTGGTCTCAACACTTGCGCTCAGGCAGTCTGCCTGCCTGCCTCTGCCTCCCAAAGTGCTGGGATTAAGGCCTGAGCCACCATGCCTGGCCCACATGGGCCTTTTCATAGGGATGCTTTAGTGTCCTTGCTGCTTGGCAGCTAGCTTTCCCTAGAGCAAACAATTTAACAAAGGAGACACCACAATGCCTTTTATGACCTAGTGTCGGGAGTCATGTAGTGTCACTTCCACTGATTCTGGACTAAGTCCAGCCCACATGTAAAGGGAGAGGATTGGGCTCCAACTTTTGAAGGGAGACATGTCAAAGAGTTTTGCACATACTTTAAACCACTACCCTCGGTAAGACTTGACAGTGTTATAGTCAATGTTTTTTTGTTGTTGTTGAGATGGGTCTGGCTCTGTCGCCCAGGCTGGAGTGCAGTGGCGCGATCTCAACTCACTGCAACCTCCGCCCCCTGGGTTCATGCCATTCTCCTGCCTCAGCCTCCCGAGTAACTGGGACTGCAGGCGCCCGCCACCATGCCTGTCTAATTTTTTGTGGTTTTGGTAGAGGTGGAGTTTCAACGTGTTAGCCAGGATGGTCTCGATCTCCTGACCTCGTGATCCGCCCATTTCAGCGTCCCAAAGGACTGGGATTACAGGCATGAGCCACCGCGCCTGGTGTCATAGTCAATTCTACTGTCATTATCAGAAAATCTAGTGTGAGTCACTGGGTTCAAATGATTAGAGTTCAGAACCTGACATTATTGATGGGGTGGGATATTAATATTAAGTCATCCCACATCTGTTTATTAGAGAGTCCAGTCAAGATGGGGGTGAAGAGAAGATCTTTTTCAAATGACTGTAGGATTTCAGAAGTTGATCCCATGAAAACTTTATTTAGTTGTTATTCATTTTGCCCTCTGCTAATTTGTCATTAGAGTATTGCTGAAAAGGGGGAAAATGACACAGTGACATTATTCTCAAACTCTCCACCAGGTATGTCTTTTTTTTTTTTTTTTTTTTTTTGATACAGAGTCTTACTCTGTCGCCAGGCTGGAGTGCTGTGGCATGATCTTGACTCACCGCAACCTCCGACTCCCTGGTTCAAGCAATTCTCCTGCCTCAGCCTCCCGAGTAGCTGGGATTACAGGCATGCGCCACCACACCCAGCTAATTTTTGCATTTTTAGTAGAGATAGTTTCGCTATGTCAGCCAGGCTGGTCTTGAACTCCTGACCTCAGGTGATCCACCTGCCTTGGCCTCCCAAAGTGTTGGCGTGAGCTACGGCGCCCGGCCTCTCCACTAGACATGTCTTCTGCAGTCCCACTATAAAAGGCAGAAAAAGTAGTGAGAACTTCACCCTACAGTGATGAATGGGGAATCTTTGTGGTGGTACAGTCTCTGCAGGTATTGAGGCTAATTGTAAGGGAGCTGTGTTCCTTGAACTGGGTTCCAGTCTTTTGAGAGTTACTGCCAACTGTTACTGGGGCAGGAGGAGTTGAATATTGATGAGAGTGAAGAATCCAACCTCCCAAGCAGAGGGATGAGAATAGACTTTGAGATAGAATCAGAAGGCTATAGTTAATTAGCATTTGGTCCCTATTTCAGAAGAAGTGCTCATCTGAATGGACTGTGTGGATGAGTGAATGGAAAAATTGAAGGTTAAATTGAAGACATCTGTGCTAAGCCCTAGGCTTTGCATATTAACCAGCTTATTTTTTCAGGCAACTTTGCCAGCCCCAAATAGTTTTGAGACCAGAAGAAATTAGGTAGGTTCCCTATTTTGGTGAGCCTCTGATGTTGACGCAGATGCAAATGGCTCAACTTAAAAGTTGAAAGGGACTAGGCACGGTGGCTCACACCTGTAATCCGCGCACTTTGGGAGGCTGAGGCGGTTGGATCACTTGAGGTCAGGATTTCAAGACCAGCCTAGCCAACATGGTTAAACCCTGTCTCTACTGAAAGTACAAATATTAGCTGGGTATGGTGGCATGTGCCAGGAATCCCAGCTATTTGGGAGGCTGAGGTGGGAGAATCACTTGAACCCCGGAAGGTGGAGTTTGCAGTGAATCTAGATCTAGGCAACAGAATGAGACTTCATCTTAAAAAAGGGCGGGGGGGGGGCGGCTGGGCATGGTGGATCACGCCTTTAATCCCAGCACTTTGGGAGGCTGAGGCAAGTGGATCACCTGAGATGGGTAGTTCGAAACCAGCCTGACCAACATGGAAAACCGCGTCTCTACCAAAAATACAAAATTACCCAGGCATGGTGGCGCATGCCTGTAATCCCAGCTACTTTGGAAGCTGAGGCAGGAGAATCACTTAAACCTGTGAGGCGGATGTTGTGGTGAGCCAAGATCGTGCCATTGCGGTCCAGCCTGGGCAACAAGAGTGAAACTCCGTCTCAAAAAAAAAAAAAAAAGCTGAAAGGAACCTTAATTGTTTTTTTTGTTTGTTTCTTTCTTTGTTTTGAGATCGGGTCTTGCTCCCTTGCCCAGGTTAGAGTGCGATGATGTGAACATGACTCACTGCAACCACCACCTTTGGCTAAGTTTTTTGTTTTGTTTGTAGAGACAGGGTCTCCCTATCTCACCCAGGTTGGTGTCAAACTCCTGGCCTCAACTGATCCTCCCACCCTTGCCTCCCAATATGCCGGGATCATAGGTGTGAACCCACTGGGCCTCCTGACCTCTTAGTTTTCTTTTTAATAAGGATGTAGCTGCCTCTTTTTTTTTTTTTTTTTTTTTTTTTTTGAGACAGAGTCTCGCTCTGTTGCCCAGGCTGGAGTGCTGTGGCGCGATCTCAGCTCACTGCAAGCTCCACCTCCCGGGTTCACACCATCCTCCTGCCTCAGCCTCCCGAGTAGCTGGGACTACAGGCACACGCCTCCATGCCCAGCTAATTTTTTGTATTTTTAGTAGAGATGGCGTTTCACCGTGTTAGCCAGGATGGACTCCTCCTGACCTTGTGATCCCCTTGTCTTGGCCTCCCAAAGTACTGAGATTACAGGTGTGAGCCACCGCACCCGGCCATAGCTGCCTCTTTTCTAAAACTCTTTAAAGGATGAGCCAGAATTGAGCTGGGTTTAGATCTCATAGCATAAAGTGAAAGAATGTAGAGAAACTATAGTAGTAGTCTACTTGAAAGTTTGGTGATAATTGTTGATTACAAGCTGATATAGGTGATTATTAAAAGATTGATTATGGACTAGCTAAATAAGGAATCTTAAAGAGAGGCTTGCTCTGTGATCTTGTTTTCCTATTAAAATTATATCTAGGAACTTAAACCTACTCCTTACTCTTTTTTTTTTTTTTTTTTTTTTTTGAGACGGAGTCTCACTCTGTCGCCAGGCTGGAGTGCAGTGGTGTGATCTCAGCTCATTTCAGTCTCCGCTTCCTGGGTTCAAGCGATTCCCCGACCTCAGCCTCCTGAGTAGCTGGGACTACAGGCGCCCACCACCATTCCCAGCTAAATTTTTTTGTATTTTAGTAAAGACAGGGTTTCACCATGCTGGCCAGGATGGTCTCGATCTCCTGACCTGGTGACATCCACCCGCCTTGACCTCCCAAAGGGCTGGGATTACAGGCATGAGCCACCATGCCTGGCCACCTACTTCTTACTCTTAGTGTTGGGATCCTTTTATGTAACTTGCTCAATGCCCAGGGATTTCCCTCTTCATAGAGGGAGTAGATCATTGATAATGAAGGATAGCATCGTAGCCACAGCAGTTCAGAGGATTTTCTGCATCAGTGTTTTGTAATGATGGTGCTGTTGTTTAGTGAGGCCAGTTCTTTGTTGCTGTTTTGGGACTGTTCTTTGGGACTGTTTTGCATATTGCAGATACCTAGTATTCTCCCAGAATGCCATTAGAACTCCCAGTCTTTGTTTCTGGACACCCTCTGGGGAAAGGGGCGATATTGGCTTGGTTGACTTCTTTCTTTTTTTTAAGACAGTCTCGCTGTGTCGCCCAGACTGGAGTGTAGTGGTCTTTTTTTTTTTTTTAAACAGTCTTGCTATGTCGCCCAGACTAGAGTGTAGTGGCACAGTGTCACAACCTCCACCTTCCTCCTCAGCCTCCCAAGTAGATGGGATTACAGGCATGTGCCACCAGGCCTGGCTAAATTTTGTATTTTCAGTAGAGATGGGGTTTCAATATGTTGGCCAGGCTGGTCTCGAACTCCTGCCCTCAAGTGATCTGCCTGCCTTGGCCTCCCAAAGTGCTGGGAATTACAGGTGTGAACTACTGTGCCTGGGCTGGCTTAGCTGACTTCTTGTTTGGAGTTTTGACTTTTGGACCAGCTGAAGAATCTGATACTTTAAAATACTAAAGGCCACAGAAGCAATGGGGTGGGGGTTGTAAACCAGCTGGGGAAAGAGAGGGCGTCTTCTCTCGCAGAGACAGAAAAATTGATTAAACTTCCTTACACATTTATACTAGGCTGGGCGGGGCAGATCACTTGAACCCAGGAGACCAATGCAAAAACCCC
Source organism: Macaca fascicularis (assembly GCF_037993035.2). NCBI lineage: Eukaryota > Metazoa > Chordata > Mammalia > Primates > Cercopithecidae > Macaca > Macaca fascicularis. Next base: position 182,148,427 of record NC_088377.1, on the reverse strand, counting down.
CGTATTTACAAAATAAAAATTAGCTGCGTGTGGTGGTGTGTACCTGTGGTCCCGGCTGCTGGGGAGCCCAGGGAGGTTGAATGCAGTGAGTTGGGATCGTGCCACTGCACTCCAGTCTGGGTAACAGAGCGAGACCCTGTCTCAAAGAAAACAAAAGATAGAAAGTGTGTAAAAATAATTTTTTTAGGCCGGGCGTGGTGGCTCAAGCCTGTAATCCCAGCACTTTGGGAGGCCGAGACGGGCGGATCATGAGGTCAGGAGATCGAGACCATCCTGGCTAATATGGTGAAACCCCGTCTCTACTAAAATATACAAAAAACTAGCCGGGCGAAGTGGCGGGTGCCTGTAGTCCCAGCTACTCGGGAGGCTGAGGCAGGAGAATGGCATGAACCCGAGAGGAGGAGCTTGCAGTGAGCTGAGATCCGGCCACTGCACTCCAGCCTGGGTGACAGAGCAAGACTCCGTCTCAAAAAAAAAAAAAAAAAAAAAAATAATTTTTTTAAAAAAATTATCTTTTAAACCAGAGTTGTTTTGTTTGTTTGCCCACCACCATACCCAGCTAATTTTTGCATTTTTAGTAGAGATGGGGTTTCACCACATTGGCCAGGCTGGTCTCGAACTCCTGACCTCTGGTGAAAGTGCTGGGATTATAGGCGTGAGCCACCACGCCCGGCCAACTGCTTACTTTTGATTTTTTTCTTAGATATGAACATAGCAAGCCATTGAAACAGGAAGAAGCAACTGCTACAGAGCTAACTACAAAGTCATCCCTTGCTGCTTCCTCAAGTCTCTCATCGATAGTTGGACCACTTGTTGAAATGAATACAGGCGAAGCTGAGTCAAGAAATTCAAACTTTGCAACCGTAGGAGCAGGTTCAGAGGACTGGGTGAATGCTATTGAGTTTGTTCCTGGGCAACCCTACTGTGGCCGTAGTAAGTATTCTGAAGAAGAAAATAAGAGTTAGAGGGCTTGGATAGCAGTTCATCCATTTGCTTAGCTTTGACAACTTTCCCCTTTCTGATTCCATTCCTTTTTTAGTTTAATCTTAGTACAGTACTTTAATTTGGATTACCTAAGATTTACAGATAGAGTGAAGGAAACTTTGAATCCCAGTGAAATGAATTCAGAATGTTTTGAAAAACTGAATCCTCTCTTTAATGAGTACTTTTTGAAATTAAATTTCAATTACCCAAGACGTAGATAAAGAAGCAGTGTTTTTTGTTTTGTTTTGTTTTACAAGTCTAATCTTGGAAATACCAGCGTTATAAATCTGTAGCCCAGGCTAGAGTGCAGTGGCCGGATCTCAGCTCACTGCAAGCTCCGCCTCCCGGGTTCACGCCATTCTCCGGCCTCAGCCTCCCGAGTAGCTGGGACTACAGGCGCCCGCCGCCTCGCCCGGCTAGTTTTTTGTATTTCTTAGTAGAGACGGAGTTTCACCATGTTAGCCAGGATGGTCTCGATCTCCTGACCTCGTGATCCACCCGTCTCGGCCTCCCAAAGTGCTGGGATTACAGGCTTGAGCCACCGCGCCCGGCCAACATTCCTTTCTTTCAAGTGAAGAAATTAGTTCAGTAGACTGTTTTGGTATTTAATTGCAGTTTTATTTTCATTTTTTGAAGTTAGATTCTCAGTTCCCTTATAGTTCATGTATCTGCCTTATCGTTTGGACTTTTATCACCCTCTTACACATTTTCAGCTGCACCTTCCTGCACTGAAGCACCCCTGCAGGGCTCAGTGACCAAGGAAGAATCAGAGAAAGAGCAAACCGCCGTGGAGACGAAGAAGCAGCTGTGCCCCTATGCTGCAGTGGGAGAGTGCCGATACGGGGAGAACTGTGTGTATCTCCACGGAGATTCTTGTGACATGTGTGGGCTGCAGGTCCTGCATCCGATGGATGCTGCCCAGAGATCACAGCATATCAAAGTAAGTCTTTAGGGAGTGTGTGTGTGTTATTAGGTGTGATAATCATTATTTGCCTTTTCACAGCATGGTGGGTTTATTTCAGAGAAACATTTGATGAATTGAATGGTTATCAGTGAGTAGGGAAGTTTTCCTTCCTTGGGCTTCTTGGATGCTTTATCAAGAAGTCCAGTGAACAAAATTAACTGGGCATGGAGGCGTGTGTCTGTAGTCCCAGCTACTTGGGAGGTTGAGGCAAAAGAGAAAAAGAGGTCATACTTCCAGAACCTCAGACTATGGACTTCTAACATTTTTTTTCTCTTTTAAAAAATAATGTTTCTGAGATTCACGCTGAACATATTTAATCTTTTGAAAATGCACATTTCATTGGTTTTTAGAATATTTACAGAGATGTGCAATCATTGCCATTTTACAAATTTTAGGATACTTTGATCATCCTACACCCATTAGCAGTCACTCTTCGTTCCACCCTTCCTCCAGCTCCTGGCAATAACGAATGTGCTTTGTCTCTGGATTGGCCTATTGTGGACATTTCGTATAAATGGAATCCTGTAATGTGGTCCGTTGTGACTGGCTTCTTTCACTTAACATACTGATTTCAAGGTTCTCCGTGTGGTTGTGTGTATCTGTTCTTAGTTTTGATGGCTGAATTATTGTCATTGTATGACTAGACCACATTTGTTTTTCTATTCATGAGTTGATGAACACTTAGGTCATTTCCAGTTTTTGGCTATTATGAATAAGGCTGCTAGGAATATTGGTACATAGTTTTTTTGTGAAGATATGTTTTCAGTTCTCTTGGGTATATATACCTAGGAGTGGAATTGCTGGGTTACATAGGAACTCTATGCTTTATGTTTTGAGAAACTGCCATACTTTTCCATAGTGGCTTTAGGATTTTACATTTCCAGCAGCAATGTATGGGAGCCAGGGTAGGTTCAGAAGACAGTGTTATTACAAACTTTAAATTTATTGGAGCAAAGTTTGCTTCTAATCATTTCTATCTCTTTTAAATTTCCATCTGTTTAAATTTGGTTGTAGGGGGTGAGGCATGTTATGAGGTAGACATAATTTGATCCCCTTGTTTGTTTGTTTGAGACAGTCTTGCTTTGTCGCCCAGGCTGGAGTGTAGCAGCACAATCTCGGCTCACTGCAGCCTCCGCCTCCCTGGTTCAAGCCATTCTCCTGCCTCAGCCTCCCGAGTAGCTGGGACTACAGGCGTGCACCACCATGCCCAGCTAATTTTTGTATTTTTAGTAGAGACGGGGTTTTGCCATGTTGGCCAGGATGGTCTCAAACTCCTGACCTCGTGTGATCCACCCAACCTTGGACTTTATAAAATATGATGTCCACACAAAAATTGGTACATGAATGTTCTTGGCAGCATTATTTATAATAGCCCCAAAGTGGGCTAATCTAACCTAACCTAAGTGTTCATCAATCTGTCAAGCTGAGTAGTTGAAAAATCTCGAAGATGTTTTTCTTTAAAGGCACAAGAGAGTTACGTGCCTGTCACCCTTATTTTCTGACAGGTTTTAACTAGGGTCTTAACCTCATGTAGAAACCAGAAATAACAAACACTGTGGGAAGCTGTCTTTAATGTAGTTGAGCTCCAGGTTTGGGGCAGAGAAAATTGGGTAATTTTTCCATTCCCAAAGTTGAGTCTTCATAGTTTGATTTTCTAGTATTGTTAAGTACCGCCGCAAAACAAACAAACAAACAAAAAACCCAAAAAACACCACACCTGTGTTTACTAGTCAGCAAAGCTAATTTTTGTGTCACCTTGGGAACATTGTTTTTTCAGTTGACTGTTTGATTCTTTGAACGTGCATCATTAACTGTTGGTCAAGTTTTTCAGGATTCAATGACTCGATTCCACTTGTTCTCTCTCCACCTTCTCTAGTCGTGCATTGAGGCCCATGAGAAGGACATGGAGCTCTCATTTGCTGTGCAGCGCAGCAAGGACATGGTGTGTGGGATCTGCATGGAGGTGGTCTATGAGAAAGCCAACCCCAGCGAGCGCCGCTTCGGGATCCTCTCCAACTGCAACCACACCTACTGTCTCAAGTGCATTCGCAAGTGGAGGAGTGCTAAGCAATTTGAGAGCAAGATCATAAAGTGAGACTCCTCCCCAGTCTTCATTTGTGCTTTCTCTTTTGGGGAAGAATTTAGTAACTTGTGCCAACTTTCAACCAGATGGACCGCATTTAAATGCATGCATTTTATCTTGAAACTGGGATATTCTAATGGGGATTTCTTCTTTGTATTTCAGCTAGCTTCTAGGTTAGTTGGTCTATCTACCTACTTTTATTTGAATGAGGAAACCTTGTGTATCAGTTAGTAGAATCTTCGTGCTTTTTCTGAGGAGATTGTGTTTAATGGATTATTAGCCAGTTTAGGCTCAGTGAACAAACTGATCTAGCTCTGAATGTATGTTTCCTGACGTTTTACATTTTCCACTTTCCTATTCCATTCATTAAGCTAGCCAATAATCCACCATCCTTTAAAGATTGTTCTCATAACTGAACAAAAACCACATAATCTAAACAGAGCAAAGCTACAAGAAATAAATTTATTTAAACGAAAGAAAAAGGAGTCTGTGTGAAATGTCTTCTTTTGTTTTTGTTTTTTACCTAAGTTATATTAAAAAAAAAACGAACTGGCTAGCCGTTGAGTTGGATTTATAAAGGAGGTTGTTTTGCTTGAAAGAAATGGTCAGTTGTGTGACAGTATGTGGAACCCTTTCAGGAAATGCCCACGTGCCTTTCAGTTAAGTCTTTAAGTCTGGAGGCGACACACCAGGGTGTGTCCTTGAAGAGTGGGCCTGTGAAAGGGGAATTTGCATTGCAGCCTGTTCATTGTTTCCCAGGTCCTGCCCAGAATGCCGGATCACATCTAACTTTGTCATTCCAAGTGAGTACTGGGTGGAGGAGAAAGAAGAGAAGCAGAAACTCATTCTGAAATACAAGGAGGCAATGAGGTATGAGCACTGCAGCCTTTTCTCAAGCGAAGAGCCCAACAGAGCTTGGGTTCACTTTGAAAAGAATGGTGCTGCATTATACACTCCTACCTCCTTCCTACCCTTCTTTGACTTCCCAGGAGAGTTTATTTTGTCACCCTGATAACACTTACCCAGTACGTATCTTGCTATAACACAGTCCTTGGGGTCCATACCAAGGGACTGTGTTATAAAGAGGTCTCTATTGTTGACAAGGCCCCACGAGTGGGGTTCTACGTTATTCTGAATCCATGTCATAGCTGTCCTGTGTTCTTGTGTGTTGGCTTTCTAGAAGATTTTCTCTCTATGGCATCTGCTTGTACTAGAGCTATTAACCAGCATAGACTTGAACAGAGTTATCGGTTTCTAGTTAGTGTTTCTTGCATTGGCACACACATGTTCGTAAGAACACATCTTGGGGAGGGCTGTAAGCTGACATACTGGTTCTATCCCTACCTGTTTAAAGAAACCCCGGATGATAGTCAAATACAGACCTGAAATCCACTGTGAATAAGGGTTGCGATATTTTCCTTTCCAGCAACAAGGCGTGCAGGTATTTTGATGAAGGACGTGGGAGCTGCCCATTTGGAGGGAACTGTTTTTACAAGCATGCGTACCCTGATGGCCGTAGAGAGGAGCCACAGAGACAGAAAGTGGGAACATCAAGCAGATACCGGGTAACTCTCACTGTTTTTTTAAAAGAGGGGAAATTCCAAGGTATCAGTTGAGTCCTGCACATACTGGGGTAGGGGAAGGAAAAGGTTAACGCTCAGATCTGGGAGCGAAAGTGTAGAGTATTAAAGGAGGAAACAAACCTCAGAAGCCTGGGAGGGATAGGAAAGGAAAAAATGTGTTAAAGTTCTAGCCTAAACAATTTCCATCAAGTAACCATAGGGGAGGAAGTGGTAAATGGAAACCCTAACTGAGAAGTCTGGTTCGTCATGCCCTCTGGTGTGCTGGACGTTTTGCCTTATAAACAACAGGATAGAAGATACTGCTCGACAGTGCCATCCCTATCATGGCCTTGTTTTTTACAGGCCCAACGAAGGAACCACTTCTGGGAACTCATTGAGGAAAGAGAGAACAGCAACCCCTTTGACAACGATGAAGAAGAGGTTGTCACCTTTGAGCTGGGCGAGATGTTGCTTATGCTTTTGGCTGCAGGTGGGGACGACGACCTAACAGACTCTGAAGATGAGTGGGACTTGTTTCATGATGAGCTGGAAGATTTTTATGACTTGGATCTATAGCAACCTTGCGTGGCGTGTGAACTGGTCTGCTGACCCCAGACAGCAGCTGTGCCCTGTGGTGGTGCGGCAGGGCCTGTGTTCTCTCCTAGGCAGGCCTCTCAACTCCAGGTGCTGTCCTAAGAATTTTTACCCAGGGCCTGTCTTCTCAACCCCTCACCTTTCCCTGAGGAGTGTGTTGTTTTCCCTGTTGAAAAAAAGTTACAAAAATAAATCTTAAAGTTAGTTTTTTGTAACACAAATTTAACTGTCAGACAGTTAGTGTAGGTGTGTTGCGTCATCTGTTTTCAACCAGATTGCGTTTATGGACTTTTCACACACTCATTTTGAGGACCCCAGGTTCAAAAGTAAAAGCAGTGGCCCTGCTTTGGGGTCCAAGAATAGGAGTGATGGGTGAAGGGACCTAAGCTGGCCAATAGCCCTCTGCCCCAGACATGGGATGTGGATCCTTGAGGTTTCTGGTGAAATCTGCACATCTGTGTTTTTTTTTTTATCTGTTCCCTACCCTGTAATCCCTACCACGTGCACTTGTTCTGTGGTTTTGGTCTCTTGTTTAATTGCACACAAGTAATACTACTGGGTAACCAGAATCAGGGGTGAATGTGTTGAGATTTCTACTGTTTTGCATGATAGGAAAATTGAGAAAGAATACATATAAAAGATAGAGAGGCATAACATCAATGCAGAGTTGGAAGTTGACTCCCAAGGGCTGACATGGTGTGTGTGAGTGTGGGTGTGTGATAAGCTTCTCATCCCTGCATAGATGCAGTATTCTTAGCCTTAGTAGAAAAACTTGGTTTAGTGGTTTAAGCCTTGTGTGACGGATAGATCTTAAAGGGCAAAGCAGTATATTGGTAGTTGTCAATATAGCAGTGCTAGCTCTGTCTATATAAATAGAGAAATGGGGTTAGCCATAGAGGTTAAAACTACCTGGTTATCCCATATATTAACACAAACTGGGTCTTGGATACACAGTTGTATTTAATGTTTTACGATCTAGCCTTTCCAGTACAGGCACTTTCTGAGAAACCTTTGTCCTCATTTGGGGCATTTTGTTGTCGGGTTTTTAGTGTTTGTTTTTGTGAGTATCTGCCTCATTCCACCCCTGAGCTTTCAGGTAGACAGATGTGGTTCAAAACTCTGTTCTAAGGTGTTTATTGTAGTGGAGTAATGGGTTTGCAGTGATAAGTCATACTTTTCCACCGAAGGGGAGGGCTTGGGAGAATCCCTGAGACTAGCTAAAGTTAAGTTGTTGGAAGAATTCCTTGATTGGAAATTTTACCTTTGTGTTTTGTTGCTCTGTTTCCTGAAAGTAACTCGGGGATGCTCCTGGTGTGTCCATCTACTGCTTTGATTCCTTGGATCCCGCTCATTCTTTCACTTTAAGAAAAAACAAATAATTGTTGCAGAGGTCTCTGTATTTTGCAGCTGCCCTTTTGTAAGAAGCACTTTTCCCAAATAAAACAATTTAAAAAAAAAAGTTGGCTGTTCTGTGTAATGAGCTGTTTTGAAATGTGCCAATGTCAAAGAATAATGATTTTCTTTCACTCACTCTTCGATTGGTCTCTTGTCAGGTATTCGTGAGGATAGATAATTTGAGAAATGTGTGAGAGAGAGAAAGAGGAACCTTAACTAACCGGGGTCATCAAACAATTCTATACTTGAAAATGTTCAAGACTAACGCTGAGCCGCCTGATCAGCAAAAGGCACCAGCAATTTTCTGCCACCATGCACTTGTGGTTGAACTTGCTTCATGCCCTCAGATAACGGGGGAAGGTCATAACATAATTGTGTTTTGAAAGCTTGTTGTTCTGCATAATTATTTTGTGATTTTTTTTTTTTTTTTTTTTTTTTTTTTTTTTTTTTTTTTTTTGAGACAGAGTCTCGCTCTGTCTCCCAGGCTGGAGTGCAGTGGCCGGATCTCAGTTCACTGCAAGCTCCGCCTCCCGGGTCCACGCCATTCTCCTGCCTCAGCCTCCCGAGTAGCTGGGACTACAGGCGCCCGCCACCTCACCCGGCTAGTTTTTTTTGTATTTTTTAGTAGAGACGGGGTTTCACCGTGTTAGCCAGGATGGTCTCGATCTCCTGACCTCATGATCCACCTGTCTCGGCCTCCCAAAGTGCTGGAATTACAGGCTTGAGCCACCGCGCCCGGCCTATTTTGTGAATTTTTAAGGAGTTTTCATTATTGTGAATTTTTTGTGACTAAGAACCATTCTGCCACTCCCATGGAAGACTTCAGGTGACCTTTTTTCCACACTTATAAAAATAACTTCCTTGATATTAATATTTATATTAAGAATTTATGGCCGAGCATAGTAGCTCATGCCTGTAATCCCAGCACGTTGGGAGGCTGAGGCAGGCTGATCACGAGGTCAGGAGTTTGAGACCAGCCTGGCCAACATGGTGAAACCCCGTCTCTACTAAAAATACAAAAATAAGCTGGGTGTGGTGGTGCGTGCCTGTAATCCCAGCAACTCGGGAGGCTGAGGCAGGAGAATCACTTGAACCTGGGAGGTGGAAGTTTCAATGAGCCGAGATCGCACCATTGCACTTCAGCCTGGGCAATAGAGTGAGTGGGAGACTCCACCTCATAAAAAAAAAAAAGAAAGAAAGAATTTATACTATTGGGGCCGGGCGCGGTGATTCATGCCTGTAACCCCAGCACTTTGGGAGGTCAAGGCGGGCAGATCACGAGGTCAGGAGATCGAGACCATCCTGGCTAACACGGCGAAACCCCGTCTCTACTAAAAATACAAAAAATTAGCCGGGCGTAGTGGTGGGCACCTGTAGTCCCAGCTTACAGGCTGGCAGGCTGAGGCAGGAGAAAGGTGTGGGCCGAGATCATGCCACTGCACTCTAGCCTGGGCAAAAGAGCAAGACTCTGTCTCATAAAAAAAAAAAAAAGAATTTATGCTATTGTAAAATGTTTAACCATCTAGGAATCATTTCTGAGTGTGCTTACTGTAGTCATGACAATAACTGGAGATCCACTGAGTAGTTTGTTTCCGTAAGCTTGCAGTACAGCAGCTCCCTGGGGGAGTTAAGCCCACCCTCAGCTGTACTAATCAGGCTATTCTGGGGACCTGCAGAGGGATGGGGAAGAAAGAGCCTGAGAGATGGGTTGGTAGTGCTGGAGCTAGGAGGTGGAGAGCCTTGAGCATTTCTGGAAAGTAGGAAGAAGCACCCTGTTTGCATATCTGAATCTGCAACAGGGAGAGAAGGGTATGGCAAGGTCCAGGGAGTGGCAATCAGTCACTTCTGGGGTGTAGAGAAGTGTATGTTTAGAGCAACTTTTGTATCTTGGAAAAGGCAGTGGAAGCGTCTGTACTAGTCGGAGTAATCTGGAATGCAGATTGCCCCGCTCGCTGGATGCTTTGAAGAGTGAGTTCTCTTCTTCCCGCTAGTGTTAATTGCCTGTTGCAAAACAAGCTGAGGTGTAAGCATTGATGGATGGAATGTCTTACTTTCTCATTTGTGCAAAACTACAATTTCAACCTCTTCCCTGCCAATATACACAATAAATGACATCGCATCGTGCCAGTGATTTGGGAGAGAAGAGGCTTGGTATTGATAAAGGTAGTTGATAAAGGAGAAGAAAGAGCCTTGATATTGATAAGGTAGGTATTGAAATGGTAGTCACAGTACTGGCAACAGATTTCCAATCCTGCTTTGTGGGTTCATGGTTCCGTTGCAAGGCCCAGCTGACTTTCCTAGGCTGAAATGTGAGCAGAAGTGTCGTTTCTGGATGAAAGTTTAAGAGCCCACATGTGATCCTCTTTCCATGGCAACTAGTAAATTTTGAGAAGGTGACTGTTCAACCAGCCTGGGTCACCATGCTGGTATACTTAACTGGAACACTCAGTTAATCCATGAGGGACATGGAATGTGAGCAACTGATAAACCTTTGGGGTGAGAAGCCACTGAGCCAAACAGCCTGTCCTGTCTTGAAATCTTGTTTAAACTGTCATTGTATAAGGAAAATTAAGCAAAAGACTTTTTTTTTTTTTTTTTTTTTTTGAGACGGAGTCTCACTGTCACCGGGCTCGAGTGCAGTGGCACAATCTTGGCTCACTGCAGCCTCTACCCCTGGATTCAAGCGATTCTCCTGCCTCAGCCTCTTGAGTAGCTAGGCTACAAATGTGCGCCACCATGCCTAACTACTTTTTTTGTATTTTTAGTAGAGATGGGGTTTCACCATGTTGGCCAGGATGGTCTCCATCTCCTGACCTCATGATGCGCCTGCCTTGGCCTCCCAAAGTGCTGTAATTACAGGCATGAGCCACCTCGCCCAGCTGAGAAATAATTTTTAAAAACAGTAAGTCCTGTTACTGACGTACTTGTTCATCTGAAGTGGTTAATACAAACTCTCACGCAGTGGCTGTGTTTTATTACTTTTCAGTGTCCAGGACTTATTTCACAAACCTTTAAACAAGTTTACATTGTTGATAAAGGAAGTGCTCTGTTGCAAATTGTTTTAAGACACAGCTTATTTCTTTGTATTGAATGACAGGAAGAGATCTGTTGCTGGTAATAGAATATGCCTTAGATCTTACTTCCCCAGAACTGTCCTGGGCTCTTTGTTTAGTTCACTAGGTCTTTATCTCAGCCCCCTCATCAGTGTATAGAAGAAATAACACCACACAGTACCTGAGCAAATAAAAGCATTTTTAGGTTCTAGTGATAGGCTTCGCGCACACGTGTGTTTTTGAGATGGAGTCTCACTCTATCACCCCAGCTGGAGTACAGTGGCGCAGTTTTGGTTCACTGCAACCTCTGCCTCCTGGGTTCAAACGATTCTCCTGCCTTAGCCTCCTAAGTAGCTGGGACTATAGGTACATGCCATCACGCCCAGCTAATTTTTGTATTTTTCGTAGAGACAGGGTTTCGCCATATTTTGTTTGTTTTCTGAGACAGTCTTGCTCTGTCACCCAGGCTGGAGTGCAATGGCACAATCTCGGCTCACTGCAACCTCTGCCTCCTGGGTTCAAGCTATTCTGCCTCAGCTTCTCAAGTAGCTCAGATTATAGGCGCCAGCCACCACGCCTGGCTAATTTGTGTGTGTGGTTTTTTTTTTTTTTTTTTGAGGCGGAGTCTCCCTCTGAGCAAGAACAGAGAAAATTAAACATTAAGTAATGTTCTACCTCCTGTTTACCAGGCACTCTACTAGGAGATTTTTTTTTTTTTTTGAGACAGAATCTCGCTCTGTCACCCAGGCTGGAGTGCAGTGGCCGGATCTCAGCTCACTGCAAGCTCCGCCTCCCAGGTTTACGACATTCTCCTGCCTCAGCCTCCCGAGTAGCTGGGACTACAGGCGCCCGCCACCTCGCCCGGCTAGATTTTTGTATTTTTTAGTAGAGACGGGGTTTCACTGTGTTAGCCAGGATGGTCTTGATCTCCTGACCTTGTGATCCGCCCATCTCGGCCTCCCAAAGTGCTGGGATTACAGGCTTGAGCCACCGCGCCCGGCCTAACTTGTGTGTTTTTAGTAGAGGTGGGATTTCGCCATGTTGGCCAGGCAGATTTGCCTCCCAAAGTGCTGAGACTACAGGCACCACCACACCCGTCCTAAAACACTTAATGGATGACCTCTTTAGCAAAATGAAGGTATCCACATATTTTAGAGATAATTTGAGTCCTTGTGCATACAGGCACTGTACTACTGCTAGAGATGCTGTGAGCAGAACAAAGTTTGCAGAACAAGTGCTCATCAAACTAGCCCATGTGGTCCCTTCCACTTCCCAGGTCCTTTGTAGTTTGGTTGGTGCTGCGTGGCTAACTCACATCATGTGCTGTGTGCCCTCCTTGTCATTGTCTCTGTTTCATGGAGGTATTGGAAGCTGTGTGTTAAAGTGGCATAGTCAGAAGAGAGGAGGGATCCTGGATCTCTGTGTCATGGATAGAAGAAGAGCTCCCACCCCCAAAATCAAATTTTGTGTAAACAGATAAGTTGAGATTTGGGAGTTTTTTGTTTTGTTTTGCCAGTAGCCTAATATGAAATATCCTAATAAGGCAGTTGTGGCCCTTCATAAAACTGGTGACTGCTTTCCATAGGGGGCCTGGGCTAGTCTGGCCATGGAAAGCTCATTTGAATTGAGATCTGAATGGGAGAAAAGCTACCCTGCAGACAGAAGACATCCTGTGTTATAGCCTGAGGCAGGCAAAGGCAAGACATCCAACAGCTTTTCCTGGACATCACCATTAAGGACACTGGGTGGCCTACAGGGTGCATTCAACTTCCTGTGTTAGGTATAACTTTTACTTTCAGAAAAGTATATACGTGCAAGTCAGTAACATAACAATGTCAGTAACATTTACAGGAATAATGTTGGATTGCCTTAAAATATCAAAAACATTCTTCTACAATTTAATGCTTTAATAAACTGCGACACACTCACCTGATCATGACCTGCTGCAGTTGGAACCAGTCTCCAGCGCAGGGCTTCTCAGCCTTTAATGCGCAAATAAATGAGAGGAGGGGGTTCTTGTTAAAATGCAGATTCTGATTCATGGGTCTGGAATAGGCACAAGACACTTTTATTTCTTGAGACTGGGTTACTCTGTTACCCAGGCTGGAGTGTAGTGGCGCTGTCTTGGCTCACTGCAACCTCCACTTCCCGGGTTTCAGTGATTCTCCTGTCTCAGCCTCCCAAGTACCTGGGACTACGGGTGTGCATCACCACACCCAGCTAATTTTTGTATTTTTATTAGAGACGGGCTTCACCGTGTTGGCCAGAATGGCCTTGATCTCCTGACCTCGTGATCAGCCCGCCTTGGCCTCCCAAAGTGTTGGGATTACAGGCGTGAGCCACCGTGCCCAGCCACTTAAAAAAAAAAATTTAAACTTGGTTCCATAGGCCAAAACCAGTAAGAGCAAATCCTGCAGGCCAAATGCATGTAGAGGAATTTTGATTTAACATTTGAAATAATTTACAACTGAAAATGACCATATGGAAGTGCAGACTGTATTAAGTAAGGGGGTGTAGCAAGGGTACTAGTAAAAGAACTCCAAACACCCTTTTACCCTGCTGGGGTTCAATAACCAGTCAAATCTAGCAAGTTAGTGATTGATAAACCATCACGCATGCAACGTTGAAAGGCCCAGTCCTTTCTTTAGTCTGATTTTTGAAGTATTCTAATAATAACAGCTATTATTCTATTAAGCCAGTAAGTCTTCAGTAAACATATTTCTGTTATGATGGGTGGCGTGAGGGAAGTGGTTGAGTTTGAGAGGACACATGTGATTTCAAAAGCATTGAATGTAGAACTTTTTGCTCGGAATCGCAGCCCCATTATTGTCTTTCACCACTGCATACTGCTGGGTGCCCCGTACGTCTCCCTTCAATCCCATTGTTATTCTCCCCATCGAGGCTTGTCAACTGCCTCCTTCCATCACACCCTAAAGACCATCTATGAGCTAAACTTTAGTCTTAATCTATTTCTCATGCCATCTCTTTTTTATGGAGATCTAATTTACATACCCTAAAATTCACCCTTTTAGAGGGTACAATTTAGTGGTTTTAAAAATACAATGTTGGGGAGGGGCGCGGTGGCTCAAGCCTGTAATCCCAGCACTTTGGGAGGCCGAGACAGGCGGATCACGAGGTCAGGAGATCGAGACCATCCTGGCTAACACGGTGAAACCCCGTCTCTACCAAAAAATACAAAAAAACTAGCCGGGCGAGGTGGCGGGCAACTGTAGTCCCAGCTCCTTGGAAGGCTGAGGCAGGAGAATGGCGTGAACCCGGGAGGTGGAGCTTGCAGTGAGCTGAGATCCGACCACTGCACTCCAACCTGGGCGACAGAGCGAGACTCCATCTCAAAAGAAAAAAAAAAAATACAATGTTGGCTGGGCTCATGCCTGTAATCCCAGCACTTTGGGAGGCCAAGGCAGGTGGATCACCTGAGTTCAAGAGTTTGAGACCAGCCTGGCCAACATGTTGAAACCCCAGTTCTACTAAAAATACACAAAAATTAGCCTGGTGTGGTGGCATGCACCTGTAGTCCCAGCTACTCAGGAGGCTAAGGCAGGATAATTGCTTGAACCCGGGAGACGGACGCTACGGTGAACCAAGATCACACCACTGCACTGCAGCCTAGATGATCGAATGAGACTTTGTCTCATAAAAAAACAAAACAGGCTGGACACGGTGCCTCGTTCCTGTAATCCCAGCACTTTGGGAGGCCGAGGTGGGTGGATCACCTGAGGTCAGGAGTTCGAGACCAACCTGACCGACATGGAGAAACCCCGTCTCTACTAACATATACAAAATTAGCCGGGTACATGCCTGTAATCCCAGCTACTTGGGAGGCTGAGGCAGGAGAATCGCTTGAACCCAGGAGGCGGAGGTTGCGGTGAGCAGAGATCACACCATTGCACTCCAGCCTGGCCAACAAGAGTGAAACTCTGAACCCCGTCTCAAAAACAAACGAACAAACAAAAAACCGGAAAGAGTATGCAGTACTCACCACTAACTCGAGAACATTTTCATCACCACCCCCCTATCACCCCAAAAACCACTATACCCATTGGCAGTCACTCCCCATTTCTGTTTCCCTAGCCCCTGGCAACCACTAACCCATGCTACTACTACATAGAGACAGGATTTCTGTCTATGGATTTGCCTGTTCTGGACACTTCATATAAATGGAATTGTATAATCTGGCTTTTTGTGACTGGTTTCTTTGACTTAGCATAATGTTTTCAAGTTTCATCTGTGCTGTAGCATTTATCCGTACTTCATTTCTTTCAATGGATGGACAGTGTTTTATTGCAGGGGTCCTCAACCCAGGCTGGAGTGCAGTGGCATGATCTTGGCTCACTGCAACCTCTGCCTCCTGGGTTCAAACAATTTTTGTGCCTCAGTCTCCTGAGTAGCTGGAATTACAGGCGCTGGAATTGTGTGTTTTTTTGGGGTTTTTTTTTTTTTTTTTTTTTTTGATACAAAAATGTAAGCCGGGCACAGTGGCTCACGCCTGTAATCCCAGCATTTTGGG
This sequence comes from Macaca fascicularis, assembly GCF_037993035.2. Lineage (NCBI taxonomy): Eukaryota > Metazoa > Chordata > Mammalia > Primates > Cercopithecidae > Macaca > Macaca fascicularis. Next base: position 182,133,264 of record NC_088377.1, on the reverse strand, counting down.
AGGCCAAGGCGGGTAGATCACCTGAGGTAGGGAGTTCGAGACCAGCCTGACCAACATGGAGAAACCCTGTCTACTAAAAATACAAAATTAGCTGGGCGTGGTGGCGCATGCCTATAATCCCAGCTACTTGGGAGGCTGAGGCAGAAAAATTGTTTGAACCCGGGAGGCAAAGGTTGTGGTAGGCTAAGATCATGCCATTGCACTGTAGCCTGGGTAACAGGGGCAAAACTCCCATCTCAACGAAAAAAAAAAAAAAAAGTAAAATTACCAAAGACATTTTGGACTGAATATTAGATGATATTAGTGAATCACTGTAAATTTCCTTGGATGTGATCATTGTATTTAGGAGAATATTCTTTAAACGTTTTTTTTGTTTTAATTTTTTTGAGACAGGGTGTCAGTCTGTTGCCCAGGCTGGAGTGCAGTGGCATGATCTTGGCTCACTGCAACCTCTACCTCCTGGGTTCAAGCAATCCTCCTGCCTCTGCCTCCCAAGTAGCTGGGATTACAACCGTGGGCCACCATGCCCAGCTAAGAGGAGAATGCTCTTATTTGTAGGAAATGCATGTTAAACCTTTGGGGGGCTGAAGTGTGATATCTACTATATATCAAATATGGGAAAATTATAACAAAATTCAAATCTAGGTATGTGGGTGATGGGTAGACATTCATTGTTCTGTTCTATTATTTCAACTTTTCTCTGTGTTTGAAGTTTTTCATATAAAAAGGTAGGAGACGTCAGGTGCGGTGGCTCACGCCTATAATCCCAGCACTTTGGGAGGCTAAGGTGGGTGGATCACTTGAGGTCAGGAGTTTGAGACCCTGTCTGGTGAGCTCCTGGCAGAGTTCAGGTGAAACCCCGTCTCTACTAAAAATACAAAAATTAGCCAGGAATGGTGGTGGGCGCCTGTAATCCCAGCTACTCGGGAGGCTGAGGCAGGAGAATTACTTGAACTCAGGAGGTGGAGGCTGCAGTGAGCTGAGATTGCATCACTGCACTCCAGCCTGGGCAACAAAGCAAGACTCCATCTCAAAAAAAAAATGTTAGGAGAGAAATATTATTTTTTCACATCTCACTAGCTATCTAGAATACAGTCAGGAAGGGAAAAAGCTTGGAAACTCTGCTGTCCATAGCAGCAAAAGGCACTGAGGGGCTGGGGAACTAGAAGGATGGTGTATATGTATGTATGGGCAGGGGTCGGGGGGATGCTGCATAAAAGCCAGGGAAATGAAAAAATCCAAAGATGAAGTGCTGGCTAATATAAGCCAAGTCGGCATTTTATTATAAATAGTGATCAAAGAGAATTAATGGTGGCCACCCAGGTTCCCAGCTCTTTCATCACAAGCTTCTTGTGTGACTACATAAAGAACCTCATTCTGCTGAAGAAGAACCTCATCTTAAATCACCTCATTCCAACAGCCTGAGAAGCATAGGAGTACATTGTGGTGCCAGAACCAGGTGCCCTGGTGCCACCTGCGATCCCAGCTACTGCTACCTAGAAGGCTGGAGGATTGGTTGAGTCCAGGAGTTTGAGACCAGCCTGGGCAACCTAGAAAGATCAATTTATTTATTTATTTATTTAGTTATTTATTTATTTATTTAATTTGAGACAGGGTCTGGTTCAGTCACCCAGGCGGGAGTGCAGTTGTGGATCTTGGCTCATTGCAACCTCTGCCTCCCAGGCTAAAGCCATTCTCCAACCTCAGCCTTCCAATTAGCTAGGACCACAGACTCCCACAAACATGCCTGGCTAATTAAAAAATTTTTTCTGTAGAGATGGGGGTCTCCTCACTATATTGCCCAGGCTGATCTCCAACTCCTGAGCTCAAGCGATCCTCCCACCTCGGCCTCCCAAAGTGGGATGACTGGCATGAGCCACCGCGCCTAACCTGAGACCCTGTTACACACACCCACACACTCCAAAGAGTGCCAATGACACGCTGCTGCATGAGCCTGCGAGGAATGGGAGTACAGGGTGGCTGGATGCTCCAAGCTGCATGTTGTGAGGTTGTAGAAATAACTGATACTAGCGCTCGGCAGGCGACCCGCGGGCCAGGCGTCACAGGTGGCTTCTCCGGGCACGTTGCGCGCGGGTGTCGCTGCTGCCTGTGGGCCCCGGCCGAGCCTTCGTGCACCCCAGCTCAGGAGGGCCCTCCTGGACCCTGGAGTGGTCCCTCGTCGCGGAGAAGCCAGATGGGGCCCAGCGGCGGCTCGTTGGGGACGGGATCCAGCGCTTTGAGAGGCGGCTTCACGCTGGTGGGGATGAAAACGCTGCAGGCGCACAGCGGGAAAACCCTGCTACCCAAGGCCTGCGAAGGGTCCAGTGTGGTCCCGCGCCCCGGGACCACATGGGGAGACTTCAGCGCCCACATCAGCAGGAACCTCTTCCAGGCAAGAAACTCTGTGGAGGGGGCTCGGAGACGGATCCCGCTGTGGTTCCCGATCAGGGACCTGGTGAGCTGGGCACGGCGCCAGCACAGCTGCGGCCACCCAGCCTGAGGCCCAGGCCACCCTCCCAACTCCCTCGGTCAGCAAGAACCCAGGCCCACACCCATATCTGCCTCTCCCAAACCGCTTCCCTGTTCACCTCTGCCCCGCCCCAGCCCAGAGGAGTTTGAGCCACCAACTTTAGTACCTGTAATCTCAGCTACGCGGAAGGCTGAGGCAGGAGGATCCCTTGAGTCCAAGAGTTCAAGATCAGCCTGGGCAATGCAGAGAGACTCCATCTTTAAAATATAATATTTTTTTTCATAGGCATGCACCACCCCACCTGGCTAATTTTTCTATTTTTAGTAGAGATGGGGTTTCACCATGTTGGCCAGACTGGTCTTGAACTCCTGACCTCAAGTGATCTACCTGCTGTGGCCTCCCAAAGTGCTGGGATTACAGATGTGAGCCGCTGCACCTGGCCCCTAGAATTTTTAAATGGAATAAGGTAGGAGTCTCTCCAAAGAGGGAGTTTTCTTTGAAGATTACATCTTGGTCAGTGGATTCATCAAGAAACGTAGGAGGGTTTCCTGTACTGAAGTTGTTTGAACTCTGCTCTTCACCCCAACCCTTCTCCAGGTCTTAGTAGGTCTGAGCTGGGTGGGCAGCTGTCACCTTACTCTTCTCACTTGCCTGGAGTTCATAATGGAGCCTGCTTTCCCCAGAGGCTTCACCCATGGCCAAGTCAGAAGAAGATAGTCCAGGGGCCCAGTGTGGTGGCTCACACCTGTAATCCCAGCACTTTGGGAGGCTGAGGCAGGAGGATTGCTTGAGTCTAGGAGTTTGAGACCAGCCTGGGCAGCATAGAAAGACCCCATCTATTTTTTTTTTTTTTGAGATGGAGTCTCGCTCAGTTGCCCAGGCTGGAGTGCAGGGGCTCGATTTCAGCTCACCACAACCTCTGCCTCCCAGGTTCAAGTGATTCGCCTGCCTCAGTCTCCTGAGTAGCTAGGACTACAGGCATGTGCCACCATACCCGGCTAATTTTTCTATTTTTAGTAGAGACGGGGTTTCCCTATGTTGGCCAGGCTGGTCTCTAACTCCTGACCTCGTGATCTGCCCGCCTCGGCCTCCCAAAGTGCTGGGATTATGGGCGTGAGCCACCACGCCCAGCCACAAGACCCCATCTTTACAAAAAATACAAAAAATGAGGTGGGTATGGTAGTGCAAGCCTGTAGTCTCAGCTAGCTATTCATGGGGCTGAGGTGGGAGGATCACTTGAGCCTGGGAGGTCAAGGCTACAGGGAGTTATCTATGATCATGTTACTGTTCTCCAGATTGGGTGGCAGAGTGAGACCATATCTCTTAAAAAAAAAAAGAAAAGAAAAGGAAAAAAAAAAAAAAAAGATAGTCCAGAGAACCCAAGGAGCACTGCCTCAGCCTTTTCTGTGGGCCAGGCAACCCGAGGCCTTTCCAGGATTGGTCATCATGAGTGACACACAGCATCCCTCCAACATCCAGTCAATTTCATATCCCTCTGTTCCTATGCCCTGGAAATTATGCTGCATTAACCATGTGTGATTTGATCTTGGAACCTGTTAGGAAATTATTCTAGAAATGGCGTTTGTCAGAACATGCTGGCACCAAGAAGCTGTAAAAGGTCCTTTCTGGGGCTGAAGGGCACAGGGCTTGGAATAGCGGCAGGAAGGGTTTTGCGAACCCTCTTTCTGAAGAGACACCACCCCAGAATTTCACATCCCCCACCATAACTCTTCCCTGGGCAGGCTAAGTGGCAGGCACCAGCCGCAGGGGCTCTGTGAGGTTGGGTGTAGGTAGTTCCGGGCTGTTTGCTCTGTGGATGGACAACGAAGTCCTTTACCATCGCTTCTTGTGAGGACAGTGCTTTGACATGTGCATTTTCAGATAATGTGAGTTTCTCAAGAATTTCTTTATGTCATCAAGCGTACTTGTGCCAACACATGGAATAGAGAAGGGCTTTATTCTCAAGGAACTAGTAGGCCACAGGGAAGATGCGCCCCTTTCCACCTCTTCCCAGGTGGCAAGGCCTTAAATCCCAAACCAAGTGTCCAGACACTGAGCTTCAGTTCCCTGATGGCTGCTGAACAACATGACAATGATTCCCTATCACCTTTGTCTTGCTTTTATATCTTTTTTTTTTTGAGATGGAGTCTTGCTCTGTCGCCTAGGCTGGAGTGCAGGGGCGCAATCTCGGCTCACTACAGCCTCTGCCTCCTGGGTTCCAGCGATTCTCCTGCCTCAGCCTCCTGGGTAGCTGGGATTACAGGCACATGCCACCACACCCGGCTAATTTTTTGTATTTTTAGTAGCGACGGGGTTTTGCTATGTTGGCCAGGCTGGTCTTGAACTCCTGACCTCAGGTGATCCTCCCACCTCAGCCTCCCAAAGTACTGGGATTACAGGCATGAGCCACCGCGCCAGGCCTGGTTTTATATTTTCAAAGCATTTTCACAGCCATTCCCTCTCTTGGTCCTCACAAGTGTTTAATTAAGTAACGGCATCATATGCTTGAGCAAAGGGAATTCACAGAGGTGTGTGACTTGCCCAAGGATACATAGTGCCCAAGCCTAGGGGTTTGAGTCTCACACCATCACCCTCTCCTTCTATCATGGGCCACGTTTGTCCAGGTGGGTTGCAGAGAGCTGTGGGCCCCTGCCTTGACTTGTTGACTAAGTGGGTGAGCCTGGGCACGTGCACACACACTGCCAAGTACCTGCACCCAAACACAGGAGGCCGCTATATTGGTGACAGACTTAGGAAGTTGGTTTTTCTGGTAGATGTCCTGGTAGAGACAGTTGATTGAGTGAGGAAGGACCTGTGGATATGGCTGCGGTACCTCTCAGAACTTTAATGCAAATTCTTTTTGTTTATTTATTTATTTATTTGTTTGCTTGTTTGTTTATTTTTGAGACGGAGTCTCACTCTGTCACCCAGGCTGGAGTGCAATGGTGCAATCTCGGCTCACCGCCCCCTCTGCCTCCCAGGTTCAAGTGATTCTCTTGCCTCAGCCTCCTGAGTAGCTGGGATTACAGGCATACGCCACCACACCTGGCTGATTTTTGTATTTTTAGTAAAGACGGGGTTTCACCATGTTGGTCAGGCTGGTCTCGAACTCCTGACCTCAGGTAACCTGGCCTAATGCAAATTCTTAACTGGACCGTGGAAGCCAGGGTTTGGCAGCTGGTCTCAGAACTTGCCCTTTGTGAACACAGTGAGGAGAGGAGGGTTCTGTAAGGAAGGGCAGACGCTCCAGCAAAAACGAGGGACTCACATGACTCCTCCGGGCTGCGGCTTGTTTAGGGGAGCTGCTCGGGCGACTGGTGTCTTTGTGTGGAGCCCTCCCTCCACTCGGCACCAAGCAGCCATCTGCATCCCCTCAACACCTGTCTGGGAGGCCTGGAGTGGAGGACACCTATGCATAGAAAAACAATCTCCCAGTGGGGATGTCCACACTAGGATGATGGCTGTCCTAGCGGTGATCTCAGGCGTTCCCAGAAGGCCTCCTTCTCTCTAGATGCCTTTCTTTTCCTGTGATCCTGTGAGCTGAAGTCCTGGCTACAGTTCCAACCTTACAGCTTTATGTATAGGTTTGTGTCTTTGATTCCCATCAAAATACAGGTGTCTCAGGGAAGACAGGTACTCCAGGCTGCCATTGGTCTCTGACCTGAGATCTCTTCCTGGGGGTGGAGGAGGAGGGAAAGAGGGTGAGGCTTGCTTTTAGCCGAGGCTGCATGGCTGCTGCTCAGAACGGGAGAGGGCTAGCCCCCATGGGAGGCACGGCAGGCCCTTCATCTTGATCGGTGCCCACCCTGTGCCGGCACTGGGACACACACTGAACAGATTGATGGATCCATTCCTCAAGAATAGACTAAACAACAAGGAAGGCAGACTCTGTCGCAAGACAAGAAATGTCTAAAAGGCACCTTAACTGAGAAAAATGAAGAGTGCTTCCTGATGGTGAAGGAGAACTGGGAGGAGGCTCATGCTCCGTAGGTCTCCTAGTTTTGTCCTTCTTCTCTGTGGCTGGCTTAGTTTATGGATGTATCCTGAAGGTCAGAATTTAAATTCTGGCTCCTACCTAAGGACTCCTTGGGAACCAAGAAATGTATAAAGGAGCAGGAGAATAACTTAAGGCCAAGGAGAAGACCAGTCCAGGGAAGGAGCCCAAAGACTGCCTTCCTCTCGCTGAAAGGCAGATGGGCTGTGATTGGGGCCCTGATACTCAGATGCTAAGAGTGGAGCAGGGAGCCGGGCACGGTGGCTCATGCCTGTAATCCCAGCGCTTTCGTAGGCCAAATCAGGCGGATCACCTGAGGTTGGGAGTTAGGGACCAGCCTGACCAACATGGGAGAAACCCTGTCTCTACTAAAAATACAAAATTAGCTGGGTGTGGTGGTGCGTGCCTGTAATCCCAGCTACTCGGGAGGCTGAGGCAGGAGAATCACTTGAACCCAGGAGGCAGAGGTTGCAGGGAGCCAGATCGTGCCATTGCACACCAGCCTGGGCAACAAGAGCGAAACCCAATCTCAAAAAAAAAAAAAAAAAAAAAAAAAAAAAAGGGCTAGGCGCAGTAGCTCACACCTGTAATCCCAGCACTTTGGGAGGCCGAGGGGGGCGGATCACGAGGTCAGATCGAGACCATCCTGGCTAACATGGTGAAACCCCGTCTCTACTAAAAATACAAAAAATTAGCTGGGTGTGGTGGCACACGCCTATAGTCCCAGCTACTCTGGAGGCTGAGGCAGGAGAATCGCTTGAACCTGGGAGGCAGAGCTTGCAGTGAGCCAAGATCACGCCACTGCACTCCAACTTGGGCAACAGAGCAAGACACTGTCTCAAAAAAAAAAAAAAAGAGTGGAGCAGGGAAAGGGGGAACTGAGAGCTACTGCTGGATGAGAGGATGCTGGATGAGAGAAAGTCCAAGGATGTTAAGAGTAGCAGGCTGGGCGCAGTGGCTCAAGCCTGTAATTCCAGCATTTTGGGAGGCTGAGGCGGGTGGATCACCTGAGGTCAGGAGTTCAAGACCAGCCTGACCAACATGGTGAAACCCTGTCTCTACTAAAAATACAAAAATTAGCCAGGTGTGGTGGTATACCCCTATAATCCCAGCTACTCAGGAGACTGAGGCAGGAGAATCACTTGAACCTGGGAGGTGAAGGTTGCAGTGAGCTGAGATTGTGCCATTGCACTCCAGCCTGGGTGACAGAGTGAGATTCCATCTCAAAAAAAAAAAAAAAAAAGAGGAGCAGCAGAATGCAGCTGGTACCTCTTTCCCCTCCACTGGCATCACAAACCAAGGGGACCATTCACTTCCCACAGACCTCACACAACTTCTGGCCACAAGAAGCAGCTCAGTAAATGGCAGCTGCAGTCATAAGTGGTGTTTGTCCTCCGGAAGCCCCAGGTGAGTGTGCACAGCTCCCTGGGACCCTGGAAGGGCTCCCTGGCCTGCTCCTGCCGCCTGCCCTGATGTCCCCTAACACAGTCCTGGAAACGAGGGGCGCCTGGTGCCTTCCAGCCTCCTCTTACATGTTTAGTTCTGAAATCCAGGGTTACTCCATTCCAGAAGGCACCAGCTGCTCTCTGGCCACATCTTACAGAAGGGGCAGTACAACGCTGGCTTGATATTCATCTATGAACCAATTTAATTTTAATTCAAAAATGACTTCTGATCTGGCAGATGATTTGGGGTTCTAGAAAGAAATTGGGTCAGGCATGGTGGCTGACGCCTGTAATCCCAGCTTTTTGGGAGGCTGAGGTGGGAGAATCCTGTGAGCTCAGGAATTGGAGACCAGCCTGGGCAACACAGCAAGACTTCATTTCTACAATTAAAAAAGAAAAAAGAAAAAAGACTGGGTGCAGCGGTTCACGCCTGTAATCCCAGCACTTTGGGAGGCCGAGACGGGCAGATCACGAGGTCAGGAGTTCGAGACCAGCCTGGCTAACATGGTGAAACCCCATCTCTACTAAAAATACAAAAATTAGCTAGGCGTGGTGGCGGGCGCCTGTAATCCCAGATACTAGGGAGTTGAGGCAGGAGAATCGCTTGAATCTGGAAGGGGGAGGTTGCAGTGAGCCAAGATCGCATCATTGCACTCCAGCCTGGGCAACAAGAGTGAAACTCCGACTCAAAAAAAAAAAAAAAAAAAAAAAGGCCGGGCATGGTGGCTCATGCCCATAATCCCAGCACTTTGGGAGGCCAAGATGGGTGGATCACGAGGTCAGGAGTTCAAGACCAGCCTGGCCAACATGGTGAAACCCAGTCTCTACTAAAAATACAAAAAAAATTACCTGGGCGTGGTGGTGGGCGCCTATAGTCCCAGCTACTTGGGAGGCTGAGGCAGGAGACTCACTTGAACCCAGTAGGTGGAGGTTGAGGTTGCAGTGAGCCGAGATCGCACCACTGCATTCCAGCCTGGGTGACAGAGTGAGACTCAGTCTCAAAAGAAAAAAAAAAAAGAAGAAGAAGATCAGGCGTGGTGGCTCATGCCTATAATCCCAGCACTTTGGGAAGCTAATGTGGGCAGATCACTTGAGCTCAGGAGTTCAAGATCAGCCCGAGCAACATGGTGAAACCTCGTCTCTACAACAAGTACAAAAATTAGCCAGGTGTGGTGGCGTGTGCCTGTAGTCCCAGCCACTTGGGAGACTGAAGTGGGAGAATCTCTTGAACCCAGGATGCGGAGGTTGCAGTGAGCCAAGATCCCACCACTGCACTCCAGCCTGGGTGACAGAGTATGACCCTGTCTCAAAAAAAAAAAAAAAAAAAAAGAAAAGAAAAGAAAGAAAGAAAAAACATTGCAGGTGTCTCCCCTATCCCAGGTGGGTGGCCAAGGCAGCCCTGCTAGAATAGAGTGAATTCCAGTTCCATCTCCATCAGACAGTTCCTGACCATTTGGCAAGATGGTACTTCTGGTATTTCTGCTAAAAGGCTTTGCTCCCCAAAGTGAAGACCTGAGGTGTGAATGTCAGGAACAAAATGATAGCAGCATTCTGGTTTCTAATTGCGGGCTTTTGTTCCATTCTCCCTGCCTGAGCTGTTTCAAACTGCTCCAGAATGTTCCAAACAGCCTCTTCTCTCTCTTGCTGTTTTGCCTCCTTCCTCTCCTTCACTACGCTCTTCTTCAAGCAAGAAACAAAATTCGGTAGAAGGCAGCAGAAGCGTTGGGGAGACAGAAAAGTGAAAGGGGAGAAGAGTACAATTCGTCCTCCCTCTCCTGGCCTGAAGTCCTGCTTTCTCCGGAGTCAAGAGTCAGTGAAAACAATGGTGCTGGTTTTCCTGAGAGTCAGCAGCTACGACCTGTGGTGTGAGTCAAGGGAGAAGCGTGACCCATCCAGACTGGGAGGATTAGGGGTGAGCGGCAAGTCCACGCTGGGGTCTAAAGTGCCACTGGGGCAACACTACGGTATCCTGGCTACCTTTAGTTTCAGAGGCTGCCTCTTTGGTGGGTGTGACTGGCTTTGCAAACATCTTAGCAAGTGCAGTGGGTCTTTTCACTTGGACCCTGGGCCATAAGAACGGGGCTGGAGTCCAGTGGGAGGCTGTTCAGGGCACTCTCCCCATATAGGTGCAGGCTGTTGCGGGCGATCAGCTCCTTGGCCATGAGCACGAAGAGTTCGTCTATGTTCTTGGATTCCTTGGCCGATGTCTCCAAAACGGCCAGGAGGCCGTACTTCTCAGCCAGTGTGCAGGCATCTTCAAACAGGACGTGCCGCTTTTCCCAGAGGTCACATTTATTTCCTGGAAGGAAAAAGATAAGCAGATATTCCATTGAATAACTTAATCTGGTTTCTTTCAAGATGAACTTTACAAATAACATTTTAGTTCTTCAATAGGCATGCATGCATTCATTCACAAATGGTAATTGAGGGCACACTTTTTTGTTTGTTTGTTTCTTTTGTTTTTTTGAGATGGAGTTTCACTCTTGTCTCAAGGTGGAGTGTAGGCTGTCGCCCAGGCTGGAGTGCAATTTGACTGTGGTGGTGATTAAAGGAATCTATGCATGTGATCAAATTGTGTATAATTATGCACAATTTGTCGCCCAGGCTGGAGTGCAATGGCGGAATCTTGGCTCACTGCAACCTCCATCTCCTGGGTTCAAGCGATTCCCCTGCCTCAGCCTCCCAAGCAGCTGGAATTACAGGCACCTGCCACCATGCCCGGCTAGTTTTGTATTTTTAGTAGAGATGGGGTTTCGCCATATTGGCCAGGCTGGTCTCAAACTCCTGACCTCAGGTGATCGCCTGCCTTGGCCTCCCAAAGTGCTGGGATTACAGGTGTAAGCCACCGCGCCCAGCCCTTGCTCCTCTTTTTACTCTCTTTTTTTCCCCCCTCAAACAGCAGAGTGTTGGATGTTGTGTGAGACGGGGCTCATTTAGCTGAGTAGACTGTGATCAGGATTTGCTGGATTGGAGGTGCATAATGGAAGACTTTTTTTTTTTGAGATGGAGTCTCTGTCACTCAGGCTGGAGTGCAGTGGTGCAGTCTCGGCTCACTGCTACCTTTGCCTCCCAGGTTCAAACTATTCTTGTGCCTCAGACTCCCGAGTAGCTGGGATTATAGGCCAGTGCTACCATGCCTGGCTAATTTTTGTATTTTCAGTAGAGACAAGGTTTCACCATGTTGGCCAGGCTGGTCTTGAACTCCTGGCATCCAGTGATCTGCCCGCCTTGGCCTCCCAAAGTGCCTGGGATTATAGGCATGAGCCACCACGCCTGGCCTAAAGGACTTTCTGAGAAAGCTATAATTTACATACAATAAAAGTTTGCCTTGGTTTCCCTGAGGCAGGAATCTAAAGATAAAATTACTTTCCCACAGGATTTGTTCTACCAGACATCAAGATTTATTACAAAACTGTAGTAATTAAGACAAGCTAGACTAGTGTTACTCAACCTGGTTTTCATTACTGTCCCCACAGGAGCCTCTGTAGAGATTTTTTTCCCCTACTTCCCCCTTCTTCCATAAAACATGTTTAAGCCTTTTATTTTGAAACAATTATAGATATATGGGAAATCATTATATATGTATATATTATAGACACGTGTATATATACACACATATATACACACATATGTATATATACTCACGTATGTATATATACACACACATATCTACACATATATACATATATACACACATATCTATGTGGGGAAAAGAAAGAGAGATCAGCCTGTTACTGTGTCTATATAGAAAGAAGTAGACATAAGAGACTCCATTTTGTTCTGTATTTGAGATGCTGTTAATCTGTGACCCTACCCCCAACCTTGTCCTTGCAAGAGACATGTGCTGCGGTGACTCAATGTTTAATGGATTTTGGGCTGTGCAGGATGTGTCTTTGTTAAACAAGCGCCTGAAGGCAGCTTGCTGGTTAAAAGTCATCACCATTCTCTTAATTTCAACTATCCAGGGACACGTACAGGGCCAAAGGTTGCAGGGACCTCTGCCTAGGAAAGCTAGGTATTGTCCAAGGTTTCTCCCCATGTGATAGGCTGAAAAAATGCTGCTAAAAGGTTTATGGAGATGTTTGCATATGCATCTCAAGGCACAGCATTTTCCTTTAAACTTATTCATGTCACAGAGATTTTTGTTCATATGTCTTACTGCCGATTTCCTCCCTACAATGATCCTATTGTCCTGCCACTCCCTTATCTTTAAGATGGTAAAGATAATTATCAATAAATACTAAGGGAACTCAGAGACCGGTGCCGTCGTGGGTCCTCTGTAAGCTGAGCACTGGTCCCCTGGGACCACTTTCTCTTTCTCTATACCTTGTCTGTGTGTCTCATTTCTTTTCTCAAGTCTCTCGTTCCACCTAACGAGAAACACCCACAGGTGTGGAGGGGCAGGCCACCCCTTCATCTCTATACATATATATACAGAGAGAGAGAGAGAGAGAGAGAGAAAGGGGGGGTCCAGTTTACTCTTCACCCAGTTTCCCCCAGTGGTAATATCTTGTATAACTATAGCACATTATCAATATCAGGAAATTGACATGGGTGCTATCCACAGACTTTAATCAGATTTCTTGTCACGAGGCCAGGCTTGATGGCTCATGCCTGTAATCCCTGCACTTTGGGAAGCCGAGGCAGGTGGATCACCTGAGGTCAGAAGTTCAAGACCAGCCTGACCAACATGGCGAAACCCCATCTCTACTAAAAATACAAAATTAGGCCAGGCGCAGTGGCTCAAGCCTGTAATCCCAGTACTTTGGGAGGCCGAGACGGGCGGATCACGAGGTCAGAAGATCGAGACCATCCTGGCTAACACGGTGAAACCCTGTCTCTACTAAAAAAATACAAAAAACTAGCCGGGCGAGGTGGCAGGCGCCTGTAGTCCCAGCTATTCGGGAGGCTGAGTCAGGAGAATGGCATGAACCTGGGAGGCGGAGCTTGCAGTGAGCTGAGATCCGGCCACTGCACTCCAGCCTGGGTGACAGAGCGAGACTCCGTCTCAAAAAAAAAAAAAAAAATACAAAATTTTTTTTTGGTGTGGTGGTGGATGCCCGTAGTCCCAGCTACTTGGGAGGCTGAAGCAGGAGAATCACCTGAACCCAGGAGGCAGAGGTTGCAGTGAGCTGATATCGTACCATTGCACTGCAGCCTGGGCGACAACAGTGAAATGCCATCTCAAAAAAAAAAAAAAAAAAAAAAAAAAATTTCTTGGCCAGGCGCGGTGGCTCACACCTGTAATCCCTGCACTATGGGAGGCCAAGGTGGGTGGATCACCTGAGGTCAGGAATTCGAGACCAGCCTGGCCAACATGGTAAAAACCCTGTCTCTACTAAAAATACAAAAAATTAGCTGGGTGTGGTGCTGGGCGCCTGTAATCCCAGCTACTCAGGAGGCTGAGGCAGGAGAATCACTTGAACCTGGGAGGCGGAGGTTGCAGTGAACTAAGATCGTGCCACTGCGCTCCAGCCTGGGCAACAAGAACAAAATTCTTTCTAAAAAATAAAAAATAAAAAGACTTCTTGTTATGAAATGAATCAATGTCCCACGCACTTATTTGTGTGTATGTTTATAATTATACACAATTTGATCACATGCGTAGATTCCTTTAATCACCACCACAGTCAAAGCATTGAACAGCTCCATTCTCACAAAGCTCTCTTTCATGTTATTCCTTTATAACTCTCACCACCCCGGGTCCTCCGCCCCTGCTAACCACTAATCTCTTCTAGTTCTAGAATATTATATAAATGGATTCATATACGTAACCTTTTGAGATTATCTTTTTTTCTTTTTTTTTTTTTTTTGAGACGGAGTCTCGCTCTGTCACCCAGGCTGAAGTGCAGTGGCCGGATCTCAGCTCACTGCAAGCTCCGCCTCCCGGGTTTACGCCATTCTCCTGCCTCAGCCTCCCAAGTAGCTGGGACTACAGGTGCCCGCCACCTCGCCCGGCTAAGTTTTTGTATTTTTAGTAGAGACGGGGTTTCACTGTGTTAGCCAGGGTGGTCTCGATCTCCTGACCTCGTGATCCGCCCGTCTCGGCCTCCCAAAGTGCTGGGATTACAGGCTTGAGCCACCGCGCCCGGCCTGAGATTATCTTTTTTTTCACTCAGCTAATTCCTTTGAGATCCATTCAAGTTGTTGTATAAATCAGTAGTTTGTTTTCTGCATACCACTAATGGTTTTCACTGCTGAGTAGTATTCAATAGTATGCATGGACCAACATTTGTGGTTTTTTGTTTTTTGTTTTTTCAAACATAGTCTCTCTGTTGCCCAGGCTGGATTCTCCTGCCTCCATCTCTTGAGTAGCTGGGACTCCAGGAGTGCACCACCATGCCCAGCTAATTTTTGTATTTTTAGTAGAGACGGGGTTTCAAGGCTGGCCTGAACTCCTGACCTCAGCTGATCTGCCCACCTTGGCCTCCCTACATGTTGGGATTACAGGCATGAGCCACCACACCCAGCCAAGGACCAACATTTGTTTAACCATCCACCTTATTTATTTATTAATTTGAGCACAGCCTTGCTCTGTCGCCCAGGATGGAGTGCAGTGGTGCGATCTTGGCTCACTGCAACCTCCACCTCCCAGATTCAAGCGATTCTCCTGCCTCAGCCTCTCGAGTAACTGGGATTACAGGTGTGCACCCCCATGCCTGGCTAATTTTTGTATTTTTTGGAAAGACAGGGTTTCACCATGTTTGCCAGGCTGGTCTTGAACTCCTGACCTCAAGTGTTCCATCCACCTCAGCCTCCCAAAGTGCTGGGATTACAGGCGTGAGCCACTGTGCCTGGCCTTTATTCATTTTTTTTTTGAGACAGGGTCTTGTCCTGTCACCTGGGCTGGAGTGCAGTAGCATGGTCATAGGTCACTGCAACGTTAATGTTCTGGGCTCAAGCAATCAGCCTCTCAAATAGCTAGGACTACAGGCACACACCACCACACATGGCAAATTTGTGTGTGTGTGTGTGTGTGTGTGTGAGTGACAGGGTCTTACTTTGTTGCACAGACTGGAGTTCAGTGGAGTGATCTTGGCCTATGAAAATTTAATACCACAGATGTACTGTGTATGGCCTTTTGGAGGGTCATAAACCATTGTAATATTGAAGATATTTTCACTCCCAAGAGCATGAATGAATAAGATCAGTGGAGAGGAAAAACAGCTCAGAAGCAAACTCATGTATAAATGATGTGTACTCTACAAAAAGATGGTGCCACAGAGCAGTGGAAAAGGTCGCCCTTTTTTTTTTTTGAGACAGAGTCTCACTCTGTTGCCCAGGCTGGAGTGCAGTGGCACGATGTCGGCTCACTGCAACCTCCACCTCCTGGGTTCAAGTGATTCTCCTGCCTCCGCCTCCGAAGTAGCTGGGATTACAGGCACCCACCACAACGCCCAGCTAATTTTTGTATTTTTCTAGTAGAGATGGAGTTTTACCATGTTGGCCAGGCTGGTCTTGAACTCCTGACTTCAGGTGATCAGCCCATCTCGGCCTCCCAAAGTGTTGGGATTACAGGCAATAACCACTGTGCCTGGCCAAGGTTGCCTTTTTAGTAAACTGTACCAAGACAATTAGATCTTTATATGAAAAAGTTTTGACCCATACCTTTCACCATACACAAAAAATCAATTACACGTAGATCACAGATCTAAATGTAAAGGCAGAGTAATGATAATAATTAATCGATTAAACTTTAAAAGGTAATATAATCCTAATGATTTCAATTAAGAAAAAGTTTCCTAAATAGGACACAGGAAGCAATCATTATTAAAGAAAAGATCAATAGATTGAAATATATTAAAATTAAGAGTGTCTGTTCACCAAAATACACCACCAAGAGAGGAAAAGGCTGGGTATAGTAGTTCATGCCTGTAATCCCAGTGGTTTGGGAAGCTGAGGCAAGAGGATCACTTGAGCCCAGGAATTCAAGACCAGCCTGGGCAATACAGCAAGGCCCCATCTCCACAAAACATAAAAAAAACTAGCTGGGGCTGGGCGTGGTGCCTCACATCTCTAATCTCAGCACTTTGGGAGCCTGAGGCCGGTGGATTACTTGAGGCCAGGAGTTTGAGACCGGAGTTTGAGACCAGCTTGGCCAACATGGTGAAACCCCATCTTTACTCATAATACAAAAATTAGCTGGGTGTAATGGCACATGCCTGTAATCCCAGCTACTTGGGAGGCTGAGGCATGAGACTCGCTTGAACCCAGGAGGTGGAGGTTGCAGTGAGACAAGATTGGGCCACTATACACAGTGGGTCACAGTATATCTGGGTCACAGTTCGAGACTCTGTCTCAAACAAAAACAAAAACAAAACCTAACTGGACATGGTGGAATGTGCCTGTCGTCCCAACTACTTGGAAGATTGAGGCAGGAGGATTGCTTCAGCCCAGGAGTTCGAAGCTGCAGTAAGCTAGGATGGCACTATTGCACTCCAGCCTGGGTGACAGAGTTGGACCCTATCTATAAAAAATAAAACATAGGCCGGGCGCGGTGGCTCACGCCTGTAATCCCAGCACTTTGGGAGGCCGAGGCGGGCGGATCACAAGGTCAGGAGATCGAGACCACGGTGAAACCCCGTCTCTACTAAAAATACAAAAAATTAGCCGGGCGCGGTGGCGGGAGCCTGTAGTCCCAGCTACTCAGGAGGCTGAGGCAGGAGAATGGTGTAAACCCAGGAGGCGGAGCTTGCAGTGAGCCGAGATCGCGCCACTGCACTCCAGCCTGGGCGACAGAGCGAGACTCCGTCTCAAAAAATAAAATAAAATAAAATAAAAAATAAAATAAAACATAAAAAAACCAAAATGTTCCTTCCTTCAGGTATTTTTAAGAAGAGAGAGGGAAAGGTGACTCCACAGGGTGGAAGATGATGTTTGCAACACATGTAACTGACAAGGGCTGGGGCCTCCTTCAAGAGAGCCTAGTGCAGGGAATGCAGGTGACAGAGCCCAGCAGGACTAGTGCAGTGCCCTGGGGGGATAGCACCCCATCCCCCGTACTGTGCAGGCACTCATGCACAACCATGCTGCAAGATGCAGGATTCGATTCCTCTATCAGGCAACCTTGGCTTTTGAGCACCCCATTGCCTGAAAAATAAACTTTCTTCGAGTTGTGCTTAGTCTAAGACTCTTTCTACCTACAAAGTTGTCCTTCCTCCGTTCTCTCCTTCCCAGGGGCAGGTCTACATCTCATAGAAGACTCCCTGCCTCCTTCTGCTCCTTCTTTTTTTTGTTTGTTTTTTGAGATGGAGTCTCGCTCTGTTGCCCCCAGGCTGGAGTGCAAGGGTACGATCTCAGCTCACACAACCTCTGCCTCCTGGGTTCAAGCGATTCTCCTGCCTCAGCCTCCTGAGCAGCTGGGATTACAGTCGCCCGCCACCACGCCCAGCTATTTTTTGTATTTTTAGTAGAGACGAGGTTTCACCATCGAGACAGGCTGGTCTCGAACTCCTGACCTCAGGTGATCCACCTGCCTCGGCCTCCCAAAGTGCTCCTCCCAAGGGGATTACAGGCATGAGCCACCGTGCCCAGCCCTGCTCCTTCTTCTTTATCCCTCACTGCTGTTTCTCCCAATATATCTCTTGCATGTCTATCTCATCCTGTCCCAACATCTGCTTCCTGGAGGACCCACACTGACACAGACTCATTTTCAGAAGATATAAGCTACTCTGAGGAATTAACAAGAAAAAGATAACAAACAGAAAAATGGGACTTGGACTTGAAAAGTATTTCACAACAGAGGATATCCAAATAGCTAACACACATCTGAAAGGTGTTCAGTCTCATTAATAGACAGGGAAGTGCAAATGAAGAACACTAGTGATCTCATGACACACTTCTCAGGATGCATGGAAGTAAAAGGACTAACAGCACCAAATGTTGGTGAGGATGTAGAACAACTGGAACCCGCGCATGCTGCTGATGGGAGTACAGACTAGAATGACCACTCTGCAAGTGGTTTGAGATTATCTAGAGCGGCATGACCATGCAATTTTGCTTCTGGGTATTATCCAACAGAGCCGTGTGCCCATCGGCATCAATAAACATGTACCAGAATGCTCAGAGCAGCATTATTTTCCTAGTTGCCCCAAACTAGAAACAACTCAAATGTCCATTGCCAACAGAACACAGAAATACTCTGTAGGGTGTTCTTGCAAAGGAATAGTATACAAATTATACAAAAGAATAGATTACAGCCACATGCAACAATGGATGAAACTCATAAACAATATCGAGGGAAAGAAACTTAGGCAAAAAGGTATGATTTTGTTTATATATAACGTATAAAACAATAGCAAAACAAGATGAGGCATGGTGGATCATGCCTGTAATCCCAGCACTTTGGGAGGCTGAGATGGGTGGATCACTTGAGGTTGGGAGTTCAAGACCAGCCTGGCCAACATAGTAAAACCTGTATGTACTAAAAATACAAAAATCAGCTGGGCATGGTGGCACCTGCCTGTAATCCCAGCTACTTGGGAGTCTGAGGCATGAGAATCGCTTGAACCTGGGAGGCGGAGTTTGCAGTGAGCCGAGATCATGGCACTGCATTCCAGCCTGGACAATGGAGTGAAAATCCATCTCAAAAAAAAAAAAAAAAAAAAAGCAAAACAAAACAAAACTGCAGTATTTAGGGATGTGGGCTTAGGTATTAAAATGATTAAAAAAGGAAAAAGCAAAGAAGTATTTATCATAAAAGCACTTGCCTTTGGGGCAGAGGGAGTAGGGAGTAATGAAGTGAAAGCTGGTGGGGGTGGAGAGTGGGCTGGCAATATTCTTTTTTTTTTTTTTTTTTCTGAGACAGGGTCTCACTGTGTCACCCAGGCTGGAGTGCAGTGGCGTGATCACAGCTCACTGCAGACGCTACCTCCTGGGCTAAAGCAGTCCTCCCAATTCAGGCTCCCTCATAGCTGGGACTACAGGCACCTGCCATCATGCGCAGCTAATTTGCAATTTTTTATAGAGATCAGGTCTCCTGTGTTGCTCAGGCTGATCTCAAACTCCTGGGCTCAAGAGATCCTCCCATCTCTGCCTCCCAAAGTGTTGGGGTTACAGGTGTGAGCCCACAAGCAGTCAATATTCTCTGTCTTTTTTTTTTTTTAAGAGACTGAGTCTCTGTCACCCAGGCTGGAGTGCAGTGGTGCAATCTTGGCTCATCACACCGTCCACCTCCCAGGTGCAAGCAATTCTCCTGCCTCAGCCTCCCAAGTAGCTGGGATTACGGGTGCACGCCACTATGCCTGGCTAATTTTCTTTTCTTTTTTGTATTTTAGTAGAGACAGGGTTTCACTGTGTTGCCCAGGCTGGTTTCGAACTCCTGAGCTCAGGCAATCTGCCCGCCTCGGTCCCCCAAAGTGCTAGGACTACAGGCATGAGCCACCACGCCCGGCCAATATTCTCTGTCTTGACCCAGCTGGTGTTTGCTCAGCTGTTCCCTTTGAGATAAATCAATGTGTACTTTTCTTTATATACTTAATATGTCCCAACAAAAACGATTTTGAAAATCCTTTCCCATAGTCGCTGTCATCAACCTGCTCAGTGTCAAAGCTGGACTTAGATCATAATGATCCCCAAAGAAGTTTCAATCCAAGACCGTTTTCAGCAGACATTAGCACATTTGAGTGCTATAGTAGGCTGGGAAAGGGGTCCCATGGAGACCAGGCTCTAGCCTCAGGCAGCTGTCAATGCTAACAGGGTCTTTGCAGGTGTGATTAATTTGAGGATCTTGAGATGGGGGGATTATTCTGGATTAGCTGGGCAGGCCCTGAATGCAACCGCAAGTGTCCTTACAAGGCGGAGGCAGAAGGAGCCTTGATCCCATACAGGGAGGAGAAGGTGATGTGAAGGCAGAGGCACACAAAGCCAAAGATTGCACCAGAAGCCAGAGGAGGTGAGGGACCGAGTCTTCCCTAGAGCTTCCAGAGGGGCACGGCCCTGCTAACACCTCCATTTCAGCCCCGCAGGACCGATTTCAGACTTGTAGCCTCCAGAACAGTGGGAGAACACATCTGCTGTTTTTTTTTTTTTTTTTTTTTTTTTTTTGAGACGGAGTCTCGCTGTGTCGCCCAGGCTGGAGTACAGTGGCCGGATCTCAGCTCACCGCAAGCCCCACCTCCCGGGTTTACGCTATTCTCCTGCCTCAGCCTCCCGAGTAGCTGGGACTACAGGCGCCCGCCACCTCGCCCGGCTAGTTTTTTGTATTTTTTAGTAGAGACGGGGTTTCACCGTGTTAGCCAGGATGGTCTCGATCTCCTGACCTCGTGATCCGCCCGTCTCGGCCTCCCAAAGTGCTGGGATTACAGGCTTGAGCCACCGCGCCCGGCCCACATCTGCTGTTTTTAGCCCCCAGCTTGTGGCAGCTGGTTACAGCAGCCACAGGAAGCTCGTATAGCGCGCACCTTCAGGAGAAGCATGCGCGTGTTTTTAGCTGGTGAGCCTGAAGCTCAGGGCTGAGCTCTGCTTCTAGAAGAAAGGAATGAGAGCCCCTGGTGGAGGAAGGGATGTGGTGGGAAAAGGAACCTCTGCAGCCAGGAATCTGATCTACTCCCTGCATCCTGCGCCATCTGTGCATTTTGACTTTTTTTGTTTTATTATTATTTTTTTTTTAGAGATAGGGTCTCCATCTGTTACCTAGGCTGGAGCACAGTGGCTCAATAATAGTTCACTTCAGCCTTGAACTCCTAGCCTCAAGTGATGTGCCCACCTCAGCCTCTGGAGTAGCTGAGACTACAGCATATACCACTGAGTCAACTCTTTATTTATTTATTTATTTATTTATTTGTTTGTTTGTTTGAGACAGAATCTCGCTCTGTCACCCGGGCTGGAGTGCAGTGGCATGCTCTTGGCTCACTGCAACCTCCGCCTCTTGGGTTCAAGCGATTCTCATGCCTCAGCCTCCCAAGTAGCTGGGACTACAGGCACTCACCACCATGCCTGGCTGATTTTTTTTGTATTTTTAATAGAGACAGGGTTTCACCATGTTGGCCAGGCTGGTCTCAAACTCCTGACCTCAAGTGATCCGCCCACCTCGGCCTCCCAAAGTGCTGGGATTATAGGCGTGAGCCACTGCGCCCGGCCATGAAGATTTTATTCAATCTGTTCTGTATGACTATTTATACATTTGACTGCATAAATAGTAATGTATTTGGCCATGGGGCATTGGCCCAGACCCTGCTGAGGGTGTTATGTAACACAGAGTACACTTTTCTAAAATCTGACAAATTCTGAACTCTGAAATATTTGAAAAAAACCCTGCTGAGGGTTTTTGTTGAGTGACTGTGGACCTGTAAATATAACAGGACTTTAAGCAGAAGGTTTGGCTAAGATCCTTAGAGGGACAACTATCAGATGCTGAAGAAACTTATGAGACAGAGCATCCAGGATAACCTATAAAAAATGGTCGGCTCACTATAATCCCAGCACTTTGGGAGGCCGAGGTAGATGGATCACTTGAGGTTAGCAGTTTGAGACCAGTCTGTCCAGCACAGTGAAACTCTGTCTCTATTAAAAATACAAAAATTACCCAGGCATGGTGGCAGGTGCCTGTAATCCCAGCTGCTTGGGAGGCTGAGGCAAGAGAATCACTTGAACGCCGGTGGCAGAGGTTGCAGTGAGCCGAGACTGCACCACTGCACTCCAGCCTGGGCAACAGAGCAAGACCCTATCTCAAAAAAAAAAATTTAAATAAATAAATAAATAAATAAAAAATGAGGTCACCTCCTAAAGCCCTTGCTGCGATGGAGTGGGGATGGGAGAAAGATGGGAAGCCAGCCATGCCCAGAAGAAAGCAGGGCTGGGATCTGAAGTACCTTATGAACCATGTTCAGGAATATGTGCATTATTCTAAGGGAAATGGGGGCCTTTGAGGGTTTTACATGGGGCCATTAGGAGGAGCCGGGCCCCCTGTGGCCAGCTAGAGGAGGAAGAGCTGTACAAATCAACATGCAATCAACCACTGACACCGGGGTCATTCCTGTGCTGATGAAGTGGCTTCAAGGAGCTGGGGATAAACTTCTGAGACAGAAAGAAGCACCTGTATGAGGCAATATGTGCAGGGACACTTCCGTGAGGGATGACACAAATTTTTCTGGATTCAGGCGGGGAGGCCACATACAGAAAACAGGAAGGCCCCTGTGTCAGCCCTCTGACAGGGACACCTTATCAACTGGGAGACTGCAACACTCCAGGTCATCTTTGGGGGTATTTCTAGAACTGAGGAAGAAGTGAGGCAGAGATGGTTGTTATGAAAGACAGACTAGGGTAAAAATACCAAGAAAACATTCTGAGACTCCTGGAAATCCTGCGACATCCTGGCATCTGTCACCCTTCTCTGATGCATCTGTTTCACAGGGCGACTAGTTAAAGATGGAGCTGGCTGGGGGAGAGGCAGCTGGGGGCTTGTGGGCTGGAGACAGGGAGCTGCCTTCAAAGATAGCACAGTGGGGCCAGGTGTGGTGGCTCATGCCTGTAATCCCAGCACTTTGGGAGGCCGAGGTGGGTGGATCACCTGAGGTCAGGAGTTCCAGACCAGCCTGGCCAACATGGTGAAATCCTGTCTCTACTAAAAATACAAACATTAGCTGAGGGTGGTGGTGGGAGCCTGTAATCCCAGCTACTCGGGAGGCTGAGGCAGGAGAATTGCTTGAACCTGAGAGGCAGAGATTGCAGTGAGTCAAGGTCACGCCACTGTACTCCAGCCTGGGCAACAGAGCAAGACTCCGTCTCAAAAAGAGAGAAGGTAGCACAGAGGGAGGCACCTGAGGTTGGACAGCTTTCCCTTCAGCCCAGAGGAAGAACTGCCTCCATTGTGTCCTGGAGATGCATGACCTTAATAAAAAGGTAGATCTGGTCCACATTCCTGGGGAAACCGCATGTAGCTTAGAACTGCTTCATTCCCAAGTGAGATGCGTGCTATTCTGCCCTTCTCTAGGAGTCACTATTGCTGAGTTTCCTTCTGCCCCTGGAGGGCATGGGCTGCACCTGCCTGTCCACTCTGGCCCTTTGTATGCCATGGCACAGCTCTCCCATCTTTGCTCTACTACGACATAACTGTTTCCTTTTATTATTTATTTATTTATTTTTTTAAGAGACCAGGTTTTGCTTTCTCACCCAGGCTGGAGTGCAGTGGTGTGATCACAGCTCCCTGCAGCCTCAAATTCCTGGGCTCAAGTGATCCCCCCACCCCAACCTCCCACCACATCTCACTATTTTATTTTGTTTTAGTTTTTGTAGAGATGAGGTCTCACTATGTTGACCAGGATGGTCTCAAGCTATCCTCCTGCCTCAGCTTCCCAAAGTGCTGGGATTACAGGCATGAACCACCACACCTGGCCCAAAGACATTCATCACAGAAATAGAAAAGATTATCCTAAAATTTATATGGAACCATGAAAGACTCAGAATAGCCAAAGATATCCTGAGCAAAAAGAACCAACCTCGAGAAATCACATTGCCTGACTTCAAATTATACTATAGAACTATAGTAACCAAAACAGTGTGGTACTGATAAAAACAGATACATAGACCAATGGAACAGAATACAGAATCCAGAAATAAATCCATATATCTACAATAAAGTCACTTTCAACAAAGGTGCTAAGAACACATGTTGGAGAAAGGACAGTCTCTTCAATAGATGGTGCTGGGAAAACTGGATACCCATACGGAGTGCAATGGTATAATCAGCTCACTGCAACCTCTGCCTGCTGGGCTCAAGCAATCCTCCCTCCTCAGCCTCCTGAGTAGCTGGGACTGCAGGTGCACACCACCACACTCAGCTAATTTTTTTAATTTTTTGTAGAGATGAGGTTTTGCCATGTTGCTCAGGCTGGTCTCGATCTCCTGGGCTCAAGCAATTTACCTGCCTTGCCCTCCAAAGTGCTGGGATTACAGGCATGAGCCACCGCGCCCCACCTAGTTTATGTTTTTTTTTTTTTTTTTTTTTTTTTTGAGACGGAGTCTTGCTCTGTCACCCAGACTGGAGTGCAGTGGCCGGATCTCAGCTCACTGCAAGCTCCTCCTCTCGGGTTCATGCCATTCTCCTGCCTCAGCCTCCCAAGTAGCTGGGACTACAGGCACCCGCCACTTCGCCTGGCTAGTTTTTTGTATTTTTTAGTAGAGACGGGGTTTCACCGTGTTAGCCAGGATGGTCTCGATCTCCTGACCTCATGATCCGCCCGTCTCGGCCTCCCAAAGTGCTGGGATTACAGGCTTGAGCCACCGTGCCCGGCCGTTTATGTATTTTAATGTACATTATTGGTAAACACTTATAAATTGACTCTTCTTTTTTCTTTTTAAAAATCCACTTGTGGCCGGGAGTGGTGGCTCACGCCTGTAATCCCAGCACTTTGGGAGGCCGAGGTGGGGGGATCACAAGGTCAGGAGATCAAGACCAACCTGGCTAACATGGTGAAACCCCATCTCTACTAAAAGTACAAAAAAATTAGTCGGGCGTGGTGGCAGGCACCTGTAGTCCCAGCTACTCGGGAGGCTGAGGCAGGAGAATGGCATGAACCTGGGAGGCGGAGCTTGCAATGAGCTGAGATCGCGCCACTGCACTCGAGACTGGGTGACAGAGCAAGACTCCGTCTCAAAAACAAACAAACAAACAAACCCACTTGTACCCAATAAATATATATATACCTACTAGATTCCCATAAACAAGTAAAAAACAAAATTCACCTGTTCACTCTGCAGTAGAGATTGTCAAAAATAAAAACAAAGGGCCAGGCACAGTGGCTCATGCCGTAATCCCAGCACTTTGGGAGGGCCAGGCAGGAGGATCACTTGAGCCTGGGAGTTCAAGACCAGCCTGGGCAATAAGGCAAAACCCCATCTTTACAAAAATAAAAAAAAAAAAAGGGACTGGGCATGGTGGGATCCAGTTTAAAGGCACTTTCTGGGGCCCTATCCATCACTTGCACATTTAAGATTTCATTTTCCACTGCCATCAGAAACACGCAGAAAGCTGAGCATCCTCAGAGGAGAGTAAACCAAAGTTAAAAACTTCAAAAATGCCATACCAATCAGCATAATGACCAAATTTGCAGCTCCATATTTCTCTATCTCATGAATCCAGTGAGGGACGGACTCAAACGTGGACCGCCGGGTGAGGTCATAGGCGATGATGGCCGCGTGGGCACTGCGGTAGTAGCTTTGGGTGATGGTGCGAAAGCGCTCCTGGCCAGCTGTGTCCCACACCTGCATCTGGAGAAGGACAGGAAGGGGAGTCCAAATCAGGGGTTCCCACAGGTAATGGGAACTCCTTCACCTACATCGTCTTAAAAACACAGTTTTCTGGGTCTCACTTCTAGATATTCAGACCCAGTAGATCTGGAGTAGGATGCAGGAATCTATTCTTTCAATTTTTCACTGGATGACTTGGGTATCCTCCTTGGCTGGGGAACTACCATCTAAGACAAACTTGTCCATTCTGCAACCCGCGGGACACATTTGGCCCAGGACAGCTTGGAATGTGGCCCAACACAAATTTTTAAACTTTCTTAAAATATTATGAGATCTTTTTGCAATTTTTTTTTTTTTTTAGCTCATCAGGTATCATTAGTGTTAGTGTAATTTATGTGTGGTCCAAGATAATTCTTCTTCCAACATGGCCCAGGGAAACCAGAAGCTTGGACAGCCCTGATTGAAGGGATGCTGCTGTCCGAGAGGCGGACCTATTTTATCCTGGGGTCTTGTGTTCTTTGCCTTTTCACCTGATTCATCACGTGGTCCAGATTTGGGGACTCATCTTTTGAGCCTGCGCATGGATCTGAACACTGGCAAAGGTGATAATATTGGCCGAACTGTTTTGATTTTAAAGGAACACTCAAGCTGTTCATGTCTGGAATGTCCTCACAATAATGCCTCCCAAATTAGCCACCCAAGCAGCAGCACCAATTCACACAGCCTCTCACAGTGTCTGAGGGTAACAATTTCTTCATATTCTCACACTATTTATATAAAATTTATTTTTTAGAGAAAGTTTGCAAACCATACACCAAAGCTAGAGATAATAGAAAAATGAGGCTGGGTGCAGTGGCTCATGCCTATGATCCCAGCACTTTGGGAGGCTGAGGTGGCGGATTGCTTAAGCTCAGGAGTTTGAGACCAGTCTGGCAATATGGTGAAACCCCATCTCTACGAAACATACAAAAATTAGCTGGGCATGGCGGCGCATGCCTGTAGTCCCAGCTACTTGGGAGACTGACGCAGGAGGATCCCTTGAGCACAGGAGGTTGAGGCTGTAGTGAGCTGAGATCATGCGCCACTGCCCTCCATCTGGGCAACAGAGTGAGACCCTGTCTCAAAAAAAATTAAAAAAACCCCTCATACACCTATCATCCAGATTTAATAATTAATGAGATTTTGTTACTTGCTTCATCTAGCCCTTTCTGTTGATTTCTTTGAGGTATTTTTAAATTTTTAAAATTTTTATTTATTATTTTATCTTTTTGAGACAGAGTCTTGCTGACTCCCAGGCTGGAGTGCAATGGTGTGATGTTGGCTCACTGCAACCTCTGTCTCCTGGGTTCAAGTAATTTTCATGCCTCAAGCCTCCCGAGCAGCTGGGATTACAGGCGTGTGCCACCACGCCCAGTTAATTTTTTGTATTTTTAGTAGAGACAGGTTTTCACCACGTTGGCCAGGCTGGTCTTGAACTCCTGACCTTGGGTAATCTTCCTGCCTCAGCCTCCAAAAGTGCTGGGATTACAGGCATGAGCCACCGTGCCTGGCAGTTTATGGCATTTTTGAGTACATAGAAAATTTGACCTCTTTTTTTTTTGAGACTCTGTCGCCTAGGCTGGAGTGCAATGGTATGATCTCGGCTCACTGTAACCTCTGCCTCCCAGGTTTGAGACATTCTTGTGCCTCAGCCTCCTGAGTAGCTGGGACTATAGGCGCCAGCCACCACGCCTGGCTAATTTTTGTATTTTTAGTAGAGACAGGGTTTCAACATGTTGGCCAGGCTGGTCTTGAACTCCTGACCTCAAGTGATCCATCTGCCTCGGCCTCCCAAAGTGCTAGGATTACAAGTGTGAGCCACCTTGCCTGGCCGCTAGAACATTTGACCTTTTAAGGCCAGGCATGGTGGCTCATGCCTGTAATCCCAGCACTTTGGGAGGGTGAAGTGGGAGGATTTGAGCCCTGGAGTTTGAGACTGGCCTGGGCAACACAGGAAAATCCCGTCTCTACAACAAATTTAAAAGATGAGTTGGGCATGGTGGGGTGCACCTGTGGTCCCAGCTATTCAGGAGGCTGAGGTGAGAGGATCGCTTGAGCCAGGGAGATGGAGGCTGGAGTGAGCTGTGATCATGCCACTGGACTGTAGCCTGGGTGACAGAACAAGACCCTGTCTCAGGCTGGGTGTGGTAGCTCACACCTGTAATCCCAGCACTTTGGGAGGTAGAGGCAGGTGGATCACTTGAGGTCAGGACCTTGAGACCAGTCTGGCCAGCATAGTGAAACCCTATCTCTACTAAAAATACAAAACTTAGCCAGGCGTGGTGGTGTGCACCTGTAAATCCAGCTACTTGGAATGCTGAGGCATGAGAATTGCTTGAGCCCAGGAGGCAGAGATTGCAGTGAGCTGAAATTGCGCTCCTGGACTCCAGCCTGGGTGATGGAGTGAGACTCTGCCTCAAAAAAACAAAAACAAAAAGCCCTGTCTATCCCCTCCCCCCGCCAAAAAAATAAATAAATAAAAGCCAATTTGACCTTTATATAGTTAGAGAAATGTATAAATTTGAGCTTCATAGTTAGATTCAGCAATATTTTTTTTATTGGCTTCTGGATTCGTGTCTCATTTAAAGCCTGATTTTCCCATTCCATGATGAGAAAAATAAATACTCCCATGTTTTCTTCCACTATTTGCATGATTTCATGTTTTGTATTGAAATATTTTATCGCTCAGACATGTGCTTTGTTGTTGGGAATTCTGGCTAAAAAAGGTGGAACTGGCTGGGCGCGGTGGCTCACACCTATAATCCCAGCACTTTGGAAGGCCAAGGCGGGCAGATCACGAGGTCAGGAGATCCAGACCATCCTGGCTAACACGGTGAAACCCTGTCTCTACTAAAAATATCAAAAAAAAAAAAAAAAAAAAATTAGCCAGGCGTGGTGTTGGGCACCTGTACTCCCAGCTACTTGGGAGGCTGAGACAGGAGAATGGCGTGAACCTGGGAGGTAGAGCTTGCAGTGAGCCAAGATTGCACCACTGCACTCCAGCCTGGGCAATAGAGCAAGACTCTGTCTCAAAAAAAAAAAAAAACAAAAAAGGTGGAATCAGTCCCGTCCCAGTGCCCTCTGACCTTCACTTTCTTGCCATCAATATCAAGGGAGCGCACGGTAAAGTCCACTCCAATCGTGTTCTGCTGTGTCTCCGTGTAGACTCCAGACTTGAAATGCTGCACCACACACGTCTTCCCCACATTGGAATCCCCAATGAGGATAATCTTGAACAGATAGTCAAAGTTCTCATCTGCTGCCCTGGCTGAGCCGGAGAAGTGCATGGTTCTTGCCACCTAGAACAGAGCTAGGTAGAAAGGATGGAATTCAGCACCAGGAACTGGGGATCCAGTACAAGACAAGACGGAGGGAGGTCATTACCTTCACAGCACTACATCCTTGTGAGAGGATGATGCTAATCATGCTAGTTAGGCATAGAGGAGTTGCCCCCATAAGCGGACATCTGCCTTACATGTGTTGATCTTACTTTAGGGGTGCTCTTGGAATAAAGAGTTTCTACTGCCATTCTCTGGTGGGTCCAGTGGACGGTCAACACCATCAGATAAAAGCAGTGATATATCCTAGGCCTAGAGATGAGGTGCCACATGCTCCATCAGAGTGCCTGGAAAGCAGGAGGATGGCTGAGGAAATGCCTACAGCAGTGACTCACCTGCCATTGGACATCCCACCAGTGTCAATTTTACCTGGGGAGAAAGACTCCCAACTGCTATAAGGCTGACCATCCAGGCCAGGCACGGTGGCTCATGCCTGTAATCCCAGTGCTTTGGGAGGCTGAGGTGGATGGATCACCTGAGGTTGGGAGTTTGAGACAAGCCTGACCAACATGGAGAAACCCCGTCTTTACTAAAAATATTAAACCGCCTGGGTGTGGTGGCTCATGCCTGTAATTCTAGCTACTTGGGAGGCTGAGGCAGGAAAATCCCTTGAACCCAGGAGACAGAGGTTGCAGTGAGCTGAGATCACGCCATTGCACTCCAGCCTGGGCAACAAGAGTGAAACTCCATCTCAAAAAACAAACCAAAAACAAAAATGCTGACCATCCAGGCAGCCAGCAACAAGGACTGATAAGCGGTGATTGGTAAGTCAACTTGGAGAAGAGTGACATGGCCTTTTTGTCTTGTTTGGAGCCTAATTTTTTCAACCAGGAAATTAGGATTTTGAGAATATTCAAAATTAAAATCATGGCTATAATGTTATGGCATAATTTACCAAAGGCTGGTTATGGCATGTTTTACCAAAGGTTTTTTTTTTCCTTTTTCCTTTTTTTTTTTTTTTTTTTTTTTTTGAGACGGAGTCTCGCTTTGTCGCCCAGGCTGGAGTGCAGTGGCCGGATCTCAGCTCACTGCAAGCTCCGCCTCGCGGGTTTACGCCATTCTCCTGCCTCAGCCTCCCGAGTAGCTGGGACTACAGGCGCCCACCACCTCGCCCGGCTAGTTTTTTGTATTTTTAGTAGAGACGGGGTTTCACCATATTAGCCAGGATGGTCTCGATCTCCTGACCTCGTGATCCGCCCGTCTCGGCCTCCCAAAGTGCTGGGATTACAGGCTTGAGCCACCGCGCCCGGCCACTCCTTTTTCCTTTTTTTTGAGACAGAGTCTTGCTCTGTCGCCCAGGCTGGAGTGAAATGGCATGATCTCAGCCCACTGCGACCTCTGCCTTCCAGTTCAAATGATTCTCCTGCCTCAGCCTCCTGAGTAGCTGGGACTATAGACCTGCACCACCACACCCAGCTGATTTTTGTATTTTTAGTAGAGACAGGGTTTCACCATGTTGGTCAGGCTAGTCTCGAATGCCTGACCTCAAGTGATTTACCCACCTCAGCCTCCCAAAGTGCTGGGATTACAGGCCTGAGCCACCACGCACTGCCGGAAAATTAAGGTTTCTAATGACAGTGTTTCACAAACTAACTGATTATCAGAATTATCTGCGAGTATCATTGAAAAATATATATTTCCTTCTTTTTTTTTTTTGAGACAGAGTTTCATTCTTCTTGCCCAGACTGGAGTGCAATGGTGTGATCTTGGCTCACTGCAACCTCGGCCTCCCTGATTCAAGCGATTCTCTTGCCTCAGCCTCCCAAGTAGCTGGGATTACAGGCGCCTGCCACCGGGCCCAGCTAATTTTTGCATTTTTAGTCGATACGAGGTTTCATGATGTTGAGCAGGCTGGTTATGAACTCCAGTCATCTGACCTCAGGCGATCTGCCCACCTCAGCCTCCCAAAGTGATGAGATTACAGGCATGAGCCACAGTGTCTGGTTGGAAAATAAAGGTTTCTAATGACAGTGTTTCACTAACTGATGGTCAGAATTATCTGGGAATATCATTGAAAAAAATATATTTTTGGAGCTCATCCCAGACTTGCTAAACTAATTTTACCTTGTTCTTTTAAAAATTATTTCTTAGTATTCTTTTTTTTTTTTTTTTTTGAGACAGAGTCTTGCTCTGTCACTCAGGTTGGAGTGCAGTGGTATGATCTCAAAACTGCACCAGGCCAGGTTTTGTGTTTTGTGTTTTTAACTTTAAAATACGTTTACTGTGCCAGGCGCAGTCGCTCATGCCTGTAATCCCAGCACTTTGGGAGGCTGAGGCAGAAGGATCACTTGATACCAGGAGGTTGAAAGTAGTCTGGTCAACATAATGAGACTCCCCACCGCCCCCCTAACCCCCAGCGCATCTTTATTAAAATCATAAGAAATAGGCCAGGTGCAGTGGCTCACACCTGTAATCCCAGCAATTTGGGGGCTGAGGCAGGTGGATCACTTGAGGTCAGGAGTTCAAGATCAGCCTGGCCAACACGGTGAAACCCAATCTCTACTAAAAATACAAAAAATTAGCCGGGTGTGGTGGTGCGCACCTGTAATCCCAGCTACAGGGGAGGCTAAGGCAGGAGAATGGCTTGAACCCAGAGGGCAGAGGTTGCAGTGAGCCAAGATCGCACCATTGCAGTCCAGCCTGGGCAACAAGAGCGAAACTCCATTTCAAAACACAAACAAACAAACAAACAAAAACACAAAACTAAAAACCTCTCTCTCTCCCCTCCCCTCCCCTCCTCTCTCTCATGCTGTCTCTTCCCCAGGTGATTCTGATGACGAGCCAGGCTTGGAAAACACCAATTGACCAAGTTACCTACCTGAAACTTTACTCCCACCATCAGCATCCCTGGCTTAAATGTCCACCTATGCTTCAATATCTCTGATCACAAGGAACTGACTACCTCCTGAAAAATTTCCATTTTACACCGGGCAGTTCTCACTTCTGTGGGATTGACACCTCCCTCCATGAGGTTTCCATCTGTCTAGCTCAGTGCTATCCTTACTCTGCCAAGACACATCACATTCCTGTTCCACATGACAGCCCATCAGATATTTGAAGCAGCAAGAATATCCCCCCGAGGAGAATATCTCCATCTTCTTTAACTGTTCTTCATGAGAGTGTGTTCGGACTCCTCATCCAATAGCTCTAAAAGTAACTGAAACCTGATCCCACTTAATGATCACATCTGATGTGCTGCAAATTGCCCCTGCCTTGTGACATCCTTCTTCACTTCTCTGTTTTACCCTGGTTTTCTCTAAAGTCATAGACAAGGACAGTCTGTCTCATCACACAAGGTAAAATGCACTCAAGTGTCCAATCTGCATGCAAAAACCCAGGGCTTTAAGGCGATGAAGAAGGATCCCATACCTCTCTTGGACCTCTCTGAAATCAATATGGGTAGATGATCCAGCAGACAACAGACACAAGCAAACCACTTTTTTCCTGTCTGACTTTTCAACTAAAGACAGCCATTCCACTTCCGGTGTCTTGGTCTTATCACTGTAACTTGAGCTGAGACTTTACTTCCATGTCTCCCCTCACCCTCCGGAGTCCTCAGGGTTTCCACAAAAGCCCCCTTTCATTTAGCTTACAAGCCTTGCCGGGAGACACAGGCAGCGTCCACCCCGATGATGTCCTCCCGCCGGTATCCCGCAACCTTTGCCTTCCTGGTTCACCTGTCACTTACCTGTCCGGCTCTCTCACCTCTGCTGGTCAGCAGGTAATGTTTTCTCTTTCTTCTGGTTTTCCTTTTCAGCCCTCAGTGGCCCCTTCTTCCTCCTGCCTCGCTGCTTGGTGGGAAGTGTAGTTCTGGCCCCAGGTGTCAGGTTTGGCGTCCTGAGAAAGTGAAAGGAAAGTACAATCCCTCCCACCTGCCCTGAGCCCAGGGCTGCCGCAGGGTACAAAGCACCAGGTGAAAGTGGCCAGCACAGGGCAGAGCGCAGAGCCGGCTTTCTCACCAGCCTTTGCCAGCCTAGCAGAAAGCCCTCACGGGAAGGAATAGCCAGCGAATTCAACCAGCGCTGGCCCATACGATGCTGCCCCTGCTCCTTTCTTCTACTTACCTTCTCTTGTGTGTTCTTGCATCTTTTGCTCTCAATTTGTCCTGCTGTCCCTTGTTAGGAAAAAATTTCAGAATGTATCTCATGTAGTAAGAGTGACTGTTTTGCAAAATGTTTGGGTCAGTTGTACATGTGCATATTGTACTGGGTGATGTAAAAAAAAATTTTTTTTTTTGAGACAAGGTCTCACTCTGTCACCCAGGCTGAAGTGCAGTGGCACCATCATGGCTCACTGCAGCCTCAACCTCCTGGGCTCAATAATCCTCCTGCCTCAGCCTCCCGAATATCTGGGACTACAGCTGGCCTGGGGGTTGTTAGCTGAGAGAATATCAACTAAAGGAGGATATAGATCTTAAGTAATTTATTTTATTATATATATATGCATATTTTTTAGAGACAGGGTCTTGCTCTGTGGCCCAGGCTGGAGTGCAGAGGCGTGATCATGGTTCACTGCAGCCATAACATCCCAGGCTCAAGGAAGCCTCCCACTTCAGCCTCCCAAGTAGCTGGGACTACAGTCATACACCACCATGCCCGCTTATTATTTATTTTTTTTTAGAGATGGGGTCACCCTATGTTGCCCATGGTGGTTTGAAACTCCTGGTTTGACCAGGCGTGGTGGCTCATGCCTGTAATCACAGCACTTTGGGAGGCTGAGGTGGGCAGATCACCTGAGGTCAGGAGTTCGAGACCAGCCTGGCCAACATGGCAAAACCCCATCTCTACTAAAAATACAAAAATTAGCCGAGTGTGGTGGTGTGCCTATAATCCCAGCTACTCTGGCAAGAGAATCGCTTGAGCCTGGGAGGTGGAGGTTGCAGGAGCCAAGGTCGCGCCACTGCACTCCAGCCTGGGTGACAGAGTGAGACTCCGTCTCAAAAAAAAAAAAAGAAAGAAAAAAGAAAAAAAGAAACGAAACTCCTGGGCTCAAGTGATCCTCCTGCCTTGGCTTCCCAAAGTGCTGGGATTACAAGGCATGAACCACCGTGCCTGGCCAGATTGTAAGTAATTTAAGTCTTTGTTTTGTCGATCTGAATATCTCTTTGTGAGGAGTCAGAGAAAGGAGATGATGCAAAAAGAAGGAAACAAAAATTAAAACTAAAAGAACTTTGAAGGTATATGGGAAGAAAGAGCTGAAAAAAAAAGTCTGCCTCACTCTCTCAAAAATTCTACCATAGAGCAAAGGTTACCGTGCAGAAACCCTCCAGTTTATCAGTCCCAGACGCTGGCGGTAGAAGCATGAAGCTGAGGTGAATTTTCCTTACTATTTTTTTCCACAGAGTCTAGAACAGTAACTGTCTCTCATTGTCTATCACAGGGGCCAGATTTTCTCCACTACATAGGATGTGATATGTAGGCAGTTAAATGGCATTAAAGACACAATAAGTAAAATTGAAAGAGACATATTGTTTGATAAAATGTCGACATTGGTGTCCTGTTTCCAAACTGTGGGCTGAGACCTATAAATGAGTCATGAAATCAATCTTTGTGGGTTGCAACCAGCTTTTTCACAAGCAGGGATTAGGAAATAATTTCAGAATGTATCTTGTGTAGTAACAGTGACTAATGTTTTGCAAAATGTTTGGGTCAGTTGTACACGTGCATATTGTATTGGGTGATGTAAAAAAAAAAATGTTTTTCTTTGAGACAGGGTCTCGCTCTGTCACCCAGGCTGAAGTGCAGTGGCACCATCATGGCTCACTGCAGCCTCAACCTCCTGGGCTCAAGCAATCTTCTTGCCTCAGCCTCCTGTGTTTCTGGGACTATAGGTGTGCACCATCATGCCCAGCTATTTTTTTTCATTTTTTTCAGAGCCAGGGCCTCACTTTGTTACCCAGACTGGTCTTGAACTCCTGGGATCAAGCAATCCTCCCACATCAGCCTCTCAAAGTGCTGGATAACAGGTGTAGGCCACCGTGCCCGGCCTGAAATGTCTTTTTTACTGTAGGCTGGGGTCCACAACGTTTGGGAAGCACTGAAATACAGGGCAATGTATTCACTGTCCAAGAATATTACTTCTATGATGTCTTCAGATAACCTTGAAAATATTTATCTTACCCAAAATTCCAGTTACATATCCATTTTCAGGATACTCTCTTCTGGGTGAGATAAACTCAACACTGGCAAGCAGAGCAAGAGAACAAGAGACTCTGCCAAATATTGCTGCAGGGTG
Organism: Macaca fascicularis; assembly: GCF_037993035.2. Taxonomy (NCBI): domain Eukaryota; kingdom Metazoa; phylum Chordata; class Mammalia; order Primates; family Cercopithecidae; genus Macaca; species Macaca fascicularis. Next base: position 182,098,557 of record NC_088377.1, on the reverse strand, counting down.
AGAACCACCAGCACAATGTGGAAATCCAGTGTAGGTCAAGATTCGCCCCAAATGTGTGATCGGGAAATAAAACCTGTTAGGTGTCAATGTCATGAAGCTAAGTGTCCAAATGTTGTCTTTTTCCGGTAATGGTTACTTTTTTTTCTTTTCTTTTTTTTTTCCGAGATCAGGTTTAGCTTTTGTTACCTAGGCTAGAGTGCAATGGTGCGATCTTGGCTCACTGCAACCTCCACCTCCCGGGTTCAAGCGATTCTCCTGCCTCAGCCTCCCGAGTAGTTGGGATTACAGGCACCCACCACCACACCCAGCTAATTTTTGTATTTTTAGTAGAGATGGGGTTTCACTATGTTAGCTAGGCTGGTCTCGAACTCCTGACCTCAGGTGATCTGCCCACCTTGGCCTCCCAAAGTGCTGGGATTATAGGGGTGAGCCACTGCACCCCGGGTGGTTACTGTTTAAAAAAAAAAAAGTCACCTGACTCAGACCCACTGAGCACTCGGAGAACATCTACAGGTAGAAAACACATTTTACAAATATTTAAATATCCTGATGGTTTTGGAAGTCAAGGAGAGAGAGATGCTGCCTCTGTCTACCATCCGACCCTCTCCACCAAGGTCACTATAAATACAAAGAGCATAGCTTGGGCTACAGGAAAGAAGGCATTCATATGTATAAATATGTGTGTATATATACACCTTTTTTTTTTATTTTTTAAGAGATTGGGTCTTCCTCTGTCATCCAGGCTGCAGTGCAGTGGCACAATCAGAGCTCACTGTAGCCTCCAAAGGCAGGGCTGAAGTGATCCTCCTGCCTCAACCTCCCTAGCAGCTGGGACTTCAGGTCCACACCACCACGTGGCTAAGAAGGCATTCTAGCCCTGAGTGGTGGTGACACAGGTCATATACTTGATAGTATACACACACACATATATATGTATACACCCATATATAAATATAATACAAAAAAGTATGTATTTCACTCTATGTATATATATTTACCATTTTAACCATTTTTTTTTTTTTTGAGACGGAGTCTCGCTCTGTAGCCCGGGCTGGAGTGCAGTGGCCGGATCTCAGCTCACTGCAAGCTCCGCCTCCCAGGTTTACGCCATTCTCCTGCCTCAGCCTCCCGAGTAGCTGGGACTACAGGCGCCCGCCACCTCGCCCGGCTAGTTTTTTGTATTTTTTTTTAGTAGAGACGGGGTTTCACGGTGTTAGCCAGGATGGTCTCGATCTCCTGACCTCGTGATCCGCCCGTCTCGGCCCCCAAAGTGCTGGGATTACAGGCTTGAGCCACCACGCCCGGCCCATTTTAACCATTTTTAAGTGTACAATTCAATGGCATTAAATACATTGCTGTGCAACCAACATCACCATCCCTCTCCAGGACTTTTTTGTCATCCCAAATAGAAACTCCATAGCCATTAAACAACAATTTCTCATTTCCCCTTCCCTCCAGCCATGGGCAACCACTATGCTACTTTCCGACTCTATGAAGTTGACTATTCTGTCTACATCATATAAGTGTAATTGTACTGTACTGGTCCTTTTATGTCTCACTTATTTCACTTAGCATAACGTTTTTTAAGATTCATCTATGTTGTAGCATGTGTCAGAATTTGCTTCCTTTTTTAGGCTGAAAAATAAACGACTCACAATATATTTTTAAAAATAAAAGTAACATATTTGGCTCATTTATTTTTACTCACCCTGACATCATATTTCTCCTTGGATGCCCAGAGACAAAACTACCACTGTATAAGGGCAAATAAAAATGAAAAATAACAGGCTTAATTCCTCTGCTGGACATAGAGACTTCTCAGCCTTCTCTCTCTTCTTTCAAAATTTCTTTCTCTGTCCTTTTCAAATGTATACAAATCTTTATAACGGCAAAATGAGCCTCTTGCCAGTATCACAACTCAGAAATGTGTCCTCAAGGACTTGGGGGTCATCTTTTTGAAATGCAGTGGAGTTAGTGCCTGTATCTCCCAGTTCCTACAGGAGGGTAGGAGACTACACTTAGTGGGCATGGGCGCCTTGTTCAACTTATAAAACTACCTCCTGCTATAAAGATATGCGAAATTTGGCCTGGCGCGGTGGCTCACGCCTGTAATCCCAGCACTTTGGGAGGCCAAGGCGGGCAGATCAGGAGGTAAGCAGATCGAGACCATCCTGGCTAACACGGTGAAACCCCGTCTCTACTAAAAATACGAAAAAATTAGCCGGGCGAGGTGGCGGGCGCCTGTAGTCCCAGCTACTCGGGAGGCTGAGGCAGGAGAATGGTGTGAACCCGGGAGGCGGAGCTTGCAGTGAACCGAGATCGCGCCACTGCCCTCCAGCCTGGGCGACAGAGCGAGACTCCGCCTCAAAAACAAAACAAAACAAAAAAGATATGCGAAGTTTAAAAAACGAACAACAACAACAAAAAGTTATGTGAAGTTTGTTTTGCTTCTGGATAAAGCCAACATGAGTGGTCTCCACAATTACTACTATTAAGTAGGAGGAACTATGTTTGACAAAAGGTGTTGTCAAGTTCTGTTATTTGAAGACTAGTGATCGTTTATCTTATGTAATGGTTGTTGTGGAGATTTTCTGGGTTAAGAGAAGTTTTTTTTTTCTTTAAAATTCGGATAAGTGTCTGTATTTTTTCCCTTTATTTAAGAAACGGCTGCGGTGCTGGTGGTGGTGGGGGGGGGGGGCTCTCACTATCTTGCCCAGGCTGGTCTCAAACTCTTGTCCTCAAATGATGCTCCTACTTCGGCCTCCCAAAGTGTTAGGATTACTGGTGTGAGCCACTTGTGCCAGATTTTATTTTATTTTTTATTTTTTTATTTTTATTTTTGGAGGCAGGGTCTCCTTCTGTTACCCAGGCTGGAGTGCAGTGGAGCGATCACAGCTGCCAGCCTCAAACTTTTGGGCTCAAGCGATCCTTGCACCTCGGTCGCCGCAGTAGCAGGGACCACAGGCACATGCCACTACCCCTGGGTAATTTTTAAATTCTTTGTAGAGATGAGGTCTTGGCTATGTTGCTCAGGCTGGTCTTGAACTACTGGGTTCAAGTGATCCTCCCTTCTCGACCTCCTAAAGTGTTGGATTACAGGCGCGAGCCCACTGTGCCCGGCCTGCATTTAATTAGACACCTAAAATTTAGGCTGGTCAGTGGCACACTTAGCAGCATGTTACTTTTTATAAAAACAAAGACCGAATACCGCTTTTTTGGGAGGGGGGGGAAAGAAAAAGTATGCACCAGTTCTCCCCATATCGTTTCTTCTCTCTACCTCTGGTGTTTGCAGCTAACATTCCTGGCCAGGTCTGCAGCAACCGAGTTCTCTGGGCTCTCAGCCTCCGCCCTCCTCGCCCTTCTCCGCGCCGGCAGGTGAGGCCGCGCCGAGGGACTACAACTCCCAGCGTGCCCCGGGACGGGAGGGTCACGGGAGGGTCACGTGGGCGTCCGGAAACCCTGGCCGCGGCGCCAGGGGTGAGCTGGCGGCGGGGGCGGCCGGCAGCGGAGCCAAGCCGAATCCGCGAGCGGAGCCGGGGCTGGAGAGCGGCAACCACTGCGGATCTCGGGTGGGCGAGCCGTGATGCGTGGGGCCGAAGACCTGCTAGGGGCGGGGGCTGGGGCGGGTCCAATCCGAGGGGCTTCCCCGGTCGGTAGGGCGGTGGGGAGATGTAGGTGGCGGCCCCCCTTGGGCGGGGCGACTAGGCAGGGTCGGCCGCTCGCCCCCTACATCTCCTCCCTGGGCCCGGGCCTGGCGTCCTGGCGGTCACGGGGAGGCTGTGATGGGGAGGATGGGGAGGAGAAGGACCCCCGGGGGACCCTGCGGCCCGGCCTGGATCCACGCGGCGGCGGCTTTTGTGCTCCTCGCCCGCCTGTCCTCCAGCCGTGGGTTGGGAGATTCTGACTTGATCAGAAAAGAGCTTGTCGTTCGGACCAGGAGAGAGGGGATGCTTTTCAGGTAGGTAGGGAAGGAAGCTCTTTGGGAAGGAGGTATAGAGATCAAAGAAGAAGCGTGGTCTCAGTGGAGTGACTGGTTTTGTTTTCTGGTAGCATGAACTCGATCAAGGAATTTGGTCAAATTATTCGTCATTCCCTCTTTACTCTTCTTCGCAGGATGTGTTCTGTTTATTCTCAGTTTTGACAGGAGATAATGGGAATGTGTCCTCGGAGTTTTTAGTGTTTTCTTGAAATGTAAGATGGTAGGCTATCTCGTGGTAACTGTTACTGAAAAGTTTATAGGGAGGAGTGGTTCCTGGGGTGAGCAAAATCATTCAGTTGTTACCTTTTTGTCCACCGCTTTATTTCTACCTTTACACAAATTTATACATACATACATATATATGTAATAGTTGTTGAAGGGAATGTCTTCAGTGCTTTGGTGCTTGATTTCTTTTCCGTTGGTTTGATGTTTCTTGGATACGAGGCTCTATACTAAAAACTCCATATAAATTATCTCGTTTAATCAATACATGAGGAAATTGAGCTTCAGGTCGGGCGTGGTGTCTCATGCCTGCAATCCCAGCACTTTGGGAGGCCGAGGCCTGTGGATCCTTTGAGGTCAGCAGTTCAAGACCAGCCTGGCCAACATGATGAAACTCCGTCTCTACTAAAACAAAACAAAACAAAAAACAAAAATTAGCCGGTCGTGGTGGCGCTCATCTGTAATCCCAGCTACTCGGGAGGCTGAGGCAGGAGAATCACTTGAACCCGGGAGGCGGAGGTTGCAGTGAACCGAGATCATGCCGCTGCACTCCAGCCTGGGCGACAGAGCCAGACTCTGTCTTTTTATTCTTCTTCTTCTTCTTTTTTTTTTTTTGAGACAGAGTTTTTGCTCTTGTTGCCCAGGCTGGAGTGCAAGGGCACCATCTCGGCTCACTGCAACCTCCGCCTCCCGGGTTCACACCATTCTCCTGCCTCAGCCTCCCGAGTAGCTGGGACTACAGGCGCCCGCCACCACGCCCGGCTGACTTTTCTATTTTTAGTAGAGACGGGGTTTCGCCATGGTGGCCGTGATGGTCTGCCTGTCTCGGCCTCCCAAAACGCTGGAATTATAGGCGTGAGCCACCGCGCCTGGCCTCAGACTCTGTCTTAAAAAAAAAAAAAGGGAAAAGAAAAAAAGAAATTGAGATTCAGAGAAGCTGCTTAAGTGGAAGGTCTTAGATTCCATACCTGGCTTGTCTCTTGAATGACACCATTCTTCTATTAGTCTTTGATTTCCAGTCTCTGCCTAAGAAGGTGACCCGGAAACAATAACTTTATAAAAGTTAAGTCAACAGTGTCTTGCTGCTTTCTGGCTGTCAGGATCAACTGTCTTGTTCATTGTTTAAGGTTCTGATTTGTCTCTGTTCATCAGTGCTAATGTCATGTCACTACAGTGACCATTAACTAGATTATAAATCCTTTGTGTAGAAGAGGAAAAGATTTTTATCTTGAAAACTAGTTGTCTTTGAAACATGTCCAAAAACAGGGAGGAAGAATGTGGTTTTGGAAACCCTGGAATAAGATGAGAGATATTTACAGATAAATGCCAGGTATTTTATGTCTGTGGTAATGAGACAATTTAAGAAGAGAGAAAAATTACAGGAAGACTTGAGTTATGAATAAAAAGGATTATGCGGTACAAGTAAATGGCTTCATATAAGATAATGTGGGATAAAAAAGATACTTGTGGCTTGCTGCAGTGGCTCACGCCCATAATCCTAGGGGTTTGGGAGGCTGAGTCAGGAGGATCTATCTCTTAAGGCCAGGAATTCAAGACCAGACTGGGTAACATAGCAAGACCCTGTCTCTATAAAAACTAAGAAAATTAGCTAGGTGTGATGGTGTCCACCTGTAGTCCCAGCAACTTTTTTGGAGGCTGAGGCAGGAGGATCGCTTAAGCCTAGGTAGGAGATTGAGGCTGCAGTGAACTATGATCACGCCACTGCACTCCAGCCTGGGTAACAGAGTGAGACCCGGTCTTTGGAAAAAAAAAAAAAAGATACTTGTATGAGTGTGAGCATTGAGATGCTGAACTGCAACATATACAATACTGTAAAAAGGGTGAACTCAACTATCCTTTTAATAATTTCCCACATTCTTCTTTACACTTTGAATACACATAATCTTTTTACTCTGCAGACAAAAAAAATGAAGTCTGGGAGGATCTAGAATTAGGTCTGAGTTGGAATGTGCACTCCATCTCTTAAGAGAGATTGCTTTCTGTTTTAAAAAATTTTTTGAGGGCTGGGTGCAGTGGCTTACACCTGTAATCCTAGCACTTTGGGAGGCTGAGGCAGGTGGATCACGAGATCAGGAGTTCGAGACCAGTCTTGCCAATATGGTGAAACCCTGTCTCTACTAAAAATACAAAAATTAGCTGGACGTGGTGGTGCATGCCTGTAGTCCCAGCTACTTGGGAGGCTGAGGCAGAAGAATTGCTTGAACCTGGGAGGTGGAGGTTGCAGTGAGCCAAGATCATGCCACTGTGCTCCAGCCTGGGTGACAGAGCGAGACCCTGTCTCAAAAAAAAATTTTTGTGTGTGATGGAGTCTCGCTCTGTCGCCCCAGGCTGGAGTGCAGTGGTGCAGTCATGGCTCACTGCTGCTTCAGTCTCGCGAGCTCAAGTGATTCTCCCACCTCAGCCTCCCAAATAGATGGGGCCACAGGTGTCCACCACCATGACTGGCTAATTTTTGTATTTGTTGTAGAGATGGGGTCTCCCTATGTTGCCAAGGTTGGTCTTAAACTCCTGAGCTTAAGTGATCCTCCCGCCTTGGCCTCCCAAAGTGCTGGGATTATAGGTATGAGCCACTGGACCAGACCTAGAGATTACTTTCTAATATCTGTTTTCTCATCTGTAAAATACTGAGAGAACTAAATGCAGTAATGCATGGTAGGTACCTAGCATGGTACCTGGTACTTTGTAAGCATTCAGTGTTCTGCCTTCAGCCAGCCAATTCATTGATTAAAAAAAAACTTTTTTTTTTTATATGGGGTCTCACTTTGTTGCCCAGTCTGGAGTGCAATGGTGCAACCCTGGCTCACTTCACTTCAGTCTCCACCTGCCGGATTCAAGCAATCCTCCCGCCTCCACCTCTTGAGTAGCTGGGACTACAGGTGTGCTATTTTTCCCATCCTTTTGAGGATGGGAAATTACCATGCTCTGCTAATTTTTGTGTTTTTTATAGAGACAGGGTTTCACCATATTGCTCAGGCTGGTCCCGAGCTCCTGGGCTCAAGCCATCTGCCTGCCTTGGCCTCCCAAAGTGTTGAGATTACAAGTGTGAGCCATTGCGCCTGGCCCAAAAAATCTTTATTGATCATTCTCAATGCTCTGCTGGGTCCTGTGGATGTAGCTGTGGGACTCAGGACAGAGAGAGCCACTGCTTTTATGGAGCTTACAGATGAACAGTAGACATGGAAACAATTAAACCAGATAACTGGGAGAAATGCTCTGAAGGAAAGAAATGACGAAAGAGATGAGACAGGTAGTAACCAGGGGAGACCATTTTAGATAGGGTGGTCAGGGAGGTCACTCTAGGGGGTGACATTTCATTGACTAGCCAAGAAAAGGAGCAAGCCGTTTGCCAAGAAGCAGGACAGAAGCACTTCTCTTGTAGAACGGCAAACACAAAGCCCGAAGCAAGAGGAGGCTTGATGGGTTCAGGGACAGGAGAGGGATTAGGTGTGGGGAGACAGTGGTGGTGGTGAGGGTGGGAGGTAGGTGGGCCAAGTAGAAAGGAGACAGGCTAGATCCTCACCAGGCGGCCTGGCAAAGGATTGGGAACCACCCAGCTGCCCGGTGGGGGACTGGTTAAATATCTAAAGATTCGTTCATGTCAGGGAGGACGGTACATGTGTTCAGAAAAGTGCAGCAGCTCTGCGGTTGCTTATATGGATGGACCTCCAACCTCTGGGAAGTGAAGAAAATGCACAGCAGATAGTGTGTGCTGTGTGCTTGCATGTGTGATCTTGGGGGCTCTCCCTGGTATGTGTGCAGAGGCACAGATTGTGCCCCTGAAGGAAAGAAAGAAGATATGAAAAAAACTGGTTAGGAGATCAGGGTGGACTGAGAACACAGGAGGGAGTTGTATCCTTTGAGGTTTTTTTTTCTTTTTTTTTTTTTTTATTGGAACAGAGTCTTGCTCTGTCGCCCAGGCTGGAATACTGGAATACAGTGGCGTGATCTCAGCTCACTGCAACCTCCACCTCCTGGGTTCAAATGATTCTCCTGCTTCAGCCTCCTGAATAGCTGGGATTACAGGCACATGCCACTGTGTCCAGATAATTTTTGTATTTTTAGTAGAGACGTGGTTTCCCTGTGTTGGCCAGGCTGGTCTCAAACTCCTGACCTCAGGTGATCTGCCCACCTCAGCCTCCCAAAGTGCTGGGATTACAGGAGTGAGCCACTGTGCCAAGCCATATCCTTTGAATTTTATACCTTAGGTATATAATACCAGTTGAAAAGTAATGAAATAAAACAAAACCCAACCTCTGCAGTTTAGTTATTGGCTCCAGCAGGCTCCTCCTCCATCTGTACCAACCCATCTGTCAGCCCAGTCCCTCCCCAGCCCTAAGCATCCTATTTACCTGCAGAGGTTAGACAGGCTTTGAAGGCTGTGGCAAAGAATCTGTGTTTTTATCTGAGTCTTGGGAAGGCAGTAAAGGGTTTTAAGCAGAACCTGTCGAGGTAGGCAGGTGGGAGATGCTGCTGGTGGTTTATCTTAGGCGATGGCAGTGAGGATGGAGAGGAGAGGGTGGCGGTCAAGAGGACCAGAACCAAGAGGCTGGGGACTGAGCTTATCCATCTGGATGTTGGGGTTTGGGATATATTTTGGAGGTGAAAAGGACTGGATTTAGTAATGGATTGGATGTAGAAGTTAAGGGAAAAGAAGTAAAGGCTACCTCGTAGTTACCTTGGTTGACTGTAACGAATGGCAGTACCTTTGCTGAGATGGGGAATACCAAGGGATGTTGTAGGTCATTAGCGACTATCTGGGCTGGTGGAGGTTACATGGACACCTTTCAGTCCCACTGGAGTGTAGCTCCAGCCAGGACCTTCAGTTATCTTCCTGCTTAGATGCTGGTCCACTGAGGGTTCCAAGTTGGAAAAGAGAAAGGGAGGGGAGAGGGTTCTCCCTAAGGAGAGTTTCCCGTACAGGCCACCAAAATGTTGCAGGTGATCAGCGACTATCTGGGCTGGTGGTGTAGGCGGTGAGAAGAATTTGCCAAGGCAGTTATAGGTATAGAAAGGCAGATTTATTAGAGAAGGTAGGAGAGTATGTTTGCAAGGAAGCAACAGGCAGGTCAGCAAGAGAGGAGCTGACTACAAGGAGATGAAGGCTTGCTGGAGATTTTATAGGATGGTGCTGTGTGCTGAAGAGGGCTTTGTGCAGTACAGATAACGATAAGGTTGCAGTGAGCTAACTTGCATTTTTCTATCAGCTGAGCGTCTGGTGATTACTGGGTGCAGGAAGATTGTAAGTTACTTGCGCAAAAGGGGTGTGTGTCCTGGACCACGAAGAAAGGCAGACTTAGTTTATCTGCTTATCCTTTTTGGTTTCCCCTGATCCCACCAGCCTGACTCCTTTTTCTCTAATTAGAACTCCACATGGGAAGGATAGATTTGGAGGGAGAAGTGAAGAGTTGTGTTTTATTTTATCTTATTTTTTTTGAAACGGAGTCTTACTCTGTTGCCCAGACTGGAGTGTAGTGGCCTGATCTCGGCTCACTGCAACGTCTGCGTCCTGGGTTCAAGCGATTCTCCTGCCTCAGCCTCCCAAGTAGTTGGGATTACAAGACGCATGCCACCATGACCGGCTAATTTTTGTATTTTTAGTAGAGACGGAGTTTCACTATGTCGGCCAGGCTGGCCTCGAGCTCCTAATCTCAAGTGATCTGCCTGCCTTGGCCTCCCAAAGTGCTGGGATTACAGGCGAGAGCCACTGAGCCTGGCCTAAGAGTTCTGTTTTAGATCTATGGAGGGATATGAAGTGGTCATTTGGATCCTGGAGGGTCTAAGTTAGAGCCATGAATCTGAGAATTGTTGACATAAAGGCATGGTGCCCTAGGAAGGAGGAGAGAAAGATGTTGGAAGTTTAAAAAGAGAAGTGTGAAATCGCTGTCTCAGTTTGAGAAAGCAAAATTACTTGGAAGTGTAGTAGGCTTGCTGGGCAGTATTGCATGCCCTTTGAGGTTTGTGGTTTTGAATAAAAAGTGAAATCAGCCTGCTCGAGTGGTTTTTCTGTGGCAAAACTCAGCTGCTTGGGTGCAGGGAAGGAGGAGGACAGAAACAAGGAAGTGCACTGTAGATTCTAAGTTGGTAAGGCGGGAAATGAGGACAGGACGGGGCTGGATAAGGGAAAAACGAGGCTACTGAATTGGGAGCCTTGTTGAGGTCAAATGACTGTTGAGGTGTGGTGTATTCAGGTAAGTGATCTGCAAGGAAAGGAAGCAGAAGGTTTGAAATCCGGTTACCAGCGTTCAGCCTTGCGTGGGTTTTTATTGCGGGATGGAGGAGAAGGGTGGTGGTGAAGAGAACTGGAACTGAGAGACCCAGGAGGAAACTTATCCACCTGGCCGTGGGGATGCAGGTTGGGTGACCGTGGCTCAGGATGCGGGGAGATCAGTCTCTGACATCTATGGGGAACAGCAGGCTATAGAGCCCCAAGGTGTGAGTTTCAAAGAAGGGGGTTCTTGGCAGGAAGACGCTCCAGAAATGGCCTCGGGGAGCAAAGACAACTTGGACCCCTTGTGTCCTTGAGGCATGTAGGTTGCTGGAGGGAAGATTTTCCCTCTTGAGAGGCGTTAGGGGAAGTGAAGGGATCGGAAGTGTCCAGAGTCTTGTAAGGATATGGTGCCTGCTACCCACGTAACTAGGTTTCCAGAGAGCAAGGATACGGGGCTTGCTAACCGTGTATCTCTGTTTCCAGATGGCATGGTCCAAAGGGCTGGGGGTGGGGTGTGTGGGAAGGCTGGGCAGAAGAGATGAATGGGGCAGAGTGGGTGTGTGGTGGCTTCACGTATGTCATCTCTTTTCCTGCTGACCCCTCCCCTGCCCACTCTGCAGTCGACTTTCTTCAGAGAGTTCCTCATACGAGACAGTTGGGTTTTTTGGTTTTGTTTTGTTTTTTTTGAGGCAGGATCTTCCTCTGTCACCTAGGCAGGAGTGCAGTGGCATCGTCATAGCTCACTGCAGCCTTGAAGGCCTGGCCTCAAGTGATCCTCCTGCCTCAGCCTCCCTAGTAGCTAGGACTACGGTACATGCCACCACATCTGGCAAAATTTTAAATTTTTTATAGAGACAAGGTCTGTTGCCCAGGCTGATATTGAACTCCTGGCCTCAAGTTTTCCTCTTGCCTTGGCCTCTGAAGAACAGCTTTATATTTGGGTTGGAAAGGACTCTAAATACCACTGCAGAAAGTGAAATTAGAAATAATGTTTGGGGGAAATTTTATATCCCAAAGCAGTGTTGTAGAAGGCAGCGCATTGCCTTCCATCTGGACGTGTTGCTGCAGCGCGAAGTCATCTTTTACTAAGCAGTGATTGCACACTATTGTAACCGCCCAATGGGTTCGCCTTGCCTGCTGCCTAGACAGAGCCAATTTATCAAGACTGGGGAATTGCAATGGCAAAACAGTAGTTCACACAGAGCCGGCTGTGTGGGAGATGGGAGTTTTATTATTACTCAAGTCAGTCTCCCTGAGCATTCGGGCATCAGAGTTTTTAAAGATAATTTGGCGGGTAGGGGCTTGGGAAGTGGGGGAGTGCTGATTGGTCAGGTTGGAGATGGAGTCATCGCGGGCTGAAAGGAGTTTTTCTTGCTGCCTTCTGTTCCTGGGTGGGATGGCAGAGCTGGTTGAGCCACATTACCGGTCTGGGTGGTGTCAGCTGATCCATTGAGTGCAGGGGCTGCAAAATATCTCAGGCACTGATCTTAAGTTTTACAATAGTGATGTTTTCCCCAGGAGCAATTTGGGGAGGTTCAGACCCTTGGAGCCAGAGGCTGCATGACCCCTAAATTGTAATTTCTAATCTTATAGCTAATTGGTTAGTCCTGCAAAGGCAGACTGGACCCCAGGCAAGAAGGGGGTCTGTTACCAATTTTGTTTCAGAGTCAAACCATGAACTGAATTCCTTCCTAAAGTTAGTTCAGCCTATGCCCAGGAATGAACAAGGACAGCTTACGGGTTAGAAGCAAGTAGGGCCGGTTAGCTCTGATTGCTTTCACTGTCATAATTTCCTCAGTGATAGTTTTGCAAAGGCAGTTTCACTATTGTGTTCCATTCTGGAAATTACCATTTTTGATGGGTAGTCCTCTAGGACTAAGAAAAACTGGAAAAACTTCACTACGAAAATCACATGAGTTAGTGATTGTGAACTTGCTTTGGAAAGTAGAAGGTTATGGTTCTGGATTTTTTTTTTTTTTTTTAAGACGGAGTTTTGCTCTTATTGCCTATGCTGGAGTGCAGTGGTGTGATCTTGGCTCGCTGCAACCTCTGCCTCCCAGGTTCAAGCGATTCTCCTGCCTCAGCCTCCTGAGTAGCTGGGACTACAGGCACCTGCCACCACGCCCGACTAATTTTTTTATTTTTAGTAGAGATGGGGTTTCACCATGTTGGCCAGGCTGGTCTCGAACCCCAGACTTCATGATCTGCCTGCCTCGGCCTCCCAAAGTGCTGGGATTCCAGGTGTGAACCACCATGCCCGGCCAATGGTTTTCTGGATTTTATTTGATGGCAAGAATCTTATATATATATATATTTTTCTATATAAAAATATATATAAATATATATATATATTTTTCTTTTCTGCAGAGAATGGAAGGAAAGGAATCCTTTTTTTTTGGTTGGGGGGGGAGGGGGACAGGGTCTCACTCTGCCGTGCAGGCTGGAATGCGGTGGCACAATCTTGGCTCACTGCAACCTCTGCCTCCCAGGCTCAAGTGATTCTCCTATCTCAGCCTCCTGAGTAGCTGTGACCACAGGCACGCACCACCACCCCTGGCTACTTTTTGTATTTTTTGTGAAGACGGGGTTTTGCCATGTTTCCCAGGCTGGTCTCAAACTCCTGGGCTCAAGCAGTCCTCCTACCTCAACCTCCCAAATTTCAGGCATGAGCCACCATGCCTGTCCAGAATCTTATTTTTAACAAGGATTTTTTTTTTTTTGGTCTTTTAAAATAATTCTAATGGGGGTTTGGGGAGATGTTGGCCAAAGGATAAAAAATTTCAGTTAGGAGGAATAAGTTTAAGAGAACTATTGTACAATATGGTGACTATAGGCTTTGTTTTTTTGAGACAGGCCCTCACTCTGTCACCCAGCCTGGAGTGCAGTGGCAAAATCGCAGCTCACTGAGCCTCTAACTCTCAGGTGATCCTCCCATCTCAGCCTCTGGAGTGACTGGGACTATAGGCTTGCGCCATCACACCGGACTAATATATGTATATATATTTAGATGGAGTCTCGGTCTGTTGCCCAGGCTGGAGTGCAGTGGCGTGATTTTGGCTCACTGCAGCCTCCACCTTCTAGGTTCAAGTGATTCTCGTGCCTCAACCTCCTGAGTAGCTGGGATTACAGGTGTGCATCACCATGCCCAGCTAATTTTGTATTTTTAGTAGAGACAGGGGTTTCGCCATGTTGGCCAGGCTGGTCTCGAACTCCTGACCTCAAGTGATCCACTCGCCTCGGCCTCCCAAGGTGCTGGGATTACAGATGTGAGTCACTGCACCCGACCTAGCTAATATTTTTGTATTTTTTGTAGAAATAGGGTGTTGCTGTGTTGCCAAGGCTGGTCTCAGACCCCTGAACTCCAGCAATCCACCCGCCTTGACCTCCCAAAGTGCTGATGTACAGGCCTGTGAGCCACTGTGAGCCACTGTGCCGGACCGGTGACTATAGTTAATAACAATGTACTCTATTTTGAAAATTGCTAAAAGAGTAGATTTTAAATTTTCTCACCACAAAAAATAAGTAGGTGAGGTAATGGATATATTAACTAGCTTGACTGAGACATTCCACAGTGAGCACATACTTTAAAAACATGTTGGCCGGGCGCGGTGGCTCAAGCCTGTAATCCCAGCACTTTGGGAGGCCGAGACGGGCGGATCACGAGGTCAGGAGATCGAGACCATCCTGGCTAACACGGTGAAACCCCGTCTCTACTAAAAAAAAATACAAAAAACTAGCCGGGCGAGGTGGCGGGCGCCTGTAGTCCCAGCTACACAGGAGGCTGAGGCAGGAGAATGGCGTAAACCCGGGAGGCGGAGCTTGCAGTGAGCTGAGATCCGGCCACTGCGCTCCAGCCCCGGCGACAGAGCGAGACTCCGTCTCAAAACAAAAAAAAAAAAACAAAAAAAACCCATGTTGTACATGGTAAATATATACAATTTTATTTGTCAATTAAAAATACTGTAATGTTAAAAATCTTGTTGCTGTCAACCATCAGTTGATAATTGTGTATTCAGTATTCATTAATAGAGTCTGCAACCATCCCTGCACACCATCCTGAACATGGCCTGCCTTGTTGGACTTTGGAAGCTAAGTATGGTGGGGCCTGGTTAGTGCTTGGCTGGGAAACTGCCTGTGAATACCGGTGCTATAGGCTTTAAGAAATAAAAATTCGGCCGGGCGCGGTGGCTCAAGCCTGTAATCCCAGCACTTTGGGAGGCTGAGACGGGCGGATCACGAGGTCAGGAAATCGAGACCATCCTGGCTGACACGGTGAAACCCTGTCTCTACTAAAAAATACAAAAAACTAGCCGGGCGAGGTGGGGGGCGCCTGTAGTCCCAGCTACTTGGGAGGCTGAGGCAGGAGAAAGGCGTGAACGCGGGAGGCGGGGCTTGCAGTGAGCTGAGATCCGGCCACTGCACTCCAGCCTGGGCGGCAGAGCGAGACTCTGTCTCAAAAAAAAAAAAAAAAAAAAAAAAAGAAATAAAAATTCACCGATTGAGAAAATACTGAATGACAAGCTACAATGAATTCAGAAATGCTGAAATGAAATTCCGTTTTGAAATTTGGTTTTATTAATTTTTTTTCTTTTTCTTTTTTTTTTTTTTTTGAGACGGAGTCTTGCTCTGTCGCCCAGGCTGGAGTGCAGTGGCGCAATCTCGGCTCACTGCAAGCTCCGCCTCCCGGGTTCACGCCATTCTCTTGCCTCAGCCTCCCGAGTAGCTGGGACTACAGGCGCCCACCGCTGCGCCCGGCTAATTTTTTCTATTTTTAGTAGAGACGGGGTTTCACCATGGTCTCGATCTCCTGACCTTGTAATCCGCCCGCCTCGGCCTCCCAAAGTGCTGGGATTACAGGCGTGAGCCACCGCGCCCGGCGGGTTTTATTAATTTTAACAGCATTTACACATACTTGAAAAATTTTGGAACACTCTTGTTCAGTGTGTATTTAGAGTGGTAAAGAGAGTATTCTTCAAAAAGTAGGACGTGTTCGATGGACTCCGGCTTAACACAAACTCCTGTACACCCCAGGGTCCCTGAGCTCATGAATGATTAGAAATCGCTTCTGTGATAGATAGGATACATGTGCAAAGGTATTATTATTGCATAGGACCAAATGTTACAGTATTTATCTTAAATGCCATTATGCACACAGCAGGTGAATGTTTAAAACTGTTTTCCTGGGCAAGGTGGCTCACGCCTGTAGTCTTAGCACTTTGGAAGGCTGAGGTGGAAGGATTGCTTGAGGCCAGGAATTCAAGACCAGCCTGGACAACATGGCAAAACTCTGACTTAACATAAATGCAAAAAATAAGCTGGATGTGGTGGCGTGTGCGCCTGTATTCCCAAAGGATTGCTTGAGCCTGAGAGGTCAAGGCTGCAGTGAGCTGAGGTTGTGCCACTGCACTCGGGTCTGGGTGACAAAATGAAACCTTGTCTCAGTCAATCAATCAATCAATCAATCAGGCCGGGCATGGAGGCTCACGCCTGTGATCCCAACAATTTGGGAGGCCAAGGATGGTGGATCATCTGAGGTTAGGAGTTTGAGACCAACCTGGCAAACATGATGAAACCCCGTCTCTATTAAAAACACAAAAATTAGCTAGGCATGATGGCGGGCACCTATAATTCCAGCTACTTGGGAGGCTAAGGCAGGAGAATCTCTTGAACCTGAGAGACAGAGGTTGCAGTGAGCTGAGATCATGCCACTGCATTCCAGCCTGGGCAACAGAGCCAGACTCTGTCTCAGAAAAAAATAGATAAATAAAAGAATAAAATAAAGCCTGTTTGCCCAATGTGCATATTAAGCCTTTTCTCCCCAATCATTGTAACTTAGGAAAAGATCGTCTATTTAGAAACTAAATCCAAATGGCCTCAAATATCTTGGTAGTTATTTAAAGCTATTAATATAAGTGTACAGCCCTAGATTATGCAGCTCTATTGCCAATGTGCTGTAATTTCAATCTGTTGGAGCATTTATTTTTGGAATTATGATTTTACACGATACATTATTGAATTTCATATCCCATGCCCTTTCCTGGAGTACATACTACAGTGTTTTGAGGTGGGAAGGTGTCCAGTTCAAAGAGCTATGATTTGTAGAGAATGATTAAAGTTTTGAGTTTTTCCACTTGGGTTTCATGTTTAATTTTCAGGATGGAAGTAAATTTAGTCATAACACTAATAGCTCTTGTTTTTGTAACTTCCTGGAATTATAGACAAGAAGTTTATTTACATTTTGTGAGTGGAATTTTATTGTCCTACTCTGCACGTAATTTTATTAACATTTTCCAAGAAGAATGACTTTAAAATGAAATTAGCTAAATTCTACTGATTTGGAATTAATCCTTGGCAGATCAGTGGCTAATATAATTTATCTGAATATGTCACATACATTGTTACTTTTAGCCTTACAGCTCTCAAATGAGATAAGCCATTTTATGGATGACCACTTGTGATTTATAGAGCATGACCTGTCCCAGGGCTCACAGCCAGCAAGGAAAACAACTGTTATGTGTACATAATTGTAACCATCTCAACTTTGTTTCTTTTATCTGCAAGTTGCAAGAATGGCCTTTCTGCTGGGTCTCTTAGCCTTTAAGGTTTGGGTGCATCTATTGAGCTGTGGCTAGTGAAAATAAGTAGTGTAACAGTTCCAGTGAACATAGATCTGAGAGCCAAGCCCTGTGATTCTCTCTTGAGTATTGGGAGCTCTTGCATGTGTTCCCTACCTTGACTACTGTTGTATATTTATCATACAAGCCATTTTATGTATTTTTTTCCCCTGAATATGAGAATAAATTACATTACTTTTTCTGTTGTGGCGGGGGGCAGGCAAGGTCTTACTCTGTGGTACAGGCTGGAGTGCAATGGTGTGATCATAGCTCCCGGCCTCCTTGAACCCCTGGGCTCAAGCGATCCTCCTGCCTTAGCCTGCTGAGTAGCAGGGACCACAGACACGAGCCACCATGCTTGGCTATTGGTTTTTTTTTTTAGTTTTTGTAGAGATGGGGTCTCACTATGTTGCCCAGGCTGTTCTCAAACTCTTGGGCTTAAGTGTTCCTCCCGCTTTGGCCTACTAAAGTGTGGGGATTACAGGCATGAGCCAACATGTCTAGCCTAAATTACAGTACTTTTCTAATGCTGTGGGTGTTTCCATTATAAAAATTATATTGATGTTTATTGTAGGCTTTTTAAGAAAAAAGTATATAGAAGAAAATTAAAATTATCCATTATTTCACTCCCCAGAGAGAACTGGTATATTCCCTATTTATTTGTATTATGTAAATACAGTTGGGTTGATTAGATTTATAACCATAACCAGCTCCCACTTTTTTTCACTTGACATTTTCTCATGTCATTAAAAAGTCTTCATGGCAAATGATTATAAATGATTCAGCCATTCAGACATACCATAATTTATTTAATTATTCCCCTATTGTTGTATCTTTAAATCGATTCTGCAGACTCATAACTGGAGACATTAAGTTTAGCTGCTTACTTTATGCTTAATTGTTCTTGGATATCAGAGAATGGGTGCAGCTTTTAGAGAATACAGTCAAATGAAAAGGCACTGGGGCTGGGCACAGTGGCTTACTTTTGGAGGCCAAGGTGGGCAGATTGCTTTGAGCTCAGGAGTTTGAGACCAGCCTGGGCAACGTGATGAAACCATGTTTCTACAAAAAATACAAACATTAACCAGGCATGGTGGCTCATGCTTCTAGTCCCAGCTACTTGGGAGGCTGAGGCTGGAGAATGGCTTGAGCCTGGGAAGCGGAGGTTGCAGTGAGTCGAGATCGTGCTACTGTACTCCAGCCTGGGTGACGGAGTGAGACCCTGTCTCAAAAAGAAAAAAAAAAAAAAGAAGCTGCTGGAGGTAGTGGAAGGAGATGGCAAGGAGTGGCCCGACCTCTTTCTCTGTTTCGTTGACTGACACAGTTTTTTTCATTTTGAGGGGATACTGGGGGGCAGACAGGGGTTAGGCAGCTTGCCCAGAGTCTTGCACTGGGACCTCACCTCAAGGCAATAGAAGATCGTGTAGAACATTGTCTTGAATCATTTTGTTTTGTTTTGCTTAGAGTCAGGGGTCTCACTTTGTTGCCCAGGGTCGACTGCAGTGGCGTGATCATAGCTCACTGTAACCTCGAACTCCTGGACTCAAGGGATCCTCTTGTCTCAGCCTGTCCAATAGCTGGGGGACTACAGGTGTGAGCCATTGTGCCCAGCTCCTCCTTTCTTTTGATATTAAAAATCTCCTCCAACACTTTGTGAAAAATACTTTTTATAGGCCTAAACACATCTTGTATTTTTTAAGGAATAGATCCCTGGAAATACATTTTTTTTAAGTGAAAGCAAGTTTATTCAAAAGTAAAGGAAGAAAAGGGCAGCACTCCATCGAGAGAGCAGCCCAGAAATTGAATTTTTTTTTTTTTTTTTCTTTTTTTGAGACGGAGTCTTGCTCTGTCGCCCAGGCTGGAGCGCAGTGACCAGATCTCGGCTCACTGCAAGCTCCGCCTCCCGGGTTCACGCCATTCTCCTGCCTCAGCCTCCCGAGTAGCTGGAACTATAGGCGCCCGCCACCTTGCCCGGCTAGTTTTTTGTATTTTTTAGTGGAGACGGGGTTTCACCGTGTTAGCCAGGATGGTCTCGATCTCCTGACCTCATGATCCACCCGTCTCGGCCTCCCAAAGTGCTGGGATTACAGGCTTGAGCCACCGCGCCCGGCTTAGAAATTGAATTTTTGTGTCAAACACTCTTGATGAACACGGCTAGATTGTCCTCCCATAATATTATACTAATTTTTACTTCTGTCAGTAGCGTGTGCGAGTTCAGGAACCGTTATACCCTGAGCTGCATTGAGCACAATCTTTTTTAACTATCCAAATGTTTTCTTGCCTTAATTATATTTCTAATATTACCAGTGGGATTGAACTTTTATTTCTTAAGTTCAATAGCCATTTCATTTCTTCTGAGTTGTCTGTCTATTTCCTTTGCTCATTTTTTCTGTAAGAATGAGTGATTTTCTTATCAGTTTGTATGAGCTCTTTCTATTAAGATATAATCTCTTGTCCAGGATTTTTTTTTTTTAAAGACTACCTAATAGCTTTAACATAATTATTAATCTAGTTTTCTGGTGTCAACTAGGCCATGAGATTTTTTCCCACAAGGCCTGATTATATGGTGACTGTAAATCGAAATAATTCAGTTTTTGGATAATCTGCCAAGGTTTAATAAGTCCATAATGTGTTTTGTCTTTCCAGAAAGAAGAAATGATGTAAATCACTCACTCTCCAAACTTTAAGGTCAAAGGTGAGAAGGAAGGTCAGGAAGAACATGGCCTGGCCAAGTGTTTTTCAAAGAGGGTCTCTGCTGTCCCGGTTCAGCCATCATCACGTTGTAGTGTTCCTGCTCACCTTCTTCAGGTAAGCACGTTGCTAAAGCTGCTCTCCTGCTTTTTTTCTTTTGAGGGAGCTATTGCATGGCAAGTGTCAAATGCACTGATGGGCATACACTTACAATGTTAGTTATTCCTTCTGTTGTAGTCTTGATAGCTCTAATATAGTAGTTCTCGAGGGCTGTTTTGCCCTCCAGAGGACATTTGGCAGTGTCTAAGATAGTTTTGGTTGTCATGAGCAGGGAGGAATGCTACTTGTAGTTAGTGGTGGAGACCAGGGATGTTACTAAACGTTCTCCCATGCACAGGACAGCTCTTCACAACAAAGAACATTTCGGCTCAAAATGTCAATAATGTGGAGGCGGAGAAGCCCTGGTCTGTTTGTGTTTTTTTTTTTATTTTGTACTTTTTTTTTTTTTGAGACGGAATATCGCTTTGTTGCGCAGGCTGGAGTGCAGTGGCATGACCTCGGCTCACTGCAACCTCCACCTCCTGGGTTCAAGTGATTCTCCTGCCTCAGCCTCCCGAGTAGCTGGGATTACAGGCACGTGCCACCATGCCCAGCTACTAAATAGAAACAGTTTCACTGTGTTAGCCAGGATGGTCTCGATCTCCTGACTTCGTGATCTGCCCGCCTCGGCCTCCCAAAGTGCTGGGATTATGGGTGTGAGCCACCGCGCCCGGCCAACATATCTCACTTCTTTTCATCACCCTGTTTGGAGAGAGAAGTCCTCTATTTGTTAAAACCAGGAGCTGGAGAACAAAGGTGATCTTAAGTGGTTCTCTTAGAAACATAGCATATACATCAGGCCATTGGGTGTTAGAGGCGTGCTATAAGTGACCTTATTACTCAGCTTTTTTTGATATTTCTGCTGAGTAGATTTTATTATTAATCTTTATGAAAGACACCAGAAATAATGTTTGTTTGTTTGTTTGTTTGTTTGTTTGTTTATTTGAGATGGGATCTCACCCTGTCACCCAGGCTGGAGTGCAGTAGTGTGATCACGGTTCACTGCAGCCTCTGACTCGCGGGATCAAATGCTCTACCTGCCTCAGCCTCTTGAGTAGCTGGGACCACAAGCACGAACCACCACGCCTGGCTTCTTCTTATTTTTTTATTATTATTTGTAGAGATGAGGTCTTCTTATGTTCCCCAGGCTGGTCTTGAACTCCTGGGCTCAATCAGTCCTCCCGCCTCAGCCTCCCAAAGTGCTGGGGTTATAGGCATGAGCTACCATGCTTGGCTCATCCTTTTTTTTTTTTTTTTTTTTTAAAGAGAAGAATTCTTGGCCAGGCATGGCGGCTCACACCTGTAATCCCAGCACTTTGGGAGGCCGAGGCGGGTGGATCACCTGAGGTCAGGAGTTTGAGACTAACCTGGCCAACATGGTGAAACCCCATCTCTCCTAAAAATACAAAAATCAGCTGGGCGTGGTGGCCCGCACCTGTAATTCCAGCTACTCGGGAGGCTGAGGCAGGAGAATTGGCTTGAATCTGGGAGGCGGAGTTTACAGTGAGCTGAGATTACACCACTGCACTCCAGCCTGGGCAACAGAGCGAGACTCCGTCTCAGGAAAAAAAAAAAAAGAGAAGAATTCTAAAATTGTTCAGTGTCATGCCTGCAATCCCAACAATTTGAGAGGCCAAGTGGTGGGAGGATCACTTGAGCCCTGGAGTTTGAGACCATCCTGGGCAACATAGCAAGACTCTGTCTCTATAAAAAATACAGAAATTTTTGTAGCCTGAGTAACCTGAGTAGCTAAGATTACAGGTGCACTGAGCGTGGTGGGGTGCGCCTGTAATCCCAGCTACTTAGGCTGGGGCGGGAGGTTCGCTTGAGCGTGGGAGGTCAAGCCCAGTGAGCTATGATCATAACTGCACTCCAGCTTGAGTGACAGAGGGAGATCCTGTCTCAAAAACTAAAAATAAATAAAATTGAGAGAGCCTCTCTGAATCTATTTTGGTTCAAGTGGCTGCTCCCCAAATAAAATAAAACACAATTGAATAAAAGAAATGGGCTTATACCTGTGATTTTATTGAATGCTGTTTCTCCTTGCTATTCATTCATCTGTATTCTCTCTATTTTGTAGTTATTCATTGCTCCATGCTTCACGAAAAACATTTAGCAATGTCAAAGTCAGTATCTCTGAGCAGTGGACCCCAAGTGCTTTTAACACGTCAGTTGAGCTGCCTGTGGAGGTAAGCAGAACAAAGTGCTGGGATGGATTGAAGGAGACCGTGCCCACCCCTAGATTCTTCTTACGTTCTTTTTTGCATCTTTTGCTTGCCAGGACTCTGAAATGGCTCACTGTTTCCTATCACGTAAGAGCCAAACTATTCTACTAATTTCAAAGCCTACTCCGACTCAGTCCCATTTTACCTCTCCAGCTGGCTTATTTCTAACCGTTTAGAAATCACACCTTCTGGCTGGGCGCGGTGGCTCAAGCCTGTAATCCCAGCACTTTGGGAGGCCGAGACGGGCAGATCACGAGGTCAGGAGATCGAGACCATCCTGGCTAACATGGTGAAACCCCGTCTCTACTAAAAAATACAAAAAAACTAGCCGGGCGAGGTGGCGGGCGCCTGTAGTCCCAGCTACTCAGGAGGCTGAGGCAGGGGAATGGCGTAAACCCGGGAGGCGGAGTTTGCAGTGAGCCGAGATCCGGCCACTGCACTCCAGCCTGGGCGACAGAGCGAGACTCCGTCTCAAAAAAAAAAAATAAATCACACCTTCTGACGAGGCTGTTTTTTCACTGGCTTTCATTAGTGCTGTACTCGTTTCTGTCTTTGAGATATTGCATGTTATCTTTTATGTGCTCTTTTGCCTTTTTCCACCTGTCTGAAGTTTGCCTTTCTCTTTGTGTCAAGATAAAATTCCCCCTTTTTTTTTTTCTTTTTTTGAAACAGGGTATCTTTCTGTTGCCCAGGCTGGAGTGCAGTGACACGATCTCTCAGGAAACATCTCTGCAGTCTCCACCTTCTGGGCTCAAGCAATCCTCCCACCTCAGCCCCCTGAGTAGCTGGGACTACAGGCGCTCACCACCATGCCCGGCTAATCTTTTTTTTTGTTTTTGAGATGGGGTTTCACCATTTCCCCAGGCTGATCTTGAACTCCTGAGCTCAAGTGATCCACCTGCCTTGGCCTCCCAAAATGCTGGGATTATAATGTGAGCCATCACACCCGGGGAAAATGCCACGTTTTCAATCAAGTTTTTTCCCAACTTCTAATTTTTCCCTTCACTAAACTCTTGTACACTGTGTATAGCATATTGTAATGTCTTGGTATTTCAATATTTTCTAATTGTTTCTTTTTCTTTTTTTGGAGACAGAGTCTTGCTCTGTTGCCCTGGCTGGAGTGCCCTGGCATGGCGCCATCTCGGCTCACTGCAAGCTCCGCCTCCTGGGTTCATGCCATTCTCCTGCCTCAGCCTCCCGTGTAGCTGGGACTGCAGGCGCCCGCCACCTCGCCCGGCTAATTTTTTTTTTGTATTTTTAGTAGAGATGGGGTTTCACCCTGTTAGTCAGGATGGTTGCTATCTCCTGACCTCGTGATCTGCCCTCCTTGGCCTCCCAAAGTCTGGGATTATAGGTGTGAGTCACCACACCCAGCCTGTTTCTTTTTTTACTTTAAATTTTTTTGTAGAGATAGTGTCTTGCCCTGTTGCCCAGGCTGGTCTTGAACTCCTGGACTCAAGCCATCTTCCGTCCTTGGCTTCCCAAAGTTTTAGGGTTACAGGTATGAGCCATTGCGCCCAGCCTGTTTCATTTGTTTGTATCTTGCTTATGTGCCTTGAAGTCAGGCGCAATCTCGGCTCACTGCAACCTCCGCCTCTGGGGTTCAAGCAATTCTCCAGCCTCAGCCTCCCAAGTAGCTGGGATTACAGGCGTGCACCACCACACCCAGCTAATTTTTCTATTTTTCGTAGAGAAGGGATTTTGCCATGTTAGCCAGGCTAGTCTAATTCCTGACCTCAAGTGATCTGCCTGCCTCGGCCTCCCATAGTGTTGGTATTACAGGCATGAGCCACTGCCCCTGGCTAGAGTCATAAATCTTTTTTTTTTTGAGATGGTGTCTTGCCCTTTCGCCAGGCTGGAGTGCAGTGGCGTGATCTCAGCTCACTGCAACATCCACCTCCCGGGTTCATGCGATTCTCCTGCATCAGCCTCCCGAGTAGCTGGGGACTACAGGCGCCCGCCACCATGCCCGGCTACTTTTTGTATTTTTTAGTAGAGACAGGGTTTCACCGTGTTGGCCAGGATGGTCTTGATCCCTTGACCTCGTGATCTTCCCACCTCGGTCTCCCAAAGTGCTGGGATTACAGGTGTGCGCCACCGCCCCTGGCCCAGATCATAAATCTTAAAGATGGAAGTGGTCTCAGAGAGATCATGCACCCTGCCCTCCCAGATTGGAATCTTTCTTTGTCATTCTTGGAAGATAACCATCCAGCTTCTGCTTCAGTAGTTCTAGGCAGAAGAAACTTGCTGTTGTGTGAGGTGGATGCTTACATTTTTATTCAGCTTTTGAAGAATATTCCTCCCTGTCTCTGTAAGTTTCTGTTTAGGCAAAACATTCTTGGCTCCTTCAGCTGTAGTTTAGTGACACTGAGCACTGATTGTGGGATTTCAGGTACAGCCTGAACAATATAGAGAAAAACAGGATTTCGTTTAGGCACTAGATTTCCGGTTGTATTGCCTAAGGCTGCCTTTATTTTTAAGTAACTGGGTTGGGGGTTCCCAAGACCACCCCCAGTTTGGTGATTAACTAGGAGGACTCAACATAGAGTATGTGTGGCTGTAATTTATTCCAGTGAGAGGATATGAGGTAAACTCAGCAAAGGGAAGAGGCCGGCCTGGTGTGAAGTCTGGAAGAGGCAGGCCCAGAGGCCTCTTTCATTAATTTTTAATTTAAAGAGTTTTTAAATTATTTTTTAAGAGATGGGGCTCTTACTATGTTGCCCAGGCCGTACTTGAACTCCTGGACTCAAACAATCCTCCTGCCTCAGCCTCCTGAGTAGCTGGGACTACACGTGTGTGCCACCGTGGCCAACTAAAAAAATATTTTGCTTATATATTTTTATTTTTATTTTTTTTTATTTTTTTATTTTTTTGAGACGGAGTCATGCTCTGTCGCCCAGGCTGGAGTACAGTGGCCGGATCTCAGCTCACTGCAAGCTCCGCCTCCCGGGTACACGCCATTCTCCTGCCTCAGCCTCCCAAGTAGCTGGGACTACAGGCGCCCGCCACTTCGCCCGGCTAGTTTTTTGTATTTTTTAGTAGAGACGGGGTTTCACCGTGTTAGCCAGGATGGTCTCGATCTCCTGACCTCATGATCCGCCCGTCTCGGCCTCCCAAGTGCTGGGATTACAGGCTTGAGCCACCGCGCCCGGCCGCTTATATATTTTTAAAAGTTAAAAAGTTAAACAGAAAAACATTTCTTAAGTGCTCTAAATAGCATCCTAAAAAGTACCTTTTATAGCTTTCATTTCTATGCTTAGCTCTGGGTGTTTTACAAAATGAGTTCAGCAGACACAGTCTCTGTTACCTTTAGAACTTATAATGGATCCACTGACATGGACAAACATTGGAAATGGTAAATAAACATAATAAACACAAAATCTATGTCTATAGATAATAATCACTAGATATTATATTTGGGAACAACTCAGCTAAAAACTATAATAAAAATTTGTACAGTTCTTACATGAGAATAGTGCTAGAGAATCTAAAATTATCCCCAGGAGAAGGAAAAAGAATTTAAAGTGTCTTGGGCCAGGCGCGATGGCTCAGGCCTGTAATCCCACCACTTTGGGAGGCCTAGGTAGGAGGATTGCTTGAGGCAAGGAGTTTGAGACTAGTCTGGGCAACATAGAGAGACCACTGTTTCTACAAAAATGAAAAAAAACACCAAAAAAACCAAACAAAAAAACACTTTAGGAGGCCGAGGCGGGCAGATCACTTGAGGTTAGGAGTTTGAGAGCAGCCTGGCCAACATGGCGACACTCCATCTCTACTGAAAATACAAAAATTAGCTAGGTATGGTGGTGCATGCCTGTAGTCCCAGCTTCTTGGGAGGCTGAGGCAGGAGAATGGCTTGAACCCGGGAGGTGGAGTTTGCAATGAGCCGAGATCATGCCATTGCACTCCAGCCTGGGTGACAGAGTGAGACTGTCTCAAAAAAAAAAAAAAAAAAAAATTTAGCTGGGTGTGGTGGCACATATCTGTACTCCCAGCTACTTAGGAGGCTGAGGTGGGAGGATGATTTGGTCTCTGGAGGTCAAGGCTGCAGTGAGCCATGTTTGTGCCGCTGCACTCCAGCTTGGGTGACAGAGCAAGACCCTGTCTCAAAAAGTGTCTTTGGAGATTCCATCTCAACCTTGTGCACAGCTACTTGGTAGATTCCCACGTAAACATGTTCCACTCTGCCTTATGCAAAGAACCGCATGCATAAGTTGGCCTGTCGTCCATCCTCTGCTCACCACTTTGAGGAAGCCCTTCCGTGTTAGTGAGCCTCCCCTGTCCTCCTGCATAGCCCTTATTCTGTTATAAACATTCTCACCTGGGAAACCCACACAGGGACCTTTAGTGTGTGCACAGGAAGTACCTCACATCGAGCAAGTGTAGTAGCTTATATAGTCCCCCCAGCACAATACAAGAAAACCCTGCAGTACATTCAGGCTGGTAAGTTCACATCAAACGTACGCTCAGACCAGGTTGAATCACATTTAGCATGTTGACTTAGTTGTATTGGTGACTTTCATTAAACATTGGATGGTTCACTGTGAATAACTGGAACATGACTAACCAAGTAGTATAGTCATCCTGATCTGAGCTATGTTATTGATGTTAACTTTCTTCTCCAGGCTTTTTTCTGTTACCCTGTTTCCTGCATCTGTTTGTTAGTCCTACTTTCTTCTTTTAGTTTTTGGTTCGGTTTTGTTTTCCATTTAAGTCAACAGTCAAAAAATATATTTCAACTGAATTCTGGCAGTGAAGCAGAAAAAAAAAGCTGTTTAAAATCTGTTAATTCTTGGAAAAGCCACACCTGCAGGGAGTTTTCGGTAAGTTCTTGGAGGAGTAAAGAAAACCTACAACTTTGAGCAGCTGCTTAATAAGGTCCTTGTCTCTAGCTCACACCGGTGCGTGTACCCAGCAGGGCTTAATCATGGGTCCTGATCAGTCTGGTGGGCACACAAGGATGGAAGACTGTGGTTGCAGGGAAAATGTGGGAACGTCACTCTCATTGAAGACATTTAGGACCCCAAATTGGCATTGCTGAAAATCCTGTTTGATGTCAGCTGTGTGAGCCTGCGCTGCTTTCTCATCTTGGATAGAACGCGTCTTCACAGTATGTGTGAGGTGGCATTAAAGTAACCAGATTGGTGCCAGAAGCCACCCAGAAATGAGTTCCACTGCTTTGGAATCACACTTTATTATTTGTTTATGATTTGGGGATTTTATTTTTTGTTAAAGATATATTTCTTTGATTCTTTTGTTGTTCATAAGCTGGATTATTGAGTATTCACACACGTGTGAGATGTGCCACCCTTGGACCTTGTTACAACGTGGGCACATTACTCACTTGACATGGATTAAAAATAAAGATTTTTTTTAAAATTGCTGATTGCGATTTTTCTCTTTAAAATTCTTTTAAAGGTAAATTTTTTTTTTTTTGAGATGGAGTTTTGCTCTGTAGCTCAGGCTGGAGTGCAATGGCGCTCTCTCTCAGCTCACTGCAATTTCTGCCTCCCAGGTTCAAGCGATTCTCCTAAGTCTGTGGAGTAGCTGGGATTACAGGTGCACACCACCACGCCCGGCTGATTTTTTTTATTTTAGTAGAGATGAGGTTTCACCGTGTTGCCCAGGCTGGTCTCGAACTCCTGAGCTCAGGCAATCCACCTGCCCCCGCCTTCCAAAGTGCTAGGATTACAAGCATAAGCTACTGCACCCGGCCTGTTTTTTTTTTCCTTTTTTTTTTTTTTTTTTTGAGGTGCAGTCTTGATCTGTCGCCCAGGCTGGAGTGCAGTGGCACAATCTTGTGCTCACTACAACCTTTGCCTCCTGGGTTGAAGCGATTCTTTTGCCTTAACCTCCTGAGTAGCTGGGACTACAGGCGCGTGCCACCACACCTGGCTAATTTTTGTATTTTTAGTAGAGATGGGGTTTCACCATATTGGCCAGGCTGGTCTCAAACTCCTGGCCTCGTGATCCCCCCATCTCGGTCTCCCAGAGTGCTGCGATTACAGGCATGAGCCACTGCGCCGGCCTTGTTTGTTTTTTAAGATGGGGTCTTGCTCTGTTGCTCAGGCTGGAGTACAGTGGCATGATTATAGCTCACTGCAGCCTTGAAGTCCTGGGCTCAGGCGATCTTCCCATCTCAGCTTCCTATACTCTGGCACTACAGGTGTGCACCAGCATGCCCAGCTAACTTATTTTTATTTTTGTAGAGATGTGGGGGGTGTCTCACCATGTTGCCTATGCTGGTCTTCAACTCCTGGTCTCAAAGGATCCTCCTGCCTGGGCCTCCCAGAGTGTTGGATTATAAGCATGAGTTACTGGACCCAGCCTCTTTAAATATTCTAAAATCTAATTTTTTTTTTTTTTGAGATTGTGTCTTGCTTTGTCACCCAGGCTGGAGTACAGTGTCAATCTCAGCTCACTGCAACCTCTGCCTCCTGGGTTCAAGCGATTCTTCCACCTCAGTCTCACGAGTAGCTGGGCCTACAGGCACATGCCACCGCGCCCGGCTAGTTTTTGTATTTTTTGGTAGAGATAGGGCTTTGCCATGTTGGCCAGGCTGGTCTCAAACTCCTGACCTCAAGCGACCAGCCTGTCTCGGCCTCCCAGAGTGCTTGGGATGGTAGGCATAAGCCACTGTACTTGGCCTAAAATCAAAATTTCTTTCTGGCCGGGCGCGGTGGCTCAAGCCTGTAATCCCAGCACTTTGGGAGGCCGAGACGGGCGGATCACGAGGTCAGGAGATCGAGACCATCCTGGGTAACACAGTGAAACCCTGTCTCTACTAAAAATACAAAAACTTAGCCGGGCGAGGTGGCAGGCGCCTGTAGTCCCAGCTACTCGGGGGGCTGAGGCAGGAGAATGGCGTGAACCCGGGAGGCAGAGCTTGCAGTGAGCTGAGATCCGGCCACTGCACTCCAGCCTGGGCGGCAGAGCGAGACTCCGTCTCAAAAAAAAAAAAAAAAAAAAATTTCTTTCTGTAACAACCCATCTCAGAAATGCCAGGATATTATAATTAGTAAGTACCTCAGAAAGGATTTAGTCCAAGCATTTTCTAGCTTTTTGGTCATAGGACCTCAAAATGTTTTTGGTTATATGGGTTTATATCTATAGATACTAGTTTAGAAATTAAAGCTGAGAATTTAAAAAATACATTGGAGTTTTTGGGATTGCATTTTAATGAATTAAATAAGTCAATAAATAGTAACATAAATAACATCTTCTGAAAAATGACTTTTTCAAAACAAAATAATGAGTGGCATTGTTTTTACAGTTTTGCACATCACTTCATGTCTGTTAATAGGAGATAGTGGGTTTTCATGTCTCCTTTGAATTCAGTGTATTGCAGAGTTTATTCAAAGATCTTTAGCTGGGCATGGTGGAGTGTGTAGTCCCACATACTCAGAAAGCTAATGCTGGATCGCTTGAGCCTAGGATTTCAAGAGCAACCTGGGCAACATAATGAGACTCCATCTCAAAAAAAAAAAATTCTTTGAAATATAGGAAGAAAATTTGGCCTTTTCACAGGTTTGAAGTTAGAAAAGAGGGAAGTGTTTTTGTAGCCTTTTCAGCTAGTTGTAGATGTTCATTTGTCTTTGGTACTACAGCAAAATTTGGGTAAGTGATAATTTCTTAAAAATTAGTTCCAGTGATGGAATCTGAAACTATCAATGCACTTTGGAATACTCTTACATTAAGATCCATTGGTCTGTGGTGTTCTTTGGATCTTTAAAGTGACAGGCTCATTTCATTCATGTCTGAGGCAATCCCTGCCAAATACTCAAATCTGAGTAACTAGTTTCTCAGTCAGTCTTTCAAGTCAAAATACATTCTAGCTGCTTTGGTATCAGAAGTGATTCTTGCAGACTTTCTACTTACTGACACAGAATATGAAAAATTATTGGCCGGACGCAGTGGCTCACTCCTGTAATCTCAGCATTTTGGGAGGCTGAGGGGAGCAGATCATGAGGTCAGGAGTTCGAGATCAGCCTGACCAACATGGTGAAACCCCGTCTCTACTAAAATTACAAAAATTAGCCGGGCATGGTGGCACGTGCCTGTAATTTCAACTACTCAGGAGACTGAGGTAGGAGAATCGTTAGAACCCGGGAGGCAGAGGTTGCTGTGAGCCGAGATCGCACCACTGCACTCAAGCCCAGGCGACAGAGTGAGGCTGTGTCTCAAAAAAAAAAAAAAAGAAAAAGAAAAATTATTTTACTCAAGGACCTATGGTTTATAAAATTAAAAATTTTTACTGCTTCATGAAGGACAGTCTTATGTGACACGGTTTTTTTTTTTTTTTTTTTTTTTTTTGACATAGAGTCTCACTCTGTCACCCAGGCTGAAGTGCAGTGGCACAATCTCAGTTCAGTGCAACCTCCTCCTTTCAGGTTCAAGCAATTCTACTGCCTCAGCTTCCCGAGTAGCTGGGATTGCAGGTACTCGCCACCGCACCGGGCTAATTTTTATAATTTTAGCAGAGATGGGGGTTTCACCGTGTTGGTCAGGCTGGTCTTGAACTTTTGACTTCAAGTGATCCACCCTCCTGGGCCTCCCAAAGTGCCGGGATTACAGGTGTGAGCCGCCCAGCCCAGCCGACATTGGCTTTTTAAAATCTTTTTTTGGTTTTTTATTGTAAGGATGTTGCAGTGGGCGATATGGTGATTACTAGTGCTGTCTGGCATTACTGCCTTGGTTTATGCTAAGGTGCGGCAGTTTCTCTCCAGTGCAGAAGGAAACAAAGTCGAAAGGACATCACATTTTAATGTGGTGCAAATAATTTTGACCTTGCAGACCCCCTTGGAGGAAGGCTCTGGAGGCCTCTCCGTCTACCCGAGTTCCGTGGACCACAGTTGGAGGGCTGTGATCTGGTCCATCTCCCATCCTGTTGAAGAACCCCTTCTGTATCTTTGAGAAATTACCTTCCCGTTTCCCTCGGGGATGTCTATTGTGGGGGAAATTCACTACACCGTGAAGCAGCCCATTACATTTTTGAAAGTTCTGTAAACTAACTCAGATCTTTTTTCCACCGCTGGCCCTTCATAAAGTTGAGGATAACTTTTCACAGATCCCCTGTGTCTCTCTTTTTCAGCATAAATTTGTATTTCCATTTCCTTCAGTGGTTCCTCTCATGGCCTGGTTTCGTATATCCTGCTCATCTTTCTTTAGAATGAAAATGAATGGACATTATTTAATTCATTACAAAAGATACTGACAAAATAACCATGGGTTATTTTCACTGTTAGACCCTGTATAAATATGTGTAAGACTTGGTTCTTATCCTAAAGGAATTTAAAAAACTGGATTCATTTCAACACAGCTGAAGAATATAAACATCCTGCAGAATCATACATGGCATTTTGCAGTTAGAAAGAACCTAGCTCTCGGCTGAGTGCGGTGGTTCATGCCCGTAATCTCAGCACTTTGGGAGGTGGAGGCGGGCAAATCACTTGAGGTCGGGATTTCAAGACCAGCATGGCCAACATGGCAAAACCCCATCTCTACTAAAAATACAAAAACCATCTGGGCATGGTGGCACATGCCTGTAATCCTAGCTGAGGGAGGCTGAGGCAGGAGAATCCCTTGCACCCAGGAGGTAGAGGTTGCAGTGAGCCAAGATCGTGCCACTGCCCTCCAGCCTGGGCAATGGAGTGAGACTCCATCTCAAAAAAATAAATAAATAAATAAATAAAAATAGAACTTAACTCGTTTTGTGGTTCTACAGACTGGCCACTGAGGTACTCTGAGAGCTGCTCAGCTGTTTTGTCGTGAATGGGTTGTAGGTGAGATGCGATCTCCCTTCCCTAAGCTCCTGGGGTTGCTAGGTGGGGTTTGGGATAGTCTCCTCCTGATTTTAGACTGGTGGATATTCCCAGGCCAATCAGCTCTGACCTTGAACATCATCTTCAGTTTACCCCAGTGTGTTGTACAAAGATCGTTTTCTATGTGTGCCTATGAAGAAGCTGAGAAGTATTGGGATAAGTGGCCTCTCTAGGGCAACAAATTCTTTGTTTTTTTTTTTTTTTTTTTTTTTTGAGATGGACTCTCGCTCTGTCGCCCGGGCTGGAGTGCAGTGGCACGATCTCGGCTCACTGCAAGCTCCGCCTCCCGGGTTCACGCCATTCTCCTGTAGCGCAACAAATTCTTAAGCATAGAGTTGGGGTTGTAATTTTCTGAGTACCAGACTAGAAAGATAATAAAGTTGGCAAGACATTGTGATTTGATTGAAGTAGGTTAATGAAGGACACTTTTTTTCATTTTAAAAATCAAGATGTGATTTATAATTACCTTTTTAGTATACAGTTCTACAGTTTTTGATAACACATATAGTGTTGTAACTATTCCAAGATATAGAACATCACTCCCTAGATTCTCTTTACCCCTTGTTAGCCCTTCTTGCTTCCCTCAGCCCTAGGCAACCACTGATCAGTAGGAAATTATTTTTGAAGAGTATTGTAAAATGTTTCCTTAGATGGAGTTAGACTTAATTTCTCCCATCCAAGTAGTAACCAGGCCTGACCCCACTTAACTTCCTATATCAGATGAGATCACATGCTTTCAGGGTGGTATGGCCCTAGATGGTAGGCATAATTTCTAATTGATTGGATATTGAATTCTGCCAAACAAAAAGATTATAATCAGAATGTATTTCTTCTAAATGTCTGCTTTTAAACTTACTGCCCCACTTTCTTACTTAATTCACTTAGTCACTAGCGTTTGGGCATTCTAATGATACATGTTTGAGGTGATAGGTTAATTGCCCTGAATTGATCATTACATGTTGAATATATGTTGAAATATCACACTGTACTCCCTTAATATGTACAATGATTATGTGTCAATTAAAAATAATAAAAGCAAAAAAAAAAATACTAGTTATTTCTTTTCTTTTCTTTTTTGAGACGGAGTTTTGCTCTTGTTGTCCAGGCTGGAGTGCAATGGTGCGATCTCTGCTCACCGCAACCTCCACCTCCCGGGTTCAAGCAGTTCTTGTGCCTCAGCCTCCTGAGTAGCTGGGATTACAGGCATGTGCCACCACGCCCAACTAATTTTGTATTTTTAGTAGAGATGGGCTTTCTCCATGTTGGTCAGGCTGGTCTCAAACTCCTGACCTCAGGTGGTCTGCCTGCCTCGGCCTCCCAAAGTGTTGGGATTACAGGTGTGAGCCACCGCACCCGGCTATACTAGTCATTTCTGAATGCATTTGAAGTAAAAGTTGGTCTTGAGCATTACTGGTGTTTTGAAGTGTTTGTGAAGGGGCTTTGGGAAACAGAAAGCGCTAGCAGATTCCACAGGGACTGACCCATTCCTGCTGTCTTACTGCAGATCTGGAGCAGCAACCATTTGTTCCCCAGTGCAGAGAAAGCGACTCTTTTCCTCGGAACACTGGATACCATTTTCCTCTTCTCCTATGCTCTGGTAAGTTTTAGAACTCTAGGGTTTAAAGGTAAAGAAAAATGTAAAAGGAAGCAACGCTGAGCCTTACGAAATGTGTACAGGATTTTGAATTTGCTGACCGAGGCAGAGTTCAGTATTTCTGAAGTTTATATTTTTTATTCTTCCCATTCATTTATTAATTCATTCAACAGATATTTATTGCTCATGTAGCACATGTCAATGGGAATTTATCCTGAACAACGCAAAAATGCCCTGCCTTGATGGAGCCTGTGTTCTTCGGTGGGGAGCTTGGGGAGACGGTCACCAAATGCTATAAATGAATTGTAGAGTACATTTGAAGGTGATAAGTGCAATGAAGGAAAATAAAGCAGAGAAGGGGGACTAAAGGGGCCTGAGTGAGGTTGTAATTTTAAGTAGCATAGCTGGGAGACCTCAGGAGGCAGCGGGCATTTGAGTGAAGACCCAAGCAGGTGAGTGAGGTCGGTGTGCTTGGATCAGAGCTGTAAGAAGTGAGGCCAGAGATGTGGCGGGGCTCAGATCAGTAGGGTTTTGGTGCCTTTGTAGGGGCTTTGGCTTTAACCTTGAGTGCGATGGGAGCTGCTGGAAGGTTTTGTGCAGAGCAGCAGCAGGACCTGACTTAGGTTTGGACAGGCGCACTTGCTCTGGGAGCTGAGTTCTTTGGAGGTGAAGGATGATGGTGGCTTGGGTCCAGCATAGCAGTAACAGAGGTTGCGGGAAAGTAGATTTTAGTAGTGTGTTGGAGGTAAAGCCAATATTCTTTCCCTCTTGAATGTGGAATGTAAGAGAAATGTGTGAAGAACACCTCCAGGGTGGAAGTGTCATGGCGGAGGGGAAACTGGGGAGATAGAAAGATTTGGGGACTCGCTTTTGGATGCATTACATTTGACCACTACTGCCCAGATGATGAAGAGCACGTGCTTGGGCATTGAGTCGGAGTTCAAGGTGTAGGTTCAGGCTGAAGATACACATCCCAAGGATTGTATTGGCCTTTATTATTTTTATTATTTTTTATTTTTGAGACAGAGTTTGCTCTTGTCACCCAGGCTGGAGTGCAATGGCACGATCTCGGCTCACTGCAACCTCCGCCTCCCGGGTTCAAGCAGTTCTCCTGCCTCAGCCTCCCGAGTAGCTGGGATTACAGGCATGCACCACCACGCCCAGCTAATTTTGTATTTTTTTAGTAGAGATGTTGGTCAGGCTGATCTTGAACTTCTGACCTCAGGCGATCTGCCTGCCTTGGCCTCCCAAGTGCTGGGATTACAGGCATGAGCCACTGCGCCTTCCCTTTTAGATGATTTATAGATCAAAACTGTGAAACTGCATGAATTGATCAAGGGAACAGGCGAGGGCAGGGAAGAGGTGTGAAGCCTGAGCCCTAGGGCTTCCACTTCTCAGAGGTGGGTGAGGAATGGGCCAGGTGGCGGGGATGGAGTGGTAAGGAAGGTGGGGCTAGGTGTGGTGGCTCACGCCTGTAATCCTAGCACTTTGGGAAGCCGAGGCAGGTAAATAACTTGGAGTCAGGAGTTTGAGACCATCCTGGCCAACAGGAAGAAACCCCGTTTCCAATAAAAATACAAAAATTAGCCAGATGTGGGTGCCTGTAGTCCCAGCTACTTGGGAGGCTGAGGCAGGAGAATTACTTGAACCCAGGAGGAGGAGGTTGCAGTGAGCCGAGATTGTGCCACTGCACTCCAGCCTGGATGGCAAAATGAGATTCCGTCTCAAAAAAAAAAAAAAGCAAGGCGGGATCCTGGAGAGGTAGCATCCTGGGAGACATTCCACGGTGGTGAGGAGTAATTCAGCATAAGGATAGGCAGCTGGCATCTCTGGCTTGCTGTAGGAACGGCTGTGGTGGCTCCCACATTAGAGTTCTGGAGCCGACAGTGGCAGCAGCTGGAACGTGGACTGTGAGAGGAGCCTTCCTTTTCTCCCCAGCATATAAGATGCTGTCTTTAAATGTGCCTTATTAAAAACGCCTTTTAATTCTCAATGTTCAGGCCATGTGAAATACTGGGTAAAAGTCCTGAAGTAGTTTCTAAATGTTTATTTGGTTAATTATATTTATTTATTTATTTATTTATTTATTTATTTTATTTATTATTTCTTTTTTGAGATGCAGACTTGCTCTGTCGCCCAGGCTGGAGTGCAGTGGGGCAATCTCAGCTCGCTGTAGCCTCTGCCTCCCAGGTTCCAGCAATTCTCCTGCCTCAGCCTTCTGGGTAATTGGGATTACAAGTGCACGCCACCATGCCCGGCTAATTTTTGTATTTTTAGTAGAGACGGGGTTTCACCATGTTGGCCAGGCTGGTCTCGAGCTCCTGTCCTCAGTTGATCCGCCCACCTCTGCCTTCCAAAGTGCTAGGATTACAGGCGTGAGCTACCACACCTGGCCTATATGTGTGTGTGTATAGTGTGTGTGTGTGTGTGTGTATGTGTGTATATATATATATATATATATATATTTTTTTTTTTTTTTGAGATGGAGTCTCGCTCTGTTGCCCAGGCTGGAGTGCAGTGGTGCAATCTCGGCTCACTGCAGCCTCCACCCCCTGGGTTCAAGCAATTCTTCTGCGTCAGCCTCTCGAGTAGCTGGGACTGCAGGCATGTGCCACCACGCCCTGGTAATTTTTTTTGTATTTTTAGTAGAGACGGGGTTTTACCATGTTGGTCAGGCTGGTCTCGAACTCCTGACCTCAAATTATCCGCCCGCCTCAACCTCCCAAAGTTCTGGGTGGGATTACAGGCATGAGCCACCACGCCCAGTCTATTTGTTTAATTATGAAGAGTATCTTTTCTTCAAAGAGGAAACAGAGAAACAGTTGGAATGGTTCTCTGGTCATTCATTTAGTCTGTGTAAAATCCCCAGATAGGGGCACTGGGCTTTGGCTAGAGCTGGTGACAGGGTGTTTGCTTCTCTTTGAGCCACTCATTTCCTTCAGGGACCATTTTAAGAGGCAGTGCAGTCTACTGGAAAGGCCAGCTCTGCCATGATTAACTAGCTGTGTTAAACTTGGTTGCAAAGTAGAACTTAACCTTTTTTGGTATTTAGTTTCCTCATCTATAGAGTCATCTAGAGGAATAAATAGATTTAGGACATAAAAGATCAGTGCCATGAAAAATCAATGGTCATGGTTTTTTATCTTGAGCTGTACTTCCTTCTGTAATTTAGGGTCACTTTGCTTTCTGCAGCAAAACAGAATGTATTGATTCTGGCAGGGCACGGTGGCTCACACCTGTAATCCCACCCAGCACTTTGGGAGGCTGAGGCGGGTGGATCACCTGAGGTCAGGAGTTCGAGACCAGTCTGGCCAACATGGTGAAACCCCATCTCTACTAAAAATACAAAATTAGCCAGGCATGGTGGTGCACACTTGTAGTCCCAGCTACTTGGGAGGCTGAGGCAGGAGAATTGCTTGAACCTAGGAGGCAGAGGCTGCAGTGAGCCAAGATCGCACCATTGCATTTCAGCCTGGACGACAGAGTGAGACTCTATCTCAAAAAAAAAAAAAAAAAAGCATGTATTGTTATGTCATCTAAAGCAGAATTGAGATTTTCTTCGTCCCTTTTGTTCTGTGTAGCATAAGTCCATGTGAGGGGCAGCTAGACAACATAGAATTTACTTTAAGGCTGACATGGTTCTCTTAGGATGAGGAATCTTGATAATGAGGGAGAAACATTCATATTTAAATTTGTCTTTTTTTTTTTTTTTTTTTTTTTGAGATGGAGTCTCACTCTATCGCCTAGGCTGGAGTGCAGTGGCGCAATCTTGGCTCACTGCAAGCTCCGGCTCCTGGGTTCAAGTGAGTCTCCTGCCTCAGCCTCCCGAGTAGCTGGGATTACAGGCACGTACCACTGCGCATGGCTAATTTTTGTATTTTAAGTAGAGACAGGTTTCACCATGTCAGTCAGGCTGGTCTTGAACTCCACCTCAGGTGATCCACCCATCTCGGCCTCCCAAAGTGCTGGGTTTACAGGTGTGAGCTACTGCACTTGGTCATGTTTTTTTTTTTAGAGATGGGTTCTTGCTATGTTGACCAGTTTGGTCTTGAGCTATTGGCCTCTAGCAATTCTCCCCCCTCCCAAAGTTCTAGGATTACCGGCGTGAGACACCACGCCCAGCCAAGTTTTTCTAGTGATATAGAGATACTCAATTTATCAGAAACACCTGGTCCTAACTGAATTTAGGTTTTAAGTCAAGACATTTTAAATATTTATGGAAGAAACCTAAAGTCTGCTGCCCTTAAGGTCTTCAGTCTCACTTCCTGCCATGATCTCAGCATTTTAATTCCTGCCCCTCAGTGGGAGGAGAGTAGAAGACAGAACCTGTCTCCAACTAATTATTGTCTCTGCCTTCCTACTCTCCCTGCCTTGGGATGTCATGAAACCCAAGGGTCAGATTCAACAGGCGGCTGGTGTGCCCTGGAACCTTCTATTCTACTTTTTACAAGTTTGGAACTGAAACTACAGGGCGTGTGGTAACACATGTTAACCCAGAGTGCAGATGGCTAAGAGGAATCCCTTTGGGAGAGCTTATCACTGATGGGCAGGAATTAATCTAGTCTAGAAAATGGAATATGTTTGTGTGCTTGTTTCATTAGAATCATTCTTACTTATTTTTTTCCAGTTAGAGAATCAAGTAAAACCAAAGTTTGCCCTGAATTTTGGTGTGTTTGTGGTAGAGTATGCAGAAGCCCACGGCCATTTCCTTTTTTTTTTTTTTTTAATTTTTTTTCCTTCTATTTTTGTAACTTTTTTGTTTTCACTTCGTTACTGACCCTGTTATCCAGCCCACTGCCATTTCATGAAACGTTTGTGAAACTCCTGTAGACAGCTAGCCTAGGCATGTGAATAAGGGTTAATTTTAAATAATGTCTGCGTTTGTCTCATTTGCTTTTCAGTGCATGTTACTTTTTCATACTGTGTTGTTATTTAGAGCTGTAAAAGAAAATGCTTTATTTTCAGGGCCTTTTCATCAGTGGCATCGTTGGGGATCGGTTGAATTTGCGGTGGGTTCTGTCTTTCGGCATGTGCTCTTCTGCGTTCGTGGTAAGTTGAAAAGGTCTTATTATTATTTTGGTCAGGTATTTTAGAATCCAAGTCAACCCCCTACTTCTCTGTAGAATAGAATAGTAAGATTAATCCTCAGTGTTCGAATCCCTCATTTGCCTTTTCACTTAGATGAGTCTTTTTTTTTTTTCTGAGACAGAGTCTTGCTCTGTTACCCCAGGCTGGAGTGCAGTGGTGCGATCTGAGCTCACTGCAACCACTGCCTCCTGGGTTCAAGTGATTCTCCTGAGTTGCTGGGACTACAGGTGCAAGTCACCACGCCCGGGTGATTTTTGTATTTTTAGTAGAGACGGGGTTTCACTATGTTGGCTAAGCTCATCTCTGACCTCAAGTGATCCTCCTGCCTCGGCCTCCCAAAGTGCTGGGATTACAGGCGTGAGCCACCGTGCCTGGCCAGATGAGTCTTTTTAGAGTAAGATTCTAATCAGGTCCCTTTGTTGTCCCTCAGGCACCAGCAGAGTTAATCAGTAGTCTGACTAAATGGCCTGGCATTCGCTAGACCCTGGCCCCAGCCTGCCTTCCCATCATATTTGTCACTCTGCTTCATCCCTTTGCTCCAGCCAAGCTGGACTGCTTTCCAGGCCACTAACACCCTGCTCCTTTCTTTTTTTTATTTTCATTTTTGAGATGGAGTTTCGCTCTTGCTGCCCAGGCTGGAATGGAATGGTGTGATCTTGCCTCACCACAGCCTCCACCTCCTGGGTTCAAGCAATTCTCGTGCCTCAGCCTCCCGAGTAGCTGGGATTACAAGCATGCGCCACCACGCCTGACTGATTTATTTATTTTTAGTAGAGACAGGGTTTCTCCATGTTGATCAGGCTGGTCTCGAACTCCCGATCTCAGATGATCCGCCCACCTAGGCCTCCCAAAGTGCTTGAATTACAGGTGTGAGCCACCGTGCCCGGCCTCATCCTGCTCCTTTCTATCTCGGTGCTTTTGTTCCTGCTGTTCTGCCTGCCTTGGATGGTCCCCTATTCAGCTCTCCATAGTCCGACTCACAGTCTCCTTCAAGGATTGGCCAAATGACACCTCTTTGAGAATGCCGGTCTCTCTTCTGAGCTCCCGTGCCTGCTTCTTTGCAGGCACTTGAAACAGTCTGCTGCTTAGCTTGGTTGTTTCTGTTTCAGTCTTGCTTTCCCTTAGGGTGGGCGTGGAGTGGTTAAAATCACAGATTCCCTACACCAGGACAGCCTGGGTTTCTGTCTCTCTTCTGTGGTTTCCTAGCTTATGATTTCTGTGAACTTCAGAGGGAGATATGCATATTACCTCTCCCTGACTGGCAGTGAGGACTGCAAGTTTCTGTATGTGAGGCGTTTGAAACAAGTGCTGTGTAGGGGAGGATCCATATCTGACTAATCTTTTCTTTTTTTTTTTTTTTTTTGAAACGGAGTCTTGCTGTGTCACCCAGTCCAGAGTGCAGTGGCATGATCTTGGCTCACTGCAACCTCCACTTCCCGGATTCAAGCCATTCTCCTGCCTCAGCCTCCTGAGTAGCTGGGACTACAGGTGTGCACCACCATGCCTGGCTAATTTTTGTATTTTTAGTAGAGTCAGGGTTTCACCATGTTGGCCAGGCTGGTCTCAAACTCCTGACCTCAGGTGATCTACCTGCCCCAGCCTCCCAAAGTGCTGGGATTACAGGCGTGAGCCACCGTGCCCGGCCTCTATATCTGACTAATTGTCATTGTTTACTAGCTTCTAGTCAGGAATTTTTGTTGATTAAATGAAACCATGGAGTTTAGTTAGACCGTAATTTATTATGATTATTATTTTTTTTAGAGATAAGGTCTCAGTTTGCTGCCCAGGCTGGAGTGCAACAGTGTGATCCCGGAGCCTTGAACTCTCAAGCTCGAGCAGTCCTCCCACTTTAGCCTCCTGAGTAGCTGGGACTGTAGGTGTGTACTGTTATACTCAGCAATTTTTAGATTTTTTAGTCATGGGGTCTCACTATATTGCCCAGGTTGATCCTTGAACTCCTGGCCTTAAGTGATCCTCCCTCCTTTGCCTCCCCAAACACTAGAATTAGAGGCACAAGTCCCTGCGTTTGGCCTACTATTGTTTTTCAGTGTTTGTCATTTGAGTGTAAGTAAAACCTTTTTTTCCTCTTGAAATTTTAGAGATGGAAGCACTTTATTTTTTATGAGTTGCTCACCCACACATATAAACATATTATTTTAAAACCTGTGTACAGACTTTTTTGCTTTTTATATATTTTTTAAAAACTGCAGTTTGTACATAAACTCGCCCTTTTTAAGCATATTGTTCAGACTTTCAACAAATGAGTAGTTTTGTGACTGCCCCTCCTTTCTCCAGCCCCTGGCAACCCCTGATCATTTTTCTGTGTACAGTTTTGCTTATTCTAGAATGTCTTATAACTGGAACCAGACAGTATTATACATGCTATTTTTTAATCATGCAGAGTATTCTCAAAATAGAGTTCGACTGTAGATAAAATGTCCACTTGAGCAAAATGCCTGGAAAAAAGCAGCCCCTTGATGAAAGCTGCTAAATGATTCAGCAGATCACAAGTTCGATAGGTTTCGCTTTCGTTGATTAACTCAGGAGCTGCAGCCATAACAGTGGCTGGTACTCACCCCGTGCCTCTGCCTAGAGCGGCGCCTGGCACTGTTCCGGGGAAGGTGGCCTCCCTGGGCTCATTCCATCCTCACAGCAACCCTCTGGAGGTTGCTGTTCCCTCCACATGCACAGTCTGAGGGTGAGGAGATGGAAATAGATGTCAAACGAGGAATTCACTTTTTAGTCTTGGAAGATGTCAGTTGGAGCGCTGATAGCTTAATGACTTCACGTCTTTGACATCACCTCCGCTCTGGTGGGCAGTGATTGGGCGGCTGCCTCCTCATTGTGGCTCTGAGCAGGACCCCTGTGATGCCAGCCACATGACTTACAGGCACTAGCTGTGTGAGTGTATCCTTCATGTGGTCTCTACTCTGAAGCAAGTGGGTGGAGTGGCATCCCCTGAAAGTTTCAGTGTGGCTGTTACATATTCCTTTTGTTTCCTCCTCTTCAAGGTGTTTGTCTTTGGCACGCTCACAGAATGGCTGCGTTTCTACAACAAATGGCTGTACTGCTGCCTGTGGATTGTGAACGGCCTGCTGCAGTCCACCGGTTGGCCCTGTGTGGTTGCTATTATGGGCAACTGGTTTGGGAAAGCCGGGTATGCCACTTCTTTCCTCTCTGATTTCTCTGTTTAAGTGGTTTCCATGATGAATTTTTCAGATTTGTCAAAGTCAGTTACTTTGATGCCTTAGATATCACCCACATCTTTCATTAGCAAGTCAGAGGAGTTCAGGGAGAGAGAGTTTCACGTCAGTGTGCGTTGGAAATGGTGTGGGCCCTAGAAGTGATCCGGCCCAGGAGACACATTCCTACTACTCTTTGGGCTGTGGGCAGATTCTGAGTGTGGGCCAAGTCAGGAGGTCTCAATTTTTTATTTTACTCATTGTTTCTTTAGAGAACATAAAAATCTCATTTGCTATCTGTCGTGTATCTTCCTTTGGGTTTTGCCTTCCCTGCCCATTTTTGAGAGTGATCTTATTTAACCTTTTTATATTAAAGATAAGGAAATTGAGGTCAAAGGTTATTCATGTGACCTGCCCAAGGTCATGTAACAAGGGCTCTAATTAGATTCAGATGAAGAACACCAGACTTTGGGGCTTGATCAAATGGGGTACTTTTTTCCCCTAAACCTTCAAGTAGCTTTTTTTTCCTTTTTTTTTTTTTTTTTTGAGACAGAGTCTTGTTCTGTCACTAGGCTGGAGTGCAGTGGGGCAATCTCCGCTCACTGCAACCTCCGCCTCCCGGGTTCAAGTGATTCTCCTGCCTCAGTCTCCTGAGTAGCTGGGACTACAGGCGTGTAACACGACGTTCAGCTAATTTTTTTTTTTTTTTTTTCTTTTTTTTTTTTGAGACGGAGTCTCGCTCTGTCGCCCAGGCTGGAGTGCAGTGGCGCGATCTCGGCTCACTGCAAGCTCCGCCTCCCGGGTTCACGCCATTCTCCTGCCT
The DNA here is from genome assembly GCF_037993035.2 of Macaca fascicularis. Lineage (NCBI taxonomy): Eukaryota > Metazoa > Chordata > Mammalia > Primates > Cercopithecidae > Macaca > Macaca fascicularis. Next base: position 182,055,990 of record NC_088377.1, on the reverse strand, counting down.
CAGCCTCCGAGTAGCTGGGACTACAGGCGCCCGCCACCACGCCCGGCTAGTTTTTTGTATTTTTAGTAAAGACGGGGTTTCACCATGTTAGCCAGGATGGTCTCGATCTCCTGACCTCGTGATCCACCCGCCTCAGCCTCCCAAAGTGCTGGGATTACAGGCTTGAGCCACCGCACCCGGCCAATTTTTTTTTTTTTTTTTTGAGATGGGGTTTTGCTCTTGTTGCCCAGTGCAATGGTGCGATCTCAGCTCACCACAACCTCTACCTCCCAGGTTCAAGCAATTTTCCGGCCGTAGCCTCCTGAGTAGCTGGGATTACAGGCATGTACCCCCACACTTGGCTAGTTTTACATTTTTAGTAGAGACAGGGTTTCTCCATGTTGGTCAGGCTGGTCTCAAATTCCTGACCTCAGGTGATTTCGCCCTCCTCAGCCTCCTAAAGTGCTGGGATTACAGGTGTGAGCCACCACGCCCAGCTATAATTTTATATATAAATGGATTCATACAGTATGTACTCTTTTTTTTTTGTCCTGTAAAGAAAGGGTCTGTGTTGCCCAGGCTGGTCTCAAGCTCCTGGCCTCAGCTATTCTGCCTTGCCTCCCAAAGTGCTGGGAATACAGGCATGAGCCACCACGCCCAGCCTTTGTGTCTTCTTTTATTCAGCATAATTAGAAATTTATTCATGTTTATTCATTCACCTGTAGATGAACATTTGGGTTGTTTTCAGTTTTGGGCTATTACAAATAAAGCTCCTGGGAACATTTGTGTACAAATCCTTGTGTGGACATATGCTTTCATTTCTCTTGGGTAAATATGTAGGAGGAGAATGGCTGGATCATATGTTAGGTGTGTATTTCCCTTTTTTTTCGTTTTTTCCCAAGATGGAGTTTTGCTCTTACTGCCCAGGCTGGAGTGCAATGGTGTGATCTTCTCTCACTGCAACCTCCGCCTCGTGGGTTCAAGTGATTCTCCTGCCTCAGCCTCCGGAGTAGCTGGGATTACAGGGGCCTGCCGCCACGCCCAGCTAATTTTTTATATTTTTAGTAGAGACAGGGTTTCTCCATGTTGGTTAGACTGGTCTTGAACTCCTGACCTCAGGTGATTCACCCGCCTTGGCCTCCCAAAGCGCTGGGATTACAGGCGTGAGCCTCCGCGCCCGGGTGCATTTACCATTTTAAGACACTGGCAGTCCAAAGTAGTTGTACCATTTTACATTCTCATCAGCACAGCATAAGGATTCTTATTACTCTGTGCCCTTCCCAGCACTTGGCATGCTTGGTGTTTTTTGATTTTAGCCATTTTAATAGGTGTGTAATGATATCTCATTGTGACTTTAATTTGCATTTTTCTCATGTCTAATGACTTGAGCATCTTTTTAAAAATATTTTTGCTTTGTTTTGTTTTTGAAACAGGGTCTCGCCCTGTCACTCAGGCTGGAGTACAGTGGTGTGATCTCGGCTCACTGCAACCTCCGCCTCTTGGTTTCAAGTGATTCTCTTGCCTCCCTCCCAGGTAGCTGGGATTATAGGTGTGCAGCCACTATGCACAGCTAATTTTTGTATTTTTAATAGAGACGGGGTTTCACCATGTTGGTCAGGCTAGTCTCAAACTCCTGACCTCAAGTGACCTGCCCACCTCAGGCCTCCCAAAGGCTAGGATTACAGGCGTGAGCCATCTTGCCTGGCCAATTCAGTGTTTTTTCATGTGCTTATTTGCATATTTTTTTGTGTGAAGTATCTATTAAAATCTTTTGCCCACTTTTCAAAGACTTTGTATTTTGAGATGATTGTAGATTCATGCTTTTTACCATTCTGTTGCATTGTCTGTTGTCATATTTTACTGAGTTTTGAGAGTGCCTTACATTCTGGATATAGCTTTTTTGGGGGGTGGGGGGAGGCGGAGTCTTGCTCTGTTGCCAAGGCTGGAGTACAGTGGTGTGATCTCGGCTTACTGCAACCTCCGCCTTGCAGGTTCAAGCTGTTCTCTTGCCTCAGCCTTCCAAGTAGCTGGGATTACAGGCATGTGCCACCACGCCCAGCTAATTTTGTATTTTTAGTAGAGATAGGCTTTCTCCATGTTGGTCAGGCTGGTCTCGAACTCCTGACCTCAGGTGATCCGCCTGCCTTGGCCTCCCAAAGTGCTGGGGTTACAGGCGTGAGCCACTGTGCCCGGCCCATTTTAGTGTATTTTAAAAAACTTTTAAAATAGCGTGTTTAGTCTTGGTAGTATGCACCTTGGTGGTTTTGGCTGTTTTGTATTTTGAACTGCCCAGAGTATCTCTTCTGACCGTGGTCCTTTGTCTCCCACTGTTTTCCATCTTAGACGAGGAGTTGTTTTTGGTCTCTGGAGTGCCTGTGCTTCTGTGGGCAACATTTTGGGAGCGTGCCTAGCTTCTTCTGTTCTTCAGTATGGTTATGAGGTAGGTGTTGTTTTCTAGCTCTCATGCTCTCTCTCTCTCTCTCTGTGTGTGTGCGCACATGTGTGTTGCTTTTTATATATTAAATAATACTGTGGCCATTTAAAACTATGCAGAACTGTGTCTGGATAGGGCAAGGCTTGTATTAAAAGTAGTCAAACTTCTGACCGGGCATAGTGGCTCACACCTGTAACCCCAGCACTTTGGGAGGCTAAGGTGGGCGGATCACCTGAGGTCAGGAGTTTGAGACTAGCTTGGCCAACATGGTGAAACCCCATCTCTACTCAAAAAATACAAACATCAGCCGGGTGTGGTGGTGCATGCCTATAGTTCCAGCTACTCCGGATGCTGAGACAGGAGAATCACTTGAACCCGGGAGGCGGAGGTTCCAGTGAGCCAAGGTCGTACCACTTCACTCCAGCCTGGGTGACAGAGTGAGACTCCATTCAAAAATAATTTTTAAAAAAAGTAGACAACCTTTTCATATATTCATTAAAAGTAGACACATTTCTGATATATTCAAACACATAAAAATTATCCAGACACAGTTCTACATAGTTTTAAATGGCCACAGTATTATTTAATATAAAAAATTATTCATAACAAAAACACTATGGAGAGCCTAAAGACATATAACCAGTTGAGAAGTATTTGCAACTGATGTTACAGATAAAGGACTAACCTGGGTCAGGCATGGCGGCTCCCACCTGTAATCCCAGCACTTTGGGAGGCTGAAGTAGAAGAATCACTTGAGCCCAGGAGTTCAAGACCAGCCTGGGTGATATAATAAGACCTCGTATCTACAAAAAAACAAAAAAATTAGCTGAGTGTGGGGGTGTGTGCCTGTAGTTCCTGCTATTCAGGAGGCTGAGGTGGGAGGATTAATTGCTTGAGCCTGGGAGCTGGAGGGTACAGTGAGCCAAGACACACCACTGCACTCCAATCTGGGTGATGGAACAAGACCCTGTCTCAAAAAAAAACAAAAAAAACCACCAAAAACAAAGGCTAATCCCTCTCATATGTAAAGAGCATCCATGAATTTTAAGAAAAAGACCAACAACAGAAAGATACAGAATTTGAATGTATAGTTATGGAAAGGATATAGAAATGGCTTGTAACTATATGTAAAATATTCTACTCACTGCTTATTCATTTAATAAATATTTAACTCCCCATATGTGCTCTTGGAACTGTAGAATATAGAACTGACCAAAAGAGACAAAAATCTCTGTTCTTACAGAACTTAGCAGGGAAATGCAAATTAAAGCTATGTTATTTAAAAAAAGGAGGGGGGGAGAAAAACTATACTCTATACTTATTAGACTGGTAAAAATCCAAAAGTTTGAAAACATGTTGTACTTGTAAGAACCTGAAGAGACAGGCATTACAATCGAAAGACTAACAGAGTCACTAACTCGTGGAGGGATCAAAAAGGCAGTATCTTATCAAAATTACAGCTACACACACTGAGCAGTTCCACCTCCAGGAATTATTCACACAGATGAATAGACTGAAACACATGCAAATGATACATCTGCAAGGTTCTTTATTTTGGCATTGTTTATAATGCCAGAATGTTGCAGAGTAGTGCACTGCAACAATCTCAAAAGTGTGCTAAGTGGGCCGAGTGCGGTGGCTCATGCCTGTAATCCCAGCACTTTGGGAGGCCAAGGCAGGTGGATCACAAGGTCAGGAGTTCGAGACCAGCCTGGCCAACATGGTGAAACCCCGTCTCTACTAAAAATACAAAAATTAGCCAAACATGGTCACGGGCACCTGTAATCCCAGCTATTCCAGAGGCTGAGGCAGAGAATTTCTTGAATCTGAGAGGCAGAGGTTGCAGTGAACCAAGATCACGCCACTGCACTCCAGCCTGAGTGGCAAAGCAAGACTGTGTCTCAAAAAAAAAAAAAAAAAAATAGTGTGCTAAGTGAAGACGGCAAGGGTGTAAAACTGTATTGAATGCCGTTTTTGTAAGAAGGAAGAATGAAAGAGAATATGCTTGTATTAGCTTGTATGTTTCCAAAACGATTTCTGGGCAGTAAAAATGAACAGCAATGGTTATATGTTGGGAAAATTGGGAGAATTGAGCAGATAGGGAAGGTGGGGTAGGAGGGAGAGTTTTTACTGTACATTTTTTTATTTTTTCCAAGACTGAGTCTCACTCTGTCACACAGGCTGGAGTGCAATGGTGTGATCTCAGCTTACTGCAACCTCCTGGGTTCAGGGGGTTCTCTTGTCTCAGTCTCCTGAGTAGCTGGGATTACAGGTGTATGCCACCATGCCTGAGTAATTTTTGTATTTTTAGTAGAGACGGGGTTTCACCATGTTGGCCAGGCTAGTCTCGAACTCCTGACCTTGGGTGAGCCGCCCACCTCGGCCTCCCCAAGTGCTGGGATTATAGGCGTGAGCCGCCATGCCCAGCTTTACTGTATATCTTATTCCTCTGTTGCTTGAATCATGTGAATATATCACCTACTCAAAAACCTAAATTATTAAAAGTAAGTTTGCTCTTTTAAAAAGTGGATACATTTGGCCGGGCGCGGTGGCTCACGCCTGTAATCCCAGCACTTTGGGAGGCCGAGGCGGGCGGATCACAAGGTCAGGAGATCGAGACCATGGTGAAACCCCGTCTCTACTAAAAAAAAATAGAAAAAATTAGCCGGGCGCGGTGGCGGGCGCCTGTAGTCCCAGCTACTCAGGAGGCTGAGGCAGGAGAATGGCGTGAACCCAGGAGGCGGAGCTTGCAGTGAGCCGAGATTGCGCCACTGCACTCCAGCCTGGGCGACAGAGCGAGACTCCGTCTCCAAAAAAAAAAAAATAATAATAATAAAAAAAATAAAAAGTGGATACATTTTTAAACAGCTCACCAAGAGTTTTGGTGTAGTTAGGGTCAGTGAGAAGTCCTTCATTCCCTTTGTTCATGGCCACCTTTATTCTAGGCTTCTTAGCCTCACCCCTGGATTATGTAGTTGGTTCAGATGAAAATTTCTGTTCACCTTCTGTGCTGCTCTCAGATTTGACTTCTGGAAACACTGCTTTAATTTTGTCACTCACTGGTTTAAAAATTCAGAGTGTCCACATCAGGCTCCATTCTGTTAAATAAAAATTCAGCCGTGCAGCCTGATGATGGAAAGTCTTTAATCTACCTGTCACCTTTCCAAATCAGTTTTCTTCCCTATTATACCCTAACAGAAGCCCTCTCCTTGAGTCGTGCAGTAAGCTTTCTATCTCCTTCCACCCCGTGCCTTTGCTTACCATGTGCCTGGAAAGATGGACAATTGGCTTTCATTTTCCATTCTTCCCTAAGACAGTGTCTTACTGCTTCAGCCTCTTCAGCTCTTTCCTTCGTCTGGATTCCTGTATGTGTTTCTCAGTAGGATTGGGCCTTCTCATTTATCCAACTACATGGTGCTTTATAATATTGTTTCATGTATTAATCCCTTCAACTGTATGTAATACCTTCGAGGGCAGATACTGTCTTTTATGGGAGGCTATGTGATACAAATAACTAGATTTTTGGAGCTAGCCTAATTTCACAACCATAATAGTACCACTTAGTATCCAGGGGACCTTAATTTTCCTCTCTGAGCCTCATAGAATCACCAGGAAGAATTAAATGAGAAAACACGAGTAGAACACTTTGCACATCGCCTGGCCCAGTAGAAGCACTGGGTGCTGCCTTGCTTACCAGTCTCCCTTCCCACCTCTCCCCAACCCCCACCTCCCCCCACCTGCCTTTACTGAATATGCTTGTGATGACTGTCCCCAGATATGTAAGGACCCCCTTTCCCCCTCTCCTCCAGTATGCCTTTCTGGTGACGGCGTCTGTGCAGTTTGCCGGTGGGATCGTTATCTTCTTTGGACTCCTGGTGTCACCAGAAGAAATTGGTGAGGAGAAGCCGTCCCTTCTATTCCGAATGTCTTACTATTATGGCCAAAAGGAAATCTGAGGCCAAAAAAATCGAATCTCTTTTTTCCTAGGAGAACTCTGAGCTCCTTTTAGTGAGTGAAAGGAGAACAGTACTGCCGTTTGAGTCCTGTCGACATTGTAGCCAGCCCCTGGCACAGCTGGACGTGTTTGAGGGGAGTGATGCACATCTTTTGTAGATACAGGAAAATCTTCGCATTTGCAAATGATTTTTATAATTGAGACACTGGCAAGGAATGAACATGGATGTATTTCTAATTTCACTTCTTGAAACATTTCTTTTCATCCATAAAAATGATTCACAAAAATGATACCTGTACTTAAATACAGATCACATACAAGCGAAACCACAGAAGCAAACAGATGTACAATTCTTCTATCTTTTCAGGATTTTTAGACAGACTGTGTGACTTTAATTGACCTTAGTTGACCTTGGTCTCTGGACTTTCGTTGCTGTTTCTGTAAAATGGAAATAAAAATAACATCGCCCCATCGCCCCATAAGTAGTGATGTATGCCGAGCCCTTCGCACGTGGTGGTCTCTCCATAAACAGTGGCTGTCGCTGTTGTTTTAGGTCTCTCAGGTATTGAGGCAGAAGAAAACTTTGAAGAAGACTCACACAGGCCATTAATTAACGGTGGTGAAAATGAAGAGGAATATGAGCCGAATTATTCAATCCAAGATGATAGTTCTGTTGCCCAAGTCAAGGCAATAAGCTTCTACCAGGCGTGTTGCCTTCCTGGAGTCATACCGGTAAGAGCCACTCACATCTCACCACTGCCAGGGAGGTGTGAGAGCCCGTGACATCCCCTCTGCCTGGGATAAAGCTTCCCTAAGTATTGAGCCTGTCTTGGATACTTTATTTTAGGAATATATGTTCTGAGGAATGTTGTCTCGTGCCCCTCAGCTTATCTGATCCCTAATGCAGGGGTTGACAAACCTTCCATGAAGAGGCAGAGAGTAAATATTTTCGACTTCGGGAAACCATCCAGTCTCCCCACTACTCAGCTCTGTAGAGCAAAATAAGTCACAGAAAACATGGGACAGTTAGGCGTGGCCAGACTTGGCCAAAGAGCCCTGCTTTCCTGACCCTGATCTAGTATGTGACTAAAAAGGCAAAATTGATATTTTTTAATGTCTACTTTTGGGCCTTTCAAAGTATTATAGGATTATATGTGGACCAAGAAGAAGGGTTGTGAATGGTTCCTAAGTCTGCCTTGCCCCTTTTATTATTTATTTATGTTTTTGAGACAGAGTCCCGCTCTGTTACCCAGGCTGGAGTGCAGTGGTGCAATCTTGGCTCTCTGCAAGCTCCACCTCTCGGGTTCAGGCGATTCTCCTGCCTCAGCCTCCCAAGTAGCTGGGATTGCAGGTGCCTGCCACCACACCCAGCTAATTTTTTGTATTTTTAGTAGAGACGGGGTTTCACTGTGTTAGCCAGGATGGTCTCCATCTCCTGACCTCCTTGCCCGCTTTGGCCTCCCAGAATGCTGGGATTACAGGTGTGAGCCACCGCGCCCAGCTTGCCTGCTTTTAAAGGGTCCAGAACAGAGCACTCCACAGTCTTTCTTGGTCATGCATTCCAGTGTTTTCCACAGCCTGTGCAGTCAGGAAAGCCTTCTAACGTCTACACTAAATCCCTTCTGCAGTTTTTCTGTCTTGATGTTTCGGGCGCTCTAGCACTGGAGTGGAAGTTAAGAGGCCTAGGTTATGTTTCCAGCTTACCCACTAACTTTCTGTGACACCTGGGGTAAGTCACGCAACCCATCCGTGAGTCTCAGTTCCCCTTCCCATGGAATAGAAATTATTCCAGTCTTCCCCGGGGCCTGTAACATTGGGCTGTTGTGTTTTGAACAAGCACCTGTTGTTATTTCATTTGTCAACGGTGCTTTATGAATGTGATCCCTCAGGTAGAGTGATCTGTAGGCCATCTTAATACGTGCCTGTCAATCCTCTTCTGTCGGTGCCCCCAAGCTGAGAGAACTCACGTTTCCAACAGAGTTAAGTATGAGTTAAAATGTAATTTTCCACAATCCTTTAACCCAGTGATGATATACGATATAAGAGAAATGCAGGTTGCTTTAGGCCTGTTCTTATGCTATTGATTATTATCTTTTAACTGGTTTTTAAAATACTCTACTGGTAATAGTTTAATTTTTGAGAAAGATCTTTGTTGTGACTAAATATGGACCGCTTTTGCTGTTCCTTTGTTCTTCACAAGCTATTGTTCTCTGACATGGGCAGGGATGTAAAGGAAATCTAGTTAACTTAATTCCTTTGTCTTTGTAGCAGGCTGTCTGGTCAGAATGCACTCGTGATTGGGATTTGGCCCTCTAGGGGGTGGCTGTTGCCTGCCAGGGAAGCTGTTTTAAAACAAGTGATACCTAGGGAATAACTGGCAGCTCCAGGGAAAAGAATATACTAGCCAGACACCCTTTGAAGTCAGCCCCTCTGTTCCCCCCCCCTCTTTTTCCTTTGATGCTAAATGTCAGGATTTCCTGGTAGTAATGTGTTGAATATAGGAGGCTCAGCCCCACCACCGTCTTCATGTAGCTGCAGCATTTTTTCCCCTAAAGGAGAGAGTCACAAGGACGATGATGACATGTTCTTTCATTTTTGACTCGCCAGAGAGACTCTCTTCTTTGCCACCGGACCGGGGAATGTGGAGCTTTTGGAAACTAGTGTGAAAGGGATTATCATGCTGCTGCTCTTCTTAGACCTTGGAACTGTAGTGTAGCCCCTTTGCTCTCCATTGTTCATAGTGTTGCCTTGGCAAGGAGTAGAATAACCAAGCCCGTTTGGCTGCTCCCAGTAAAGGCCGTGGTGCTTCCTGGACTTCTTTGCCTGTGGTTAACGCTGGTTAGTGGCATGAATACCATTCATCTTTGTGTGAATAAAGAAATGTGGGCATGTGCCCTGCCTTATAGGCTCCAAACACTGGCTTGCTTCTGCTGGAGAACTGATAGGAGGAGAAACTGGAGACAGCTAAGAAGTAGCCATATGTGTTTTTTATTCCAAAGGCCTGCTGTACATGCCTGTCTAGAAGTTAACAGGGATGAAAAGCAGAGGGAGACTGGCTGAAGTGGGGGTTTGTAGAGATGTTTAATTGTAAAATCAGGTTCTGTTCATCCTAAATTCCTTTATTTTGTTTTGCTTTTAAATGACATTAAAAATGGTGGTCATGCTGTGCTATTTGTCCCTCACTGAGAGTTGAATGTTTTTCTTGTAGTACTCACTGGCCTACGCCTGCTTGAAGTTAGTGAATTACTCCTTCTTCTTCTGGCTCCCCTTTTATCTGAGTAACAACTTCGGCTGGAAGGAGGCGGAAGCCGACAAGCTGTCCATTTGGTACGACGTTGGAGGGATCGTAGGTATGCCAGTGATGTGCCTTTTCCATAATAAAGTTAGTCACTAGTGATCTTTTACTGGGTTGTGAAATCTGGCCTCATTTAAAGTTTTATTACTTATTCTACAGCCATTTCCCTAAACTGTCCTATTAGTAAACAGCCAAACTCTTAAAAAAAAAAAAAAAGGAAAAAACAAGTGGTCCATAGAAAGGAAGACCCAGCCTAAGGCAGCGCTGTGATTTACTGGGCTCTTTTTTCTTAGTCCTTTGTTGATGGATCAGTTCTTTTGTCTTGGGAAGCACATGGAAATCTCTTTAAATGCAATCCTTTCATACGGCTTTCTCATTGATATCTTAGCTCTAAAGCTAATTGTATGTCGGAGATCCAAGTTAGAATGTGAACGTGTTCATTGTATCTACCTCCCGCTTTCCCCACTTCCCCCAGCCTAATAAGGGAGAATACACCAGTCCCCCCCTTATCTGTGGTTTCACTTTTCGAAGTTTCAGTTACTCTTAATACTGTACAATAAGATATTTTCAGAGAGACCATTCACATAACTTATGTTACAGTATATTGTTATTGTTTTCTATTTTTGTTAGTTACTGTTAATTTCTGTGCCCAACTTATAAATTAAACTTGATCATGGGAATGTATGTATAGAAAAAAACATAGTATATATAGAGTTTGCTACTGTCTGTGGTTTCAGGCAAACGCGGGGGTCATGGAACATATCGGCTGAGGATAAAGGGGAACCACACCTTAGTATGTAGGTTGTCAGATCATAGAGGTAGACGTAACAGCAGGGATTAACTTTTGTGAATGTTTTACAGTTGTTTCATTGTAAACAAAGATTTTAATAGTGGTTTATTTTGTGGTAGCTGGACGTATCAACAAGGAAGTAATAAGTATGAACAAGGAAATAAGACAGAGGAGCAGAATGTACTTTAGTGGGTATTACTTACATGGCTATGCCAGATCTTAATAACCTTCAATAATGTTAACGGTTAGAATTGTGGTGAGACTCAACTGCCATGAGCTTGTGAAAGCACACAGTCTATGCTAGGCAATCTAATATTACTGTATTTGAACTTGGCTGCCCGCATTCTTAAATCCAGAGCCAAAGGTGAGGTTGCAACCTTTAGACCTCACCGTACTTCTGTATCCTCTGAAGTTGAAATTGTCCAGCTGCCTCCTGTCTGATAAGGACACACCAGATGTCCTGTAGCCCCTAGAACTCAGAATGGTGCTGTATGTGACATTGTTGCTTGAAAGATTCATATCCCTGCTTTTTAAAGATTGTGTCCTATTACCAAACCATAACTGCTAAATTTTATTTTAGTGAATATTTACTAGCCACTATTTTTTTTTTTTTTTTTTTTGGAGATGGGGATACTGCTCTGTTGCCCATGCTGGAGTGCAGTGGCATGATCTTGGCTCACTGCAGCCACAACCTCCTGGGCTCAAGCGATCCTCCCACCTCAGCCCCCTGAGTACCTGGGGCTACAGTCACGCACCACCATACCCAGCTATTTTTTTTGTATTTTTTGTAGAGATGGCGTTTCACTGTGTTGCCCAGGCTGGTCTCAAACTCCTGGGCTCAGGCAATTTGCCCACCTCCGTCTCCCAAAGTGCTGGGATTACAGACGTGAGCCACTGTGTCCACCTACTGGCCTCAATATACTGTAAGACACAATTTTTTATTTTTTGAGACACAGTCTTGCTCTGTTGCCCAGGCTAGAGTGCAGTGGCACAATACAGCTCACGGTAGCCTCAGCCTCCTGGGTTCAGCAGCATGATACGGTTCACCACAGCCTCAACCTCCTGGGCCCAAGCAATCCTCCTACCTCAGCCTCCCAAGTAGCTGGGAATATAGGCACGTGCTACCATGCCCGGCTAATTTATCTTTTATAGAGATAAGGGCACTGTGTTGCCCAGGCTGGTTTGAACCCCTGGCCTCAAGCAGTCCCCTGGCCTTGGTCTCCCAAAGTGCTGGGATTATAGGTGTGAGCCACCATGCCCAGAGAGACATAGTTCTTAATTCATTATCTTTTAAATTAAAAAGAAAAATCAGAAATAGCATTCACAGCTTGTTTTTGTAAGGGATAGCCGATGGTTTTGACCGTTTTTCCTTTTTTCATGTTTTGCTGTCTGATTTGTGGTCGCCTGTCCGCATTGGTCATCATGGCGATTTAACAGACAGTTTATCTTCCTAAAAGGAAGTAATGGAGGACCCCTTTTCAGGGAGTCAGCCATATTTTTTTTTTTTTTTTTAGACGGAGTCTCACTCTGTCGCCCAGGCTGGAGTGCAGGGGCACAATCTCGGCTCACTGCAAGCTCTGCCTCCCAGGTTCACACCCTTCTCCTGCCTCAGCCTCCTGAGTAGCTGGGACTACAGGCGCCTGCCACCATGCCCGGCTAATTTTTTTGTACTTTATTAGTAGAGAGGGGGTTTCACCATGTTGGCCAGGATGATCTGTATCTCCTGACCTCGTGATCTGCCCACCTCGGCCTCCCAAACTGCTGGGATTACAGGCGTGAGCCACCGCGCCCGGCCCAGCCACATTTTTTGATAGACCAGTGTTAGGCTGCTGCCAGTGAGACGAGAGGGCCAATGGGGAGCACACTTCAGGTGAGCGAGCTAAATTAGAAGTGATTTTGATTGCTCGACACTCTGTGCTTGAAGGTGGAACTTTGCAAGGCTTCATCTCTGACGTACTACAGAAGAGAGCGCCGGTTCTTGCCTTGAGTCTACTTCTGGCGGTTGGGTCCCTTGTCGGGTATAGTCGTGAGTATTCCTTTGCAATTACGAATTCCTTTGCTTCCCTAATCTGGTAGGAATAAGGCATTTTGTCTGGAGTCAGTGACCAGTGCTAGGGAGAGCCTGGAGACCAGCTTCAAGGCCTGATATGCCACCTTTGCATTGTCCTGTGAATGCCTGGGAAACCTGTCATCACATCGTTTTATTTGTCTTGGGAGGAAACTGACATCTCTTTTGCTTTGTTAATTTGCTTAAAAGCTTGCTTGGGAGTGTATATGCTTTGTTTGGGGGAGGCTCCAGAGGCATGGCATTATAGCCAATAAAACAATAAAAAGGGAACAGGTTTCAAAAGCGGAAAGATGGTAATTAGTAGGTGTGGTATATGTCCCTTAAGATGCTGCTGAGACAGGAGTAGGGCTTTTCTTTAGCTTTTAGAAGTCTCGTTAGCTTGAGCACCAGCAAGAGGCAGACGTTACAAATCAGAGTTGAAAGCGGCAGAGAGAGTTGTGTCTCTTTGTTGTCTCTGGGAGTGATTTGTGAGGTCGCGGAGACTCAGATCTTTGCGTACTGTTGGCAGAGGCACGTGGAGTCCGCTTTTTAAGTCACCGTGGTTTGTCTGTGTCTTCCCTCACAGGTTCTCCAAACGATAAGGCCATCAATGCCCTTCTGATGACTGTTACAGGTGCGGCCCATGGCTCTGCTCCACCGTGCTTCTGCTACTCTGTCAATTCAGAGGAAAAGGGAAACTGTTTTCTCCCTCAATTTGAGTAGTACCGAAACCTTAATTACAGAGAATTCAGATTTTAGAAGGAAAGATGTCTCCTTTTCCAGATTCTTTTTCTCTGCTCTTTCTTACATCACCTCCTCAGTCCTATTGTGACAGAAGCAGTCCCTATTGACAGAAATTTTCTTAAGATTTTTTTTTTTTTGAAATGGAGTCTCGCTCTGTCACCCAGGCTGGAGTGCAGTGGCGCAATCTCGGCTCACTGCAAGCTCTGCGTCCCAGGTTCATGCCATTCTCTTGCCTCAGCCTGCCAAGTAGCTGGGACCACAGGCGCCCGCCACCACGCCTGGCTAATTTTTTGTATTTTTAGTAGAGATGGGGTTTCACTGTGTTAGCCAGGATGGTCTCGATCTCCTGACCTCGTGATCTGCCTGCCTCGGCCTCCCAAAGTGCTGGGATTACAGGTGTGAGCCACTGCATCTGGCAGATTTTCTAAGATTTTTGATTACTGTCCCAGCTTCTGCTTTTATTTCTAGAAGTGACTTAGAAAGATGCCACATGGGAGACCAATTCACAAGCTTTCAAAAAAATCCACAATAGCTTGTGTCTCCTCCTGTGTTGAAGTCGGTCAGCATTTTGTCACTTGAGCACTAGATAGAATAGTTGGGTGCATTTAGGGACTATGTTATAGAAAAATTACTTATTTTATTTATTATTTATTTATTGAGACAGAATCTTGCTTTGTTTCCCAGGTGGAGTGTAGTGGCGCAGTCTCAGCTCACTGCAACCTCCACCTCCTGGGTTCAAGCGATTCTTCTGCCTCAGCCCCCTGAGTAGCTGGTAATATAGGCATGCACCACCCTGCCCAGCTAATTTTTGTATTTTTAGTAGAGACAGTGTTTCACCATGTTGCCCAGGCTGGTCTCAAACTCCTGACCTCAGGTGATCCACCCGCCTTAGCCTCCCAAAATGCTGGGATTACAGGCATGAGCCACCGTCCCCAGCCAGAACAATTACTTATTTTAAACTTATTTTATTTTTATTTTTGAGAAGGAGTCTTGCTCTTGTCACCCAGACGGGAATGCAGTGGTGCGATCTCAGCTCACTGCAACCTCTACCTCCTGGATTCAAGTGATTCTTCTGCCTCAGCCTCCCGAGTAGCTGGGATTACAGGCGCCTGCCACCACGCCCAGCTAATTTTTGTATTTTTAGTAGAGACAGTGTTTCACCATGTTGCCCAGGCTGGTCTCGAACTCCTGACTTCGGGTTATCTGCCCACCTCAGCCCCTCAAAGTGCTGAGATTACAGGCATGAGCCACTGCGCCCAGCCAGAAAAGTTACTTATTTTAAACTTTAGATCGTGCTTGGCAGAGTGAGCTGCTCATTCTGCTTGGGGTACATGGAACTGGTACCAGCAGTGAGAACAGAATCACCTGGGCCATCCCATGCCTGATTCATGGGCAGCCTCACTGAGAGCAGTGGCAGGTAGCGTCACCTGCTCCATTTCAGTGGCTTTTTCCTCTTTGCTCTTTTTTTCAGTATTCCTGGTTGAATTTGTGTAGTGGAAAGATCATATGATGCAACTCTACCATAATAGAATTTATTTGACAAGCTAGTGCAGTTGATATTAATGAATGTAAACTTCACAGGATTAGACAGGCTATGTGTTTCACTATATTTTTGTATCTTTGGGTTCTACAAAATATACTAGAGTGTCACATAATTCAAGAAGAGATTTCAGGAACGTGGATGTTAACTATTAATAGTTTGAAAATGATACTATCTGGGGGTTTCCTTTTTTTTCCACGTCTGTCCAACATATTAAGAAAACTATTGGGATATTATTTTGCCTTATGCAGTAGATTGCTAGTGGTTGTGAATTGTGTTTTAATAAGAACCTGTTCTGTTTGTGACTTCAGGATTTTTTATTGGTGGACCTTCTAATATGATTAGTTCTGCTATTTCCGCGGACTTGGGTCGCCAGGAGCTCATCCAAGGGAGCAGTGAGGCCTTGGCCACTGTCACAGGAATTGTTGATGGTTCGGGGAGCATTGGAGCTGCTGTGGGCCAGGTGAGAGAACAGGAGAGGGGCTGGGATTCTAATGTCTTCCCTCAAAGGCGCCTGAACGTGAACCTGCCCTCTGGGCCTCAGTAGGTGGCACTCTTGTGCTATAGAACGCTGTTCCGAGAGCCCAAGGACTTCCGTCTCCTCTCAGAACCAGCTGATGCCTCCTAATGTGGAAGAACTCTCCATTTTTTTTAGTTCCTTTTTTCTACTTATACTTCTAGATTCTTCCTGTCTGCAAATAAGCTAAGACCTCATAAGACAGACAGATCCTTCTGCCCCAGCCCACCACCCCCTTCTTTCTTTCCAGGCTGAACCTGGTGTTCCATGGCCAGGGGCGCTTCTTGTTATCCCCACCTGGCATGTGGACCCCACCATTGCTGTCTCCTGTCTCCCTCTCCCAGACACTCTACTGCATACATGTTCCTTCCTGGGCCCCACCAGACATGGCCATGGACTCTGCAGCTGCTTCTGAATCACTTGCTCTACTTCCTGTGTGTCCAAAAATCTCTGACCGTATCTCAAAGAGTGTCCCATAAGTGTCTGGTATCAGAATCATCTGGGGCACTCATTAAAGTACAGAACACCAAGCGTACTACAGACTCGCTGAGTTAGAACCTACAGATCTGTATTTTCAACAAGCCGCCTCGGTGATTCTTCCGCACTCGCATGTTTGAGATCCCTACACTAAGATTGGCCTACTATACTTAGAACTATTTACGTTGACCTTTTTTTTTTTTGGCATAAATTCAGGCTTTCTCTGGGACAGATATTTCTTTTCTGGCACAGTAATGAGTCATGCCTCTTCTAGGATATACCACTACAGATTGTAGAGTACTAATTTTGCTAAAAGATGGATTTGAGAGTCATCTGTATGGATAAAAATAGTTGAACCTGTGGAAGTGAATGAACCATTTAATGGGGAAAGAGAATGTTGGCCGAGCCTCAGGGAATGCCCAGTGGTCAAAGAAAGAGGAAGGCAGCAGAGTAACCTATAGTCAAGGGAACTGCGTTTGAGAAAGCGTTAGTAAGGTCATGGATGTAGAGAGGTCAGTAGAAGGAGAACTGAAGGATTTGTCTCTTAGGCTCTTAGTTTTGACATCTAGGAGGTCATTAATAGCCTTGACGATTATTGTTACTTGCTTGGTGGGGGTGAATTGCTAATGTCTGATTGCTAGTGGTTAATGAGAGACAAGTATTGAGGTAAAGTAAGCCATGTTAATACTTTGACTACCTAGCCGTATTTTAATAGTCTATATGCGCTTGTTAATGTCTGTCCCTCCCACTGTAACATAAGCTTCCTGAATGTGGCATTTTGTTGTATGTTTTTCTGTCACCTTAGTACCGAGAACAGTGACTGGCACACGGTAGACATTACTTGTGGAATGAACGATTGATATGCTTAGCATATTTGATTATAAGACTAAAGGGCAAAAAACCCCAAAGAAACAAAAACCTTAGCAAAGACTTGAAAAATGTGCTTACCTGATCATGCTCTGGAGTGGGAATTGAAAAATGCTCCCAGCCGTCAGTTCAGATATTTTCCTTTTTGGGGTAGAGAGTGACTGCATTGGGCATCCTTTTCTGACATTATATTATTTTAAGTTATCCTTCATTTCGAATGTTTTCTTCACTAACTAAATGGGTGGATTATAATGAGTATTTCAGAGAGTTTGGTTTTATTTAGATTGCCTCACCTGCCAGTATCCAGATCCCTCACTGTGAACTTGGGTCCTAGACTGACCTTCATGGTCGGGGAAGCATATCTGGAGTAAGTCACTGTTAGCTTTACTCATTCCTCTTCCATGTTGAGTTTTGAATGATTTCCCATTGCCTAAGGGGTGAAATCCCAAACTCTGTGACTTAGCGTTAAACTCTATCAGTCCTGTCCTTAGCCAGTGTACTAATTTACCCTGAATAACTTTGTTGCCCCCATCTTTCCCTGACTTCCCAAGTAAAGAATTGTTTCTCCTTCAGGTTGCCATAGCAGTTGATGCGGTCCTCTAGTAGGCACCTGTCACGGTGTAAAGGGGATACACCATGACAGGTGCTGTGCTTGTTTCCTTCGTCTTTGCATACCCAATGCTTAGTGCTTTTTTTGACATATACTAGGAGTTCAGTAAAATTAAATTGCAGTATCTGCCCAAGAGAAATGAGAATGAATGTCCACATTAAAACTTATACATGAGGCTGGGTGTGGTGGCTCATACCGGTAATCCCAGCACTTTGGGAGGCCAAGGCAGGAGGATTGCTTGAGGCCAGGAGTTCAAGACCAGCCCAAGCAACATAGTGAGACCCTCATCTCTACAAAAAAAAAAAAAAAGTGAGCTGGGCATGGTGGTATGTGCCTGTCCCAACTACTTAAGAGGCTGAGATGGGAGGATTGCTTGAGCCTGGGAAGTCAAGGCTGCAGTGAGCCATGATCACACCACTCCACTCCAGCCTGGGTGACAGAGCCAGACCCTGTCTCTCTCTCTTTTTTTTTTTTTTTTTTTGGAGACAGGGTCTGACTCTGTCACCCAGGCTGGAGTGCAGTGGCAGGATCTTGGCTCACTGCAACCTCTGCCTTCTGGGACTCAAGCGATTGTCCCACCTCAGCCTCCCAAGTAGACTGGACTGCAGGTACGCACCACCACGCCCAGCTAATTTTTGTATTTTTTTTTGTAGAGATGGGGTTTCACCATGTTGCCCAGACTGGTCTCAAACTCCCGGGCTGAAGTGATCCTCCTGCCTCGGCCTCTCAAAGTGCTAGGATTACAGGCATGAGCCACCTTGCCAGGCCAAGACCCTGTCTTAAAAAAAAAAAAAAAAAAAAGGTCGGGCGCGGTGGCTTAAGCCTGTAATCCCAGCACTTTGGGAGGCCGAGACGGGCGGATCACGAGGTCAGGAGATCGAGACCATCCTGGCTGACACAGTGAAACCCCGTCTCTACTAAAAAATACAAAAAAACTAGCCGGGCGAGGTGGCGGGCGCCTGTAGTCCCAGCTACGGCTGAGGCAGGAGAATGGCGTGAACCCGGGGGGCGGAGCTTGCAGTGAGCCAAGATCACGCCACTGCACTCCAGCCTGGGCGGCAGAGCGAGACTCTGTCTCAAAAAAAAAAAAAAAAAAAAAAAAAGATAAAGTTGCAGTCAGAGTTTGGAGCACCCTGTGTTTCCTTTAGTGGATGATTAGACCTCTTTTTTGCTTCACATGATGTGATCTAATATAAATCACATAGTCATTCTGCATTAATTTTTTTCACATGTACATTTCAGTAATAATGTGATCAAAGAATGTTATCCTTTTGTGCCTGTGGCCAAACTGATTTTTGACAAGGGTGCCAGGACCATTCAATGGAGAAAGGATGGTCTCTCAATAAACAGTATTGGGAAAACTGGATATCCACATGAAAAGAATGAAGTTGGAGCTGAGGAGTGGGGGAGGAAAGAAAAAAAAAAAAGAATGAGGTTGGACTCTTACCTTACCTCATATGCAGAAATTACCTCAAAATGAATTAAGGGCCTAACTTTAAGAACTTAAAATTGTAAAACTCATAGAAGAAAACATAAGGACAAATCTTCATGACAAATGTGTACAAATGACCAATAAGCACATGAAGAGTCTCAACATCCTTAGTCATTAGGAAATTGCAAATCAAAAACACAGTGAGTTGTGACTTCATACTTTCTGTGATGGCTGTAATTAAAAACCAGGACAGGTGACTGGTGTTGGCGAGGCTGTGCAGACATTGAAGCCCTGCATTGCTGGTGGGACTGCAAAATGATGCAGCTTCTGTGAAAAATACTTCGGTGCTTCTTCAAAAAAATTTAAGGCTGGGCGCGGTGGCTCACGCCTGTAATCCCAGCACTTTGGGAGGCCGAGACGGGCGGATCACGAGGTCAGGAGATCGAGACCATCCTGGCTAACACGGTGAAACCCCGTCTCTACTAAAAAATACAAAAAACTAGCCGGGCGAGGTGGCGGGCGCCTATAGTCCCAGCTACTCGGGAGGCTGAGGCAGGAGAATGGCGTGAACCCGGGGGGCGGAGCTTGCAGTGAGCTGAGATCCGGCCACTGCACTCCAGCCTGGGCGACAGAGCGAGACTCCGTCTCCAAAAAAAAAAAAAAAAAAAAAAAAAAAAAATTAAATAGAATTACCATATGACCCAGCAAATCCACTCCTAGGTATTTCCCAAAAGATTGAAAACTGGGGGCCGGGCACCATGGCTCACGCCTGTAATCGCAGCACTTTGGGAGACCGAGGTGGGCGGATCACTTGAGGTCAGGAGTTCGAGACCAGCCTGGCCAACATGGTGAAACCCCATCTCTACTAAAAATACAAAAATTAGCTGGATGTGGTGGCAGGTGCCTGTAATCCCAGCTACTTGGGAGGCTAAAGCAGGAGAATTCTTGAACCTGAGAGGTGGAGGTTGCAGTGAGCCAAGATTGCACCACCACATTCCAGCCTGGGTGACAGAGGAAGACTCTGTCTCAAACAAAAAAGAAAAAAAAGAAAACTGAGACTCAGATATTTGTATGTCAACATTTATGGCAGCATTATTCATAGTAGCCAAAAGGTAGAAACAACTCCGGTCCATCAGCAGATGAATGGAGAAACAAAATGTGGTATATCCATACAATGGAATACTAATGAGCCATTAAAAAGAAATGAAGGGAGGTTACAGTGAGCTGTGATCATACTATTACACTACAGCCTGGGCAACAGAGAAAGACCCTGCCCCTTTTAATCCCAGCACTCTGGGAGGCCGAGGCAGGTGGATCACCTGAGATTAGGAGTTCAAGACCAGCCTGGCCAACATGGTGAAACCTCGTCTCTACTAAAAATACAAAAATTAGCCGGGCATGGTGGCACCTCAGCTACTTGGGAGGCTGAGGCAGGACAATCCCTTGAACCTGGGAGGAGGAGGTTGCAGTGAGCTGAGATCGCACCACTGTACTTCAGCCTGGGTGACAGAGCAAAACTCCATTTCAAAAAAAAAAGGAGTGGGGGGCAGGTGCAGTGGCTCACGCTTGTAATCCCGGCACTTTGGGAGGCTGAGGTGGGTGAATCACCTGAGGTCAGGAGTTCCAGACCAGCCTGGGCAACGTGGTAAAACCTCATCTCTACTAAAAATACAAAAATTAGCCGAGTATGCTGACTCACGCCTGTAATCCCAGCTACTTGGGAGGCTGAGGCAGGAGAATTGCTGGAACTTGGGAGACGGAGGTTGCAGTGAGCAGAGATTGCCCGCTGCACTCCAGCCTAGGCGACAGAGTGAGACCCCATCTCCAAAAAAAGAGGAGTGAAGTTCCAATGTAGTCTACCCTGAAAGCATTATGCAAAACATTCCAGACATAAAAGGACAAATATTGTGATTCCATTTACATGAAATATCTAGCATAGGCCAATTCATGGAACCAGAAAGAAGAGGTTAGCAGGAGCTGGGGAGATGGGCAGTTAATTTCTTATTAGGAACAGAGTTTCTATTTGGATGATGAAAAAGTTTAGAAATAGATAGTGGTGATGGTTGTACAACATTATGAATGTAACTGATACCACTGGATTGCACACTTAAAAATGTTTAAAATGGGCCGGGCGCGGTGACTTACGCCTGTAATCGCAGCACTTTGGGAGCCCAAGGTGGGTGGATCACGAGGTCAGGAGATCGAGACCATCCTTGGCTAACACCTGTCTCTACTAAAAATACAAAAAATTAGCTGGGCGTGGTGGCAGGCGCCTGTAGTCACAGCTACTTGGGAGGCTGAGGCAGGAGAACGGCGTGAACCCGGGAGGCAGACCTTGCAGTGAGCCAAAATCACACCACTGCACTCCAGCCTGGGCAACAGAGGGAGACTCCATCTCAAAAAAAAAAAAAAAAAAAAAAAAAAAAAAGAAAAAAGAAAAAAAAGATTAAAATGGCTAATTTTATGTAAGTTATATCTTACCATAATAAGAGAAAAAAAGAAAATGGGTTAAATAAGTGCAATTAGATCCTTTTCAGTAATTGAAAAAGTAAATGGATATGCTGTAGGATGCAAAGGTAGTACAGCAACACTGTGAGCAAACAGCATGATTGGAAAATGAGTGGCATACTTAAAGACAAACTCTTTTTGAGGCATCAATTATAGGACCTTTCATTGGAAGAAAGAATGATTAAGTGGGTGTAGCTTGTGGATGTTCATCTTCCTCTCTAAATAGCAAAGTGAATAAAATAAACCTTCTGGGCCGGGTGCGGTGGCTCACGCCTGTAATCCCAGCACTTTGGGAGGCTGAGGCGGGCAGGTCACAAGGTCAGGAGATCGAGACCATCCTGGCTAACACAGTGAAACAGCGTCTCTACTAAAAATACAAAAAGTTAGCCGGCTGTGGTGGCAGGTGCCTGTAGTCCCAGCTACGCGGGAGACTGAGGCAGGAGAATGGCGTGAACCTGGGAGGCGGAGCTTGCAGTGAGCCGAGATTGCGCCACTGCCCTCCAGCCTGGACGACAGAGCAAGACTCCGTCCCAAAAAATAACCAATAAATAAATAAATAAATAAACTGACAACTTCTACTATATGGTTTTTCCATTTAGACTCTGCATGCTTAAATGGGCCGTTAATCACAG
Source organism: Macaca fascicularis (assembly GCF_037993035.2). NCBI lineage: Eukaryota > Metazoa > Chordata > Mammalia > Primates > Cercopithecidae > Macaca > Macaca fascicularis. The sequence goes on along the minus strand of NC_088377.1, from coordinate 182,034,163 downwards.
CAGGCACATGTATGTGGAAGAGCTCTGTAAACTGCAAAACATACAAATCCTGTGTCCCCTTCTTATTTTCTAAAATAGCCATGTTTAATCTACTTTTTAGCTGCTTCCTTTTATAAACTTATAAAGAATTATATTGTAATTTTTTTTTCTCCCTTTTAGTATTTAGTGTCTCTGATCCGGGACAAGCTAGGATGGATGTGGGTTTTCTACTTTTTCATTCTCATGGTAAGTAGGTGCTCCTTTAAAAAAAAAAAAAGTCATTTTTCTATTAATTAAGTTCAAAGCATTTACTTAAGTCACTTCTTCAGCAGAATTGTTGATTGCTTTTAAAGGCGCCTTTGTGAAAAGTAACATTTTATTAGTCTAAAAGACACCTCCTTCTTCTCCTTCTTCTCCTTCTCCTTCTCCTTCTCCTTCTCCTTCTCCTTTCTTCTTCTTCTTCTTCTTCTTCTTCTTCTTCTTCTTCTTCTTCTTCTTCTTCTCCTTCTTCCTTCTTCCTTCTTCCTTCTTCCTTCTTCTTCCTTCTTTTTCTTTTTTCTTCTTTCTTCTTCTTTCTTCTTCTTTTTTTTTTTTGAGGCAGTCTCGCTCTGTTGCCCAGGCTAAAGTGTGGTGGCATGATCTCGGCTCACTGCAGCCTCTGCCTCCCGGGTCAAGCGATTCTCCCACCTCAGCCTCCCGAATAGCTGGGATTACAGGCACCTGCCACCACGCCCGGCTAATTTTTGTATTTTTAATAGAGACGGTGTTTCACCATATTGGCCAGGCTGGTCTTGAACTTCTGACGACCTCAGAGGATCCACCCGACTCGGCCTCCCAAAGTGCTGGGATTACAGGCATGAGCCACTGCGCCTGACCTCACATTCTTCTTTTTAAGGAAGAAAAAGGCTCTCAGTTTGCTCTTGACCTGAGTCTAATGAATATTGCCATTTATGACTTCAGAAAAACAAGAAGAGACTTATTTAAAGTATCACCAGCCCCTAATCAGTATACTCTTCTAGGCTACTCTCTATCTGCTGAATATAATTTAGGAATTCTGAAGTAAATTACAATGTACACCAAGCAACACTGAGTTAAAAGAGAAGCATTGCTGTAATTAACACTGTCATGTTTCCCGGTTCTAAAACGGTGATAGTTTCTTGAGGAAATATTTATGATGCCCTAGACAATCTTGGCTGGGATTCTCTGCTTTCTTGGAAATAGCCAATAAAGAATAAGTCGTTGTTTATTTTTTTAACTTTTTTTTTTTTTTTTTTTTTTTTTTTGAGACGGAGTCTTGCTTTGTCACCCAGGCTAGAGTGCAGTGGCCGGATCTCAGCTCACTGCAAGCTCCGCCTCCCAGGTTCACGCCATTCTCCTGGCTCAGCCTCCCGCGTAGCTGGGACTACAGGCGCCCGCCACCTCGCCCGGCTAGTTTTTTGTATGTTTTAGTAGAGACGGCGTTTCACCGTGTTAGCCAGGATGGTCTCGATCTCCTGACCTCGTGATCCGCCCGTCTCGGCCTCCCAAAGTGCTGGGATTACAGGCTTGAGCCACCACGCCCGGCCTTTAACTTATTTTTTTGAGACAGGGTCTCATTCAGTCACCCAGGCTGGAGTGCAGTGGCACGATCACAGCTCACTACAGCCTTGACCTCCTGGGCTCAGGTGATCCCGGGCTCAGGTGGTCCTCCCACTTCAGCCTCCTGATTAGCTGGGACTGTAGGTGTGTGCCACCACGCCTTGGTAACTTTTTGAATTTTTCCTAGAGGGGGTTTCACCATGTTGCCCAGGCTGGTCTCAAACTCCTGAGGCTTTGTGCTTTTAAAATGTTGCTCTCTGTTATGAGCTGTGACATACTGAGGCACATTATTGGTGGGACACTGCTCAAGACAGGTCTACCCGAGAGTGTGGAAGGCGCCAGGGACGCATTCAGTATCCTGTCCTCAAACCCAGGGCACTGGGACTGAAGGCAGCCTCCACCACCCCTACTCCAGGCAGCTGTCCTCTTGCTGTGGTCAAGGATTCCCGGGATAGTCCAGCTCCAGGAATACCTTGGAGCTTGCATCTAATTCCCATCTAGCTTCCAAAGACTGGGCCATATAACTTGTGTTCCATTTCTGACATCCGTGCTAAGTAGAGGGAAGTATCTTGTGATGAACTTTCTGATGTGATCATGCTAGGAATTGTAGTAGAAAGAAGACTTTGTTACAAGGATCATCGTTTTAATCTGAGCCTCTGGTCTCAGTTCTCTGCTCTGCCTATGGCAAATTATGTGTATGTGGTGTTCTTTTTTTTGGCAACTGAAATGTGATGTTAAGTATTTTGTAGTATTAGCCGTACTTTTCAAAATCATTTTCTAATTCATTGACGATTAAACGTTACCTTTGTATGAAGTCAAAATGAATGTAATTGTACAAATCCATTGTTATGTTCAAAACATGACGCTCTAACAGAAGTAACTTGTTGTTGCATTTTTAATCCTATTTTCTCTTCACAGACAAGTTGTACAATTGTGTTTATCTCGCCATTAATAGTGAGGGAAATATTCTCTCTCATGCGAAGGAGACAGGCTCATATACTGAGGGAGTGACTGGTGCCTGCGAGACAGAAAGAACAACGTCAGCCACATCAGGACCGTTGGGGCTTCGAATCTGCCCTAATTTGGGTTTGTCTAGGAGCACCAGCCTGACCTTGGATTGTCAGGGCTCTCTCAACACTGCCAGCCACCTGAGATGCTGACCAGCGGTGAAGGCTGAGCGAGTTTTCTACACTACAGGAATTATTGTTGATGATTTTTGTTGTTTCATGAATGTGCCGAGTGACCTCTGACTCTGCCAGCATCTTTGTGTGGCCTGTTGAGGTTTAGCATTTTAACCTTAACTGTTGTTTTGGACTTGAACTTTCTCTAGCCTCAAAAATGGAGTGAATAGGAGGCAAAGCCACGCGTGGTTTGTGTTGGTGATGTGTTCCACAAATGGAAGAGATCATTGCATTTTGCTTTGGTAATGAGTTTATAGAGAGTGGCTCATCTTTGAAGCATCAAATCCCGATCAAATGCTCAAGCTGGACCGAGCTGCCAGCCTGCCTTGGACAAAGAATCCCTCTGTTCCCTGTGGTGGGAAAGATCACACTACATGCCCGTTGAATGGCTCAGTCACTCTGTGTCTGATCCAAAAGTCATTCAGCCCTAGAAGCATGAATATCTTCAAATTATTGTCAACTGTTCTCCTCCATCTTCATTCAAATTAACTTTGGCTCCTGGAAGTATTTAGTCTTCCTTTCAAGGACCATAAGGTACATCAGTTATCTCGAACATTCCGACGTGTAACTCGCAGCCGAAGCAACTCCACCCCAGATCTGTTGTCTGGGAACTTTAGGATCCTCTAGGAAGCTAATCTGCTTAGTCTATTTTTAGAGGATTGATCTCTGGCACAACCGGGTTCCTGGAGTTACCTCAGCTGAGGACTAGAATTAGAGAAAAGGGAAAGACCTTTTGTTCTAGTAAGTGTCAAGTACGGATGCTCTTTGACTTACGGTAGGGTTACGTCCCAGGAAACCCATTGGAAGTCAAATGCATCTAATACCCCTGACCTACCGAACGCCACAGCTTAGCCTCGTCCACCCTAAATGTACTCAGAACACTTAGAATTGCCCACAGTTGGGTAGAATCATCTAACACAAACTCTGTTTTATAATCAAGTGTTGAAGATATCATGTAATTTATTGAATACTGTACATTATGTCGAAATTGCAACCGTTTCGCACCATTGTAAAGTCCAAAAATCAGAAGCTGAGGACTGACTGTACGTGACATTGAATCACATGAGTGGATTACTAGGGCCTGAGGGGTGTCCGTTCTTTAGAAAAATGTAGAGTATATATCTTCAGGGCTGTGAATTCCATACTAGTTATCAATATTTTAAGATCATTCTGTATATGTATATATTTTAAATTATACAAGCAAGCTAGGAGGAGAATGTGCAATTTTGAAGGACACCTAATTTGCATTGGGTTAGGGAATATTTTTCAACCTCTTGCTTTATACTCTGATATGGGGTGTGTTTATGAACTTGTTAATATTATTTAATCATGCAGATTTCCAATCATTGTATTGCTCATTTACTGACAAAAAGGGAAAATACGAAACACAGAAAGGGGAAATAAACTGACTTTTATAATGAACCTCCGTTTCGGTATTTAAATGTATATACCATGAGTGCTGAGATTTAGAATGTGATCAGTGCCCTAATGTTTCCTGATACTGAGCGTTCCCGGGTGAGCCCACGCTAACCCACAGCATTGCTGGGTCACCTGCTCCTTCACCCGAGGTGCTGGGGTGGCTTCATTTCCATCTGTTCTGTGAAAACTTGCCCTTTCCTACTGTGGAAGACTGTGCTCCATTTGGATGAATTGCCCGGTTGTAAGTTAAGGGCCGTCTGTTTTCTCATCGAACCTCTTGACTGGCGTTTGGTTCAGAGTTTCCTTTCCAACTGCACTGTGGGTGTGGTCTCATCTTTGTGTCCCCACACCAGCCAGTGTTTTCTTACCCAGTTGAACCTTAGATTGGTGACTGTTTCCCTGACTTTTCTGTGGCCCCCGAGCTGTATTGAAATAAAACCATTTTTTGATTTTTTTTGAGACAAGAGTCTCGCTCTGTCACCCAGGCTGGAGTGCAGTGGCACGATCATGGCTTACTGCAGCCTCGACCTCCTGGAGTCAAAAGTGATCCTCCTGCCTCAGCTCCCAAGGAGCTGGGACTAGCCTCCCAAGTAGCTGACTGTGCGCCACCATGCCCGGCTAATTATTTTTAGTCTTTTTATTTTCTGTAGAGATGAAGTCTCACTGTTTCCTGGCTGGTCTTGAACTCCTGGGCTGAAGCGATCCTCCCACCTTGGCCTCCCCAAGTGCTGGGATAACAGGCATGAGCCACTGGGCCCTGCCTAAAATGAAATTACAAATAAATGCTCGGCACTGGACAACATGAAATAAGGATATATTCCCTTATTCTAGTTCTGCCAATCTGCACAGGAATTAACTTTTTTTTTTTTTTTGAGATGGAGTCTCACTCTGTTCCCAGGCTGGAGTGCACTGGTGCAATCTCGGCTCACTACAACCTCCCCCTCCCAGGTTCAAGCGATTCTCCTGCCTCAGCCTCCCAAGTAGCTGGGACTACAGGCGCACGCCACTATGCCCGGCTAATTTTTGTATCTTTAGTAGAGATGGGGCTTTGCCATGTTGGTCAGGCTGGTCTCTAACTCCTCAAGTGATCCACCTGCCTTGGCCTCCCAAATTGCTGGGATTACAGGCATGAGCCACTGCGCCCAGCCAGGATTTAACTTTAATGAACATCTAAGAGTTTGCTTTATTTTCTTAGTATCTTCTCCCTCGAAAAGGGACGAGAAAGCCATAGTGAAAGCTGGTTTGAAAATGCATCCTTTCCTCACAGCCAGATCGCCAATGCTCACTAGGTTGAAATCAGATGCTGCGGTCTGCCTTTTCTTTTCAGAAGCTGTTTTCTTTTTCTTACAGTTTCAAAGGAGGAAATGTCTCTCGCTACTCTTGCTATTCCGTCCTTTCCTGGTTCCGAGGAACCAGAGTGCCACAGTCAGCATGCCTGCAGCAGTATTGGAGGAGCTGCTGTGCCTCATGATGTTCTGTGGGATGGAGAATGTACAATGCTGTCAGCCCTTTGCGCCCCTTTCCTTTTCCCTTTTTCCCTCCCGCTGCTCTTTTTTTTTTTTCTTTTTTGAGACAGGGTCTTGCTCTGTCACCCAGGCTGGAGCGCAGTGGCCCACTCCGAGTAGCTAGGGCTACAGGTGCTCACCACCAAACTCAGCTAATTTTTAAAAATTTGTTTTGTAGAGAAGGGATTTCGCTGTGTTTCCCAGGCTGGTGGTGTCTTACACCTGGGCTCAAGTGATCTGCCCACCTCGGCCTCCCAAAGTGCCTGGATTACTGGCATGAGCCACCGCACCCAACCCCCTTCTTCAAAACCTCCGGAAGTCCTCCTGCCTCCCAAATCAATACATGGTAAAGCCTTTTCTTTTCCCTACTGACTTTTCTGACTAATGCCCTAGTTTTCTTTTTGCAGCTAAACTATTTGAGTTAATAGACAGTATCTGCTGCCTTCCCGTCTGTGCTACTCATTTCCTCCTCAACTAGGTAGCTGCCTATCTATTGGCCCAGGACGGTCCTGGTTTATGCCTGTCATTCACCGTAATTATCAATGGTACTTCCTTTCGCTCTCTGAGTGTCCTAGTTTGGACCCCGTATCTCTAGCCTCTGGCCTCTCATCACCCTACAGCATTGAGGGTCACTGAATTTTGAGATTTTTTTGCCCCCTCATCCCGTATTTGTGCTTGACACCTGTAACCACTTCGTCTTTCCCAGGACTTTTTCTTCTTTGGCTTCTCTGGCATTTTAATTTATCGAATCTTCTTACCGACTATCCCTTTTCCTGGGTTCTCTCCTCTGTTCCCCCTGTGCTGGTTTCCCTGATGAGCTACTTTTGTAATCTGCCAGTAACCCCGTCAAGTACTTATTGAACAAGAAGCCACTAAAGAGAGGAATGGCATCTGTTTGTTAATGACTATCTGGTGCATAGTTAAGAACAGCTGGTCTCAGGGGAGGGGACTGGACTCGACTTATATAATCCCAACCCCTTCTCCCCTCCCCACACAGACCACTCTGCCAGTTTGCTGCATTAATCATTTTCAGCTCTTTAGGTCATAAACCCTTTTGAGAAACTGAAAGCCACTTAATGTCTCCCAGATTGAAATGCTTATATGAAAAAATATTCGCAATTTTCTTATTGGGTGAGCATGGGCCAAAACTTGAAGCTCATCGTTGGACCACAAAGTTCGAAACCTTGGTCAAGAGAATCAAGTACCTGGGATTGAGATTCTGCAGAGTTCAGTTTCACTCACTTTCTGTACTGACCCTCCCATTGCCTGTCTACACGAACCTTCTGCAGCGTCAGACCAGCTAGCTCGTTTACTCACTGCAAAGGGAAGTTGTGCATTCATATTCATACCTTCTTGTCTTGACTGACACCTCTCTTTAATACCGCTTTTTTGCTCCCAGCTTCGTGAATCTTAATTTTCCCTCAAGGCTTGGCCAAGCACCATCTCATCTGAGGAACCTTTCCCAACCAGCCATGCTAGCCCTTCCTTCTCTACCATCTCTCCTTCCCTTGGTGGTAATGTCAGTGTTGCTTATTTGGTGCTTAGCTGTTTCTGTCTTCCCTATTTTTGTATCTAACTCCCCAAGGAGACGGCTGCTGTTTTTCTGCAGTGCCCAGCTCCTCGCATGGTTGGTGCAGAATAAATGTGGAGTGTGTTGGGAAGGGTGGGAGGAAGATCCAAGAGTGGAGTGTGGGCAGAGCAGGCCAGGGCAAAGTTCCTCCCTGACCCTGCACACTGCCCCGCCACCTGCTTTACACAGGACGCTGCACGCCTGCAATCAATGGCCGCAGACTGTCGGCGCTGCCCAGGTTCTCGGACTACGTGGCTTTTGAGTGCAGTCTCCTCTCCTCTGGCTCTTGGCAGCCTCGCCAGCTCTCCCTGAGGGCTCAGCGGCAGCGAACAATGAGCTCTTTTGCTCCAATACAAATCTCCATGTTATTCAAGCTGCTGTCTTTATTCCTGCTGTGTGTTTTTACTTGGCCTGTCCCTTCCAAGCATTCAAACTCTCTTCATCCCTCATAGTCCCCTTCGTTGCCCACCTCCATGAAGCTTTTCCTGATAACCCTACTAGTAATGCTATTTTCCTTCTGGAAACCTCTCTTGAAAGCCCTTATCCTTAGACCACACAGTCTGCCCCAGGCTGATTGGTTTTATTGCCTTATTTTGTTCTCTATTGTTTCTGGCTAAGTTGTCATTTCCTCAATTAAATTGTGAGAGTCACAGGAGTCAGCACCCGGCCCAGGACACAGCAGCCATTTCATCACCACTGGCTAATGTTCCTTCCTACCTTGCTTCTTCTGTGCCTTTAGAGTCAATGTCATCTCCTTGTGCTTTTCCTTAGGCCATTTCTGGTGACATAAAGTTTGTTTCAGCTTATGTCTAGAATAAATCAAATTAAATGTGAAATACCGGCTGGGCATGATGGCTCATGCCTGTAAACCCAGCACTTTGGGAGTACGAGGCGGGTGGGTCACTTAAGGTTAGGAGTTCAAAACCAGCCTGGCCAATGTGATGAAACCCTGTTTCTACTAAAAATACAAAAATTTAGCTTGGTGTGGTGGTTGGCGCCTGTAATCCCAGCTACGCAAGAGGCTGAGACAGGAGAATCACTTCAACTCAGGAGGCAGAGGCTGCAGTGAGCCGAGATTACACCACTGCACTCCAGCCTGGGCAAAAGAGCAAGACTCCATCTCAAAAAAAAAAAAAAAAAAAAAGTGAAATACTGATATTTACATATACATGATCATAGATAATACAAATCACTTCAGTGGTTTTATATTTGTGTGTGTGTGTGTGTGTGTTACATGCAATGTAACAATGATTTGTTACTATATGGCTTTTTGGAAGTAAGAACATATGCATGTTGCATAGTGAATCAAATAATACTCGAAAAGTTCTGTACCTGGACACCAAAGGTGTGGTCTTTCAGCCATTAGTGAAATAATGCTTCATAGGTGGGTGCATCTTTAAAAACTGCTATTCCATTCACCACTCTGTTTTCTCCCCTACACAGTCTGAGGTCCGCAGATGGTTCTGTAGTTTACATGTGAGAACCAAGATTCAGAGAGGGTAAGTGGCTTGCTGGGAGTCAAATCATCTAAATAACAGAACTAGGACTAGATTAAAACCCAGTTTTTAAAATTTAACTTCAGTGGCTTCTTTTTCTGCCATGCAGCCTCTCCTTAAATTGACTCTTCCCCTAGACTTACTTCCAAGGTGTAAATTGGGTGGCCAGTTCTCATCTTTCTCTAGGGCCAGGGTCCCAAGGGTGAGCAGAATTGTCAGACCTGCACCTTTGTGTGGAAACCACCTGCGCCCCGTTCCTGCTGTTGGGCTGTGGCCCCACAGGGATGTCCAGGCCACCCTCGCTGACTGGCCTTGCCCTGGGGTCTTAACCTCTCTTTAGGGGGTCTTCTGTACTAGATTTGCCTTTTTATTTATTTATATTTTAAGATAGAGTTTTGTCGCCCAGGCTGGAGGGCAGTGGCATGATCTCGGCTCACTGCAACCTCCACCTCCTGGGTTCAAGGGATTATGCTGCATCAGCCTCCTGAGTAGCTGGGAGGTGCCTGGCACCATGCCTGGCTAATTTTGTATTTTTAGTAGAGATGGGGTTTCACCATGTTGCCCATGCTGGTCTTGAACTCCTGACTTCAGGTGATCCACCCACCTTGGCCTCCTAAAGTGCTGGGATTACAGATGTGAGCCACCGCGTTCGGCCTAGGTTTGCCTTTTTAAACAGCACCTCTTTACTCTTTTTCCTGCATCTTCTGTTTGAGTCTAAGAGTTGCAGCATCCACTTCATAAACTGCTGCGCTGGTGTTTCTCCCCCATTCTGTGTCTGCACAGTCAGCAGAGGTGTGACTGTTTCATGGGCCTGGCTGACCCAGGTCTGCCTTGGGTCCCTGCTCGGGCACCCCTCTTTCTAACAAATGTTGAATTAACCTTGAATGAGATTGTTGCTTCTAAAATGCCATTGGTCAGCTTTTTACTGCTTGTTCTTGCCCTCTGTTGAAGGAATGTTTTTTTTCTTTTTGTCCTTTCAGGAATTAAATAAAAAGTAGCAAAATTGTTGGAAACTGTTTTCAGTCCCCTTTATCACTGTGGCACAGGAAGCTGTCATCTCAGAAATTCATCGGCAGAGAAACACAGATAAAAGGGCTACCCTGTTGGACAGGAATGTTCTTTTGGATTTAATGGGATAATTGTATTTAGGTAAAACCTTTCATCTGAGGACTTCAAAGGACTTTACCTTGTTTAGTAGTTATTATCACACCCTACAGAGTGACATTAGGGTACTACACTCCTAGATTTTTTTTTGCGTGTATGTGCATTTGTTTATTTATTTAGCATTGTGCTTGTTTTCTTAGGTTCACCATGGAAAGTCTCAGGAACCTAACAGCACTGCAGTTAATTTCCATTAAAAAATAGTACCTAACAAATAGCAGATGTAACTGGCCTCTGTGTCCTAGAATGAAGAATGAAGATGTTAATGGGGTTATAAAATAAAGAGCAACCATTCTGGAGCCAGGAAGGCGGGGCTGGGAGGGGCAAGAGTAGTGACCAAAGTACTGGCGGCAGAGAGCGCTCCTTCCCCACATGCCCCTAGTGGGTTTTACTTTTATTGGTTCTACTCAGGGTCTGAAAAGAGATTATTCTGTGAACAAGCTCTTGGAGAGAGTGTAGAGCCACATAATCCCCCTTAACAGTCTTTTTTTTCTTTCTTTTTTTTTTTTTTAAGACAAAATCTCGCTCTGTTGCCCAGGCTGGAGTGCAGTGGTGCAATCTCAGCTCATTGCAGCCTCTGCCTCCTGGGTTCAAGCGATTCTTGTGCCTCAGCCTCCAGAGTAGTTGGGATTACAGGCGTTTGCCACCATGCCCGGCTAATTTTTGTATTTTTAGTAGAGACAGGGTTTCACCATGTTACCCAGGCTGATCTCAAACTCCTGACCTCAGGTGATCCACCTGCCTTGGTCTCCCCAAGTGCTCAGATTATAGGCGTGCACCACCGCACCTGACCAACAGATCTTTTGAGAAGCAAGCCTGTGTCATGACCGGAGGAAGGATCTCTAAGTAAGCGAAACTAAGGCCAACTCCCGCCCCTACCCTCCCAGCCCCAGTCTCTGCAATCCGTGAGAGACCATTGGCACAGCCTCTGGGTAAAGGGGTTGGATCGGTGGTGAAGGGAAGAAGCTTTCAGAGAAAAGCCTGGCAAGAGTGGCCATGGGGTGCCCAGTGCTGTCCCCTTTGCTGTCCCCTTCCACGTGCATCTGGTCTTGAGCTGTGGCCCAGCCATGTCACTTTCTACCAGCTTCTTTAATGCTGCAGGGTCGTGGTGGTTGTGAGAGAGAAGATTTTTATACCATTGGTTATGTTTTCCTTCCCAAAGAAGCAGTGCTTGCCCTGTGAAAACCTTTTCCCCATGGCGGGCCATTCATACCTCTTGGCTCAGCAGGGGGAGACAAAGTCCCAGACACTGCCTACTGCACTTGTTTGACGGAAAGTCCTGCGCGCTCTTTATTTCAGTCTCACTTTATATCCATTTGTTTAGATGTCCTCCTGGCTAGGAGTTTCCCCTCTGTGTAAGTCCTCAGTTCCCTCCCCTGGCCTCCTATTTCTGCTGGTAACCTCCCAATTCCTTATACTGGAAGATGCAGAGGACTTGGAGATTGTCCACTGAGATGGTTCAGCCTCAAAATCCCTGGCTCAGCCTGTGCTAAAGTCTCAGATGATGTGGATCCTTAACTTCACTCGAAATCTCACTCCCTTAAATTAGCTTCTGTCTACCTTTTTCTTCAGTCTTTATGTCTCCAGACCTCTGAATTGGGGCAGTGGAGGGAAGACAGACCATCAGTCACCCGCTTTGCCCCTTACAGCTGCCATCCCTCTACCACCAATGCCGAACAGATTCTCTGAATGGACAGTCCACCTATGAAAACCACATTATTTTCCACCAACTCTTCCTCCCGTCATCTGGAATCCAGCTTTGAATTGAGTTTAGTGCTCAATCGACTTCCTCCCTCCCCGATGTGTGAATTTCTTTGTGTCATCTCTACCAGCTGGCCACTAACCTGTCCATAGAAACTGTCTCCTTTCAAGGACCAGAGCATGCTCTCCTGGGGAAGCCATTCTATTGTTGGAGAGCTCCGATGGTTAGAACGGTCTTCTATTCACTGAGAATCTCATGATTTCTTCCATTGGTTCTAGGAAGAAGCAACACAAATGTATATTTTCTCTTGAGATATGTAATATACAGTTTTTTCCTTATTTACGTTGAAGGGCTAACTCAATGTATTTGAAGACAACTTCCGTCTTTCCCTTTCAAAAGCTTTTTAGGACCGGGTGCGGTGGCTCATGCCTGTAATCCCAGCACTTTGGGAGGCTGAGGTGGGCGGATTGCTTGAGGTCAGGAGTTTGAGACCAGCCTGAGCAACATGGCAAAACCCCGTCTCTACTAAAAATACAAAAATGAGCTGGGCACGGTGGTGGGCGCCTGTAATCCCAGCTATTCGGGAAGTTGAGGCAGATGAATTGCTTGAACCTGGGAGGTGGAGGAGGAGGTTGCAGTGAGCCGAGATCGTGCCACTGCACTCCAGCCTGGGTGACAGAGTGAGACCCTCTCTCTCTCTCTCAAAACAAACAAACAAACAAAAAACACTTTTTCAAAATGTTATTGAAACACTTCCCCCGCTATTGCCTTCTGATCAAACCGGAGGTCCCAGTTCTTCCCTTTTGAAATTGTTGAGTACCTTCTCGTTCTTTGAACTCTACTCATCTTTCCCAACTTGGTTTCCTCTTTCCTCCTAATCCTCAATCCCAAGAAACTCTCTAGGCAAAATTCTTTCATTTTCTGTGTTCCAGAGATTCTTGTTCATACTCGACCTTGTCTTCACCAGTCTACAAAACTCTAGAAAGGTCTACATTCTAATCATTAAAAAAAAAAATCTCGGCCAGGCGCGGTGGCTCAAGCCTGTAATTCCAGCACTTTGGGAGGCCGAGATGGGTGGATCATGAGGTCAGGAGATCGAGACCATCCTGGCTAACACGGTGAAACCCCATCTCTACTAAAAAATACAAAAAACTAGCCGGGCGAGGTGGCGGGCGCCTGTAGTCCCAGCTACTCGGGAGGCTGAGGCAGGAGAATGGCGGGAACCCGGGAGGCGGAGCTTGCAGTGAGCTGAGATCCGGCCACTGCACTCCAGCCTGGGTGACAGAGCGAGATTCTGTCTCAAAAAAAAAAAAAAAAAAAAAAATCTCCTAGTAGAGTGCCTGGTAAACAGGAGGTAGAACATTACTTAATGTTTAATTTTCTCTGTTCTTGCTCTAGTACTTCCTTAGAAAGTTCACTTTTTAATATTTTTAAAAATCTACAAATGACTACTAAATATTTAGCCCTAGCCTCAATTTGTTACTCATTTTCCAGTCTTAGGTTCCCTGGAGATCACTGGATATCCCAATTTAATATAGCTAGTTTCCTCCAGTCCCTGCAAACCTGCTGCCCATATAACTTTCCTAGTGGTTTTTGTTCAGTAAGCTCTTTGAAACGATTTTGAAGAACCTTAGGAATCGAGCCATGTCTGGATTCTCATTCATGAAGTTGTTCTGATTCCTGAACCATGGCCCTCAACTGGGCCGTGATTCTCACGCTTTCTGGTTTCTCTTTAACTGTCGGGGGCAGCCCAGTCTTTCAATTCCCCCGAGCTCTCAGCCACAGGGATCATTTTTGGCACATCTTTCTCTTTCCATGTAGTCAGCCTCCTCCAGGAGGAAAAGTCAGCCTCCTCCTCACTTTTCCAATTCATCTTTCATTTTTATTTCCGAGCCACCATCCTGTGCCTGGGTGACTGGCAAGAGCTTCACCGCTGGTGCGTCTGCTCCCAGCCTTGCCTCGCTTCACTCTGCCCTGTGCTCAACTCTTAGAATAGTCTTGCTAAGGGGACTTTTGCGGTGTTATTCCGCTGCTTAGATGTCGAGAGTGACTCTTCCTTGCTGGATTAAGTGTGAGATCTTGCACGAATCCTCATCTCTAGCTACAAAATCTGAGACAGACCAGAGACCTGTTAGGACGCAGAGGCTGCACTCTTCTTCTATGGATGTACTGTTTGTAATTAATAGTATTGACCAACTCTCTTCTTTTGTCTTTTTTTTAAACAACTTTATTGAGATATAATTTATACATGCCATATAAGTCATCCATTTAAAGTGCACAAAGGTTTTGGGGACATTCACGGAGCTGTGCAACCATTATCACAATCAATTGTAGAACATTTTCATCATCCCCCCAAGAAACTCCATACCCATTAGCACTCACTCTCCATTTTCTCCAAGCCCCTAACCCCTGGCATCCATCACACTTCCGTCTCTATAGATTTCAGACATTTCTTCTAAATGGAATTGAACAGCATGTGGCCTTTTGTGACTAGTTTCTTTCACATAGCGTCATCATTTCAAGGTTCATCTATGTTGAAGCATATATCAGTATTTCATTTCTTTTTATTGCATAAAAGATTTCCATTGTATGGATATACCACATTTTGAGTATCCAGTCATCAGTTGATGGACCTCGGGTTGTCTGTCTTCATTTTATGTAATTCACATACACGAAACTCCACCCCTTTACAATGTAAAATTCAATTTTTTTTTTTTTTTTTTTTTTTTTTTTTTTTTAGTTTATTCACAGAGTTGTGTGACCATCTCCACATCTAACTTTAGGACATTTTCATTACCCCAAAAAGGAACCCTCCACCCATTAGCAGTCCACTCCACTCTCCCCACTCCCCTGCTTCTGGCAAATGCTGCTTTCCATTTTGTGTGGATGGATTTTCCTCCTGTAGACATGGCATATGAATGGAAGGATGCAATATGGGGCCTTTTGTGACAGGTTTCTTCTACTTACATAATGTTTTCAAGGTGATTCTGTGTTTTCTTAGATTCTGTATTTGTCTATTTGGCATTCATTCATCACGGCCCTACTGGATTAACTCTATTTTCTTATTTTCTACAATCTTGATGTCTTGTTATTCATGGCCTGGCTGACTGGGAGACACTGCCCCTCCCAGAGTGAGCCAGTTCTTAGAGATCGCCAAGGCCTGGCCCAGGAGAACACCTTTCATTTGCAAACGAATCAGCGGTCTTCTTTATCCAACTCTCACACCAAGCTAATATTACCCCGCCCTCAATCAACCCAGCGACAGGCACCAGGCAACTAGCTGACAGCCCCTACGCTCTAAAGCCTGGCAAAATTATTTACGCTAGTCAGTCCTCAACTGTTTAACCCTAACCTGTCTTGCCTTTCCTGCAGAAGACACAATAAAGTCTCTGGCCCTGGCTTTTCGCTTACCCTTCTGCCTCCTGCCCAAAATCGGTGCTTCCCCATGTGGACCTACATGGCCTGGCATCTTCTCCTGTCAGGAGCTGTAGGTCATAAAAGCCTTCTTTCAGTGGCATGGACCTCTGTGTAGTCACTTGGTTACCTCCATAAATTAAACTCTTGTGGGTACAATTGAGCCAAATGTTCGTTTAGGTTGTAGCATGTATCAGTTTTTCATTACTTTTTTTGAGATAGAGTCTCGCTCTATCACCCAGGCTGGAGTGCAGTGGCGCGATCTCTGCTCACTGCAACCTCTGCCTCCCAGATTCAAGCGATTCTCCCACCTCAGCCTCCTGAGTAGCTAGAGCTACAGGCACGCACCCATCAACGCCTGGCTAATTTTTGTGTTTTTAATAGAGACAGGGTTTCACTACGTTGGGCAGGCTGGTCTTGAACTCCTGACCTCAGGTGATCCGCCCACCTTGGCCTCTCCCAAAGTGCTGGGATTACAGGTACGAGCCACCACGCCCGGCCTCTTCGTTCATTTTTATGGCTGGATGGATAATATTGCGTTGTGTGGATATGCCACATTTTGTTCATTCATTCATCAGTTGATGGATATTTGTGTTCCCCTTTTTGGCTATTTTGAATACTGCTTCTGTGAGCATTCATGTACAAGTTTTGGTGTGAACATATGTTTTAAATTCTCTTGGGTAAATACCTAGTTGTAGAATTGCTGCATCATTTGGTAATTCTATGTTTAACATTTTGAGGAACCATCAAACTGTTTTCCAAAGTGGCTGCATCATTTTACAATCCCGTCGGCAGTCTGTGAAGCTTCCAGGTTCTCTGTGTTTTCACTGACACTTGTTATTGCCTATCTTTTAATAATCCTAACAGATTTGAAGTGGCGTGTTATTGTGGTTTTGATTTGCAATTCTCTTTTTTTTTTTTTTTTTTTTTTTTTTTTTTTTTTTTTTTTTTTTGAGACGGAGTCTCGCTCTGTGGCCCAGGCTGGAGTGCAGTGGCCAGATCTCAGCTCACTGCAAGCTCCGCCTCCTGGGTTCACACCATTCTCCTGCCTCAGCCTCCCGAGTAGCTGGGACTACAGGCTCCCGCCACCTCGCCTGGCTAGTTTTTTGTATTTTTTAGTAGAGATGGGGTTTCACCGTGTTAGCCAGGATGGTCTCGATCTCCTGACCTCGTGATCCGCCCGTCTCGGCCTCCCAAAGTGCTGGGATTACAGGCTTGAGCCACCGCGCCCGGCCTTGATTTGCAATTCTCTAATGAATAATGATGTTGAGCATCTTTTCATGTGCTTATTGGCCATTTGAATACCTTTTTGGTGAAATATCTTCTTTGCTCTTTTTTTTTTTTTATTTAATATGAGGCAGAGACTCACTCTGTCACCCAGGCTGGAGTGCAGTGGTGTGATCTTGGCTCACTGCAACCTCTGCCTCCCAGGTTCAAATGATTCTTGTGCCTCAACCTCTGGAGTAGCTGGGATTACAGGCGCTGCAAACATGCTTGGCTAATTTTTTTTTTTTTTAAGTAGAGATGGGGTTTCACTATGTTGGCCAGGCTGGACTCAAACTCCTGACCTCAGGTGATCTGCCCGCCTTGGCCTCCCAAAGTGCTGGGATTACAGGCGTGAGCCACCATACCTGGCCATCTTTTTTTATTTTTAAATTAGATTATTTGTCCTTTTTTTTTTTTTTTTTTTTTTTTTTGAGACGGAGTCTTGCTCTGTCACCCAGGCTGGAGTGCAGTGGCCGGATCTCAGCTCACTGCAAGCTCCTCCTCTCAGGTTCACGCCATTCTCCTGCCTCAGCCTCCCGAGTAGCTGGGACTACAGGCGCCCGCCACCTCGCCCGGCTAGTTTTTTGTATTTTTAGTAGAGACGGGGTTTCACCATGTTAGCCAGGATGGTCTCGATCTCCTGACCTTGTGATCCGCCCGTCTCGGCCTCCCAAAGTGCTGGGATTACAGGCTTGAGCCACCGCGCCCGGCCCCATATGAATTTTAGAATTAACTTGTCAATTCCTATAAAACAAGACAGCTGGGATTTTGATAGGGGTTGTATTGAGTCTGTAGATCAATTTGAGGAGTATTGTCATCTTAACAATATTAAACCTTTCAATCCATGAATATGGGATGCCTTTTTATTTATTTATGCCTTTAATTTATTTCAGTGACGTTTTGTAGTTTTTGGTGCACAAGTCTTGTTACTTCTTTTGTTAAATCTATTTTGTATTTTTTTTTTTATTTCTTTCTTTCTTTTTATTTTTGAGACAGAGTTCACTCCCGTTGCCCAGGCTGGAGTGCAATGGTGTGATCTTGGCTCACTGCAAACTCTGCCTCCCAGGTTCAAGCGATTCTCCTGCCTCACCCTCCTGAGTAGCTGGGATTACAGGCGCCCACCACCACGCCCATCTAATTTTTGTATTTTTGGTAGAGATGGGGTTTCACCATGTTGGCCAGGCTGGTCTCAAACTCATGACCTCAGGTGATCCACCCGCCTCGACCTCCCAAAGTCCTGGGATTATAGGCATGAGCCACTGCGCCCAGCCATTTTTTTCTTTTTAATTTTATTGTAAGTGGAATTATTTTCTTACCTTCATTTTGGGTTGTTCAACACTAGTATATGGAGATATACAATTGAGTTTTATATATTGATCTTGTATCCTGCAACCTTGCTGAACTCATTTATTTGTTCTAATAATTCTGTGGATTCCTTAGGATGTTTTTATATATAGGATCATGCCATCTGGGAACAGAGATAGTTTAACTTCTTTTTCAATCTGGGTGCCTTATTTTTTTCTTGCCCAATTTCCCTGGTTAGAATCTTCAGTACAGTGTTGCATAGAAGTGATAAGAGCAGACATCCTTGTCTCGCTCCTGATTTTAGGAGGAAAGTATCTCGTCTTTCACTGTTAAGTATGATGTTAACTGTGAGTGTTTTGTGGATGGCCTCTTGCCTTCTTGTCGTCTTGCACCGTCCTGTTTCTCTTTCTACTCTGTATAGTGGAAAGAATGTGAACCTCAGAATCAGACTTGGATTTGAATTGATTAGTTCATTAATTTCACCAGAAAATACTGAGTGTTAGAGAGAGTGAGATTACATTGGATTTAGTCATATAGATTAAGCTGTAGTGGTAAGAGCTGTGATGGGGGTATGGCCAAGGCAGTGAAGGGGACAGAAAACCGGCCCCTGGGAAGGTTTGGACACCTCGAGGATACGATGCCTGAATTGCTCTTAAAAAACAGTAGGAGATAGTCTTGAAAAACAGGGAGCACCTGCAACGATGGGAAGGTAGCTGTATTCTGTGAGCCACAGATAGGTCTGTGAGGGCAGAGTATGGGGTGCCTGCAAGTGAGTGGTTGAGGTGATCCCAGAGAGTGAGCAGAGCCACCTCACCAAGGTCCTTGCTAGCTTCTGAAGGTGTTGTGAGAACTGGATTTTTGTATTGGAACCCTTGGTGGTAGAGGAGATGGAGTGGTAATGGGTGAGACCATGAAGAGAGCGACCTGGAGAGAGGAAGCTATTGCCTAAGCAGGGGACACCTGAGGACCTAAAGGAAGGCTCTAAAGTAAGGCTGGAAGAAGGGAATTGAGTCAAGAAAGATTAGAAGGTAGTAATAACAAGGTGTGTCGCAGTTGACTGAGAGGTGAGGGAGATGGATTTGCAGAGAATGACTCTTGGATTTCTGATGTGGAATTTGGGTTGTTTGATGGAATAGACTAGATTCAGTTTTCTCATCTGTAAAATGGAAAAAATACTTTGCAGATAACATAGTAAAATCTCTTAGCACAAGCATATGGTTGTGACTCAGTAAATGCTCATTCTTTTTGCTTTCCCCCATTTTGTTTCTGTTTCTTCCATTCTCTCAATGTAGGTCTTTGTTTGGTCAGTTCTGCCTTTGGAATGCTTTTCTTTGCTGTGTCCCATACTTCCCACTGTGACTGCCGCATGGGTGACTCCTGGATCCCTCTCTCCAGCCCTGATCACACTTGCATGCATTTTCGACTGTGTTCTGGTCATCTCCATGGCCTCTCACCCTCACAAGGGAGAACCACCCCCAAATTGTTTTCTCCTCTTGAGGTCCATATGCCTGTTGATGGCACTGTCATCTTCTCAGTCGATTCAGCTACAAATCATTTTCTCTAGTTGAAAAAAACACATCTACCTCTAGTGGTTTTGAGTATTTCAGAATCATTTTGATGTCTTTCTCTTCCTCTTTCATTTATTCACATTTGGTGAATATTTGGCCTCTGTTTAATTACCTCCATAACATTATACACACAAGTTTCTTTTTCTATCTCATTGTTACTTCCCTCATCAGGCCTTTATTAGTTACCATCTGAACTATGATACTGGTTCCCTGGCTTCCCTTCCTTTCAAGTCATCTTGCCACAACTGCCAGACCAAGCTTCTGGAAGCTCTGATTGGATCACCCCTGTCGCCTTGTGGGTTCTCCAGACCCACTGGATCAAGCCCAAGCTCCTAAGCCTGTCATTTAAGGCACTGCATGTCTAAACCCCGCATACCACTCTGATTTTATCTCCCCACATCCTTGTGGAAGAATGAGGCAGTTATCTGCACCTTTAATGTCATCTCTGTGTCTTCCTTGGTGGAAATTGTGCTTATTCTTCAAGGCACAGTTTGTGAATCCTGCCTAACTTTCATCAAACCAGGTAATTCTTTTTCATATCACATAGGACTCTGTGCTTATTTATTTTATTTTGTTTTTTTGAGACAGAGTCTCACTCTATCACCCAGGCTGGAGTGCAACAGCATGATCTTGGCTCACTGCAACCTCTGCCTCCCGGGTTCAAGTGATTCTCCTGCCTCAGCCTCCACAGTAGCTGGGACTACAGGTACACGCCACCGTGCCCAGCTAATTTTCATATTTTTAGTAGAGATGGGGTTTCGCCATGTTGACCGGGCTGATCTCGAACTCCTGGCCTCAAGTGTTCCTCTTTCCTTGGCCTCCCAAAATGCTGGGATTACAGGCATGAGCCACCGCACCTGGCGGTGCTTATTTAAAATGATCTGTGTACACTTCTTATCTCTCCTACTAGATTTAATCTCCTTGAGGTGCTTCCATCTGTGTAACCCTCAAAATGCCTTCTTCATATTCAGTATATGTTTGTGAATGGAAGGTATACACTCCTCATCTTCCTGAAGCATACAGGCATGACCTCTGCTTTTCCAAATCCCCATTCCCAAGGGTCTGTGACACAAGACAGTGAGAAGGTGAAGGACAGCTGACTTTCCCCTGTGGGACCTCTTGCAATTTAATACACAGGAGCGTGAGGATGTTGCACAGGCAGGTTCTTATTTAAATTCCTGGTAGCTGAGCCCAGCAGCCTGTGGTGGGTTTGATTTAGTCTGTACAGCACTTAACTCTTTCTATGGATGAAAGATGAAAGTGGATGAAAGTTCTCACGGACGTATGGGAACCAGATAGATTGAGAAATTAACTCATGTGTGGTGCAATTATACAGAGCTCTGGGTACCAGTCTGATTTTTCCTTACAGAATCTAGAACTTAACTGACATACTTCTTAGGTACTTTCAGACACACAGCCAAACACGTAGCCAGGTGATTCATTTGGTAAATTCCGTAAGGTCCGCCCTGCCCTGGAATGGCTTCTCAGCAAGGCTGTCTCAGCTAGGCTGGGAAGGAGGTGGCTTTCAGTTCCGGTTTCCAATCAGTGACTAACAAGAACTGGTTAAGAAGCAGGAAGAATAGAAAGAGTTAGATGGTTTCTGTGTTGGGCTAAAAAAAAAACCCTCTCAGATACCCGGTTCCTACAATGCATGTCTCCTGGCAGCCAGACAAGGAAGGAGAGAAACTGTGAAGGGTGCCAGGGTGCCAACAAGAGCACTCGTGTTCTTGGCAGAGCTCAGAATAGCGTTCGCAGCTCTCAGTGATTCATCATCCGCAGGCCTGCCCACCCGTGATCTGAGTGACTGAGGACGGGGTGAGTCAGGCAGCTCCCTCTCCGCATCACCCTTCCTCCATGGATCGGTTCTGTGCCCTCCTTGGGCCCTATGGGCTGCCAAGCAGAGGAGAGGCCGATGTTTCAGGGGATGCTGCCAGTGAGGAGAGGGTGCCTGCTCTGGGTCTGTGCCAGGGTGAAGCCTTCATGGCTTCTTGAAGGGCTCCCGGCTCCCCTCTGCATTAAGCCCTAAGCACGTTTAGAGAAGAGGGGAATCTGCATTGCCAGTTTTGGGATGGGTCTGATGGCGGGGCCTGCTTAGCCCTAGCGAGCTACTCAGTGCTCCAGCACTGCTCTAGATACCACCCCTCATCATCGTGTCTGCCCCTCTTAAATCTAATCTGCATTCTGTTCTCTTTCTTTCTCCCACTCTTTTCTGTTTATTCTTTTCTTTCTTCCCTTGCTCAGCAAGAATGATATTTATTTAAGACATCACAGCTGTTAAATGTTTGCCTCTGGGGATAATTTTTCGGCCAGGTGCCCCCGTGCCTCTTGGCTGGTCCACACCGATTGCTGGCCATGACGGGAGGGGGTGGCCAGCTGCCCTCAGCACTGAACTCTCTAAGTGTAGGTCCAGGCCCGGGGCTCATCACAGCTACCCTGCTTTGACCCGCAACACAATCACGGGTTGAGAAACCATCCTAGTGCCATAATAGGCTTAGAAAGGGATCATTCTTCATCTGGTCAGCCAGAGCCAGGCCACAGGCTGCGTGGTTTCCCTCAGCGAGGCTCTCGCTGGGTGTCCCACTTTACTTCTGCAGCGAAAAAGCCGTCTTACCTCTTTTGCCACTTTCACAAAACATTCTCTTGGATCCACTCAAGTGAAAGCTGTGAAGTGTCCTCGTTCCTCCCTCACAGAGGGAGCTCCTAGCCGTGCAGCCCTGCGTGTGTCTGTCACTTACCAGCAGCGTGCCAGGACACTGCAGACATCCAGGTTAGGGGACTTGTCTAGGAAGCCATGGCTCTGTGTGGGTGAGGATGGCAATGTACTGCTTCAGCGTGTTCCTGTTTTCCCTTCCCTGTTTCTGCAGAGCACACATGCTGCGGGGAGAATGCAGCTTTAGTAACAAAACATCCAAATATACTTATTTCCAAAAAGAGCATCGTAAGATGAAGAGTGGGGTGCTGTGTGGATGATGTCCTGCGTGAGGATAGAACACAGGAGGAGGCTGAGTGGGAATAATGTTTTGCTTTTTGTCCAGGAGTCAAAACTTACAATGAATACGACCGGGTCTCCAGATCACAGTGAATTCCAAACCCTGGTAGACGACCCACTTATTTCAAACGTGTTATGTAACATTGTAAAGCACAAGGGATAGGTAAAATACACAGCCCTGGGACAATTCGGGGCACTTAGATGTGAAATGTTTGGAGATCGCTTTCATTTTTCTCATCAGAGCCATCCCATGAAATGGGTAGGACAGAGACTTCACCCCATTGAGAAGCAAGGACGCTGAGGCACAGTGAGATTGTCATTCAGCATCGATTCCAAAGGCTACAGACTTGGTTGGCACAGTCGGGCTTTGCGCCCTGATCTGTGTTTGATTTCTATCACACTGCTCTTTTTTCAGTAAACCTCTTTCACGTAAGAGATGAAACCAACACACCACTAATAGGACCTGTGCTCTGGGCTGTTTAATGAAAGTCCGAATGAGTTTTACTGAATTTACATGCCCTTCCCTAGAACTCCATATATTCCATTTGGAATTTGAATGAAGTCCTAGGAGCAGGCTCCCTCTCTGCAATTGCTCAGGACTCAATTCCTCTGGCGCTGCCCACAGTTTTCCAGACCCATTCCCGCCAGCATCTGCTGGACTTCCTCTTGACCCTATCACTTCCTGTCAAATTGTCTCTTCTTCCCACGTCTCCCTGACTATGGGTCAGGAAAAGGGAATGCCGTGCCCTGTGCTCCCTTGACATGCTGCCCTTCATGCCACATAGTATGGAACACCTGCCACGTGTAAGGTTCTTTGCTAGACCTGAAGATACAAAGGGAAGGCGTAGCTGGGGCCACACCACCCTGGATGTGCCCGACTCAGAAGCCAGCCAGGGTCGGGCCTGATTAGTACTTAGATGGGAAAAGGCATAGGTCCTGCCCCTGAGGACCTAGAGTTTAGTGTCGGAAACAAATTGGATTCCATCACCATCATTCAACTCCCCTCTTCTCTTGTAAGTCCTGAACTGTGATTCTGTCTCCTCATTGTGCCTTCTATCTGCCGACTTCTGGGAATCACTCCCTCCTCTTGTAGTGAGTTGAGCATCGACTGATAGGCTCCCACCCTCTTCACTGCCATCTCTGTATTGAGGAATTGCACAGCCATGTTCAATTCTTAGCGAGGGTGCCTCCCTCTGTAGGATGCAGTCACCCACAGGGCAGTGAGGCTAACTGGACTTCATAATTAAATGAGGCTGTGCCTCCTTCAACCTTTCAGCTCAAAATCCCTCAAAATCTCCATCTCTCATCCTCCCAGTCACCCTTCTCTCCATGGCTGGCCATTTCAAAGATGTGCCTTATGTGTTTGTGTGTGTGTGTGTGTGTGTGTGTGTTTTGAGACGGAGTTTTGCTCTTGTTGCCTAGGCTGGAGTGCAATGGCAAGATCTCGGCTCACTGCAACCTCCGCCTCCCGGGTTCAAGTGATTCTCCTGCCTCAGCCTCCCGAGTAGCTGGGAAAACAGGCATGCGCCACCATGCCAGGCTAATTTTGTATTTTTTTTTTTTTAGTAGATACGGGGTTTCTCAGTGTTGGTCAGGCTGGTCTGGAACTCCCAACCTCAGGGGATCTGCCTGCCTTGACCTCCCAAATTGCTGGGATACAGGCGTGAACCACCACACCTGGCCATGCCTTATGTTAATACTAATGTATGGTATATTTAAGAAATGCTAAGAGAATACATCTTATGTGTTCTCACTTCAAGAAATGGTAAGCATTGGAGGTGATGGAAATGTTCATGGGATTGATTTAATCATTTCACAACATGTATATATCTCTCAAAACATTACATTTTACCCATAAATAATTGTCAGTTTTAAAAAGTATATTCTGGGGGGAAAACACTTTGAATTTTAACAAACAAACAAAAACCCCACAAGAACGTGCCTTCTGATGGAGAATATCTCCCTTCTGGTGTTTTCTTACACTGCTCCTAGGCCTGCTTGGCCACTGCGCCCCATGCTGTATGCCTTTCCCACTCTCCTTTTAGTGTGCGAAGCAGGGACAACCATGTCGCTCGTGGGGTTGCTCTGGGCGTGTGCTCTCCAGCCTCAGCTGGGCCCCGTGACACTCAGCAGCCACTGAATTCTTCCTCTGTGACATGCCACTGTTGAGTCACCAGAGCCACTCCTGGTCCCCTCCTTCAAAGCAGATGACTTAGTTTACTATCTTTCTGGGCAAGTATGGAGCCATCTTCCTTCCTTGTCCTAGAGACTCTGCTCTTTGCTCTCTCCCACCCTCCCCTCACTTATGTCTGCGCCATCCTCACTTTGCCGGGTCTCTCAGCTCCGCTCCCTCCGGTCCCTCCTGCTCAGTGGTCCCTCTGCATCCTCTCTCATCTCCAGTCCTCCCCAAGTCTCTCTCTGTTGCCCAGGCTGGAGTGCAGTGGTGCTATCTCAGCTCACTGCAACCTCCACCTCCCAGGTTCAAGCAGTTCTCCTGCCTCAGCCTCCCAAGTAACTGGGATTACAGGCACCCGCCACCTTGCCAGGCTAATTTTTGTATTTTTAGTAGAGACGGGGTTTCACCACGTTGGCCAGGCTGGTCTTGAACTCCTGACCTCAAGTGCTCTACCTACCTCAGCCTCCCATAGTGCTGGGATTACAGGGGTGAGCCACTGCACCCAGCCCCTGCCATTTCTTTCTGCTGCCTCAGTCTCCTCTAACCTAAAAGACAAAAACCACACATCAAAAGGAAACCCCGACCCTCCCCCTCACTCCAGCCTCTCCCTTCATCTTTGTGGCCATCACCTTGGCCCCATTCAGACCCTCCCTTTGCAACCTTCAGCTTCTGACTGTTGTCCCTCCTGGCCCCTCTGCTAGCCTTCCAGCAGGTCCCTGTCTCCTCTCAGGAGCCTGGCTCATCATTCTCAGGAACAGCTTTGAGAACTTTGCTTGTTCTGCTCAAAATGAAGTGGGAAGTCCTCGATTTGGCTTGGTCTCTTCATCCCAGTCCCCTCTTCCCTTCCCAGCTCCTTCTCTAATTGGAGTCTGCTCCAGTCAAACTGGATCCGTACTCACAAACACCCTCTGCTCTTCCCCCAGACCTCTGCTCAGGCAGGCAGCATCCTTGCCCTCTCACCTAAACTTCAGTGCTCAGCTCATGTGCCAGCGCCTTCGCAGTCTTTTGGTGATCCCCACAGCCAGGTGTGATCCATGCGATCTCCTCTCCAAATCTCTCCAGGCACATTTTTGGAACCCCCTGAAAGCACGTTGCCATATTACTACTGTTAGGTCTATTTCTAGCTTTAATCTCAAGGATTAAAAAGATATATTTTTAATTTTATCCACCTCCCCAGCCCCACTCCAACGTCTAGCGTAGAGCTATGCGTTACCGCTGGTCCTTGAATATGAAGAGGCTTAGTGGAGATGGCGCTGGCTGTCACCACTGAGCACAAGGGCCCAAACTGCTGGCCCACAGCCCACAGAGCCACTCCTGATACATGTTGTCTAGCCACTCTAGAGGTTTTTGGTTTTGTTTTTTTGGTAGTAAGATATATACAACATTTAATTTTCGTTTTTGTTGTTGTTTTGTTTTGTTGAGATGGAGTCTCGCTCTGTCACCAAGGCTGGAGTGCAGTGGCATGATCTCAGCTCACTGCAACCTCTACCTCCTGGGTTCAAGTGATTCTTCTGCCTCAGCCTCCCAAGTAGCTGGGATTACAGGTGTGCACCACCACACGCAGCTAATTTTTGTATTTTTAGTAGAGACAGGGGTTTTTCATGTTGGCCAGGCTGGTCCCAAACTCCTGACCCCAACTGATCCTCCCTCCTCGGCCTTCCCAAGTGCTGGGATTACAGGTGTGAGCCAGTGGGCCCAGCTGTTTATATATATATATATATATATATATATATATATATATATATATGTATGTGTGTGTGTGTAACATTTTAACCATTATTTTTATTATTGTTATGAGACGGAGTCTCGCTCTGTTGCTCAGGCCGGAGTGCCGTGGCGCGATCTCGGCTCACTGCAACCTTTGCCTCCCGGGTTCAAGCAGTTCTCCTGCTTCAGCCTCCGAGTAGCTGGGACTATAGGCATGTGCCACCATGCCCGGCTAATTTTTTGTGTTTTTAGTAGAGATGGGGTTTCACCGGGTTAGCCAGGATGGTCTCGATCTCCTGACCTCATGATGTGCCCACCTTGGCCTCTCAAAGTGCTGGGATTACAGGCATGAGCCACTGTGCCCAGCCCCCATTTTAACCATTATTAAGTGTACAATGCAGTGGCATTAGTTATATTTGCAATGTTGTGCAAACATCACCCACTGTTTCCAAAACGTTTTCATCACCCCATGCAGAAACTGTACTATTAAGCAAGAACTCCTAGGCACCTCCACCCACCTCCCTGCCCCAGCCTCTGGTAATCTCTTCTCTACTTTCTGTCTGTATGAATTTGCCTATTCTAGGTGTTTCATGTAGTACAATCATATAATATTTGTCCTTTTGCGGCTGGCTTATTTTACTTAGCATAGGATTTCCAAGATTCGTCCATGTTGTAGCATGTATTGGAGCTGAACTTTTTTTTTAATGGCAGAGTATTGCATTGTATGAATATATCACATATTATTTATCAGTTCATCTGTTGATAGACACTTGGATTATTTCCACTTTGGGTTGCAATGAACATTGGCCTACAAATATCTGTGAGTCCCTGTTTTCAATTCTCTGGGGGAATATACCCAGGAGTGGAATTGCTGCTTTGTATGGTAATTCTATGCAGCATTTTGAGGAACCCACTATAAAGTTTTAAAATTCAAATTAATTAACAGCTTTCAAAAATGAGGAATTCCACACAAAAATTAGATTTTTTTTCAACTTTTTCCTTTTTCTTTTCTTTTTTTTTCTTTTGGAGATGGAGTCTCGTTCTGTTGCCCAGGCTGGAGTGCAGTGGTGTGATCTCAGCTCACTGCAACCTCTGCTTCCTGGGTTCAAGCGATTCTCCTGCCTCAGCCTCCTGAGTAGCTGGGACTACAGGTACCCACCATCACACCCAGCTAATTTTTGTATTTTTAGTAGAGACGGGGTTTCACTGTGTTGGCCAGCTTGGTCTTGAACTCCTGACCTCAGGTGATCTGCCCACCTCAGCATCCCAAAATGCTGGGATTACAGGCATGAGCCACCACGCCCGGCTGAGATTTTTTTTCAACTTATTTTGACCTTCCTGGGTCTACCTACAGTGATGTGATCTGCTGGGGATGAGTGGAAACTGCCTCTTCTAGATGGGGCATCTGGTATCCAGCTTGACAAGGGCCTTACCCAGCTTGCATCAGACATTGGTCCATGCCTGGGCCCTGCTCTGAGTCTTTGCTTCAATCCCCTCCCTTTATGAGGTTTTCCAGCCCCCCTCACACAATCACTCCTTCCCTCTTATGTTCGTACTCCCTCGTTATTTGTTTACATGCCAGACCTCTCTCCATCTTGGCTGTGATAGTCTGAGGGCAGGGCACTTGTCTTTTCACCTCTGATTTACCCAGGACCAACAGATAGATACATTGTTGGTGCTCAAAATCTTTGT
Source organism: Macaca fascicularis (assembly GCF_037993035.2). Lineage (NCBI taxonomy): Eukaryota > Metazoa > Chordata > Mammalia > Primates > Cercopithecidae > Macaca > Macaca fascicularis. The sequence goes on along the minus strand of NC_088377.1, from coordinate 182,006,455 downwards.
CAAATTGAAGTTTTAAATTGATGGCTCATGCTTCTAATCCCAGAGACTCGGAAGGCTGAGGCAGGAGGATCACTGGAGGCCAGGAATTCAAGGCTACAGTGAGCTATGATTGTACCACTGCACTCCAGCCTGTGTGACTGAGTGAGACTTCAACTCTAAATAGATAGATAGATAGAGAGATAGAGAGAGAGAGAGAGAGAGAGAGATATGGGAAAGAATAGAATAGCTGAAGGTTAGGTCAGGACTAATTGATACAGTTACCACTGACTTAATCTAGCAGGTACTAAATTGCATTGTAAAATATTATAAGAAAAGGGGAAAAATTAAAATTGGAGAAATGAGTTACAGATTACAGGCTATGAAAGAAGGGCTAACCACTTCCTCATATGGACTGTTTCTTCATTTAGGGTTTTCTTTTTTATCACTCTTGGTGTAGTTAGGGTTTTCTTTTTTATCACTCTTGGTGTAGTCTCATCAAAGACATGTAAAAGGTGATTTGTGGAACTGAGCATGATTGTGTGTGCCTGTAGTCCCAGCTATTCTGGAGGTTGAGGCCAGAGGATCGCTTGAGCCCGAGAGTTTGAGTCCAGCCTGGGCAATATAGCAAGACTCTTGCGTCTAAATAAATAAATAAAAGGTGATTTATGGAAAACAGGTACAATATCATAGAACAAGTCAAAAAGAAACAGGATCAAAATGTAATATCTGTATACAAATGCAAAAGAATGACTTTGGATCCCTATCTCACACCATATATTAAAAAAATTACTCAAAGTGGATCATACATCTAAATGTAAGAGCTAAAACTAGAAAACCCTTTGAAGAAAACATAGGACTAAATCTTTGTGATATCGAGTCAGGTAATGGTTTCTTGGATCCACACCAAAAGCACAAGCAACAAAAGAAAAAATAGGCCGGGCGCGGTGGCTCAAGCCTGTAATCCCAGCACTTTGGGAGGCCGAGACGGGCGGATCACGAGGTCAGGAGATCGAGACCATCCTGGCTAATACGGTGAAACCCCGTCTCTACTAAAAATACAAAAAACTAGCCGGGCGAGGTGGCGGGTGCCTGTGGTCCCAGCTACTCGGGAGGCTGAGGCAGGAGAATGGCGGGAACCCGGGAGGCGGAGCTTGCAGTGAGCTGAGGTCCGGCCACTGCACTCCAGCCCGGGCGACAGAGCGAGACTCCGTCTTAAAAAAAAAAAAAAAAAAAAAAAAGAAAAAATAGATAAACTGACTTTATCCAATTGAAAGCTTTTGTATTTCACAGGGCACCAGGAAGAAAGGAAAAGACAGCTCACACATGGGAGAAAATATTTGCAAATCATATACCCAGTATGGGACTTCTGTCCAGACTATATAAAGATCTTTTACAACTCAACAACAACAAAAAGACATAACCCAATTGAAAAACAGGCAAAGGATTTGAAGATATATTTCTCCAAAGGAGGTTTACAAATGGTTAATAAGCACATTAAAAAACTCAACATCATTAATCAGTAGGGAAATGCAAATAAAAACCACAATGAAATATCACTTTACACCTACCAGGTTGGCTATAATAAAAAAGATGGAGAATAACAAGTATAGTGAATTTATGGAGAAATTAGAATTTTCATACATTGCTGGTAGGATAGTAAAGTGTTATAGCCACCTTGGAAAACAGTTTGGTGGCTCCTCAAAATGTTAAACATGGTTAGGTGTGGTGGCTTACACCTATAATCCCAGCACTTTGGGAGGTAGAGGTTGAAGTGGGAGATGGGGGTTGCAGTGAGCTGAGATTGCTCCACTGCACTCCAACCTGGGCAACAGAGTGAGACTCCATCTCGAAAAAAAAAAAAAAAAAAGAAAGTTAAACAGAGTTACCAGGCCAGGCATGGTGGCTGTGGTCCTAGCAGTTTGGGAGGCCAAGGTGGACAGATTGCTTGAGCCCAGGAGTTTGAGACTAAGCCTCAGCAACATGGCAAAACTCTGTCTCTACAAAAAATACAAAAGTTAGCCAGGCATGTTGGTGCACACCTGTGGTCCCAGCTACACAGGAGGCTGAGGCAGGAGGATCGCTTGAGTCCAGAAGGTCAAGGCTGCAGTGAGCCATGTTCATACCACTACACTTCAGCCTAGACAACAAAGTAAGACCCTGTCTCAACAAAACAAAACCCCAAGACATAGAGTTATGTTCAGAAAAATTCTACTCTTAGGCATATACATGAGAGAAATGGAAACATATGTCCACACAAACACTTGTACATGAGTGTTCATTGTGGGATTATTCATAATAGCCAAACGGTGGAAACAACCCAGATGTCCATCAACTGATAAATGGATAAATAATATGTGGCATATCCATGCAATAAAATATTACTCAGCCATGAAAAGGATTAAAGTGCTGATACATACTTTAGCATGAACCCACCTTGAAACATTTTGCTAAGTGAAAAAAGAAGCCAGTTACAAAAGACTAGATATTGTATGATTCCCTTTATATGAAATGTTCTAAGTAAGCAAATCTATTGAGACGAAAAGCAGATTAGTGGTTGTCTGAGGCTGGAGTGTGGGGGAGGAGGAAAATGAGGAGTGACATACGATGGGTACAGGGTTTCTTTTGGGGGTGATGAAAATGTTCTAAAATTAGATTGTGGTGATGGTTGCACAACTGTGTGAATATATTTAAAACCACTAAATAAAAAATTATAAAAAAGAGAAAACAAAACAAGCAGACAAAAATCACTGAACTATAAAAGAACTGAAAGGGGACCCAGATATAAAACGCTATTCATTCCTTTTACATAAGTAATAAAATACTCCTCAGAGGTGACTGAAAAAATGCGCCTGAAGTCGTTTACACTAAAGCTTTACAGATGACCTGGCATGGTGTGTTGTTGGCTTTAAAATGCTCCACATACTGCCCCATGCAAAGTGACCTTAGCTGGGGGCTAGATGAAATACAATGGGCAAAATTCTTCATAATGAACATGTGGGTGTTCATTATGCCACTCTATTTTTGTGAATGTTAATTTTTTTTCCATAATAAAAGTTAAAAAAAAAGGCCGGGCGCGGTGGCTCACGCCTGTAATCCCAGCACTTTGGGAGGCCGAGGCGGGCGGATCACAAGGTCAGGAGATCGAGACCACGGTGAAACCCCGTCTCTACTAAAAATACAAAAAATCAGCCGGGCGCGGTGGCGGGCGCCTGTAGTCCCAGCTACTCAGGAGGCTGAGGCAGGAGAATGGCGTAAACCCAGGAGGCGGAGCTTGCAGTGAGCCGAGATCGCGCCACTGCACTCCAGCCTGGGCGACAGAGCGAGACTCCGTCTCAAAAAAAAAAAAAAAAAAAAAAAAGTTAAAAAAAAAAGAGAGACAGAATGAAAACATCGGTAATCTGCAGTTCAGTAGTTACACATCAAATGTGCATGTGTGTGTGTGTGTGTGCATTTGGGGAGCTGTGTGTGGAGGTCTGTGGCTGTGGACTGACACACCTGTATTTCTGTGAACCTGTGTTTCTGTGGATGAGGGCAGGGAGGGATTCAGAAGGAGAGGAGAGGACAAAGCCATCTGGGGATGTATGACTTTGCTAGGGCTGTGTAAAAAGGACCACAGCCTGGGGAGCTTAAAACAACAGCAATTTCTTTTTCTTTTTTTTCTTTTTTTGGACGCTGAGTCAGCTCAGGCTGGAGTGCAGTGGCATGATGTTGGCTCACTGCAATCTCCACCTCCTGGGTTCAAGTGATTCTCCTGCCTCAACCTCCCAAGTAGCTGGGATTACAGGTGTGTGTCACCATGCCTGGCTAATTTTTGTATATTTAGTAGAGATGGGGTTCTGCCACGTTGGCCAGGCTGGTCTTGAACTCCTGACCTCAAGTGATCCACTGCCTCAGCCTCCCAAAGTGCTGGGATTATAGGCGTGAGCCACTGCGCCCAACCAACAGCGGCTTCTTCTCTCATAATTCTGGAGGCTAGAAGTCTGCAGTCAAGGTGTCTGTTGGGCTAGCCTCCTTCTGAAGCCTCCAGTGGGGAATCCTTCCTCGCCTCTTCCAGCTTCTGGTGTCACCAACAATCCTGGGTGGTCTGTTGCTTGTAGATGCACCGCTCCAATCTCTGCCTCCGTTGTCACGGGACATTCTCCCTGGATCTCTTCATGTTGTCTTCCCTCTGTGTGTGCGTATCTCTGATCTCATAAGGACCCCAGTCATATAGGAGTAGGGCCCACTCTAATTAAGTATGACCTCATTTAAACTTGATTACATCTGCAAAGATCCTATTTCCAAATAAGGTCACATTTACAGGTAGTGGGGGTTAGGACTTCAATATATCTTTTGGGGGGACACATTTAACCTACAAAAGGGCAGAAGGCAGGATAAGCAGAGACAGATTCTCAGAGTGTAAATGCAGAGAGCTGAGGCCCCAGCTGCCCCATAGGCAGGCTGCAGAGGACACAACATTTACAGTGATTAGACTTGACCTTATCGCATCATTTGCTGGCCAACTTTATATTTTCCAAACGGAGACAAGCCTTTTCTGGAACCCATTTCCCACTCAGCAGTTTGGACTGAAGAGTGACACATCTAGACCCTTCCAGTCGATCAACCCTTTTCACTAGAAAGGTTTTGGGGATAATTCTAACGCATATTCACTTAAGAAATGTTTCGCGCCGGGTGCAGTGGTTCACACCTGTAATCCCAGCACTTTGGGAGGCCGAGGCAGGTGGACCATGAGGTCAGCAGTCCAAGACCAGCCTGGCCAAGATGGTGAAACCCCGTTTCTACTAAAAATACAAAAACTCGCCGGGCGTGATGGCAGGCGCCTGTAATGCCAGCTACTCGGGAGGCTGAGGTACAGAATTGCTTGAACCCAGGAGGCGGAGCTTGCAGTGAGCCGACATCACGCCACTGCACTCCAGCCTGTGCCACATACCGAGACTCCGTCTCAGGAGAAAAAAAAGAAAAGAAATGTTTCAGAAAAAGCTAGTTTCTTACTCTTTGACACAGACATGTCCGTTTAGAGTTTATCTTCTGAGCTGGCTGCTAAAGTTATTTTAGACTCTACAGTTAAATTGACCCAGAAATAATTCCTCCTTTGAAAGTTCCTTTGCAATGTTATTCACTCTGACTCTAACTCCAGGTTACGTTGTGCTGTTCTTTGCTCTTTAATCTTACTCTGGCCTTTCACCAAAAGCAATAAAATCTGACTTCTGTATTAAATGGTACTTGTATATAATATTATTCAAGTAAACCAGATGTCTGATAATTGCAATGTATTTTCATATGAGTGTTTGAAGAGTTTCATGGAAAAAGTGCAAGCCCCTCATACTTCCCGAACTGTGTGAGCTGTTTACTGTTGAGAAATTTCCAGAGGATGTTGGAGGGAGCAGAAAGCTGAAGAGAAGGAGCTGGACTTTGGGCTTTGTTTGCCTGTACTCTCTCCGCAGTTATCTTCAACCTACATTTCAACTCTAATCCATAGAAGTCATTTGCAACCCATCTGTTTTCATCTCTTCACCCCCAGGAGTGGGGAAAAAGGCATGAGCAGGGAGGAGCTGAAGTTTTGCAGAGGGTAGGGAGGAGGTTGACTTGACCCAAGTGGAGGGAGAGGAGGGCGGGGGTTGAGGGCAGCCGGAGAGAACTGTGCCGGTGTGGGGAGCTGGGAATTTTTTTTTTTTGAGACGGAATTTCGCTTTTGTTGATCAGACTGGAGTGCAATGGCATGATCTCGGCCCACTGCAACCTCTGCCTCCTGGGTTCAAGCGATTCTCCTGCCTCAGCCTCCTGAGTGGCTGGGATTACAGGTGCTCGCCACCACACCTGGCTAAATTTTGTATTTTTAGTAGAGGCAGGGTTTTACCATGTTGGCCAGGCTAGGCTCAAACTCCTGGCCTCAAGGGATCCCAAAGCGCTGGGATTACATGCATGAGCCACCGCACCTGGCCGAGAGCTGGGATTTCAACCACTGTCAGTTCCTGAACAGAGATTAAGAGATTGATGAGCACTAGATGAAATCTTAATCCTCCGTCACTGCTGGTACTTATGTAGATGTGGGATAATAGGAGATTAACAGTATCCACACAGGCTGATAGTATTTCAAGAGCTTCCATGTGTTGCTTGAGTCCTCAGGGCTGGGCATGGTGCTAACAGTTTTATGTGCATGCGGCACCTGCCAGCGCCCTGCTTCTCTATCCGATGTGTGATGGGAATTCATTCTTTTACCTGGCATGGGCTCTTCCATTTTGCTTTTCAAAAACCCACATTTACAATAGACTCTCATTTTTACAGTAAAGCGTACCATAGAATCACTTTACATTGCAAGTTCTCCCTCCTCCTATAGTTCAATTAATCTACACTATTAAATTGGCAGAAAGTCTGTTTACAAAGAGCTCTGTGAGAAGACTCTTGTCTTCAAAGCACGGAAACAGAAATAACAGAAAGACTCAGCTTCATTGATGCCCACTTACCACAGGCAATAGTTAGTGCAATATAATTAATTGTACTTCTAGAAAAGACTGGACTGAGGTCCTAGGAGCTTTTTATAACCGATTGAAAGACACCAGACACTCTCCCCCCGACGTCCAGCCAGAACCCGCACCTAACCCACAATACAGCCAGGCTCATTTTTATTTTTTTAAGCTATCCATTAAAAAAAAAAAAAAAAAAGATTTTCCAAGGCGAGCACATTATTTCCTTTGTTAGTTTGGATCAGAGTCTGATATCCCTAACAAGTCAAAGTTGTTCTTTTTAGCCCTTCCGACAATTTGAGTCTGTTCCTTTGAAGTTGTGCTCTGGGTGGAGATGGAAAAGAGACTCACCTTTCAGTGTATGGAAACTCTGTTCCATTCCTGTGAACTGTTAATGCACACATTTAAATCATCGCTACTTTCTTCTCTCGTGTTAGTTTCTGACCTCTTGGTTATTTTCTGTTTTCCACTGGACTTTTCGGTTGCTCCATGTGTCTTTTTAAAAGCAGCACCTCAGTCTGTTCACACTAGAAAACGTTTGGCTCATTTTGCATGTCCCTTTTCTCAAAGGATAAAGGGAAGAACCATTTCTATGAATCGCTGACATCTCTGCTGAGGCCAGCCGCTAAGTGAAGGAAAGCTGGCGACTATTTGCAGGAGATCAGAGGCCCCCAGGCTCCTTCAGGCCAAGCCACATCCAGATGAGGGCTTCCTGCTTCTTTTAGATCCGTGCTCTGAGCCCAGATTATGGTCTCGGATGGCCACTGTAGTGAGGAGTCTAGCCAACCTAACCCACGTGCCTTATGTTAAGTTACAGTATTAAGCAAACATTTGCTTGTTAATCTACAATCTGTTTTTGGTGTTGTCATTGAGATGGAGTCTCGCTCTGTTGCCCGGGCTGGAGTGCAGTGGCGTAATCTCGGCCCACTGCAGCCTGTGCCTCGTGGGTTCAACCCATGCTCCTGCCTCAGCCTCCTGAGTAGCTGGGACTACAGGCACCTGCCACCACGCCCAGCTAATTTTTGTATTTTTAGTAGAGAAGGGGTTTCACCATGTTGGCCAGGCTGATCTCAAACTCCTGACCTCAAGTGGTCTGCCTGCCTCAGCCTCCCAAAGTGCCAGGATTACAGGTGTGAGCCACTGCCCTCAGCCTAATCTACGGTTATTATCCCAAGTTCTTGCCACTACCCTTAAGCAGGTTCTATGTGAGTGGTCCTCCTGATCTGCAGTGGACTGCCACTTTAACTTGCTTGAATAACAACTATTATACTACACCCTTGTGTCCTGCAATGCAGTTTAGACACATGAGAAAATAGTATGAACCTCAGCCCAGTACAGTGGCTCATGCCTGTAGTCCCAGCACTTTGGGAGACCAAGGTGGGAGGATCACTTGAGCCCAGGAGTTTGAGACCAGCCTGGCCAACATAATGAGACTCCGTCTCTACTAAAAAAAAAAAAAAAATTGACCAGGCATGGTAGTGCATACCTGTGGTCTTAGCTACTCAGGAGGGAGGATCGGTGGTCGAGGCTGCAGTGAGCTGTGATCATGTCACTGCACTCCAGCCTGGGTGACAGAGGAAGACCCTGTCTCAAAAAGAAAAAAAGAAGAAGAAGAAGAAAAAAAAAGCCGGGCACTGTGGCTCACACTTGTAATCCCAGCACTTTGGGAGGCCAAGGCGGGTGGGTCACCTGAGGTCAGGAATTTGAGACCAGCCTGACCAACATGGTGAAATCCCGTCTCTACTAAAAATACAAAAATTAACCAGGCATGGTGGTGGGCAGCTGTAATCCCAGCTACTCAGGAGGCTGAGGCAGGAAGATCGCTTGAATCAGGGAGGCAGAGGTTGCAGTGAGCTGAGATCGCGCCACTGCACTCCAGCCTGGATGACAGAGCAAGACTCAGTCACACACACACACACACACACACACACACAAAGAGGATATAGAACCAACCTTGTAGATTTTGTGCCAGCTCTCAGGGGACTTCCTGCACCACTTGGACTGCCATTCTTCCAGAGCAGGTATCCCCAGGGATCGTCTGCAGTGGTTACAAACAACACTTCACAAAATGTTAATAGCTATGAATCTATTTTAATGTGTATTAGAAAAAAATATGGCTGGGCATGGTGGCTCATACCTGTAATCCAAGTGCTTTGGCAGGGCAAAGTGGGCGGATCACTTGAGCCCAGGAGTTCAAGACCAGCCTGGGTGACATGGCAAAACTCTGGCTCTACAAAAACACAAAAATTAGCCAGGTGTAGTGGCACATGCCTGTAGTCCCAGCTACTTGGGAGGCTGAGGTGGGAGGATGGCTTGAGCCTGGAGTGGGGGCGGAGGTTGCCATGAGCTGAGATAGTGCCACTGCACTCCAGCTTGGACAACAAAGTGACACCCTGTCTCAAAAAGAAAAATAACATGCACATAAAACCTGAGACATGCACTTTCTTTTCAAAAGTCATCAAAGTTAAAAAGTGAGTCATATTTAAAGACTATTAACCAGGTAACTCTAGGAGGCAGCGTGTGACTATGGAGAACACCCTGAAGGCCTAGAACCCCTTATGCGGAGGCTCTGAAGGCCACCCCAAGCCCTTTCATTTTTCACTCTTCCATCTTCAGTACTCCTTCTTTCTCCAAGTGCTTCATCTTCTGGGCCTGTTTCTCCTTCCCTTCCTCCCTCTAAGCTTCTCTGGTGGTGCCCTGGGTTTTAAGAGGGAGAAGGAAAGAGGCTCACATTTAGTGACCATGAATTACTTGCCAGAAGGTCACAGATGTAAGGCAGATACTGTCTACTAGTGGGGCTTTGGGTGGTTTCTCTGGAGTACTTTTCGAATTTGCATGTGCCTACCATTGTGAATCACCTGAAGATCTGGTTAAAGTGCAGATTCTAGCCCAGGTGGTCTGGAGTGGGGCTGAGATGTTTGCATTTCTAGCAAGCTCCAAATGATGCTGCTGTGGTTGGTTCATGGGCCACACTTGGAGTCACAAGGGTTGATCATGGAGCTCTATTTCTTTTTTTCTTTTTCTTTTTTCTTTTTTTTTTTTTTGAGACGCACTCTTGCTCTGTCACCCAGGCTACAGTGCAGAGGCGCAATCTCAGCTCACTGCAACCTCCCCGCCTCCCCGGTTCAAGAGATTCTCCTGTCTCAGCCTTGTGAGTAGCTGGGACTACAGGCACATGCAACCACACCCAGCTAATGTTTTGTAATTTTAGTAGAGACGGAGTTTCACCACATTGGTCAGGCTGGTCTCGAACTCCTGACCTCAAGTGATCCACCTGCCTTGGCCTCCCAAAGTGCTGGGATTATAGGCGTGAGTCACTGCGCCAGGCCATGGAGCTCTATTTCTTTAGAGAACTGAAAACAGAGAAATATATATTTTAGGAAGAGGATGAGTTCTGCAACCACCTCTTTCATCTGCAGTGAAGCCAATATTAAGAATACTAAGAGTCGCCGGGCGCGGTGGCTCAAGCCTGTAATCCCAGCACTTTGGGAGGCCGAGATGGGCGGATCACGAGGTCAGGAGATCGAGACCATCCTGGCTAACACGGTGAAACCCCGTCTCTACTAAGAAATACAAAAAATAGCCGGGCGAGGTGGCAGCGCCTGTAGTCCCAGCTACTCGGGAGGCTGAGGCCGGAGAATGGCGTGAACCCGGGAGGCGGAGCTTGCAGTGAGCTGAGATCCGGCCACTGCACTCCAGCCTGGGCTACAGAGCCAGACTCCGTCTCAAAAAAAAAAAAAAAAAAAAGAATACTAAGAGTCTAGCATGTTTTGCTCTCTGGAGGAAATATAAGATGGTTCCTTTGTACTGACCAAGGCAGTTTGTAATGAAAACTGTTGGCTCAACTTGTTGCTAGGGTACTGCCAGGGAACCGGCACACAGGAAATCTGTAACCTAGTGTGACTGTGTGGGAACTAATGAGCTCCGAACATGGCAGGCAGGGATGGTTCTGCTTCCCTCCTTTGCTCCGGTGACGGGCTAACACCTATGTCCAGTTAGGCAGACCTGGCATGTAGCCACTCGGGGCTGCTGCAGAGCTGTTTCTCTGGGTGGAGACAATGGGATTGTTGAATTGTTCCCAATATCTTGGTATGCTCCCATCTCCCATCCATTTGGTTACGAGAACCAGACACGTTCCAAGGGTTAGAATCGCTACAGCAGTTAGAAAACTGCCAGCCAAATACAACAGGACCCAGATTGAGGTCATATGAAAATTGATGGACATGATTCAGGACCTTGCTAGTTTAAACGAAATGACCTTCACCTGAAGAGATCAGAGGGCGATGCTATTAAGAGGTGCTGCACTTTTACAGTATTCTTTCTGTTAGGGCAGAAAAGCTTATGGAAGGAAAAAGGCAAAGTGAATCACTTTTTCTTAAGATTCAGCTGGAACCAGACACTTAGCAAAACATGACGCTCTGCAGCTGACACAAGTAGCCACATGACTGCAGAATGATAGTACTAAAAAATGTTCTTGGGGGCTGGATGTGGGGGCTCACACCTGTAATCCCAACACTTTGGGAGGCCAAGGCAGGCACATCACTGCAGGTTGGGAGTTTGAGACCAGCCTGGCCAACATGGTGAAACTCTGTCTCTACTAAAACTACAAAAAATTAGTCAGGTGTGGTGGCGGGCGCCTATAGTCCCAGCTACTTGGGAGGCTGAGGCAGGAGAATCGCTTGAACCCAGGAGGTGGAGGCTGCAGTAAGCTGAGATTGCACCACTGCCGTCCAGCCTGGGTGACAGAGTGAGACCCTGTCTCAAAAATATTTTAAAAGTTAAAAAATTAAACAATTAAACAAGAGGGCTTAAGTGTCACAACCATCAATGGGGAAAGTATCCGTGCATAATTTATTTCTCGAAGCCCTGAGAAGAACAAGCGTCAAGGGCTTTCTGCGAGAGTTACAACTTTTAGCTGAGGGAATCTCAATATTTAACCAAATAACACTTGAAGAAAAGTAGAAATCATGGAGACAGAAGCTCCTGGGAACTAAGTTTTATGATGTGTTCTAGAGACGTAAGCGAGAAGCCTGCTGTCGCTTGGTAGCTGTGCGCTAAACTGCAGTTTGGGGTGTCTTTAGGGTAGGTAATAAATTCCTTTCAGAGACTGAATTCACATACCGATGTGACTCTTCCACATCTCTGAAAACTACTTAAGCAAGATGCCTCACATGACATGGAACTCTCGATTTGGCAACACATTTTGGGGTTCAGTCCCCCACAATCCTGGCACAGCGTAGGTGATCGTTAAATATTTATTTGGATAGAATGGGCTTTCCTTAACTTTACAGTTTTCTGGTGATGGAAGACTCAGGAAACACGAGAGAGCAGTATAAAATGTATAAGTACACAGTGGAAAGCTGGGGTTCCTAGCAAGGGATTTAGAACTTCACAAACAAAAGCAGACAGACACACAAAAAATGTGCAATATGATTCCTTATATATGAAGAACAAATGTGGATTTTCAAATTAACTTATGCTGTTAGAAGCTAGAATATTGGTTACCTCTGGGGACCAGAAATGGGGGTGAGTGTCTGGGAAAGAGAACTTCTAGGGTGCTATTAACCCTAGCCCTATTCTATTTCTTAATCTGGGGACTGGGTGACTCTATGGATTCACTTTGTGATAATTTATCAAATGATTCTATATGTGTGTTCTATTTTAATGAAAACATTTATTTAAAAATATGCACACAATGAAAGATGTAGGCCAGTCCTTCCCAACCTTGAACATGGGTACAGGTCACCTGGGATCTTATTAAAATGCAAAATTCAGGCCAGGTGCAATGGCTCACGCCTATAAACCCAGCACTTTGGGAGGTTGAGGAGGGAGAATCACTTGAGCCCAGGAGTTTGAGACCAGCCTCGGCAAGACAGGGGGATCCTGTCTCTACCAAAAAAAAAAAAAATTAACTGGGCATGGTGACACATGCCTGTAGTCCCAGCTACTCAGGAGGCTGAGGTGGGAGGATGTCTTGAGCTCCAGGGTTGGCCGGGTATGTGTTGGAGCTGCAGTGAGCTATTATATAGTATAATTGCGCCACTGCACTCCAGCCTGGACGAGAGTGAGACCTTGTCTCAAAAAAAAAAAAAAAAAAAAAGCAAGATTCAGATTCATTTGACCTCTGCTACAGCATTTGATTCTGTATTTCTAGAAAGGATCCAGAGACTGGTATCGTCAGGATCTTTTTTTTAGAGAGATCCAGGGATCTGGTAAAAGTAGCCTAGGCCTATCCTGTTAACCTATTGGGCTAATAACCGACAGGGCAGCAGTTCCCAAGGCCAGCCCATGCTCTCGTGTGGGTCTGTGAAGTTCACCTGCTCACAGCACTTTTGAAGGTGATTTTCCAACCGCTGGGTGGTGACCAGAGCCTGAAGTTGGGCTATCCCAGTGAATGATCGGCTAGTGACCAGCCCTTGCAGCCAACATTAGGGTCCCTGGACTGCCTGCCCCGTAGAAACCACTGGAAACCTGGAGGCTGTTACCCACAAAAACATAACGCGGGCATGAGGAGCCTTGCTTCCCTCTCCAGCCACAAGTGTGGGTGAAACTGGGTTTTCAGCAATGACTGCTGCATAAATAAAGTGGCCATTCCAGCTTCTCCTCATAGAGCTCTGGCGAGCCCTTGTAGGCCGAGGTGAGTGGATCACAAGGTCAGGAGTTCAAGACCAGCCTGGCCAACATAGTGAAACCCTGTCTCTACTAAAAATACAAAAATTAGCCAGGTGTGGTGGCACGTACCTGTAGTCCCAGTCCTGGAATGGTCTGAATGTTCATGTCCCCCACCAAATTCATATGTAAAACTCCTAACCCCAAGAGCTCCCTCACCGATTTGGCCATGTGAGGACTCAGGGAGAAGATAGCAATCAGTGAACCAGGAATCAATCAAGAAAACCATTATTTTGAGTGGGGGCTGGGTGCGGTGGCTCATACCTGTAATTCCAGCACTTTGGGAGGCTGAGGCAGGTGGATCACTTGAGGTCAGGAGTTTGAGACCAGCCTGACCAACACGGTGAAATCCCATCTCTACTAAAAATACAAAAATCAGCTGGGGTGAGCACCTGTAATCCCAGCTACTCCAGAGGCTGAGGCAGGAGAATCGCTTGAACCTGGTTGGCAGAGGTTGCCGTGAGCTGAGATCGTGCCACTGCACTCCAGTCTGAGCAACAGAGCAAGACTTCATCAAAAATAAAAAGAACAACAACAGCAACAACAACAAAAAAGGAAAACCATTATTTTGAAGAGGGAAAAAAAAGCAAGTCATATACAACATGATTCCTTTCACAGAAACAGTAAAAGCAAGCTGGATGTGGTAGTGCATTCCTGTAGTCCTAGCTGCTCAGGAGGCTGAGTGGGAGAATTGCTTGAGCCCAGGAGTTCAAGGCTACAGTGAGCTATGACTATGCTGATGGGCAGCCACTGGGAAACAGCAAGACCCCATCTCTAAAAAAAAACAACATGGCTGGCTGCGGTGGCTCACGCCTATAATCCCATCACTTTAGGAGGCCGAGGTGGGTGGATCGCCTGAGGTCGAAGTTCAAGACCAGCCTGGCCAACATGGCGAAATCCCATCTCTAGTAAAAATACAAACTTAGCTGTCTGTGGTGGTGCGTGCCTATAATCCCAGCTACTCAGGAGGCTGAGACAGGAGAATTGCTTGAACCAGGAAGGCAGAGTTTGCAGTGAGCCGAGATCGCACCACTGCACGTCAGCCTGGGCAATAAGAGCAAAACTCTGCCTCAAAAAAACAAACAATAGCCGGGTGTGGTGGCGGGCACCTGTAATCCCAGCTACTCGGGAGACTGAGGCAGGAGAATTGCTTGAACCCAGGAGGCGGAGGTTGCATTGAGCTGAGATCTCGCCACTGCACTGTAGCTGGGGCGACAGAGTGAGACTCCATCTCAAAACAAAAAAACAAACAAACAAACAAAGAAAAACAACAACAAAATTAATGCCTTGTTCCTGGGTTGAGACATAGGTAGTAAAATATAAAGAGAGGCCGGGTGTGGTGGCTCACGCCTGTAATCCCAGCACTTTGGGAGGCCAAGGCGGGTGGATCACCAGGTCAGGAGTTAGAGACCAGCCTGGCCAACATAGTGAAACCCCATCTCTACTAAAAATACAAAAATTAACCGGGTGTGGTGACCGGCACCTGTAATCCCAGCTTGAACCCAGGAGGTGGAGGTTGCAGTGAGCCGAGACAGTGCCATTGCACTCCAGCCTGGGTGACAGAGCAAGACTCTGTCTCAAAAACTAACAAGCAAAACAACAACAACAACAAAATATATGTACATATTGAACCTGGTCGGCGGAGGTTGCAGTGAGCTGAGATCGTGCCACTGGACTCCAGTCTGGGCAACAGAGCAAGACTTCATCAAAAGTAAAAAGAACAGCAACAACAAAAATCATATATATCTCATATATATATAATCATATATATATTTATAACATCATATATATATATATAGAGAGAGAGAGAATGAATACAGGAAGTGATTAATAAATACACAGGATGGCAGTGTCCTCCAAGAGCTAGAGAGGAAGGTGGTGAAGAGCACCAGGGCCTTCCAAGATACCAGGAGAGTTTTGTATTATCTGTTGTGCATTTCATTATCATTCTTTAAAACTAGATATCCACATCATATGTGCTCTTTCACTTGTATGCAGTGTTCACAATTTAAAAATGAAAATGCAATGCCACATCTTAGGATAATATTTTATGCTGCAATTTCTTTTGCTTGACTTTTTTTTTTTTTTTTTAGGACATTCTGTGTTTTAAAAATTTTTGACATGTCAGAGTAAGTTGCCAATTATAGTGTTTATGTGCAAGGACACTTTATTCTGAGATTCTGCTCCTCTCATTACTATTCTTTCTTTCTTTATTTTTGGTGGTAAGATGCCCTTTCTTTCCTTTGATGACATGTTAGTAAAATGTTGGTGATAGTAACAGTATATGTGGGATTTAAAAACAAAAATCTCCCTTGTGTATTAAATAACAAACTGGCAACTAGAAGTGAATGGGTGGTGGCAGGTAATTATCAATGTCAACTACAGACACGTGACCAATGGCAGAAATGAGAACCATAGTAATGATTTGGATATGAATGTTTGTATTTATGAATTAACTAAATATGTTCATTATCTTCCCCTCTCCTATCCCCTTAACATCTAACATAAGGCATGTTAATAGAAATTAGCTTTCTCTCTCAGTATTTCAGTCATAGGATCTCAAAGGGGGAGTGTGAATCAGCGAGGAAGAAGCTTATGATGTGTTTATACACAGTTTAAAGAGTGATAATAAAATGCACAAAAAGGGAGTGTGAATCAGCTAGAAGAAGACAAAAAGGGAGTTTGCATCTTTGCTGGGGAAAGGGTGCGTGTGGATTTGTGGGATGGCTGTATTCTGTTAGGAGGAAGCGTCACTTTGTTACTGTCCGTAACTGGAGGATAAGTGTGGTGAAAAGAGGAGTGTGTGGGTGTCAACTCGAGAAGGGAGCAGTTGTGCTGACTTTAAAATATGTCAGCCTGGCTGCGTTGAACTCCATTTCTCAGAATTCCCTCCCACTATGTCCCCAGTTGGGGTGGGCCACAAGAGAGAATTGGAGGGTGGAAGTGAAGCAGTCACCATTTTGTAATTTACCTGTTGTCATTTAACCTGCAGGCTCCCCTCATCAGTGTGGATGGCAGCCATGCCTGCAGCTACTCCACCTTCCCTGATCCTCCTTTAGCTTCTCCAACTCCTGGGCTAGGTGGGGCAGCTCCACGACAACGGGCACTGGCTTCTTCAGGACATCCAGACCCTCAAGCTCAGGGGCAGTGAGATTGGCACAGGTTCCAGTCCATGCTGCTGGGTTCCAGCTTGTGCTTGCAGCTTACAGGCTGTCCTGCTCTTCTCTATTTATATCCATTTCCCTCCTAACCACCTGCCCTGTGAACTTGACTCTCTAGCATCAGACATCCCATCCAGGAGGACAACATACACACAGTTGCTTAACCAGCCTCACAATTACTAAGATCAAATTTGCACAACAAATACACACACACACACACACACACACACACACAGATAAATATGTATCCTAATGGGTCTGCCTCTCTGATTAAACCCTTAATTGATACACTCATTCTGTGGACATCATTCAGTCCCTTTTCTCCAGCCACTCCATCCTTGCTCAATGAACTCACAAACAAAGGGGACATAGCAGCAGCAATAGAAGGGATGCAAGGGCTTAGAAACCTGGTCTTCTACCCTCCAAGCCTGAACTGACAACAGATCACAGCCCATAATGAGGCCCTAATATGGCACCATTCCCCAAGAGGACCAATCAGCTGCCTGGTGGCAGGTTGATTACATCAGGTCACCTCCATTATGAAAGGGGAAGTACTTTGTAATTGCTGGAGTAGAAACTTACTATGGACATGAATTTTCCTTCCCTACCCACAATACTTCCGCCAGAGCCATAGTAAGTGGACTTATAGAATGCCCTACCCACCGTCAAAGTAGGCCATATGGCATTACTTCTGACCAAGGAATTCATTTCACAGCAAATTAAGTGGGTCAGTGGGTTCCTGCTCATGGAATTTACTAGTCTTACCATGTTTCCCACCACCCTGAAGCAGCTGGCCCAATAGAACAATGGAATGAGCTTTTGAAGAGTCACAGGACCATCTACCATCCAGATGATGACACCTTATAGAGCTGGTGTATGCTCTATGCTTTTCTTTTCTTTTTTTTTTTTCAAGTTTAACCTGATTATTTGTGGGGAAAAAGCTAACTTTGATGAAAAAAAGTTCAGTCCTTTCCTTGTAAACACAAAGAAACTCAACAGGAATTTTGAATGTTATAGTAGGCCAGAAAATCCAACAGTAACTCTTACAATCCTTTTCTATTAAACAGACAAATCAAGTTGAAGACAAATATTAAAATACTATTTAGCCCAAATATTTATCAGCCTATTTATCCTATTGTTCAATTGGCTTTTGATTTAAAAAACAAACAAACAAACCAATACACTTTATAAGAGCTACACCGGCCTGGCGAGGTGGCTCATGCCTGTAATCCTAGCACTTTGGGAGGTCAAGGCAGGCAGATGCCTTGATTTCGGGAGTTCGAGACCAGCCTGACCAACAGGGCAAAACCCCATCTCTACTAAAAATACAAAAAAATTAGCTGGGTTTGGTGGCACATGCCTTTAATCCCAGATACTTGGGAGGCTGAGGCAGGAGAATCACTTGAACCCAGGAGGTGGAGGTTGCAGTGAGACAAGATTGCACCACTGCACTCCAGCACAGGCGACAAAGCAAGACTCCCTCTCAAAAAAAAAAAAAAAAAAAAAAAAAATAGAGCTACCACCACATTTGGAGTGATGAAAATAAATTAGTTCCCCCCAAAGATATTGTTTAACCTGTAAAGCATAAAAAGCTGTATAATTTCGTATACAAATTGACCAGTGTTCTTACAAAAGTAATACAGAATGCAGTTTGGGACTGATGATATTACACTGTATTTGTGGTAAAGTACTAGGCACAAGAATATATATGTATCAATTAGGTATTTTCAGTCTAGTCGGTCTCTAAGGTTATCATTTAATTCTTGGTGACATATAATCATGGGTATGCATTTTGGTACTTAAGTCATGAATTGTGGAGAACTAGAAGCAATGTATTATAGTAACAGAGTTTATATCTAACAAACGATTGCAGCATTGAACCAATCTCCTCCGTGAACTTTGTGATTTGTTTTACCATTGGTCGCTTGCAGTAGGTCCGTTTTTTTATTATTCTTCCATATTCATGCTTTCTCCATCTGCACTCTCTAACGTTTCTTCATCTTTGTCATCATGATGTATGTCTTTTGAAATTAGTTGTCTAGCTAATTTAATATTGAGTCCTTTGTTGAAGTGAAGCTTCCTTTTCATTTCAGATTGTCGCTTTTTTTCTCATTCTTCAGGTGAGGTGTCACTGTCCTCCTCTCCTTTGCTTTCTTGTTCCTGAACTCAATACTTGAGTCACCCCATCACTCAAGGAATCTGTCTAGCTGAGTTGTTTGTTTGTTGGAGTACAGTGGCACATTCTTAGTTTACCACAATCTCTACCTCCCAGGTTTAAGCAATTCTCCTGCCTCAGCCTCCCAAGTAGCTGGAATTACAGGCGTGCCCACTACACTTGGCTAATTTTTCTTTGTTTTTTTTTTTTTTTTTTTTTTTTTTTTGTATTTTTAGAAGAGACAGGGTTTCACCATGTTGGCCAGGCTGGTCTTGAACTCCTGACCTCAAGTGATCCGCCTGCTTCGGCCTCCCAAAGTGCCGGGATTATAGGTGTGAACCACAGTGTCCAGCCAGTGAATGAATATTTTAAAAGCTGGTTTTAACCACCACACTTACTGCTTATAATTTATCCTTACTGGTCAGGCGCAATGGCTCACGCCTGTAATCCCAGCACTTTGGGAGGCAAAGGTGGGCGGATCACGAGGTCAGGAGATCAAGACCATCCTGGCTAACACAGTGAAACCCTGTCTCTACTAAAAATACAAAAAATTAGCCGGGTGTGGCGGCACGCGCCTGTAGTCCCAACTACTCGGGGGGCTGAGGCAGGAGAATGGCGTGAACCCAGGACTTGCAGTGAGCCGAGAACCCAGGGCTTGCAGTGAGCCAAGATCACGCCACTGCCCTCTAGCCTGGGCTACAGAGCGAGACTCCATCTCAAAAAAAAAAAAAAAAAAAAGAAAGGAAAAGAAAAAAAAATGTATCCTTACTCCAGTGTTCTTGTTGAGGGGGAAGGGGATGTTGATTAGTTGAGGAAAAGGATTAAGAATACCAGCTACAATCATGAGATCAACTACATAAATGAAGGCTATAGTAGTTACAAGCATTTCTTCTTACTTTAATATGAATAATTCATATATATTTCATCCAATTTTTTTCTTTCCTTCCTCCACCCCGTTACACTACTACAGAATGAGATGTGCTAATAAATTAACTTTATGTTTCATTATTCAAGTTACAGAATGTTCCTTCCTCTTCTGCCTCAGGACTGGGAGCTCTCCCCATGGGACCGCTAAGGGTTTTGTCCATTTTCCTCCATTTTGTTGGAGCTTCTAGAAGTAAGGCTGGGATTAGGAATCATGTTCTTCTTCACCACCTGCCCTGCCCTGCCCCACCTTAGGATCTTTTCCCCTTGGCCACTCCTCTCTGGAGTTCCTAGCATAGAGTTGTTAGCGGTATTCTCACTTCCCCGTTAGGCTCTTGCTAGTGAAGTTGTGGATCCAGCATAACTCCATCTGCAACCTTCATCCATTTATTAGGAAAAGTCATGTATTTCCAGGCTCCAGGCATTCAAACGTGGGAATCTTTGGGGAGGCCATGATACTGCCCGCCACAAGTGGTTAAGCAGTTTGCCCAAGGTCATACAGTTGGGGGTGGGATCGGTGGCTCACGCCTATAATCCCAGCACTTTAGGAGGCTGAGGTGGGAGGATCACTTGAGGTCAGGAGTTTGAGACCAACCTGGCCAACATGGTGAAACCCTGTCTCTACAAAAAATATAAAAATTAGCTGGGCATGGTGGCAGGTGCCTGTGGTCCCAGCTACTCGGGAGGCTGAGGCACGAGGATCGCTTGAACCTGGGAGGCGGAGGTTGCAGTGAGTTGAGATCATGCCACTGCATTCCAGCCTGGATGACAGAGCAAGACCCTGCCTTAAAAAAAAGAAGAAGAAAAGTAAGTGGCAAGCCAGGCGTGATGGCTCATGCCTGTTATTCTAGCACTTTGGGAGGCTGAGGCAGGTGGCCTGAGGTCAAAGGTTCGAGACCAGCCTGGCCAACATGGTGAAACCCACTTCTACTAAAAATACAAAAATTAGCCAGGCATGGTGGTGAGCTCCTGTAATCCCATCTACTCGGGAGGCTGAGGCAGGAGAATCGCTTGAACCTCGGAGGCAGAGGTTGCAGTGAACCGAGATTGTGCCACTGCACTTCAGCCTGTGTGACAGAGTGAGACTCTGTCTCAAAAAAAAAGGCAAGTGGCGAAGTCAGGATTCCCAACCCAGGCAGTCTGGTCCCAGCCTGCTGTTGGTCACCATGCTGCACTGCCTCTCAGCCCTTAGAAGGCTCTTTCTGGGAAAGAAATGGCCAATCTCTTTGTGAACACCCCCTTTACAGGGAGTGTTCCCCTAGGAACTAGTGCATCAGTTCAGGGTGCTCCAGAAAAACGGAACCAGTAGCATGTGTGTGTGTTCTATGTATAGATACACAATACACACACACACACACACACACACACAGACTTCTTTGGAATGTGTGATAAGCCTGGCTGCCCATCCTAAAAGGCTATAACTGAAGTCCTGTTGGGCCGGGGTAGGGATAGGGTGCAGAGCATCTAGCAAAAGCAATTTTGTTCCAAGTGGTCTTAATTTATGCAGTAACTGGGATCCTGAATCAGTGCCCATGAATGAAATTTTAGAAAGCAATGCAGAGAAGTCCTTTTGCAACGTGAATAAAACCTGAATTTTCAAGTGTCCAGTGTAGAACCCACCTGGATTATCACCTCAAGGGATTTCTGCTATTTCACTGCATTCAAGCTAGGCATAATGGTTCATAAGTGCGTTCTGAAAACGACTTTTTATTGCCACAGTTTTTTTTTTTTTTTTTTAAAGAAGGAAAGCTTAAAGTATATCAATAAAAATACCACCACTATCAGCAAGAAAACTGTTAACATTTTGGTGTATTTCCTCCGTCTTGTTTCTAGGCCCAAGTAATTTTTAAGGAAATGGGAAACACATTGAATGGGCAGTTTTACATCCTGCTTCTTTTACGATATCAGTGTATCATAAACAGTTTCTGTTATTATGGAAGTAGGTTATTGAGGGGGTCAGAGGAGGCCTGCAGTGTGAGGCCTCTCTATGAACTACGGCAGCGTGGGATCCCAGGTTCCAAGAACAAGAGTTAGACCACACGGGGGTTCTTTGGTCCACGCTGCATACATAGGAATGGGCCAGGGGGGCTTGGAGTTGGCTGAGTTTCAGGTTATAACCAATACTGGGCTGAGCAGTGCACGACGACAAAATTAAGTTGGAGACTATGTGGCAGCCAGAGAGAGAATGAGGTGTCAGTTTAACAAAGTGGCTTGCAGACTTGGAGCAAGCAGAGGAGAGGCTGGCCAGGTGGCTACGGATATGGAGAGAAGGAGTCTCAGGAAGGGTGGAGGAAGCGGGAACTGACCTGTTCCCAAGAACTTGGGATGCTCCTTCACTCACCTAGGGTTCCCCAAGTGCCTGCCATGCACTGCCTGGAGCCAGAGGCAGTAGAAAAGGAACAAGAGAAGCTCTTCCAGGCACAGAAGATCTGGTGGATTTTGGCAAGTTCTTATTCCAAAGCCTGAAAATTCCTTTTGAGTCCTTCAAGGCTCTTCCTGATCTGCCCCAGGTTCTCTTTCTCGCTTCACCTCCTCTCTGCCTCCTCGCTCCTTCTACCCGGCTCCGCTGGCCTTTTGTTCTTTTTTTTTCTTTTTTTTTTTTTTGAGACGGAATCTTGCTCTTTCACCCAGTCTGGGGTACAGTGGCGCGATCTCGGCTCACTGCAACCTCCACCTCCTGGGTTTAAGTGATTCTCCTGCTTCACTGCAACCTCTGCCTCCTGGGTTCAAGTGATTTTCCGGCCTCAGCCTCCTGAGTAGCTGGGATTACAGGCATGTACCACCACATCCAGCTGATTTTTTGTATGTGTATTTTTTATTTTTTTGAGATGCGGTTTCTCTCTTGTTGCCTAGGCTGGAGTGCAATGGCTCGATCTCGGCTCACCGCAACCTCCGCCTCCTGGGTTCAAGCAATTCTCCTGCCTCAGCCTCCCGAGTCGCTGGGATTATAGGCATGTAACATCACATCTGGCTGGGTTTTTTTTTGTATTTTTAGTAGAGACAGGGTTTCTCCATGTTGGTCAGGCTGGCCTCGAACTCCTGACCTCAGGTGGTCTGCCCGCCTTGGCCTCCCAAAGTGTTCAGATTACAGGCGTGACCCACTGCACCCAGCCTGTATTTTTATTAGAGATGGGGTTTCACCATGTTGGCCAGGCTGGTCTCAAACTCCTGTCTCCAGGTGATCCACCCGCTTGGGTGCCTCCCAAAGTGCTAGGATTACAGGTGTGAGCCACTGCACCCAGCCATCAGATTTTTTTTTCTTTGCAATCTTTCCCCTTCCAATATACCAAGTAATTTTACTTATGTCTTTTATTTATTGCCTGTCTTCTTGCCACTAGAATAGGGGCAGGGATTTTTGCTTTTGTTCACTGATTTATCCCCAGGGCCTACCACATAGTAGGAACTCAATAAACAGTTGCTAATGAATAAATCCAACCAAATCTGACACCTAGCCTATGCTCAGAAACAAACCAGTGTTAGGCTTATCAGGAACAAATGAAATCACATTGACTACTGCATTAAGATTTTTCACCAAATGTCTTTGGATTTATTTATCCATTCAGAGAATATGTATTAAGGGCTTTCCATGTGCCAGGCACTGCTCTCAGTGCAAAGAGTCTAGCAGTAAGCAAAATCAAGAGAGAGAAAGAGACAAGAGACAAATAGCTTATGATCTAATGTCAGGTGGTGATAAGTGCTACGATTAATTAAGCGAGTAAATGTTCCAGTTAACTGTTGCTGCGAAACGTACCACCCTGAAACTTAGTGGCCTAAAACAACATGTCAGTTTCATCTCTCATGGCTCTTTGGTTGACCGGGCTCAGCAGGGTGGATCTTGTGGAGTTTTACATGTGGTTGCCATTGGATGCTGGCCAGACCTTCAGTCATCTGAGGAATCTGCTGGCTGGACATCTGAGTGGCTCACTCCGTTGGCTGCAGAGATTGACTGTCAGCTGGGAGCCAAGCTGGGCTGTCAAACTGGACACCTATTTGTGGCCTCTACATGTGGCCTGGGCTTCTCAACATGCCAGCTGGGATCTGGAAGGAGCTCTTCAAGAGGAGAGTATTCCAAGAAGCAGGAAGCAGAGGCTGTCAGGCTGGTTGAGGGCTGTGTTTGGAACTAGCACTATGTCTAGCACCATATTCTGTTGGTCCAAGCAGTCACAAGGTTTCCATAGTCAAGGGGCTGGAGAAAGAACACGTGGGACAGAAGAGATTCCTGCAGTATCCCTGGGAAACACAGTCTCCATGGGAAGGGGATAGTAAGTGGTGGGGAAGGTCTCTGAAGGGAAGGCCTCTCTGATAAGTTGACCTTTGAGCACAGGCCTGAGGGGAGTGAGGAGATGAGTCATGGGGGTATCTGGGGCAGAGGGCTCTAGGCTGAGGCAGAGCAAGTACAAAGGCTCCGAGGCAGGAGCGTGGCTGACCCAGTGAGGAGTGGCACCATGCCTGTGCTGGGACCTCTGTCAATGTCCGCACATGCAGCGTGCCCTTTCCTTCCCTATCCTGAGACCACTGGTGCTCATGTGCCATTTACTCCTTGATCTTCACCAACCACGAGTCTTTGCCATGAAGTCACACTCCTTGACACAGAAGGCAGGTGCCAACCAGGTCACCCGCATTGCTGTGTTTGCTGCCATCTAACTCAGAACCAGAGCCTGCATCATAGCCCTGGGGATCCAGCACTCCTGCCTCTCAGGTCAGCCCATCAGGGCCCCAGCACGTAAACTGAGCAATGGCCCCAAGCCAAGGAGGCCCAGGTGCCCTTTGCTGGGACTGCAATTGGTGCCTGACCCCTGCCTGGCTTGGACCAGGCCCCTTCTCTGGGGCTGAACTCAAGGCCCACAGTCCACCTCACTGGTTGCTGAGCCCCACCTCACGCAGCTGAATGATCACACACCATGATGGACCCCAGTCGGGCTCTAGGCTCCATCGGCTCCCCAGCCACCTGTCTGATTTGCCACCCAGAGGCCAACAGCTGGGGTGGTGGCTGCACAGTGGCAAGGGTGCCAATCTCAGAGCCTGACTTTGTGGATTTGGATGGAGCTCTGCCACACACTGGCTGTGTTACCTTGAACAAGTAATTTCACCTCCCTCTGCTTCTTTTATCTTTAATGGGCTGTTATTGCATCTTTAAAATATTACAAAGAGGTCTGAAGAATCATCTGCCATCTTGTTTCCATAGCTGGTCAACTCAGATCTTCATCAGCCTACAGACCTTTTCTTTTTTTGGAGACTTAGATACCATCCAGAAATTTTTTGCTGTCCTTGTTGTGACCTGTGGAATCAAAGTGGCAGCCTGAATTTGATTACAATGCTTAATATTTGTTTCCTTCAAGAATTAACTGATCACTCATATTTCTGGGCTTCAGATATTGAACAAGCAACACCTGGTCTTATCCAAACCCTGATGATTTATCAGAAGCCCAGGGGAGCACCCCGAATATAGGCAGTGCGGCCAGTTCCTTCCTACCTCCCACCCTTTTTCAGCCTGGAACCTCTTCCTTTCCTTTCCAAGGAGATGGAGTTCAGCATTGATGTGAAGCAAATCTCTCCACAGGGTTCTTCTGGGACCCTTCCTAATCCCTGTATGTCCCTTCCTAGTGAGGCTGACGCTTTCTGGAATGCTGATGGTGTGATTGCTGAGGATGACCTTCATTCTCACCACAGACGGGGCCAAGAGAGAGCTCCTGGTTTTGCTTCTGTTTCTCCATAAAATGGGACTTATTAGTTCTGATCTCATAGGTTTTCTGGGAGAATTCATTGAGTTGATGCATGTGAAGAGTTCAGAAGGGCGCCCGGCAGGCGGAGGGTGTTGTGTCGGCTCTAATGATGCTATGACTTCGGCAAAACGTTGGACTTTCTTGTGCTGACCCAGAGCCAGGCCCTGCAGCCAGACCCCACCTCAAAGCCTCATGTCCACCTGGGCCTCTCAGGTGGTTTTACCCTCTTGGTTGGCCCCACCAGCCAGATCACCCCCATGCCCCACCTGGGCCAACTCAGAGAGCCCAGGAACAGGGTGGAAAGTCCACCTTGTGAAAAAAGGCAGCGAGAGTTCATCTGAATTTATAGAGGCTGCACTATGGGATCCAAAGTGGGTACTGGCACTGTTGGAGTCACAGCAGACGCCCTTAGCAATTGGTAAGCTTCAGCAGCGGCTGCAAACACTGGAGTACTGGTTAACTCATAGGACAGGTGCCAGAATTTCTTTCTAAGAGGCATGATGGGAAAGCAGCAGCCGTGCAGTTGTGGGAGCATGCTAAGAGGCCCGGCTTGAAGCACATCTGCACGGCAAGCTCGGTGTGCATGTAGAGGGCTGTCTACAGGCGTGTGGTGCTCAGAGGTGCTCATGGCTAAGGAGGGGGCAGGCAAAGCCTCTCATGCTCCAGTGGTGATGAGGGACACCAGCTTTGACCCTTGTATGAGGATGCTAGTTCACGGAGTTGTCCTAATCATAAAAGAGTAAAGAATCAAGGAATGCAGGCTCTGGTTTTCATGTTACTTTTTAAAAACATTTGTTTAAGTTTTTGTTGTGGTAGAAAATGCACAACATAAAAGTGACCATCTTAACCATTTCCAGGTGTACAGTTCAGTAGTGTTAAGTTCATTCCCATTGTTGGCCAACCAATCTCCAGAGCTCTTCCATCTTGCAAAGCTGGAACTCTGTGCCCATTAAACAGTGCCTCCCCTCCCCTCCCCCAGTCCCTGGCAAGCACCATTCTACTGTGTGTTTCTATGAATGTGACAGCTCTAGGTGGAATGATACAGTATTGGTTTCCATGTTCCTTTGGAAAGCCTGGACTTTTCGAAAGCCTCATGGTGGCCATCCACATATACACCATCCCCCTCCCTCACCAGCTGCTGCTCCTCAGTCTCCTTGGGAAGACTGTACTCAGCCCACAGGTGCTGCCGTTGTCTCTCCTAGTCCTTGGCCAGCAAGTCCTTCACTCCCACACTTTTCCCGGATGTGCTCCCCCAGCCAAGGCTTCCGTCACCCTCTGACAGCTGATGGCCCCCCAGTTACCTTAAGACTTTATCCTCCCTGGGCCTTTGGAATCAAAGTGGCAATCTGAATTTGATAACAATGCTTAATGTTGTTTCCTTCAATAATTAACTCGCATTTCTGGGCTTGAGATATTGACCCAGAGCCCCTGTCCCATTGACTCCCCATTGCTGCCTCACTCCTTTGCATCCTCCAGGGCTCAGCCTTCTCAACAGACATCAGGAGATCCTTGCCTATATTGTGATGACCTATTTCCTTTTCTGTCTGCCCTACTAGAGTATAAGCTATTCCCAGGCTGAGAGAGCCTCGTTCCTCTTGATGTCTCAGCATTGCAGACATCAGGACCTCAGGAATTATTTGGCAAATGAATGAATAAAGGAATCTTAACAACACAACTCCATGGAAAGTATGACCAAGAGAAAGGGTTGCAGGTGAAGATGGTGGGTTGAACACATGCATTTAACTTATTCTTTTCTTTTTTGGGGGGAGATGAAGTCTTGCTCTGTTGCCCAGGCAGGACGGCAGTGGTGCAATCTCAGTTCACTACAATCTCCACCTCCCAGGTTCAAGTGATTCTCCAGCCTCAGCGTCCTGAGTAACTGGGACTACAGGTGTGCGCCACTGCATCTGGCTAATTGTTGTAGTTTTAGTAGAGAGTGGGTTTCACCATGTTGGTCAGGCTAGTCTCGAACTCCTGACTTCAAGTGATCCACCCACTTCGGCCTCCGATAGTGCTGGGATTACAGGCATGAGCCACTGTGCCTGGCCCATCTAACTTATTCTTAATGAAATCCCACTAAAACTACAGCAAAGGGATTTAAAAGATAATATGCAAACCCATAAGGAGGATGAAAGGGCAGACCTGGGAAACCCTGGGAAACTGAGTCATAATTGGCCAGTGTAAGGAGCAAAGAACCAATGCCATTTACCTTGCTGAATCCTCAAGAGGTACAGGAATAGGCAGGACAAGAGACCTCCGAAGATGGGGGGAAGTTGAGAAGCAGGAAGCCCTGGAGGCCATCTTGGATGCTGCTGACCCAAACCACGTGAACGAATGCAGTGCACTTACCCAACCCTCGACCTCCGGGGGCCCCGTGTCTTGTCCCCATAGGTGCCCTAATCCAAGTGAGCCCTGGGTTTCCCTGGGTAGCCTTTGGTATATCCACTGTATTTCTCAGAAGGGGCTCTGAACACTGTCAGGGAAGCTGAGTCATTTTATGACCTGAGACCCCATTGGAATATCTCACCCTGGAAGCCTCCATCTCGAAGTGGCAGTGAGGCCCTGACCTTATTCAGCTGGCCTTGCTCTTCATACCCAGCTTTTCAAAACTCAGCAATGTTCGGTTAGGTATATATAGTTAGGTGATTAAAAAGCAAAACAAACAAACAAAAAACTATTTCAAAAGTAAGAAAATGATTAACACAAAAGTAACCCAAGTGGTTACCTCTTTGGCAAGAGAGGGGGATGTCATTTAGGAAGAATACACCTGGGAATCTGCAGCGAGTTGAATTGTGTCCCCCCACCCAAGATATAGTAAAGTCCTAAGCCCCGTGTATTAGGTTGTTCTTGAGTTGCTATAAAGAAATACCTGAGATTGGGTTATATATTTGTTTATTTATTTATTTGAGACAGAGTCTTGCTCTGTTGCCCAGGCTGGAGTGCAGTGGCGCACTATCTCAGCTCACTGCAACCTCCGTCTCCCAGGTCCAAGCGATTCTCCTGCCTCAGCCTCCCAAGTAGCTGGGACTACACGCACAGGCCACCATGCCCAGCTAATTTTTTTATTTTTGTAGACACGGGGTTTTGCCGTGTTGGCCAGGCTGGTTTTGAACTCCTGACTTCAAATGATCTACCCACCTCGGCCTCCCAGATTGCTGGGATTACAGGCATGAGCCACTGCGCCTGGCCTGAGAGTGGATAATTTATAAAGAAAAGAGAGTTAATTGGCTCACAGTTCTGCAGGCTGTACAGGAAGCATAGCAGCATCTGCTTCTGGGGAGGCCTCAGGGATCTTCCAGTCACAGCGGAAGGTGAAGGGGGAGCAGGGGCATCACATGGGAAGGCAGGAGCCAGAGAAAGAGTGGGGGTGGGGGTGCCACACACTTTTAAATGACCAGATCTTGTAAAAACTCACTCACTATTATGAGGACAGCACCAAGAGGACGGTGCTAACCCATTCATGAGAAATCTGCCTCCATGATCCAGTCACCTCCCACCGGGTTCCACCTCCAACAATGGACACTTCAACGGGACATGAGATTTAGTGGGGACACAGATCTGAACTATTATCACTACAGTACTTGTGAATGTGACTTTATTTGGAAATAGAGTCTTTGCAGATGTAATCAAATCAAGATGAGATCATGCTGATTAGAATAAGGTGGGCCCTAAATCCAGTGTGGCTATTGTCTTTATAAGAAAAAGGACAGGGAGATTTGGATATAGCCACACAGGGTAGAAGGGCCTATGACGACGGAGGCAGAGATTAGAGTGATGTAGTTACAAGCCCAGGAACAACAAGGATTGTTGGCTGTCATCAGAAGTTAGGAAAAGGTAAGGAAGGACTCTCCCCAAGAGCCTTCAAAGAGAACACAGCCCTGGCCAGGCACCATGGCTCCCATCTGTAATCCCAGTACTCTGGGAGGCCGTGGCAGGTAGATCACCTGAAGTCAGGAGTTTGACACCAGCCTGGGCAACATGGTGAATCCCCGTCTCCACCAGAAAATACAAAAATGAGCAAGAGGCGTCGTGGCATATGCCCGTAGTCCCCAGCTACTTGGGAGGCTGAGGCAGGAGAATCGCTTGAACTGGGAGGCAGAGGTTGCAGTGAGCCATGATCATGCCACTGCACTCCAGCCTGGGTGACAGAGCCAGACTCTGTCTCAAAAAACAAACAAACAAACAAACAAAAACAACCCAAAAAACAAAGTGAGCATGGCCCTGCCGATACCATGATTTCAGATAGCCCCCAACTGTGAGCGAATACATTTCTGTTGTTTTAAGCTCCTCAGTCTGTGATACTGTACCTTGATACTGGCAACCCTAGCAATCTAATACAGACACCTAAGCTTTTTACTAACGTTATATTTTATAGCCTGGGTTACGAGTACACAAGCGTTGAATTTGTTTTTTTTTAAACCTGTTTATATGTTATATACATATACGACTTCACGATAACAAAAATAAAAGTAAGCAATGGCAAAAAGGGGAACATCTATCTAGTGACTGGGCTTTGGAAAGAAATTCAGGTTGGGCACATTTGGCTATGGGTTTGCCTTGTGTACCAAGATCACAGCAGGGGATGTCACCATCTGCAGGTGTGTGGGGACTTTTTTTTTTATTTAACTTTTATTTTAGGTTCAGGGGTACATCTGAAGGTTTGTTGCATAGGTGAACTCATGTCATGGGCGTTGGTTGTACAGATTATTTCATCACCCAGGTACTAAAGCTGGTACCCCATAGTTAGCTTTTCTGTTCCTCTCCCTCCTCTCACCCTGCATCCTCAAGTAGACCCCAGTGTCTGTTTTCCCTCCTTTTTTTTTTTTTTTTTTTTTGAGACAGAGTCTTGCTCTGTCACCCAGGCTGGAGTGCAGTGGTGTGATCTCGGCTCACTGCAACCTCCATCTCCCAGGTTCAAGTGATTCTCCTGCCTTAGCCTCCCGAGTAGCTGGGACTACAGGCGTGCACCACCACACTTGGCTAATTTTTGTATTTTTAGTAGAGACAGGGTTTCCCCATGTTGGCCAGGCTGGTCTTGAACTCCTGACCTCAGGTGATCCACCTGCCTCAGCCTCCCAAGGTGCTGGGATTACAGGTGCGAGCCACTGCACCTAGCCTGTTGTTCCCTTTTTTGTGTTCATGAGTTATCATTTCGCTCCCACTTACAAATGAGAACATGTGGTATTCAGTTTTCTGTCAAAACAGGACTTTCTGGGGTCAAGCTTGAATGTTGTAGATAGTGAGAGATAGCAAACAGCACGGGGTTCCTGGAGCTTGGTCTCTTACAAGCAAACATTTCTAGTGATCATGGGCCAGACAACATCCTAGCCAGTGCGGCATCCAAAAGAAAATGGGATGCTGTTCCTTCCCAGGGGCAGCAGACTGTGTGCCCTCATGGGGAAGGTTCTAGACAGGGTAGCTGCCCAGAGGCAGGTTGCTAGGTGTCCCTCAGAAAGTTCTCTAGGAGCCTGCGTGAACTGCAGTACTAGGGGCTCCTGCCTTCCTATACAGAAGGCAGCCAGAGGTTACCTTTATCCGGCCTGATAGGGGGTGCTTTGGGAACAGCTAAGTAAGAGTCCCGAATACACCAAAGTGGGCATGGTCTGAGCAACTCACCATCTGCAAGATGCTCACTACAACCTTGGACCTCATCTGGATGTCTGCTGATGACCATGAGGCCAGGAGGGAGGCCTCACCGAGGGCCAGAGGCACTCCTTTAAGAAACTGATACAGGCCAGGCATGGTGGCTCATGCCCATAATCCCAGCACTTTAGGAGGCTGAGGCAGGTGGATTGCTTGAGGTCAGGAGTTCGAGACCAGCCTGGCCAACGTGACAAAACCCTGTTTCTACTAGAAATACAAAAATTATCCGGGCATGGTGGTGCATGCCTGTAATTCCAGCTACTCAGGAGGCTGAGGCATGAGAATTGCTTGAACCTTGGGGGCAGAGATTGCAGTGAACTGAGATCACGCCACTGCATTCCAGCCTGGGTGACAAAGTGAGACTCTACCCCCCCTGCTCCCCCCCCTCAAAAAAAAAGAAAAGAAAAGAAAGGAAACTGATATAGACCCAGGAGCCTGGGATAGGGACAGAACCCGCATCCCATCTATCTGGTGGTGTGGGGCTTCATCTTGACATGACTCCTTCAAAACCCTGTTGGCTTATGACAACTGACCTCCCAAATAACTTTCCTCTTCTCTTTCTCGGCCAGAGGTAATCAGGACAATGTGAGATTTCCCAGTGATTTTTTTTCTCCAACTGGTTTCCTGCCTTGTAGTTAGAGGAGACAACAGCAATCCCAGGAATTCTCAATATATGTATATTACTTTAGCTGA
The DNA here is from genome assembly GCF_037993035.2 of Macaca fascicularis. Lineage (NCBI taxonomy): Eukaryota > Metazoa > Chordata > Mammalia > Primates > Cercopithecidae > Macaca > Macaca fascicularis. The sequence continues at coordinate 181,975,044 of NC_088377.1, read as the reverse complement.
GAAAAAAATGTTTAAAGGATGGGAAAGTGAATACGGAACACCTCATAGAACGATTCTAAAGGAATAGATTGGTTCTGAATGTAAGATCAAAGTGCACTTGGAAAAGTGTAGAGATTGGAGAAAATCACTTTATATCTCTTTCTCCTAAAGCTGTGCTAAGTTCTCTTTAATGGCGATTCTGGGAAAAGGATCTAATTCCTTTAAAAGCTGGGCGGCCCTGCAGCTGAAGCCAAGTTGTAAAACTGTTTGGGATGTAGAAAGGTTAGTAAAGAGACCGACGGTATGGCCGTTTCTAACGATCTGATGGGAGGGGTTTTTGGAATGGTCTAAATGCTGGCTGCGAGGAAAGCAATGCTCGGAAAAATAACATCACGGGGCTTTTTATACGGCCCACTGGTATCGTGATGCAATGTGATTATTTTTCTGACTTTCTGTTTTTACCACAGGAAAAGGAAGAAACGAGGGAATTGGAGGAATGCTCAGATGCGTAATTACCAGTGCTTCTCTCAGATAAATTATAAACAGGCAGTTAAAGAATTCTACTACAGCTAGGAAACAAAGCAGGCTTTAAACACTTCAGATGTCAACATGCCCCAATTTTGAAGGCGCTAGAGCTGTGTATAACCCCAGAGATAATTTTTCTCCAAGGAATGATTCAGCAGAGTTAAAAAAAAAAAAAAAAAAAGTAACTCCCACCTCCCCATTCCTGTGTGTATGGCAGACATCATTAATAAATCAAGGCAGATTTTTTTTTGTTTTTTTTCTTATGGAGCATAGATGCTGCTCCAGAATTCTCAGCAATGTGTGCCGAAGAACTATAAATGGATCAGAATTGGTGCGTGAACGGAACCAGCTAAAGAGGGACCTAGCACAGTAGTTAAAGTGTAGGCTCTAAAGTTCAGCTCAGCCAGTTAAGTGTTCAGATAAGTTTTCTTATCTGTAAAATGCAGTAACAAGAGGACCTGTCTTCTAGTATTGTTGTAAGGATTAAATCACCCCATCTAAAGAGTCTGGAGCAGGGACAAGAAGTAAATATTCAACGAATAGTGTTTAACATTTTTCTAGAATAAAGAGCTAAAGAAAGTCATTTACTGTTTAACCCTGGAGGAAGTACTAAATTAAGATTTGGAAGCAACCTGTGAGTGGAAGATTTATTCAACAAAGATATTTAGCAACTACTCTTATTTGCTGAGCTTTGTACAAAGTGTTGGGGAGTATAATGCAAGGTACCAATATATAAATCTGGATCAAAGTTGACCTTTTTTTTTTTTTTTTTTTTTTGAGACAGGGTCTCACTCTGTCACTCAGGCTGGGGTGCAGTGGTATAAACATGGCTCACTGCAGCCCTGACCTCCTGGGCTCAAGTGATCTTCCTGCCTCAGCCTCCCATGTAGCTAGGACCACAGGTGTACACCATTATGTCTGGCTAATTTTTGTAGTTTTTGTAGATATGGGGTTTTGCCATGTTGCCCAAGCTAGTCTTGAATTCCTGAGCTCAAGCTATTCATTCACCTTGACCTCCCAAAGTGCTGGAACTACATGTGTGACCCGCCACACCCAGTCTGGCATCCTTTTAAATGTAATAATATACTGACAAGTTATTTGTTTATAGTCAGTTGTTTTACATAAAATTTCAATTTAATAAAAAAAGAATAATCAGAAGATAAATGGCCAGTTAATTAAATATGGAAAGCTACTCGATTTTGTTAATAAACAGGGAAACAAGTTAATACAACAATGGGAATGGGGGATGGAAGATTTGAGAAACAGAAGATCAATCTAGACATTTAACATCCAGATATAAAAAAATCCAGGAAAGGCCGGGCGCGGTGGCTCAAGCCTGTAATCCCAGCACTTTGGGAGGCCGAGATGGGCGGATCACGAGGTCAGGAGATCGAGACCATCCTGGCTAACACGGTGAAACCCCGTCTCTACTAAGAAATACAAAAAATAGCCGGGCGAGGTGGCAGCGCCTGTAGTCCCAGCTACTCGGGAGGCTGAGGCCGGAGAATGGCGTGAACCCGGGAGGCGGAGCTTGCAGTGAGCTGAGATCCGGCCACTGCACTCCAGCCTGGGCTACAGAGCCAGACTCCGTCTCAAAAAAAAAAAAAAAAAAAAAAAAATCCAGGAAAACAGCCAGGCACAGTGGCTTACGTCTATAATCCCAGTGCTTTGGGAGGCCAAAGTGGGTGGATCACTTGAGTCTAGGAGTTCAAAACCAGCCTAGCCAACATGGCGAAACCCATCTCTACTAAAAATGCAAAAAATTTGCTGGGTGTGGTGGTGCACACCTGTAATCCCAGCTACTCGGGAGGAGAAGGCAGGAGAATGGCTTGAACCCAGGAGGCAGAGGTTGCAGTGAGCCAAGATCAGGCCACTGCACTCCAGCCTGGGCCACATAGCATGACTCTGTCTCAAAAAAAAAAAAAAAAAAAAAAAAAATCCAGAAGAGAGAGAAGAGGCAATTAAGAGGAGAAAAATCATCAAAGAAAGAATATGAAAGTATTTCTAAACCTGAAGGGCAGGCATCTCCAGATAAAGGTCGATTGAAGTCATTGGCAAAATCAATGAAAAGACCCCCATCAAGGCATATTATCATGATACTTCTGAATCCCAAGGATAAAAGAAACAAACAAACAAACAAACAAACAAAAAAACCAAAAACCATGGTCGGGGGAGGGCAGGAAACTAATCATATGCAAAGAAACAGGAGGGAAAATAGCATTAGATATTTAAGCTATAATTTTATACCCAGCCAATCTATCAATCAGCTGTGAAGGTAGAGCAAAGATGTTTTCAGACTGTAATGACTCAAAAAATACTCTTCAGTTAAAGGATAATTTTTTTAAAAAGTTTGTAAAACCATGACTCTCATACAAAAATAAAAAGAACACATTAAATATCTTAATATATTCACTTGTTGTTAATGAAGAAACCAGTAATGATGTTACAGCCAGTTTAAAGGAGAAGTTAGGCCACTCATGCTGGCTCCTGCCTATAATCCCAGCTCTTTGGGAGGCCAAGGTGGGAGGATCCTTGAGCTGAGGAGTTTGAGACCAGCCTGGACAACAAAGTGAGGCCTGGTCTCTAAAAAAAAAAAAAAAGAAAAAGAGAAGTTAAAGAAGTACAAATTTATTTAAGAATTGATAAATTTACGGCTGGGCATGGTGGCTCACGCCTGTAATCCCAGTGCTTTGGGAGGCCGAGGCAGGTGGATCACGAGGTCAGGAGATCAAGACCATCCTGGCTAACATGGTGAAACCCTGTCTCTACTAAAAATACAAAAAATTAGCCAGGCGTGGTGGTGGCGCCTGTAGTCCCCCAGCTACTCCAGAGGCTGAGGCAGGAGAATGGCGTGAACCCAGGAGGCAGAGCTTGCAGTGAGCCGAGATCGCGCCACTGCACTCCAGCCTGGGTGACAGAGTGAGACTCAAAAACAAACAAAAAAAAGAATTGATAAATTTGCTGGGTGTGGTGACTTGTGCCTGTAATCCCAGCACTTTGGGAGGTTGAGTCAGGTGGATCACCTGAGGCCAGGAGTTTGAGACTAGTTTGGCTAACGTAGTGAAACGCTGTCTCTACTAAAAATACAGAAATTAGCCGGGTGTGGTGGCACACACTTGTAATCCCAGCTAGTCAGGAGGCTGAGGCAGGAGAATCGCTTGAACCTGGGAGGTGGAGGTTGCGGTGAGCCAAGATCATGCCATTGCACTCCAGCCTTGGCAACAAGAATGAAACTCCATCTCAGAAAAATAAATAAATAAAATAAAATAAACTGATAAATTTATAAAGGAATTTGGAAACAAATTTGCAAATAGATAAGAACTATCTATTTTTTTGTGAGGGGTGGGGAGAGGAATGTGGATTGTTGCCTGTCTATAGATAAGAATTGTTTTGCATTGCTGTCAGTTATCTACAATTCACAGTTTCAAGGACAAAGAAAGGGACAAAGCCCTATTAATCAGAATTGGAACGCATAGTTTTTCACTGAAGCACAAATGCTCCAAGTACACTCCTAAGTAGAGAATATGTAATGTTTAAAAAAGAGAGAGACATGGGAGCCCCCAAATAAGGTCTAGGGTATCCAGTACCGGAGTGTGGCGAATCCCAGGACTACAGGAGACCGTTAGGCCAGACCCCAGCCAGCCCACACTCCAGGAGGAACGTGCCTCCCAAGAGGGTTCCAGGAAAGGAAAATGGAACTGATATGCTTGAGCATATGGAAAGTATCATGGAAAGGCCGTGGCAGAGATGTTCAACATTCTGGGGACCACTAATGATAAGTAATAGGAAATAAAATCAATTTAGAAATGAGGCATCTGCCAGGTGCGGTGGCTCACGCCTATAATCTCAGCACTTTGGGAGGCTGAGGCAGGCGGATCACCTGAGGTCAGGAGTTTGAGGCCAGCCTGACCAACATGGAGAAACCCCGCATCTACTAAAAATACAAAATTAGCTGGGTGTGGTGGCACAAGCCTGTAATCCCAGCTACTTGGGAGGCTGAGGCAGGAGAATTGCTTGAATCCAGGAGGTGGAGGTTGCGGTGATTGCGCCACTGCACTCCAGCCTGGGAAAAAAGAGCAAAACTCTGTCTCAAAAAGAAAAAAAGAAATGAGGCCATCATAAATTTTAGGAATACTGGGTGGTCATAAAAAAATGAAACTTGGTAATGTTCCATTTGACTTGCATAGTCATTATAAGGTGAATATTGACTATTTCTCCAAAAAGTGTGATAAAGCTGTGCCGGGGTGAGAGGGGAGGGGAAATGAGGGGTGTCCATGTGGCAGAGTTAGATAGCCACCCACTCAAGTCAGCGAGTAATGTCTAAATATGATCAATTAACCAATAGCAGTAGAAGCATAATATTCACATATATGGAGATGAATCCAGAGAAAAACAGCTAGCAGAGCTGCCAGTGGCTGCCTCTGGGAAGTAGATCCCTGTGGTGAGAAAGCTTAGGTCAAAGAATGGCTGTTTTTCATTGAAAACGTATATACATACATACACACATACATATATATAGAATTATACATATATTAAAAATAAATTTGAAGAAAACGATTATATCCTGAAAAGGGCATATATTATTAGGTGCAGGTGGGATGCGGGCAATCGCAAATGCTTACTCAGGAAGTGCAAATTGGCACTGTAATTGTGGAAGGTCATTTGCATAATCCAGAGAAATTTTAAATGCACCTACCCTTTGAACTGGCTGTCTTACTTCTTGGCCTCTTTCCTCAGAGAATCACTTGCAGGTGTGCTTAAGGAAGCATGCCTCACAATGTTCCTGGAGCATTGTTTATAAGGTAAAAATAATAATGCTGTGGCCAGGTACAGTGGCTCACGCCTGTAATCCCAACGCTTTGGGAGGCTGAGGCAGGTGGATCACCCGAGGTCAGGAGTTCGAGACCAGCCTGGCCAACATGGTGGAACCCTGTCTCTACTAAAAATACAAGATTAGCCCGGTGTGATGGTGCACGCCTGTGATCCCAGCTACTTGGGAGGTTGAGGCAAGAGAATCTCTTGAACCCGGGAAGCAGAGGTTGCAGTGAGCTGAGATTGTGCCACTGTACTCCAACCTGGGCAATAGAGTGAGACTTTGTCTCAATAATAATAATAATAATAATAATAATAATACTGTAAATATCTGGTGAAAAAGGAATGGCAGTACAACAAAAGCAAAACAAAACAATAGTGTGGTTTTATACTGTGCTGTTGGCACATACTGTGTGCCTGAACTGCTGATAAGGCACAGCTCCCTAGACATGGTTTGGCGATAACCACACGTTTCAGAATAACATTAATGTTAAAATTGCAGTCAGGCCGGGCGCAGTGGCTCATGCCTGTAATCCCAGCACTTTGGGAGGCCGAGATGGGCAGATTGTGAGGTCAGGAGATGGAGACCATCCTGGCTAACATGGTGAAACTCCATCTCTACTAAAAAAACAAAAAATTAGCCGGGTGTGGTGGCAGGCGCCTGTAGTCCCAGCTACTTGGGAGGCTCAGGCAGGAGAATGGCCTGAACTGGGAGGCGGAGCTTGCAGTGAGCTGAGATCGCGCCACTGCACTCCAGTCTGGGTGACAGAGCGAGACTCCATCAAAAAAAATAAATAAATAAATGGCAGTGACACCCACACAAAATGCAACAATATATTTTTATATGTTCATACTATATTTATATACTATATTTATATAGTATGTGTATACATAAGGAAAGTTCTGGAAGCATATGTACGTCAGCTGGTAACAGTGATCAAGTACGGACTTTATCTGTACTATCTTTTTTAGTTTGAAATGCAATTGCTTTAAAATGTTGTTAAAATATTGAAATTGTGATAAAATACACATGAAATAAAATTGACCATCTTAACTTTTTTTGTTGTTGTTGTTGAGACAGAGTCTCACTCTGTTGTCCAGGCTGGAGTGCAGTGGCGTGATCTCATCTCACTGCAACCTCCAACTCCCAGGTTCAAGCAATTCTCCTGCCTCAGCCTCCCAAGTAGCTGGGATTATAGGCACCCATCACCACGACCAGCTAGTTTTTGTATCTTTAGTAGAGATGTGGTTTCAACATGTTGGCCAGGCTGGTCTCGAACTCCTGACCTCAGGTGATCTGCCCGCCTTGGACTCCCAAAGTGCTTGGATTATAGGCATGAGCTACTGCACCCACCAATCTTAACCATTTTTAAGTGTGCAGTTCAATGGTGTTAAGTACATTTACATTGTTGGGCAACCAATCTTTTTCATCTTGCAAAACTGAAACTGTACCCAAACAACAACTCCCTATTCTTTCTTCCCCAAGCCCCTGGCAGCTACTATCCTACCTTCTGTCTCTATGGATTTCACAACTCTAGCTACTTCATACAAGTGGGTCTTTTTGTGACTGGCTGGCTTATTTCGCTTAACATAATGTCCTCAAGTTTCATCCATGCTGAGGCCTGTGTCGTGATTTCCTCCCTTTAGAAGGCCAACTGGTACTATCTTTTTTTTTAGATGAATCCTGCTCTGTCGCCCAGGCTGGAGTGCACTGGCGTGAGCTCGGCTCACTGCAACCTCTGCTTCCCAGGTTCAAGCTATTCTCCTGCCTCAGCCTCCTGAATAGCTGGGATTACAGGCGCTTGCCATCACACCCAGCTGATTTTTGTATTTTTAATAGAGACGGGGTTTCACTATGTTGGCCAGGCTGGTCTCGAACTCCTTACCTCAGGTGATCCACCTGCCTCTGCATCCCAAAGTGCTGGGATTATAGGCGTAAGCCACCGCACCCAACTCTTTTTTTTTTTTTTAAAGAAGAATGTATATTCATATTTTCAGTGAAATAAAAAATAAATACAGTTTTTGAAAGACAAAGCAAATACACACTTAGAAAAATAAACTTGAGGCTGGCCGTGGTGGCTCAAAAAAAAAAAAAAAGAAAGAAAGAAAGAAAGAATAAACTGGAAGGAAATACACGAAACTTTTACTCATTTATTTCTGGGTCAGACATTTATGGTAATTTTAATTTTCTTATATATATCACATTTTCGTTTGGATCATGTGTTATTTTAACACCAGAAAAAAAAATCTAAGCATAAAAAGAAAGAAAGCGTGCCATCTGGTTTTGGTGTGTCACCCTGGGAAGCTCCACCATTTGGAAAGAGGAGTGCATCTGGCCTGGTGCCTGGAGATGGACTCAGTGGGCCTGGAGATACGGAAGGAACTCAAGTGCCTGAGGCCTGCGGCGTGGGTGTGGTCTGCCCTCAGGTCTCACTGCCTTCCTCCAGGGGGCCCACAGCCCTGTGCACGAGGCAGGGCCTCCAGCTTCCCTGGTGAGGACTGCAGCGGCTGAGGCTTCACCTGACCGTGGCTATGGCCATCCCTACATCTGTGCTGACTCCAGCCACCACCCATGTATGGGTCTGAGGCTGCTTGGATACAGCATCCATCTGAGATAGATGAATTGGAGGTCCTGGCTGCCCCGCACCTTCTGTGACTGAGCTGGACATGAGCTAGGCAGCAGCAAGGGTTGGGGGAGGGACACTTCAATATAACCTCAGCAGATGGGGCTGGACTTGGTCTTTTAAGCAGGGCCAAAACTCCCCACTCCCACCCAAATCAGTAGGAATCTTTTTAATTCAACAAACTGATTCTAAAGTTCATAGGGAAAAACAAATAACCAGGAACTTTCAAACCAGAACAGCAATGATAAGAGACTAACTCTACAGGTATTTGAACAACTTTTAAAGTCACATGGATTTTATGTTATTTTACTATTTTATTTTATTTTTGAGCCAGGGTCTCACTCTGTTGTCCACGCTGCAGTGCAGTGGTGCAAACACAGCTCACTACAGCCTCGATCTCCTGGCTCAAGGGATCCTCCTGCCTCAGCCTCCTGTGTAGCTGGGCCACAGGCTCATGTCACCATGTCTAGCTAAGTTTTTAAAATTTTTTTGTAGAGTCAGGATGTCACTTTGTTGCCCAGACTGGTCACAAACTCCTGGCCTCAAGCAGTCCTTCCACCTCAGCCACCCAAAGTGCCAGGATTACAGGTGTGAGCCACTGTGCCTGGCCTTTATTTTATTTTTTTTATTTAACAGAGACAGGGTCTTGCTTTGTCACCCAGGCTGGAGAGCTGTGGTGGGAACACTGTTCACTCCAGCCTCGACATCTTGGGCTCAAGCGATCCTCCTGCCTCAGCCTCCTGTGTAGCTGGGACCAAAGGAGCACACTATCATGCCCAGCTAATTTGTGTGTGTGTGTGTGAAGAAAGAAAACACCCGGCTGTGTTGATTTTTAAAATGTGGTACTAGTCTGTAAATGGATAGACAACTCAATGGAATAAATCCAAAGTCCCAGAATAGACCGAAATACATACAGGAATTTCATTTCTAAGCAGGATATTAGTTTACAAAATGGGCTAGACACTTGGAATCACACTATTCAATTAATGGTGTTGAGACTTCTGGCTACCCATTCAGAAAGAAAATCGAATCTCCACATCCTCAGCTAAAATAAGATGCAGATTCATTGATATTAAAATACCAAAATGGAAACCATAAAAGCAGTAGTAAAATATGGGAGATAGAAAATCTTATGGCGGAAAGGCCTTTTAAAACAATGTCAAACCCAGAAATCATAAAAGAAAAGGTTTTTTTTTTTTTTTTTTCTTGAGACCGAGTCTCACTCTTGTTGCCCAGGCTGGAGTGCAATGGCGTAATCTCGGCTCACCGCAACCTCCGCCTCCTAGGTTCAAGCAATTCTCCTGTCTCAGCCTCCTGAGTAGCTAGGATTACAGGCATGCACCACCATGCCCACCTAATTTTTTTGTATTTTTAGGCAGGAGGGTGGGGAAATTTAAAAAAAAAGATTAAAAAAAGAAAAAAAAAGAAAATAAAGTACAATTATGTTCTGTATTTTTTGCCTATCAGTTTGGCAACATTTGATAATGCTTTATTGGTGTGTTGGTAAAGCTATGGGAAACCAGGTGATTTCAAACTTTGCTGATGGGAATGCGAATTGTGCACTTGTTTATTCCATTGAGTTGTCTATCCATTTACAGGCTAGTACCACATTTAAGAAATCAACATGGCTGGGTGTTTTCTTTTTCTCCAAAAAGAAAAGTCAGTTGGGCATGATGGGGTGCAGATATACACACAGAAAAATTCTCCATTGATTAATCGATATTTGTTGCAGTGTTGTTTACACTAGCAAAAGTTTGGATACAACCAATAGAGGATTAGTTAAAGAAACCCTGGACATCAATATGATGAAACACTGTGAAGGCAGGAAGATTGGCAGCTGTGTCTTGATCTGAGATAATCTCCAACACAGAGCTAAAGGAAAACATCTGAGATGTAGAATAGTGTGCTACTATGTAAGGCTTTAAAAACAGAAAGTGATAGGATGTGGTCTTGAATTTTCAGGATCACCCCCCAAAGGAAGACAATAGGAGATAAACACCCACACTGCCTAAGGAGAGACTCTAGAGCCCTCCTTGGTAGATGTATTAGTCTGTTTTCACACTGCTGATAAAGACATACCTGAGACTGGGTAATGGTTTTTGTTGTTGTTGTTGTTTGTTTGTCTTCTTTTTTTTTTTTTTTTTTTTTTTGGGACGGAGTCTAGTTCTGTCGCCCAGGCTGGAGTGCAGTGGCGCGATCTCGGCTCACTGCAAGCTCCTGTTGCCCAAGCTGGAGTGCGATGGTGTGATCTTGGTTCACCACAACCTTCACCTCCCGGGTTCAAGCGATTCTCCTGCCTCAACCTCCCGAGTAGCTGGGATTACAGGTGAGCGCCACCACGCCCCACTAATTTTGTATTTTTAGTAGAGACAGGGTTTCTCCATATTGGCCATGATAGTCTTGAACTCCTGACCTCAGGTGATCTGCCTGCCTCGGCCTCCCAAAGTGCTGGGATTACAGGAGTGAGCCACCATGCCAGGACTAGACTGGGTAATTTATAAAGGAAAGAGGTTCAATGGATTCACAGTTCCACGTGGCTGGGGAAGCCTCACAATCACGGTGAAAGGCAAAAGGCACATCTCACATGGTGGGGGGCGCAGAGGAAGTGAGAACCAAGCAAGAGGGGTTTCCCCTATAAAACCATCAGATCTCGTGAGACTTATTCACTACCACGAGAGCAGTATGGGGGAAACTGCCTCCGATTCAATTATCTCCCACTAGGTCCCTTCCACAACACGTGGGAATTATTGGAGCTACAATTTAGGATGAGATTTGGGTGGGGACACAGCCAAACCATATCAGGGGACTTCCTAAAAGGCCATCGGCCTTTCCAGCAACCCGCCCCCATCACCTACCGCCTGCCTCTAGAAAGGCAGGCCAGAGATTCATGAGGGGAAAGATGGTGCTTTCTCCCCGTTGTGGGGTTGGGGAGGGCTTGGCCTCCCTGCAGCTGAGAGAGAAGGGCTTCATGAGACCCAATCACAAAGAGCAGGGGTGTACATCAGGAAGGGAGCCCGGAATTTCCCACCCTGGCTGGCTGTTACTAAGTGTCTGAGTCCCAAGTCTTGTTGCCACAGGTGGACAAAAGTTCCTGGGGGCTTGTGGAGCGTTTCCTGCAAGTGAGATGGAGTCTCGTTTTGCGGAAGGCAGGATCGCAGGGCGACTAGAGCCTGCCCTTGGCATGGAGGCGACTGAGGGCAGAGGTGGGCCCAGATGGGTGGGGAGAGTGGAGCTGAGCTTCCTTCTGGGCCCAGTGTGTGCCATGGGATGCAGCTGCCTCAGGGCTGCCAGGGTGGGGGTCCTGGAGCTGGGAGAGAGCCACCCAGGCATGGTGCCACGCAGAGCCCTCAGGAGGCGCTCCAGAAATCCCGCCCAGCTTCCAAAAGGATGAGAGTGATGGGCTGAATTGGGATCCCCCTCCCCAATTCATATGTTGAAGTCTTAAGCCCCAGAACCTCAGAATGTGACTGTAGTTAGAGATAAGGTCTTTAAAGAGATAATTACATTTAAATAAGGTTTTAGGGTGGGTCCTAATCCAATAGGACTGATGTTCTTATAAGAAGAAATTTGTGCACAGACCAGTAGAGAGAAAAGGCAATATAAAGACAGGGAGAAGGTGGCCATCTACAACCAAGAAGGCAGGCCTCCGAAGATACCCTGATCTCAGGCTTCCAGCCTCCAGAATGGTGGGACTGTAAGTTTCTGTTGCTTAAGCTGCCGTGTCTGTGGTTCTTTTGTCGTGGCAGCCCGAGCCCACCAACACTGTGAGCCAGCACTGACAGCCAGAAGGCGCTCGGCCAAGAACAGAAGCCTTTCCACCTCCACAGCTCCCTGCTCTTCCCCATCCCAGAGAAGTCAGCTGTGCTAGGGTTAGGGGATCACTTGGCATGGTGGTGGTGGTCATGGGGTCAGGAGTCAAAAGAACAGGCCATAGCTCCACCCACTGCTGAGGGTTGCACTGTCTTTCTACCCAGAACTGGAGCTCTCAGGAGGGCAGAGACTTTGAACTGGATATAAATTTGAAGTTGTGATCTACTTTTTTTTCTTTTCTTTTTCTTTTTTTTTTTTTTTTGAGATGGAGTCTTGCTTTGTCGCCCAGGCTAGAGTGCAGTGGCGCGATCTCGGCTCACTCCAACCTCTGCCTCACAGCTTCATGCAATTCCCCTGCCTCAACCTCCCGAGTAGCTGGGATTACAGGCTCATGCCACCACACCCAGCTAATTTTTTGTATTTATAGTAGAGACAGAGTTTCACCATGTTGGCTAGGCTGGTCTTGAACTCCTGACCTCAAGTGATCTGCCTGCCTGGGCCTCCCGAAGTGCTGGCATTACAGGTATGAGCCACCGTGTCCAGCCAAAGTTTCGATCTACTTTGAACTTTTTCAATGTGGAAACAATTCTCATAACTGAAAGTTAGTGTGAAAGTGATGGAATCTCCCTTAGTCAATGTCATCAAGGAGCAAGACAGGCAAATCAGACAAATCCTGCCTGCGAGTAGAAGAGAAAGCTGTGCTCTGATTGTACCACACTGAGATGAGCCTGTTGATTAATCGTGGTGAACATGTATGTGCTATGTACGCACTGACTGCCATGCGTAGGTCACGCTTGCTGATGTTTAGTGGATCTGTGGCGGCGGTGGAGGGGCGAACAGCAGTGGGAGGGGGATTTGTATTTTTTTCTTTTCTTTTTCTTGAGACAGAGTTTTGCTAATGTTGCCCAGGCTGGGGCGCAATGGCGACATCTCAGCTGACTGCAACCTCCACCTCCCGGGTTCAAGTGATTCTCTTGCCTCAGCCTCCCAAGTAGCTGTGTTACAGGTGTGTGCCATCACACCTGGCTAATTTTTTGTATTTATAGTAGAGACAGGGTTTCACCATGTTGGCCAGGCTGGTCTTAAACTCCTGACCTCAAATGATCCACTGGCCTCAGCCTCCCAAAGTGCTGGGATTACAGGCGTGAGCCACCACGCCTGGCCTGTATTTACTTCACTGTATAGAATTTTGACCTAAGTTCTGTTTTGTCTATTTTTTAAAAATCCAGTTCAGGACCCAGTGCGGTGGCTCACACCTATAATCCTAGCACTGTAGGAGGCTGAGGCGAGCGATCACGAGGTCAGGAGTTCGAGACCAGCCTGATCAACATGGTGAAACCCCCGTCTCTACTAAAAATACAAAAATTAGCCAGGCTTGGTGGCAGGCACCCGTAATCCCAGCTACTCGAGAGCCTGAGGCAGGAGAACCACTTGAACCCAGGAGGCAGAGGTTGCAGTGAGCTGAGCTCGCACCACTGCATTCCGGCCTAGGCAACAAGAACAAACTGTATCTCAAAAAAAATTTTTAAAAATCCAGTTCAGGCCAGATGCAGTGGCTCATGCCTATAATCCCAGCACTTTGGGAGGTGAAGGCGAGTGGATCACTTGAGCCAGGAGTTTGAGACCAGCCTGGGGAACATGGCAAAACCCTGTCTCTACAAAAAATACGAAAGTTAGCTGGGCATGATGGTGCACACCTGTGGTCCCAGCTACTTGGGAGGCTGAGGCTCTCCTGCCTGAGAGGTTGATGATACAGCGAGCCAAGATCATTCCACTGCACTCCAGCTTGGGTGATGGAGCAAGACCCTGTCTCAATAAAAAATAAAAATAAAAATCCAGTTCTTTAGGGCCACCCGCAATTCAGATGACAGCCCTGTTTTCTCCCAACACTCCCTCATTTGCTACCTTCTGGATTTGGAGTGTGCCTGATCCGACTTTCCTCTTTCCCAGCCCTGACCTGGTGCCTTTTATACTATGCACATGCCTGGAAGAGACCCAGGCTTCTTCCTTCCCTTCCACCCTTGTATCTTTAGGGTTTCCATCATGCCCAGTGTGACAGCACCAGAACGTAGAGCTTAGTGGTTAAGGGCGCAAAGTCTGAAGTCACTACCCGGGCTAATAGCTTTATGCTTCAGCTTCCTCATCGCTGAAAAGGAGATGATAGTTCCGACCTCATAACGTTGTTGTGAGGATTATAGGAGCCAACACACGGTGCCATATGTAACTGAGGGTGGACATGCCCGTGGCACTGAGGGTTGGGTCCAGCAGCCATGAGAGGGGGCTCTAGTGGTCACTGGGAGACAGACAATAGGTTATGTCAGAAGGACCACGCGGAATGGAAATCCACCCAGCCAATGAGATTGGAGAGTGATCTCCAGCAGCAACAACACAAAAGACATTCACTTTGCATGAAATGTCACCTAGACCATGGGGAGGACTGGGAGTCAGTTACCTTGGTGCTCTCCAAGAAGCCACATGTCCTGGGAGTCACACCCTTGTGTGAATCTGGACTGGGCTGATGACTGGCTTTAGTCAGCAGTGTGGCAGCAGGAGCTCCTCCTTCAGAACACCTGTACTGACCACACAGGGGGAAACCCCTAGGCGGCCAGCTTCCCCATTAGGCCCCTAGACGAGCAGCTGAAGAAAATCCAGAGGAAATTGTTATTTTTATTTTTTATTTTATTTAATTTATTTATTTTTGAGATGGAGTCTCGCTCTGTCAGTCGCCCAGGTTGGAGTGCAGTGGAGCGAACTTGGCTCACTGCAACCTCTGCCTCCTGGGTTCAAGCGATTCTCCTGCCTCAGCCTCCCAAACAGCTGGGACCACAGGTGCACATCACCACACCTGGCTAAGTTTTGTTTTTTTTTTTTTTGAGACGGAGTCTGGCTCTGTTGCCCAAGCTGGAGTGCAGTGGCCGCATCTCGGCTCACTGCAAGCTCTGCCTCCCGGGTTTACGCCATTCTCCTGCCTCAGCCTCCCGAGTAGCTGGGACTACAGGCGCCTGCTACCTCACCCGGCTATTTTTTTTTTTTTTTTTTTTTTGTATTTTTAGTAGAGACAGGGTTTCACCGTGTTAGCCAGGATGGTCTTGATCTCCTGACCTCGTGATCCGCCCATCTCGGCCTCCCAAAGTGCTGGGATTACAGGCTTGAGCCACTGCGCCCGGCCAAGTTTTGTATTTTTAGTAGAGCCGGGGTTTCACCACGTTAACCAGGATGGTCTCGATCTCCTGACCTCGTGATCTGCCTGCCTCGGCCTCTCAAAGTACTGGGATTACAGGCATAAGCCACCGTTCCCGGCCGGAATTATTATTTTTTTTAAATGGCAGTCCCCCTCCTGCACCCCTGTTTAAGTTAGGATGGGGTCCCATTCTGCCTTCACAGTACTGGGACCCCCGCATTGTCTGGAAAGGAGTCTGACTAGCCTGCTAGAGAAAAGCTCTGGAAAAGCCCATCCAGCATTTCAGCTTCCCTCCAGCTGAGCCAGGCCCCGGATGAATGCCCGCCCATGGGTGAACACCAGCAGGGCCAGCAGAAAATGACCCAGCGGAGCCCAGAGCTGGGAACGAAACGGCTGTTGTAAGCCACTTCATTCTGGGGTGGTTTGCGACATAGCAGTAGGTAACTGGGACAAGGACCAAGTGCTGTTTTTGCTGCTTTGTTTGCTTAAGAGATCCCTGGAGTTCTTGTAGCCTGGGTATAGCAGGAGAAGAAGGGGAGCCTCCCCGAGCAGGACCCCCTGGTTATTTGCATGAGCTCCAGATCTCCTGGCATCACTGTAATTCCCTAGCAGTTGACCTTGGTTTCTGTGTGGGAGGAAGGAGGCAGCTGGATGGAGGGGGAAGAGACGAGAATGTAGAGGAGACCCACCTGTGTTCAAAGCCATCTCTGCCACGCCCCGGTTGTATGACTGTGGGCAAGCTATTAAATTTCTATGAGCTTCATTCCTCATCTGTAAAATGGATCTCCTTACAGAATTGTTGCAAGGATGACAAGACGTTACATGTAAAGCAGAACAATACCTTAACATAATAGGTTTCCAAAACATGATAGCTGTTATGATTTTACCTCCTGAGAGCTGGGGGCAAAGGGGGCCCTAAGACTGGTGGGTCAGGCCCTGTGGGACCCAGAAATGTTCTGTTGCAGGGATCAATAGCGTCATCTCCTTGTTAGGAAAAGAGTTACCCCCAGCACCCAATATTTGCCAGTTCCTACCCCAAACACGGCTGGGCTCATGTCTTAGATAAGGTGTCTCATTGCCCCATTAGGCCGCCGGCTATCCTGGAGCCAGTGTGTTCAGAGGGTCCCTGGGCTCAAGTCTAGGAGGATCATGCCATCTGATCCCACCGAACATGAACTGATCCGATGCCTGAACTGATTACACTGAGTATGAGACCCAACCTAGCCAGCTCCCCAATCCAACCTACGGACCAATCACTGAAACCTGATATTTCAAGGAATCCTGAAGGGGTCATTTTTAGAGATTGCTATCCTCCTTGATGAAGTTGGAATGGGGTCTAGCTGCAGAGGATAGAAAACTCCCCAAATACCAATGGCTTAAACAGTAGTTTCTTTATTTCTCATGTAAAAGAAATCCAGAGCTGGCTCCATATGTTATAGGGACCTCGGCTCCTTTCTTTCCATCCTGCTGTCCTCAGCCTTACAAATACTTACTTCATAGTCCATAAGGGCTGCCAGAGACCCCAACATCACATCTCTGTTTGTTAACAGAAGAAACAGGAGAGAATGAATGAAAGGAGAGAATGAAAAGGTGACCACTTCCTTGCAAGGAGCTTTCCAGCCAGTAAAATGTAAGCAGAAGTATGAGGAACACTCATACTTAATCACAAGCCTAATGACAAAGCTATACCTGGCTGCAAGAGGGATTGAGAAATTAAGTCCTAAGTAATAAAATCAAAGTTCTATGGGTGACAAAGAAGTTCTGAAGCTAGACAGTGGTGGTGGTTGCACAACCTTGTGAATATGCGAAACGCTGAATGCTTTAAATGGGTTAAAATAGTGAATTTTGTTATGTGTGAATTTTACCACGATAAAAAAAAATCAGAGTTCTGTTCAAAAGGAATAGGATGCAAATGAATATTGGAGTAGACACCCAGTGGTCTTGCTATGCCTGGTTTTTTAATTGCAACCATTTAATAGTATCAGGTATCTCAGGATCATGTGCACACCTTGTAGTCAGGGGCCGGGGTCTGTGACTCGGAAGCTGGGGAGGGTTGCTGGCTAGCAACGTTCATCATTAGGATTTAGCAAAGAAGCTTCCTGAAAGCGAGGGATACCTGTATTGGCAACTGGAGGTGCGTGGAGTTACATCCCATGATCTGAAGCAGTTTAGTTAAAAGTGGGCTTTAGGATAAATAAGTATCCTTCCTTCCTTCCTTCCTTCCTTCCTTCCTTCCTTCCTTCCTTCCTTCCTTCCTTCCTTCCTCCCTCCCTCCCTCCCTTCCTCCCTTCCTCCCTCCCTCCTTTCTTTTCTTTTCTTTCTCTCTTTTTCTTTTTTTCTTTGTTTCTTTCTTTTTATTTCTCTTTTTTCTCTTTTTCCCCTTCCTTCCTTCCTTCCTTCCTTCCTTCCTTCCTTCCTTCCTTCCTTCCTTCCTTCCTTCCTTCCCTCCCTCCCTCCTTTCTCTCTCTCTCTCTCTCTCTCTCTCTCTCTCTCTCTCTCTCTCTCTTTCCTTCTTCTTACTTATTTTTGAGACAGGGTCTTACTCTGTCACCCAGACTGGAGTGCAGTGGTGTGAACATGACTCACTGCAGCGTCAACCTGCTGGGCTCAAGCAAACCTCCCACTTCAGCCCCACAAGTATCTGGGACTACAGGTATGCACCACCCTGCTCGGCTAATTTTTTATTTTTTTTTTTTTTATTTTTATTTATTTATTTATTTTTTTTTTTAATTTTATTTATTTTTTTTTGAGACGGAGTCTCGCTCTGTCGCCCAGGCTGGAGTGCAGTGGCATGTGATCTCGGCTCACTGCAAGCTCCGCCTCCCGGGTTCACGCCATTCTCCCGCCTCAGCCTCCCAAGTAGCTGAGACTACAGGCGCCCGCCACCACGCCCGGCTAGTTTTTTGTATTTTTAGTAGAGACGGGGTTTCACCATGTTAGCCAGGATAGTCTCGATCTCCTGACCTTGTGATCCACCCGCCTCGGCCTCCCAAAGTGCTGGGATTACAGGCTTGAGCCACCGCGCCCGGCCTCGGCTAATTTTTTAAAACATAGACACAGGGTCTCGCTATATTGCCTCAGCTGGTTTCGTTTGCTTGTTTGTTTTTAGAGATGGGGTCTTGCACTGTGCCCAGGCTGGAGTGTAGTGGTGCAACCGTAGATGGCAGCTCACTGCATCCTTGAACTTCTGCGCTTGCATGATCATCCCACCTCAGTCTCCCAAGTAGCTGGGACTACAGCTGTGCGACTCCATACCTGGCTAATTTATTTTATTTGTAGAGATGGGGTCTTGCTATGTTGGCCAGGTTGGTTTCAAACTCCTGGCTTCAAGCGATCCTCCTGCCTCAGCCTCCCAAAATGCTGGGATTATAGGTGTGAGCCACCATACCAGGCCCAAACAAGTATTATTATTATTATTATTATTATTTTTGAGACAGAGTCTCTCTTGCCCAGGCTGGAGTGCAGTGGTGCGATCTTGGCTCACTGCAACCTCCATCTCCTGGGTTGAAGTGATTCTCCTGCCTCAGCCTCCTGAGTAGCTGGGATTACAGGCTTGTGCCATCATGCCTGGCTAATTTTTGTATTTTTAGTAGAGACGAAGTTTCACCATGTTGGCCAGGCTGGTCTTGAACTCCTGACCTCAGGTGATCCGCCCACCTTGGCCTCCCAAAGTGCTGGGATTACAGGCATAAGCCACCACTCCCAGCCCTAACCAAATATTCTTATGTGGTGTATAAGTCTGTGTGGGCTGCCCTAACAAAATGTACAGACCTGGTGGCTTAAACAGCAGAAATTTCTCACAGTTTTGGAGGCTGGAAATCCAAGATCAAGATGCCAGTCAATTCAGTTTGTGGTTTGTTCTCTTCCTGGCTTATAGACAGCTGCCTTCTTGCTGTGTCCCCACATGGCACAGAGAGCGAGAAAGAGAGAGAGAGGAGTGGGGAGAGTCAGCCCTTTCTGGTGTCTCTTCTTTTTTTTTTTTTTTTTTTTTTTTTTGAGACGGAGTCTCGCTCTGTCACCCAGGCTGGAGTGCAGTGGCCGGATCTCAGCTCACTGCAAGCTCCGCCTCCTGGGTTCACGCCATTCTCCTGCCTCAGCCTCCCGAGTAGCTGGGACTACAGGCGCCTGCCACCTCGCCCGGCTAAGTTTTTTTTTTTTGTATTTTTAGTAGAGACAGGGTTTCACTGTGTTACCCAGGATGGTCTCGATCTCCTGACCTCGTGATCCGCCCGTCTCGGCCTCCCAAAGTGCTGGGATTACAGGCTTGAGCCACCGCGCCTGGCCTGGTGTCTCTTCTTATGAGGACACTAATCCTATCAGATCTGGGTCCCATTATTCTGACCTCATCTAACCTTTGTTAGCTCCTTTAGGTCCTATCTCCAAATACAGTCACATCGGGGGTTAGGGCTTTGATACGGTTTGGATCTGTGTCCACCCTCAAATATACTGTCGAAGTATAATCCTCAATGTTGGAGGCAGGGCCTGAGGGAGGTGATTGGATCATGGGGGTGGTTTCTCATGAATGGTTTAGCACCATCTCCCTTGGTGCTGTCGTCGGGATAGTGAGTTCTCATGAGTATCCCCCTCTCTTTCTTCCTCCTGCTCCGGCCATGTGAAATGCTGGTTTCCTCTTTGACTTCCGCCATGATTGGAAGCTTCCTGAGGCCTCCCCAGAAACGGAAGTTGTCATGCTTGTATAGCCTGGGGAACTGCGAGCCAGTTAAACCTCTTCTCTTTATAAATTACCTAGTCTCAGGTATTTCTCTATAGCAGTGCAAGAACAGACAATACAGCCTTCAGCATATGAATTTTGGGGGAACACAAGTCAGTCTATACAACATGTGGTCAGGATAGAGTCATGACTTAATGATGCAGAGAAAAATGAATGTATAACCCCCCTAGCCAGCGTTCTAGAGGCAGTCATAGAGCTTTATTATCCACCTCCCATTCAATGACCATTTTCTCCCATTGTTTTCCTGAATAGTCCAGGCCGGGCCAAGTGTTTGCTTCTGAACTTGATCTGATAGCTCTTTGTAACCTACAGCCCACATTCAGGATTTCCCTGTTTCTGAAAACACCAGGGAAAGCTTTTGTCCAGATGGCCTGCATTTTCACTCCACCCCCAAAATAAAGGGGATGGTCTCCTGCCTTGCATGAAATGTCACCTAGGAAAGAAAGCAGGGAGGATATTGCAGAGACCAAAGCAGGGAGTATGACTAAAAAGTGACTTGGCCACCTCTCCTGCCTCAACCGTCCCCAGAGGACTGAGTCTGGCCCATTTGTCCAGGGCAGGGAACAGGACGGGAGAGATGGGGAAGCGAGAGGGTTAAGTCTGTCCAAGCCTTTCAATGTGATGAGACAAGTGTGGAGTGTCTGCCAAGAACAGGTCAGGTTCAAAACAGGAAACCCGAGGGTAATGATGGACACTTCTCTGTCGATTTTACATGGATCTCTAGGGAAAGTACTGGAACTGATCTCATTCTATATACATATATATATATTTTACAACTCAGATTGAAGAGGAAGTGCACAATGAGCTCTGCAGCTTTGCCAGTGATGCTAATCTCTTCCAGGTGCTGAAACACTAAGGTAATGGGGAAACGCTGTAGGAAGCTCCGACTGCCCTTACTAGGAGGCCAGGAGACTGGCCCTTGCAGGGGCACGAGTGAAGTGGGGTACCCAAGGGCAGAGCCAGGCTCTGCTGCCCTTATTCTCACAAGCTGCAGCAAATGTACTCCCTGATTTCCTGCAGCTCCCAGTGTTGGTGTGGGCAGCGGGGGAGAGGTGGGATGGAGTGTTGGGGGCCCTGGCCCTCTTGGGAGCCCCTGTAGCAGCCCTGCCTCCTTCCTGACCTGCGCACAGAAGCTGGGCTTTCCTGGATACTCCTGGGTTTCCCTCCTTGTGCACTGCTTGGCTGTGTGGGTACCTCCGTTTCTTCTCCACTGTTCTTGCCCAGTTCCTCCTACCTGCTGTGAGAACTGATGACCTTCCTCAGCCTCCAACTTCAACCCTCCTCTCTGCTTGACTGGAGCTTGGTGAGACCTTAACCTGTTCCACTCCTAGATACTGCACCCTCAGGCATCGTGTGCTTTCTCCCACTCCTTCCAATTAACATGGCCCATGGGACAGCCCCTTGTCCCTTCTGCCCAACCTCACTCTACTCCAACAAGCATTTGCTAGGAGAAGAGAGAAGCCCCACCTCCAAGTCTTTTCCTAGAACCTGCCAGGTGTTCTCCATCTCGCCTTCCCTGATTCTCTGATACCTGCTGGGATCTTAGCCTCAGCGTCAGGTATTTTCTTCAGCTTAGTCGGCTACAATTTCAGATATATTTATTTGGTTTGTTTGATTTCACCTTGGGACTTCTTTTCCCACCTGCAAATGGTTCTGATCCTTGCTTTCAGGCACCACAACCAAGGATAACAAATGTTCTCGTGGCACCAGGGAACCTTCCAGCCAGGACTGCTCTCCACAGACTGAGAGGTTAGGTTAGAGAATTTGTAGGAAAGAGAAAGGCTTCTAAGGGGGAGAGATTTAGCTTTGTTCTACTGCATATATTAGTTATTATATATTAAACTATTCATGTGCTATCACTTAACATACACTAATTTATATATACACACACACACACACAAGGCTATAGCCGGCCAGGTGCGGTAGCTCATGCCTGTAGTCCCAGCACTTTGGGAGGCCGAGGCAGGCGGATCACCTGAGGTCAGGAGTTCAAGACCAGCCTGGCCAACATGGAGAAACGCTGTCTCTACTAAAAATACAAAAGGTAGCCAGGCATAGTGGCGCATGCCTGTAATCCCAGCTACTCAGGAAGCTGAGGCAGGAGAATCGCTTGAACCCAGGAGGCAGAGGTTGCAATGAGCCAAGATCACGCCACTGTACTCTAGCCTGAGTGACAGAGTGAGACTTCGTCTCCAAAAAACAAACAAACAAACAAACAAACAAACAAAAATGCTATAGTTTCAGTTGATAGGAGGGCAAGCAATGAAAGAATCGATTCAGGCAGGGATCCTCAGTGAGTAGCAAGACCATAGGTGAAAAGTAGCTGAGACAGAGAGTATCTGCATGGTGCCAAAATATCGCCCTGCAAAATTACTTGCTAATTCACAGAGGAATATAGTTACTTTACGAAATAAAAATCGACAATCAAGTGACCAAATTTAACATCATTAATAGAGGGTCTACAAGACATTATGGGATTCTCGATGTCATGCAATGTGAAATGTTCCTGCCCCAAATGTTGACCTTAATCTTTTCCTTTTTTTTTTTCTTTTTGAGATAGAGTCTCACTCTGTCGCCCAGGCTGGAGTGCAGGGGTACAATCTCGGCTCACTGCAGCCTCCACCTCCCGGGCTCAAGGGATTCTCCTGCCTCAGCCTCCCGAGTAGCTGGGACTATAGGTGTCTGCCACACACCTGGCTAATTTTGTATTTTTAGTAGAGATGGAGTTTCACCATGCTGACCAGGCAGGTCTCGAACTCCTGGCCTCAAGTGATCTGTCTGCCACGGCTTCCCAAAGTGCTGGTATTACAGGTGTGAGCCACTGCGCCCCGCCTGATCACTTTAATTTTTCAACCAATGATCTTGGAGGGAAATAAGCCCCGATGCCCCAAGACATCTGTATTAGTCAATCATTTCTTCAGAGAAACAGAACTAATGGGATGTATGTATATAGAGAGAAAGAGATTTATTTTAAGGAATTGGTTCATGTGATTATGGAGGCTGAGAAGTCCCAAGATCTGCAGTTGGCAAGTTGGAGACCCAGAAGAGCCAATGGTGTAGTTCCAGTCTGACTCAGGCAGGAGGAATTCACTCTGACTCTCAGGAGGGTCAGCCCTTTTGTCCTATTCAGGCCATCAACTGACTGGTTGAGGCTCCCCCATCATTAGGGAGGGCGTCTGCTTTAATCAGTCTACAGATGTAAATGTCATTGTCACCCAGAAACACCCTCACAGACATATCCTGAATAATGTTTGACATTAACTTTAATTAAATTAATGTTGACACATAAAATTAACCATCACTGCATCCTTTGTGTGTAACAATGTTTTTTCTTTTTACTTTTTAAATGTGGTTATTATAAAGTTTTTCTTTGTCTTAAATTTTTTTTTGTTTCTATAGGTTATTGGAGAACAGATGGTGTTTGGTTACATAAGTCCTGTAGTGGTGATTTGTGAGATTTTGATGCACATATAACCCAAGCAGTACACAATGCACCCAATTTGTAGTCTTTTATCCTTCACCCCCTTCACACCCTACTCTTTCCCTGAGTCCCCCAAATCCATTGTGTCATTCTTATGCCTTTGCATCCTCATAGCTTAGCTCCCACTTATGAGTGAGAAAATGCAATGTTTGATTTTCCATTCCTGAGTTATATCACTTAGAATAATAGTCTCCAATCTCATCCAGCTTGCTGTAAATGCCATTAATTCATTCCTTTTACTGGCTGAGTAGTATTCCATTGTATAGATATACCACAGTTTCTTTATCTACTCATTGATTAATGGGCATTTGGGTTAGTTCCACATTTTTGCAATTGCAAATTGTGCTGCTATAAACATGCATGTGAAAGTATCTTTTTCGTATAATGACTTCTTTTTCTCTGGGTAGATACCCAGTAGTGGGATTGCTGGATCAAATGGTAATCCTACTTTTAGTTCTTTAAGGAATCTCCTGTGTGTAACAAACTGAGTTCTCTCCTATGCATCTTGAATGGTTCTAGTATAACTAGTCATTCAGTCTTTCTATATTCTGTAGTTCACATGAGGGACCCCTGCTCAGAAATCTGTTTAGAGGAAATAAAAAGATAGAGGGACAAGTTAAATGGCACTACAAGAAAACAATCAGAAAAATCCAGAATGTGGAATATTTTTCAAAACCACTAAAATAGTTTCTTTTAAAAGTCAATGTAAATATATATATATACACAA
Source organism: Macaca fascicularis (assembly GCF_037993035.2). Classification (NCBI taxonomy): domain Eukaryota; kingdom Metazoa; phylum Chordata; class Mammalia; order Primates; family Cercopithecidae; genus Macaca; species Macaca fascicularis. Next base: position 181,951,173 of record NC_088377.1, on the reverse strand, counting down.
ATTCTATATATATATATATATTTTTAAATAAACTTTTATAAAATAGAGACAGGGTCTCACAATGTTACCCAGGCTGGTCTCGAACTCTTGGGCTCAAGTGGTCCCTCCACCTTGGCCTCCCAAAGTGCTGGGTTTACAGGCATGAGCCACTGTGCCCAGTCACTTATGTAACTTATTTGGGCCATACTTTCCTCATCTGTAAAATGGACATAATATCATCTACCTTGCAGAGCTACTGAGAAGATGAAAGATACTGAATATAAAGCTCTTGGTACAACGCCTAGACACAACGGATGGTAGCTATTATTACTTGTGCTAGTTTTTGGGAAACCAATAAAGGTGACCGAAATGCAGTGTAAGGGAAATACAGGTAAATATGAAAGGACTCTGCCTCACTCCAGAATATGGAGTACTAGATAAAAGCACAGGAGCAGAGAGTTCAGAAAACCAAAACAAAACCCATAAGCCGTAAAAAATATTGATAAATTTGACTATGTAAAAAATAGAAATTGGGGCCGGCGCAGTGGCTCACGCCTGTAATCCCAGCACTTTGGGAGGCCGAGGCAGGCAGATCATGAGGTCAGGAGATTGAGACCATCCTGGCTAACATGGTGAAACCCCGTCTCTACTAAAAATACAAAGAAATTAGCCGGGCATGGTGGCAGGCCCCAGTAGTCCCAGCTACTCAGGAGGCTGAGGTGGGAAAATGATGTGAACCCGGGAGGCGGAGCTTGCAGTGAGCAGAGATCACACCACTGCACCCCAGCCTGGGTGACAGAGCAAGACTCCGTCTCAAATAAAAAAAAGAAAAATAGAAATTGGGCCGGGTGGTTCATGCCTGTAATGCCAGTACTTTGGGAGGCCAAGGTGGGCGGATCACCTGAGGTCGGGAGTTCGAAACCAGCCTGACCAACATAGAGAAACCCCATCTCTACTAAAAATATAAAATTAGCTGTGCTGGCACATTGCCTGTAATCGACAGGCTGAGACAGGAAAATTGGGTTGAACTCGGGAGACAGGGGTTGCAGCAAGCTGAGATCACACCATTGCAGCACTCCAGCCTGGGCAACAAGAGCAAGACTCCTCTCAAAAAAAAAAAAGAAAAAAAAAGAAATTCTGCAAGGCAAAAATCACTATAAACAAAGAACAAACTGGGAGGAATATTTTCTTTTTCTTTCTTTCTTTCTTTCTTTTTTTTTTTTTTTTTTTTTTTTTTTTTGAGATAGAGTCTCACTCTGTTGCCCAGGCTGGAGTGCAGTGCGTGATCTGGGCTCACTGCAACCTCTGCCTCCTGGGTCCAAGCGATTCTCCTTCCTCAGCCTCCCATGTAGCTGGGGTTACAGGCATGCACCACCATGCCCAGCTAATTTTTCTATTTTTAGTAGAGACGGGGTTTCACCATATTGGTCAGGCTGGTCTTGAACTCCTGACCTCATGATTCACCTGCCATGATTCGCCTGTAGCGCTGGGATTACAGGTGTGAGCCACCGCGCCCGGCCGAATATTTTCAATTTATATCAAGCAGAGCTCATGTCCTTACTGAGGAAAGACATCCATACATTAGGAGAATGACCTGCAAAAAGCCTAGGGAGGCCGGGCCGGGGGATTCACGCCTGAAATCGCAGCCCTGCGAGAAGCCGAGGTGGGCAGATGGCTTGAGCCCAGGAGTTCAAGACAGCCTGGGCAACATGGTGAAACCTTATCTCTACAAAAATACAACAATTATCTGGGCGTGGTGGCATGTGCCTATAGTCCCAGCTACTTGGGAGGCTGAGATGGGAGGATTGCTTAAGCCTGGCAGATCGAGGCTGCAGTGAGCTGTGATTGCGCCACTGCACTCCAGCCTAGGCGACAGAGCAAGTCCCTGTCTTGAAACAAAATAAGCCTACAAAAAGGGAGCCCAGAGAACATAAATTCCATGGTTTCTCCAGGCCCTTCCAGAGGCACCCATTGGGATACAAGGCAGTGGGACAGATAGTTCTTTAGGCTTCATAATGTCCCAGCTGAAATACCTCTCTACAGCCTCCATATCCCTCTTCTCTGGATTTTATACTAAGTCCTCTTCAGACACATATTAGGAACCAATAAATATCTGTTGAGTGAATTCACATGTTAGAGTGCACTTGTTTCCTAGGGCTGCCATTACCCAAGTGCCACAGGCTGGTTGGCTTAAAACAATGGAAAATTCTCTCTCACCGTTCTGGAGGCTGGAAGTTGGAAATCAAAGTGTCAGGAGAGCTATGCTCCCCCTGAAGGCTCTAAGCAGGGGGGGCCTTCCTTGCCCCTTCCTAGCCTCTGGTGGCCCAGGCATCCTCGTCTTATGGCAGCATGGCCCTACCCTCTGCCTCCCTCTTCACACAGTCATATTCCCTGTGTCTTTGCGTCTCTCTGTGATATCTCCTCATCATATAAGGATACCAATTGTTAGATTTAGGGTCCACCTAAAGTTACATCCATAATGATTGCATCTCAAGATCCTTAACTAATGACATCTGCAAAGACTCTTTTAAAAATAAGACCACGCCAGGCACGGTCACTCACACCTGTAATCCCAGCACTTTGGGAGGCCGACGTGGGCAGATCACGAGGTCAAGAGATAGACCATCCTGGCCAACATGGTGAAACCCCGTCTCTACTAAAAATACAAAAATTCGCTGGGCGTGGTGGCACACACCTGTAGTCCCTGCTACTTGGGAGGCTGAGGTTGCAGTGAGCTGAGATTATGCCACTGCACTCTAGCCTGGTGATAGAGTAAGAGTCTGTCTCAAAAAAAATTTTAAAAATATCATATTCTAAAGTTCTAAAGTTCTGGGTGGATGTGAACGTATTTTGTGGGCAGGGGGTGAACACTACTCAACCTGCTACACAGAACTTTTTCAGTTGCAAATGACAGGAAACCTCATCTAAGGAGCTTAAATAAATGATTATTGGCAATGCTAGCAAAATATATCTAGTATGTTACCCTGAACAATATCAGGCTTTGATGAGGTTACAAGTCCCTCTCTAAACTAATCGCTGCAGCCAGGCCAGAGGCTGTACCTGAGCTGTTGAGCCAGGGGTAGATTCAGTTCCACGGAAAGCACACAGACTGAGGAGGTTGTCTGCAGATACCATTACCAGGAGAAGGGGGAGCCGGTGCTAGGTGGTAGAAAATGTAGTCATCCGCTAGCATGGTCTTCCTCCACAGTCAGTCAGCTCTTGGGCAGCAGTGACTCTTCTCATATCTGTATTCCAGGGACTTGAAGAACAGCAGGCCTTCAAATAAATATTTCCTGAGTTGTTTTTGAATTTTTAACATCATTCAGTCTCCAAGGGCTTCATTCACGGTAAATCTGCGATCCAGCGTCTGATCCAGGGCGAGCCTTCCCCACGGAGGCACTGTCCTTTGTAAGGCCCTTCTAGGTAGACCGGCTGGCCATCTGTTGTGTAACCATTCATTCTTCAAAACTTCCGTAAAAGAGAAGCAAGAAAGAAGGGTTTGGATCTTGTTAGGGTCAAAGAAGGGCAGGAGAGAAATACAAGTGGTAGATGAAACTGAGCATCAAAGAAATACATCCCCACTTTCCCCTTGGTTCTAACACGCACACACAAATCTCATTATCTGCAGGGTTGGAGTATTGTTACCCTCACATACCCTGGAGCCCTGGTGGAGAATACAGGATTCTGGGTTTAGGCATGTGTCATTCAGTGGTTTAGGCCTGAAATATTGTGCCTTAAACACCCACAGAGGGGCCTTATATCCCAAACACCAGAAGAGCCAATGCCCAGAGGGTGAAATCAGACAGCCCTTAAGCTAGATGAAGCTGGAATTGGTAACCACACTGTGGAGTTTAATTTGCTGACCTAGATGTAGTTTGCAGCCCACAAAATCTCATACCACAGCAAAGCTTTTTCTTGTGCTGAGACAGCTGGCTGAGCGTGATGTTGCAATGACTCAGTTCTCAGTAAAGGGTCTGAAGAAATTAGGGGCAGGGCTACAGCCCCAAGACCACAGCCCCAAGAGACCTTCCTGTTTATTCCATGGGTGAGAGAAGGGGAACCTTCTGTTTGTGGGCACTGGTATTTCATCAGAAGAGACAAGGCTGGGCTATGGGTTTGAGCTGTGTGTACACAGTCAACACATGACAGTCAGACAATTATACTCAGAGTGAGAATTCATACCTGGCCACACAGGCCAAAAGCATCTCTAAAAGCTGTTCTTAGGCTGGGCGTGGTGGCTCACGCCTGTAATCACAGCACTTTGGGAGGCCAAGGCGGGTGGATCATGAGGTCAGGAGTTCGAGACCAGCCTGGCCAACATGGTGAAACCCTGTCTCTACTAAAAATACAAAAATTAGCTGGGCGTGGTGGTGCACGCTTGATGTCCCAGCTACTCAGGAGGCAGAGGTTGCAGTGAGCCGAGATCATACCACTGCACTCCAGCCTGAGCGAAAGAGCAAGACTCCATCTCAATAAATAAATAAATTAAATAAATAAATAAATAAATAAATAAATAAAAGCTGTTCTTAAAACTATGTGAATCAAATCATATTTTTTCCTTGACTTCCATTTTAAAATTGGACATAGGTTTATATGAGGAGGCCTAATTCAAGAAAACCAGAGTTGAAAACTCTGGGGACTAGGAGGACTTCCCATTAAACATAGCCAACTGAGCATGTGCATACTGCTGGGCCTCCTCCCAAAACCCACTAAAATGTGAGTCAAGAGACTTTTTTTAAAAAAGCATAGGTCCATAAGAGAGGTAAGAGCAGAGAGAGGCATCAAAAAAATGTTTAAGCTGGAAATTTGATTAAGAGATAATGAACCTCACATACCAGAGTACAAGGTCTCAAAATGGGGAAGCCAAGAAAACAAGCCAATCCATGCCTCTGAAACACCCCCAAAGGCCTAGGAATTGGAGGCACCAGAAACTTCTGAAAAGGCATGACTGTGGCTGAAAACTAGAGCACTGATTAAAAGTTTTCTTCCAGCCTGGGCAACATAGTAAGACCCCATCTCTACAAAAAACACAAAAATTAGCCAGGCGTGGTGGTGCACACCTGTGGTCCCAGCTACTCAGGAGGCTGAGGCAGGAGGATCACTTGAGTCCAGGAGATTGAGGCTGCAGTGAGTCATGCTCGGTTCACTGCACTCCAGCCTAGGCAACAGGGCAAGAAAAAAATAAAAATAAAAAGTTTTCTTAAGCAATAGTTAAGGCTGGGCACGGTGGCTCACGCCTGTAATCCCAGCACTTTGGGAGGCTGAGGCGGGTAGATCACTTGAGGTCAGGAGTTTAAGACCAGCCTTGCCAACATGGTGAAACCCCATTTCTACTAAAAATACAAAAATTAGCCAGGCATGGTGGTGCATGCCTATATTCCCAGCTATTCAGGAGGCTGAGGCAGGAGAATCATTTGAACCTGGGAGGCAGAGGTTGCAGTAAGCCAAGATGGTGCCACTATACTCCAGCCTGGGCCACAGAGTGAGACTCATCTCAAAAAAAAAAAAAAAAAAAAAAAGATAGTTAATCCCTGCAATTCTTCCCTTAGCCTGTGCAACAAGCTACTACCTTCTCTCAGCCTTCATCAGAGACGGACCACTTATTGTATGGGGAGTTTGAGTTAGAGGAACTTTGGACTTAGGAACAACTGAAGGTGGAAGATTAGTACCAAAGAAGGGGGATGAAATGAAAGTCAATGTACCGGCCAGTGAACCCGTGCTGTCCTCACATTTGACTCCTAGACACTGGTAGGCATATTTATAACTATGGGGAGGGAGTTCAGAGAACTCCCCTAGAAAACTGACCACCAAAAGAAGAGACATGGAAAAGTATCATAAGGGAATCCCCTAAGAATGACTGGCCCCTGTCTGATCACCCCATTCTAAAATCACTCCATCATACATGAAAATCTTTTTTTTTGTTTTGCTTTGTTTGTTCTGTTTCATTTTGAGACAGAGTCTCGCTCTGTCATCCCGGCTGGAGTGCAGTGGTACAATCTCGGCTCACTGTAACCTCTGCCTCCCCGGTTCAAGTGATTCTGCTGCCTCAGCCTCCTGAGTAGCTGGGATTACAGGCATGCGCCACCACGCCCAGCTAATGTTTGTATTTTTAGTAGAGATGGGGTTTCACCATGTTGGTCAGGCTATTCTCGAACTCCTGACCTCGTGATCCACCCGCCTCAGCCTCCCATAGTGCTGGGATTATAGGCGTGAGACACCACGCCGGGCCTGTTTTGTTTTTTGAGATGGAGTTTCACTCTTGTTGCTCAGGCTGGAGTGCAAGGGTGCAATCTTGGCTCACTGCAACCTCCGCCTCCCAGGTTCAAGCAATTATCCTGCCTCAGCCTCCCGAGTAGCTGGGATGTGCCACCACGCCTGGCTAATTTTGTACTTTTAGTGGAGATGGGGTTTCACCATGTTGGTCAGGCTGGTCTCAAACTCCCAACCTCAGGTGATCTGCCCGCCTCAGCCTCCCAAAGTGCTGGGATTACAGGTGTGAGCCACCACATCCGGCCCTACTAATTTTGTATTTTCAGTAGAGATGGGGTTTCACCATGTTAGTCAGGCTGGTCTCGAACTCCCGACCTCAGGTGATCCACCTGCCTCACGCTCCCAAAGTGCTGGGATTACGGGTGTGAGCCACCACGCACCTGGACGCAAATCTTTTTTAAACCAGGGTTTTCGTATGTAATTCTTAAATAGGAATAGACAACAAAAAACAGCTAGATAATTTGTGAAAAGTCTCTATCATGAGAGACAGAGATCAAAACAAGCAAACAGAAAAAAAGAAGAACCTACACAGAAGAGAGCCAATAAAGGGAGGAGAAGAAAAACAAACAAACAAACAAACAAAAAACCACACAACAATACATATGCTCAGAGAGATAAAAGTAGATTTTTATGTCCATGCAAAATAAGAATAGGATTGTCTCCATTGGATTCTGCAGAAGCAGATGCTGAAACAGTTTGCAGTGTGAGATATTTCTTAGGGATCAACTGTTACGGAAAGGGTGAGGAGGAAACAGAATCAGGCTTAGGGAGAAGTCAAGCGATGATGCAGGACTCATGAAGCCCTGGCCAACTCATGAGGAGCATACAGCAGCATACATCAGGGTTGTTCTGGGTTGGGCCAAAATTGCCAGGCATTTGTATCCTGGTCTTGATCAGTTGTTGGACTAGCCTGGGATAGGTGTGCCCTTAAGCAGGGCAGCTGCAGCCAAGGCAGTCCCGAGAAAGAGCTGACAGCAAGGTCAATGTGTGCTCCCTGAAGGTGGATCTGCACAGTGTATCCCCCTGCCCAAGGATATTGTTTCTTTCTTTTTCTTTCTTTCTTTTTTTTTTTTTGAGACAGAGTCTTGCTCTGTCACCCAGGCTGGAGTGCAGTGGTGCTCACTGCAACCTCCGCCTCCTGGGTTCAAGGGATTTTCCTGCCTCAGCCTCCCGAGTAGCTGGGATTACAGGCATGTGCCACCACGCCCAGCTAATTTTTGTATTTTTAGTAGAGGTGGGGTTTCGCCATGTCAGCCCTGCTGTTCTTGAACTCCTGACCTCAGGTGATCCACTGCCCTCGGCCTCCCAAAGTGCTGGGATTACAGGCATGAATCACTGCACCCGGCCAATATTGTTCCTTAAAACTGCATATTCAACTAATAAAAGCATTCAAGGAAGGTTGAGCTGTGATAGTAGAAACTAAAAAATCAAAAGGTCAGGTGTGGTGGCTCATGCCTGTAATCCCAACACTTTGGAAGGCTGAGGCAGGAGGATATCTTGAGCCTAGGAATTCGAGACCAGACTGGGCAACATAGTGAGACCCTGTCTCTACAAAAAATAAAAAATTTGTCAGGCATGGTGGCACATGCCTGTTGTCCCACCTACTTGGGAGGCTAAGGTAGGAGGATCGCTTTAGACTGGAAGTTTAAGGCTGCAGTGAGCTATGATCACACCACTGCATCCTAGCTTGGGTGACAGAGCGAGACCCTGTCTCAAAAAAAAAAAAAAAAGAAAAGAAAAGTCAGAAGATAAAGTTGAAAAAAATTGCAGAAAGTAAGGAAAAAGGGTCAGAAAATAGGAAAAAGACAGTTAGAAAATCAGAGACCTTTTAAATCAATTTAGGAAGTCTGACATTTGAGCAATTGGAGTTCCATAAAGAGAGAATACAGAAAATGGAAAGGAGGAAATAATGTTTTACAAAATAACAGTAATTCAAGAAAAAAAATTCTAAAATGGAAGACCATATGTTTCTAGATTGAAAGGGCCTACCCGAGTATCCAAGGCAATGAATGGAAAAAAAATCGCTACCAAGGCACAACACTGTGAAATTTCAGAACAACTATGAATAAGAAGATGTAAAAAGCTTCCAGGATAAAAAAAAAAAAAAAATAGCAGGTTATGTACTATGGATCAGAAATGGCAATAGCTTTCCTCTTCTCAAGCACAACGCTGGAAGCCGGAATGTGATGAATTCAAAGCTAACATGCAAGTGTGAATGAAGCATGAAGACATTTTGAGAAATGTAAGCTTTCAAAATTTTAACCTCGCAAGCAGCCTTCCTTATTTTATTTTATTTTTTATTTGAGATGGAGTCTCGCTCTGTCCCCCAGGCTGGAGAGCAGTGGTGTAATCTGTGCTCACTGCGACCTCCACCTCCCGGGTTCAAGTGATTCATGTGCCTCAGCCTCCCAAGGAGCTGGGATCACAGGTGTGCACCACTGCGCTTGGCTAAGTTTTGTATTTTTAGTAGAGACCGGGTTTTGCCATGTTGGACACGCAGGTCTTGAACTCCTGGCCTCAAGTGATCCACCTGCCTCAGCCTCCCAAAGTGCTGGGATTACAGGCAGAAGCCACCACACCCAGCCCAAACAGCTTTTCTCAGGAAACTATAGGATGATATACTCCATGAAAATGAAGGAATAAATAAAGAGGAAGCCTTGAAGGCCAGGAAATGGGAAGAGAGCAGAGTTGGGAGCAGGAGGATAGTGATGGAGGACTTGAGGATGTCTCCTAGAAAAACACATGAAACCAGCAGACAACGTGCTATGTCTAAATACAGTGAGCAAAGATTTACATTTCCAGTAGAGTGTGGAGAAGAATTAGCAATAGGTACATAGGCAGTTGAACAAATACAAAGTGAGACAATATTTATCTTCAGGGAAAACAAGAAAAAGTTTGTACCAGATAGGAAATATAATCATGTTACACTTCACAGCTCAGCCATGAATAATGGTTGCATTGTCAGAATAAACACCGGCTACTGATTAAACCAGAAATTGCAACACAAGCAAATTAGGAGGATAGGGGAAGAGAAGATATATGATAGCTAAATCCTTGTTTTCCAAAGAAGGAAGACAACAGATAATAAATGCAACGGAGAAAACCGGAGAAGCTGGTGAAAGCTAAAAAGAGGCTGCTTCTGATAATCAAGGGTGGGAATAGTGGGGAAGGAATTGCTTGCTTTAAGATTTTAAAGATTATTTTACTTTTCAAATAATACAAATATGTTATCTGTTAATAACTAAAGAAAGATCATTATTGAATTACAGAAGAAGTTAAACTAGTAGTGGCTATTATTTATTGAGTGCTTATAATATGCCAGAAACCATGGTAGGCATTTTACTGATAGTATCTTATTTATTTATTTGTTCATTTATTTGAGACAGGGTCTTGCTTTGTCACCCAGACTGGAGTGCAGTGGCACAATCACGGCTCACTGCAGCCTCAACCTCCTGGGCTTAAGCAATCTTCCCACCTCAGCCTCCCGAGTAGCTGGGACTACATACGTGCACCACCGTACTGGCTAATTTTTTAAATTTTTTGTAGAGATGGGGTTTTGCCTTCTTGGCCAGGCTGGTCTGGAACTCCTGGCCTCAAATGATCTGTCCACCTCAGCCTCTCAAAGTTCTGGGATTACAGGTGTGAGCCACTGTGCCAGGCCTCTAATTTGGTCTCTAAATAAACAAATAAATAAAACAAGATGCCCCATCAGACACTGTAGAGCAGCGATTCCCACCTTTTTCTGCACTTTTGAAAGGACAATGATCATGTACACTCCTTACTCCCACCTGGGAGTCCAGGGTTACACATAATTCCTCACTGTAAATTCATCCTTTTCTCTCCTACACAAGGAAGAATATCTAAATAAGTTAGTTAAAGTGACATTATTTTTGGAATAACCTAAAATCTTCTCAAACATAATTTTTTAAAAATAGATCGGCCAGGTGCAGTGGCTCACTCCTGAGATCCCAACACATTAAGAGGCCGAGGCGGGCGGATCACCTGAGGTCAGGAGTTTGAGACCAGCCTGGCCAACATAGTGAAATCCCGTCTCTACTGAAATACAAAAAAAAAAAAAAAAATTAGCTGGGTGTGGTGCCGCACACCTGTAATTCCAGCTACTCGGGAGGCTGAGGCATGAGAATCACTTGAACCCGGGAGGGAGAGGCTGCAGTGAGCCAAGATGGCAGCCCTGCACTCCAGCCTGGGTGACAGAGGGAGACTCAGTCTCAAAAAATAAAATAAAAATAAAATAAAATAAAATAAAATAATAAAATAAAGTAGACATTACAAATCCCAGGATCTTAACTACTGTTAGTAACCAGGTCCCTGTGGCTCACAACCATTGGAGGAAATGCAGCCACACAGGGCCTTGGAGACGTGTCTGCGGCTCCACACTGAGTTGATGGCAGAGCCCAGAGCCCCTGCCTTTTATAGCGCGTGTTAACAGAACAACTGGCTAGGATGTACTTCTACAGATGGTGGCAAGTGCATGAGGCTTGACCATCTGAGCAAGCTTGTCATGGGGCCAGAGCTCTTTCTTTCCCTGTCAGGGCCACTCTTTACAAATGTACCAAAAAAGCTTTTATTGTCAGAGAAAAATAATTCCATTTTGATCTAGATATCGTGTGGAGTCCATTCCTTCAGTAAACTTTTTTTTTTTTTTTTTTTTTTTTGAGATGCAGTCTTGTTCTTGTAGCCCAGGCTGGAGTGCAGTGGCACGATCTTAACTCACTGTAACCTCTGCCTTCCAGGTTCAAGTGATTCTCCTGTCTCAGCCTCCTGAGTAGCTGGGATTACAGGTGCCCACCACCACACCTAATTTTTGTATTTTTAGTAGAGATGGGGTTTCGCCATGTTATGGCTCGAACTCCTGACCTCGTGATCTGCCTGCTTCGGCCTCCCAAAGTGCTGGGATCACAGGCATGAGCCACCGCGGCCGGCCAGTAAACATTTTATTGAATATCTATTATGTGTCAGTTAAGGCAATAGCTAGGCTGGGTGTGGCAGCTCATGACTGTAATCCCTCCTCTTGGGAGGCCAAAGTGGAACCATTGCTTCAGTCCAGTTGGAGACCAGTAACATAAGGAGACCCTGTCTCTACAAAAAATAAAAAATTAGCCAGGCGTGGTGGTGCAAGCCTATAGTTCCAGCTACTCATGAGACTGAAGCAGGAGGATTGCTTGAGCAATCCAGGAGGTCGAGGCTACAGTGAGCCGTGATGGTGTGACTGCACTCCACTCCAGCCTGGGCCACACAGTGAGACCCTGTCTCAAAATAAAATATAATTTAAAAGGCAATAACTAGACCAGTGGTGTAAACAAATTCTTTTTAAGAAACAAAATCTTTTTTTTTTTTTTTTAAAGAAACACAGTATCTGACAGACATGCAATATTACAATGGAGATGAAAATAGGGCTGTAGCCACTGAAGGTGGTAGGTAGGGATAGAAGAGATTCATCCTGTTCACTGTGCTTCCTCCTCAACCCGACCTGGGGTCCCACGTGATGCTTTGCAGAACACACTTAGAAAAAAGCTACAAAGCGTTCTACTGACAACTAGCTGGAGCCTGTGGATGTTCAAAATAAATACATTTACTTTGGATATAATTCCCTTCTGTGACATATATGTCCAATAATAAATTGCTAGACACTGTTACATTGATCAGTGCTCACTGAAATACTCGTTATCTTTGTGTGAGAGTGTATGTGTGTGTTGTGTTGGTCGATTTAGTTTTACATACATTTGTACTGTTTCTCAAAAGAATGCATCTTATAATTAGGGTTTGTTGGCAGAAAAAAAGTTGCAGGGGATTTGAATATATCCATTTGGGTTTATAACATTAACCAGTATTTATCAACTTTTGCAGAGCATTAGAAGCACCTGCAAGTTCCTATTAAAAAATAGTAATGCTTGTTAAGAACATGTATTCTTGGCTGGGCACGGTGGCTCACACCTGTAATCCCAGCACTTTGGGAGGCCAAGGTGGGTGGATCACTAGGTCAGGAGTTTGAGAACAGCCTGACCAACATGGTGAAACCCTGTCTCTATTAAAAATACAAAAATTAGCCGGGTGTGGTGGCACACACCTGTAATCCCAGCTACTTAGGAGGCTGAGGCAGGAGAATTGCTTGAACCTGGGAGGCGGAGGTTGCAGTGAGCCGAGATCGTGCCACTGCACTCCAGCCTGGGCGACAGAGTGAGACTCCGTCTCAAAAACAAACAAACAAACAATCAAACAAGCAAACAAACAAAATATTCTTGGGCCCTGCCTCAGACATATGGAAATAGAACAGGACTATGGAGGGGGGAATTAGCAGGAATCTATGTTTTTCCTTCAACCTTTTATTTTGAAAATATTCAAACTTACAGAAAAATTGAAAGAATACAGCAACCACCCCATACCTTCTACAAAGATTCCACAATTAACATTTTACCACATTGAGTTTTTTTTTTCCCTCTCTCTCTCTATCCCCTCCTTCTTCGCATCTACAGAATTTCTTACTGAGACCTTTGAAGGTATATGTCAGACATCATGACACCGCATTCATGTTGTGGGTTACACTGTGTCCCAATGAAAGAAACGCTGACGTCCTAACCTCTGATACCTTGAATGTGACCTTAGTGGTAAATAGGGTCTTTGCAGAGGTACTCGAAATGAAGTCACACTGGATTAAAGTGGGCCCTACATCCAATAACTGCCGTCCTTATAAGGGAGAGAGAGAGTTGAAGACATGGAGAGACACACAGGGAAGAAGGCCACCTGATGTTGCTGATGTTGTCACCAACCAAGGGACGCCAAGGATTGCCAGCAACTACCAGAGGCTGGAAGAGGCAAGGAAGACTCGTCCCTAGAGCCTTCAGACAGAGCATGGCTCCACCAACACCTTGATTTTGGACTTGAACTGTGAGAGAAGAAATTTCTGTGTTGCAAACTACCCGGCTTGTGGCAATTTATTACCGCAGCCCTAGGAAACTAATACAACTCCTGAATACAGGTGTTACCTAAATGTGGGCATTTAGTGGGACTCGGGGTATTCTCCCCATAACCAATATCATTAGCACGCCTAAGAAAATTAACAATAATTTTATGATATCCAATCCATAATCAGATATATCCAATTGTTCTCAAAATATCTTTTATAGATATTTTTCCTTTTTTTGATCCAGGATCCAATCAAAATATCTTACATGCATTTATTATGTCTCTCTAATTTCTTTTATTCTAAAATAATTCATCATAAAAAATGACTTCTTGATGTGTCCAGGTTTTAAAGAAAAAAATTATTCTCAAGCAGTAAGAAAGACTTAATTCAAGACTATTGCAATAGGAGTGCTGCGATAGGGGAGTGCGATCTGGCTCAGCTCCGAGTACAAGGACAAGTGGGGGTTCACAGCCAAAGAGCAGGATGAGGGGTCAGTGAACGGGAAATTACTAACAGGAATTTCCTGGTCTTGAACTCCCAACCTCAGGTGATCTGCCTGCCTCGGCCTCCCAAAGTGCTAGGATTACAGGTGTGAGCTACCACGCCTGCCTTTTTTTTTTTTTTTTTTTTTTTTGAGACAGAGTCTCGCTCTGTCCTTTCCCATTAATTCTAAATTGCCAATAATCATAGTTTAGAATGAGCTTGATCGACCCATGATGGGAGACATCAAGCGTAGGTGATTCTTGCTAAAGACAGGCTAAGGGCTTAGATATCAAGGAAGCGGGGTGAGGTGCTTGATCAGATAGCGAGGGTGGAGGGATGACTTGGCAGGATTCTTTGTAAGACTGGCTGGGCAGACCAAAGACAAGACGGGGGCCAAGGTCCAGGCCTAGTTGAAAAGAGGGCTCAGAGGAGTCTGACTAAAGTTTGGTCAAGGAGACAGCCTTTGTCACAGGTTAGTTGTCTCATAGTATGTTCCACACTGTGCATTTGTCTTTTCTTTTCTTTTTCTTTTTTTTTTTTGAGATAGAGTTTTGCTGTTGTTGCCAGACTGGAGTGCAATAGCGTGATCTCAGCTCACCACAACCTCCGCCTCCTGGGTTCAAGTAATTCTCCTGCCTCAGCCTCCCAAGTAGCTGGGATTACAGGCATGCACCACCACGCCTGGCTAATTTTGTATTTTTAGTAGAGACGGGGTTTCTCCATGTTGGCCAGGCTGGTCTCAAATTCCTGACCTCAGGTGATCCGCCCGCCTCATCCTCCCAAAGTGCTGGGATTACAGGCGTGAGCCACCGCGCCCAGCCTTACATTTGTCTTTTCATCCTTTTGGTGGGATTTAACTTGTTCCTCTATCACCATTAAGTCATGAGGCTTGATTAGATTCATGTTTATCACATATGGCAGGAATAATTCATAGGTGGTAGTATTAAGTATTTCAGATTACATCACATCACAAAGTGCATAAGTGCATAACAGCTGCACTATTAGCGATGCTTAGTTGTTGTTTTTATTTTTATTTTTGGAGACGGGGTCTTTCTCTATTGCCTAGGCTGGTGTGCAGTGGCATGATCATAGCTCACTCACTGCAGCCTTGAACTCCTGGGCTCAAGCAATCCTCCCACCTCGACCTCTGTAGTAGCTGGGACTACAGATAAGTGCCACCTATGCCTGGCTAATTTTTTATTTTTTGGTAGAGACAGAGTCTCACTATGTTGTCAAGGCTGGTCTCGAACTCCAGGCCTTAAGCAATCCTCCTGCCTCAGTCTCCAACGTGGTGGGATCACAGGCATGAGCCACTGTGCCTGGCTGAGTTTGATCACTTTGGTAAGGTGAGGACCACCAGCTATCTCCATTGAAAAAGGCAATTTTCCCTTTGGTAATTTGCAAGTCATCTGCAGGTAATACTTTAGCCCAATGTGAGTATCTTGCTCTGCAATAACCTTTTGTCCAGTGGTTTCATCAAAAATCTTTATTTAATTGGGGGTTTCCAAATAGTGATTTCTAATTCTATCATTCCTTTCAGTTTTATTAGCTGGTATTTCCCTTCCTTTATTCCTTGTTTTGAATATCACTAGAGAGTTTTAAAAATTGTGTTATCAGGCCAGGCACGGTGGCTCATACCTGTAATCCCAGCACTTTGGGAGGCCAAGGTGGTCAGGAGTTTGAAACCAGCCTGGCCAATATGGCGAAACCCCGTCTCTACTAAAAATACAAAAATTAGCCGGGCATGGTGGTGCGTGCCTGCAGTCCCAGCTACCCAGGAGGTTGAGGCAGAACAATCTCTTGAGTCTGGGAAGCGGAGGATGCAGTGAGCCGAGGTTGTGCCACTGCACTCCAGCCTGGTTGATGAAGCGAGACTCCATCTCAAAAAAAAAAAAAAAAAATTGTGTTACCAACTATATTGAGTATTTATTTTGATGTTCGGATTGACCTAAATTTGGCCAGTAAAATTTCCTTCAAGCTGGTTGCCGTCTTGGAACACTTCTTTGTCTTCTGGCACAATTTGATGGCCCAGGCTCACTTTCCCTGCCCCAGACTGGGGACCCACCATTTCTCCAAGGGGCAGAAAACATGGTCATCCTCTCAATTACCTAGAGCAATGGTATCACATTCCACCAGCCTGGCCAACATGATGAAATCCCATTGCTACTAAAAAAAATACAAAAATTAGCCGGGCATGGTAGCGGTGCCTGTAGTTCCAGCTAATTGGGAGGCTGAGGCATGAGAATCGTTTGAAGCCTGGAGGTGGAGGTTGCAGTAAGCTGAGATTGTGCCACTGCACTCCAGCCTGGGTGACAGAGCAAGACTCTGTCTCAAAAAAAAAAAAAAAAAAAAAAAAAAAAGAAAAAAAGAAAAAAAAAGAAAAAGAAAGAAAGAAAAAAGAAAACAGAATAATGGTATCACATTCCTTACCTATTTAAAATTAGCTTAATAGTAGCTAATGTTGATCAAGTGCTGGGCACTGGGCCACATGTTTCCATGCATCGTCATTTAATTCACATGTTAATTCTTTACAGTAGCTTATGTTACTTATCCCTATTTTACAGATGAGGAAATCAGGGTGTGGAAAAGTTAAGTAAACTGCCCAGGTCCTCTCAGCTGGCAAGAGGAGAGCTAGCAATTGGAACTCTAATCATTCTGATGCCAAAGCCCACGCTTGGAACCACCATAATCTATTGACCATTTGGCTACAAAAGAAGAAAACTCCTTAAGCAGCACTGAACTTGATAATATCTACATTTTTAAAAACAACCATGCTTTAAGGTAATAGGTATTAAGCAAAATTTAGGGAAAGAAATCCTTGAGTACAATCTGGAAACTTTCTCATTCCCTTTTTTTTTTTTTTTTTTTTTGAGCTGGAATCTTGCTCTGTTGCCCAGGCTGGAGTGCAGTGGTGCGATCTTGGCTCAGGTCCAGCGATTCTCCTGCCTCAGTCTCCTGAGTAGCATGTGCCACCATGCCCAGCTAATTTTGTAGTTTTAGTAGAGATGGGGTTTCGCCATGTTAGCCAGGCTGGTCTTGAACTCCTGACCTCAGGTGATCTGCCCGCCTCGGCCTTCCAAAGTGCTAGGATTACAGGTGTGAACCACTGCACCTGCCTTTTTTTTTTTTTTTTTGGAGACAGAGTCTTGCTCTGTCCTTTCTCATTGATTCTAAATTGCCAATAATCATAGTTTAGAATGATCTTGATCGACCCAGAATATGAGGAGAAAGCTTTCTTAAAACTCAACCAGAAGACTTATCATGAAGTGAATTGGAGCAGGGACTTTGGACCAAGGGAATGCTGAAAGCCCTTCCAGCTTCTCACCTGCGAGTCTTTTCTGTGCTTCTGAGATGGTCCATTCAGAGCTTAAGCTGTCCAGGGTAATGAAAGTGTTAGTGAGGGAGAAGAGAAAGCTGCTATGATGATGTAACTATGCCAGGTTGTCTTTGTCACAGGGTGCTGGGGAAGGGGATAGGGAGGGGGACACCTGCCAAGTTGGGGGCTGTGACTGCTTGGACAAAGGAGCGCCTTTTTCTAACCTGCACAGAGGTGCAGACAAGCACTGCAGGCTAGCAGAGGCCTGAGCGGAGTCAAGTTCTTTCAGTTTAAAGTTGACTGTTCTAGGTTCAAGGGTGAATGACTTTCTATTATCTCTTAATAAGAGAAAACTTCCTCCTCCCAACAAGAATTTCCAGTTGTGGTTATTAGCCTAGGTGTAACCGAAATTGAAAAGTAATTGTATTTTTCTTTTTTTTTTTTTTGAGACGGAGTCTCGCTGTGTCGCCCAGGCTGGAGTGCAGTGGCCGGATCTCAGCTCACTGCAAGCTCTGCCTCCCGGGTTTTTACGCCATTCTCCTGCCTCAGCCTCCCGAGTAGCCGGGACTACAGGCGCCCGCCACCTCGCCCGGCTAGTTTTTTGTATTTTTTAGTAGAGATGGGGTTTCACGGTGTTAGCCAGGATGGTCTCGAACTCCTGACCTCGTGATCCGCCCGTCTCGGCCTCCCAAAGTGCTGGGATTACAGGCTTGAGCCACCACGCCCGGCCGTAATTGTATTTCTCTTAGCCGCTAAGGTTGCCTCCAGCAACCTGCCCGTGTCCTGCTCTCACTCTCAGGAGGAGAGTCTTTCGCCTTGTATTCCTTTTTTCCCTCCTCCACATGGACTTTAGGGTCCAGTTTTAAGTCCCGGACCTGTTTAGTAACTAGCTTTAATCACAGGGCACCAAGTCTCTGGCCTCTCCATGCTTCCTCCTTCCCTTCCTGGGTCTTAGCCAGGGCAGGGAGCAGTACATACCTGAGTACACAGAGCAGTGGTGAGAGGTGTCCCAGGGAGCCATCTCAGGGAACCCATTAAGATAAAGGGGAAGAATAAACAGAAGCAGATGTTCCTTCAGCCCCAGTCCCCAGCCCACTGAAAAACAGGAAGCTGGGATGGCAGCTGATAAGGGCTGTCTCCAGGGCTGGGTCGGGACTCCTTGGAGCCAGGGGCTGGGTTGGGTTTCTCAGTCCTCATCTCTCCAGGACAGTCTCTTTTTCCTTTTCCTTCATTACTAGGAGAAAGCATAAACACAGTCCCCCATTACCACAAATTATGCAGTTGAGGTCCCACATTTGGGGAAATTGCAAGCCCATCCAGAGTGCAATGGATGAGCCTTGCCCTGGGCAGATCATTTTTGTGATCATGGTATCTCCCCCACCAGGTAAGTATCTCCAGGCCAATCTTTTTTCCCTACCATGGGGACAGGTCAGAGGCACTTTACCTCCATATGAATACAAATCAAATTGTATTCACATTCTATCATTAATGCCTGCGGCCACTTGAAATTCAAAAGATGGGGCCAGTGTCTCAATTCAAAAGTTGGGGCTGGTGTCTCAGTCTGTAATCCCAGCACTTTGGGAGGCCAAGGTAGGTGGATCACTTGAGGTCAGCAGTTCGAGATGAGCCTGGCCAACATGAAGAAACCCCATCTCTACCAAAAATATAAAAAATTAGCCCAGTGTGATGGCAGGCACCTGTAATCCCAGCTACTTGAGAGGCTGAGGCAAGAGAATCGCTTGAACCCAGGAGGTGGAGATTGCAGTGAGTCGAGATCACACCACTGCAATCCAGCCCAGCCTGCATGACAGAGTGAGACCCTCTCAAAAAAAAAAAAAAGAAAGAAATTCAAAAGATGTGAACTTCCAAGGTGGAGACTGCAGACATGCACACACATATGTACACGCCACACACATGCATGCACACTATACATGTACATACATGTGCACCCACAGGCACACACATACCATACACTATGCACATGTGTCACACACATGCATGTACACACGTACCATGTACATGCACACACACATACCAAACACACACACGTGCACATACAAGCCCTCATCTAGGCGGAGATCTAAAAGCCCTGCGATTGGCTGGGTGCGGTGGCTCATGCCTGTAATCCCAGCTCTTTGGGAGGCCAAGGTGGGCAGATCACCTGAGGTCCGGAGTTCGAGACCAGACCGACCAACATGGTGAATCCCTGTCTCTACTAAAAATACAAAATTAGCTGGGCATGGTGGCCTGTAATTCCAGCTACTTGGGAGACTTGAGGCAGGAGCAGCACTTGAACCCAGGAGGTGGAGGCTGCAGTGAGCCAAGATCACGCCATTGCACTCCAGCCTGGGCAACAAGAGGGAAACTCTGTCTCAAAATAAATAAATAAATAAAATAAAAATAAAAGCCCTGCGGTGACTCCATTCCTCAGTAGTGATGGTTCCCCAAAACGCCACAGTTCACTCTCCATAAAAGGGGTTGTCTAAGCTTAGAGCTCTCTGTGTCTGGCATTTCCCCTCAGTAAAGTAAGGAGTGTGGACAAGGAAACTTCTAGGACCTTTTCCTGTGCTCCAGCATCCTCTGGCTCTAAGGGCTGTTTTCAGCTCCCCACCCCCATATCCCGAAGGATCAAACGAATGGAAACTTAAGGAATTGGACCTTAAGGCTGTGGTGGCTGGGCTGGAGAGGGAGGTACTTTGCCACGCACCTCTGGCATATCATCCTACAGCAGTGTTTCTCTTTCAAAAGAAAAAATTATTGCAGTGGCTCAGGCCTGTAATCTCAGCATTTTAGGAGGCCGAGGCAGGTGGATCACCTGAAGTCAGGTGTTCAAGACCAGCCTGGCCAACGTGGTGAAACCCCATCTCTACTAAAAATACAAAAATCAGCTGGGCGTGGTGGCAGGTGCCTGTAATCCCAGCTACTTGGGAGGCTGAGGCAGAAAAATTCCTTGAACCCAGGAGGCAGAGGTTGCAGTGAGCCGAAGATCATGCCATTGTACTCCAGCCCGGGCAACACAGTGAGACTCCGTCTCAAAAAAAAAAAAAAAAAAAAAAAAAAAAATTATTATGGACCCCAAGCTGACGAAATCTTTAATATGACCCAAATACGTGCATATTAAAACCTCGGTATGAACACCTCGTGTTGTTAGGTAGTCTATCATCAGAAAAGTCAAGCAGAGAGGGAGAAGCCGGGGTGTCACTCTGGGCTCCCAACTTCAGGAGTGTTTCCGTCAAGGGCTGCATATCCCCCCTTGACAGACCCACCATGGCCCTGGCTTTGATGGGTGTTCCCTGGGTGCAGGGAAGCCCGACCCCTTCTTCTGTCCCCATTCATAGAATCCTGGACTGGCCAGGGGCCTAGAGAGATCACTAAGCACCGCTGAAAGGCTGAAGACCAACTTCTAGACGCAGGCACCCCGCCCCCTCCTGCCCCTCCAGCCTAGGGGTGGCAGTGACTTCCCGCTGCTGTGAACCTCTGGGCTGCCTCACCCTCTACTTTTTGGATCTTTGGCTTATTTGTCCTGGGTCCTAGGAAGGAGGTGAGGCAGCACTTCCTAAGGACAGGGAGTGCAGATGGCATAGGCAAGATGCCCGCAGAGGCTGATCTGGGCATGTGCTCAGCACAGCAGCTGTAAGAGGAAAGCAGGGCTGGGCCAAGGGAGAAGATGAAATGGGATGCACTTGCCACCAAAGCCTGGCCCTCCATCCCATGACGAGTTACAAAGCCCTTCAGAGTTGTCCTGAGTGGAGGCAAGGGGCTGGGTGTTTGCACCCCTCTCCCCATATCTCACCCCTACACGGCTGAGTTGAGTTCAGGCTGCCCCGCAAGGAAGGAGCCACCCCTGGGCCAGGCAGGCCCCTTTGGGCAGGGCTATTCCTGGGAAGAGACTGGCGGTGAACTGTCAGCAGTCGTATCCCAAAGAGGAACCTGGGCAGAGGCTGCAAAGTCGGCCACAGCACCAAAGCCCAGCTCTGCTTAGTAGCTGCGTGACCTTGACCCAATTCCTCATCCTCGTTTAGCACGCAGTTCAGTTTCCCCATCTGTAAATAGGGAGGCTGTGAAGATTAAATGAGACCATGTTCCCGTAAGGGACAAGAAGCCCGCCCCTCGGCTGGCTTCCCTCTAGGAAGCTGCTGCCAATCGCTTTGGCCAGGATCTGGGACTCTGCTTCAGCCACCTGTATAAGGTGGCAGGGACCCTGTGTGATAAAGTCTGTGCCAAGGTGTGGCCTTCCCTCCTATATCCTGCTCTCAGGGGGTTGGTAGACCTTGCTCTTCTCACTGGCTCCTCCAGCTCTGGGGACAGAACAAGGACGCCGAATCAAGGTCCTCTCGGAGCCTGTCCTTCTGGCCTCCCTCATCCTCCCCACATGAGTGCTGGCAGGGTGGGCCCAAGCATGGCCAGGGAAGGGAGAACCTCTGGATCCTGGAGTTCCGAGCCTCAGCTGTGCCATGCAGCCCAGAGCCCTGCCCGGAGTGGAGTGTCAGGCTCTGTGCCGTTTGCCTTTATCCTCTGTGTGTGCCAATCCCCAGGAACCCCACAGGAAGGAAGCGGTGGAAAAGCCAGGGCAGAATTCCGGCATTCCTGGGTCCCCTAAATCCCACCCCACTCTCAACAGTAGAAAAGATGGGAAGATATAAATAGAAAGCAGTGGGGGTGTGGGGAAGGTCAGCAGCACCCCAGACTGCTTCAGGGCCCCCGGGGACACAAGGAAACTTGATGTGAGTTGGAAAAGGTCCCCCCTCCGGGTGGACGCACACCCACGATGTGCAGTTTAGCTCACAGACGGCGCCTTTGTGCAAACTAGGAAAAGCCCCCAGCCCTCCCTGTGTGGTTGAGGTGCAGCGCCCAACCTGAACGAAGTCTCCCCAGGATGTCACAGGCCCCGTGCACTGCCAGTTTTCTCAGCACACACGAAATCGAAGGTGTAGCCTCGGGTTCTGCACATTTTGTGTGGCTTACGTGCCAACTGGGACAATCCGGTTATATGCCACAGAGCCCATCTTCGCAGACATCAAACATCTCTCTGTGCCTTAGAGCCTTTGCTGTTGCTCTCTGCGATGACATTCATAGAATCCTGGACTGGCCAGAGGCCTAGACAGATCACTACGCACCGCTGAAAGGCAGGAGACCAACTGCTAGACACAGGCACCCCAGCCCAGCAGCCTTTTCACCATGTGTGTCTAGCCAGGCTCCCTGCTGCTCTGAGCCCACCCCTGGTAACTCATGTTTTCCATGGACATGGACAACAGCACCCTGCCCATAAGATGTGTCGCTGTAGGGTGGTGTGGGTACAGCAACGATCAGAGCTGGGCGACCTCAGTCTGCATTTAGCTAGATTTGTTGTATCCACCCAGTGTTGATCCTTATGACTTTTCTTGAAAAAGTGGATATGGCCACAATGGGCCTGCACTCCTTCCTGGTACCACATGGCTGAAGGGGAGTTGTGTCCTCTCTGGTAGCGCCATAGGAGTGGCCATAACCCCAGTCTAATGGAGATATAGACCATTATGTACTCCAGAGGCTTCCATCCTTCATTTGAATCCTGTATCATTTACTGCCTGTTAGACTTTGAAAGAGCTACTTCTCTGTGCCTCAGTTTCCCCATCTGTGAAACAGGATAATGAAATAATAGCACCTACCTTATGGGATTGCTATAAACATTAAATAAGTGCATATCACAGCATGCAGTACATAATCACTAAATGTCAGCTCTCATAATGACAACAGGCGAGGTCCCCATGCAGAGTGTAGACATTTAGGTAAAACATCCACAAACATCATTTCCTTGTTTTGATGACCCTCGAATTCCCAGCAATAGATGGTAGCTGGCCTAAGGAAAACTGAGTTGGGAAAGTCAACCATTCCTGTATGAGGCCCCCACCCTGTCCCCCATTAACAGGGCAAACTTCCAGATTGCCAGGGGTTGTGGGTGCTGCCTTGGCTCCTCATCTTGCCCAGCTCAAAACTGTCTCTGAGAAGGGCATGCAGGGACACCCTATGGACAACCAGTCATGCTCCTTGTCAGCAACTTCAAAGAACATTGCCCTATCCCAAGGCCTCCTCGTTCCTCTTCATAAGTCATTAGGGGTCTGTCGACAGCTAAGTGCCCCAAGACTTTTTATTTCCAGCTTGACTCCCGCTTGGGATAATGAGTTCCATGATCCTACCACCCACCAAGTGAAGGAACATTTTCTTTGATTATTCCTAAACATAACTCTCTCAAGCTTTAAGCAGAGCACCCCCTCCCCGGTTCTCTTTAAGGATTTGGTGAATGAGTTCAAGACCACCCTAACCATAACATCCATGATTAAACAGATGTTCCTCCGTCTTAGCCTTTATCTTTCCAAATAGAAGAACCCTTAACACATGACTGCGTTTTTACGGCAACTTCACTATTTCCTTGATGATTTGGTTGCTTCTTTTTTGAGTTTCTTATGGTCTTTCTTCAAGTGTAGTAAGCACACAGGACAGAAATCCCTCTCCAACCACAATCCCTCTCCATGTGACTAATTTTGTACATTTTTAGGAGAGATGAGGTCTTGCTATGTTGCCCAGGCTGGTCTCCCTTATGCCACATTCTACTCTGCTTGGATGAACTTCCAAGCACAAAATGAGAATTTCAGTTCAGTATATGTAAATCACAGTCATTGTGTTGAAAAGAACTGGAAAGAGAAGGGATTGGGAGTTGGTGAGAGAAAAGGGTAAAAGCTGTAGGCAGAGTGCTATCAGAAACATTTTTCAGAGAGGTGTGGGAACAATAAAAGCAGGTGAGGTCTTAGAACTCCAGCTCTGCACTCTATCCCAGAGCCGGCACACGCAACTGGGCAGGTATCCCACCCAAAAACGCCCTCGAAGAGGGAAGGCAGGGGCTAAAATTCAGCCCTCACCCACTCAATGTGTTCCTGGGTGCTGGGCTACAGCAGCCAGCAATAGTGACCTTTTTTCTGATTTGCACAAAGGCACCATGTGGACCAGCAGCAGCCCTGTCTGTACCTGCATTGGTCACTATGGGGGCAGCTGTGTCCCACAGACAGACAGGACAGAGAAACCCAGGTCAGAGATAGGCACTGGGTCCTGATATGCTCTGGATAAAGTTTTCATAGTCATTCATCCAGTGAATATTTATTGGGCATCTACCATGTGCCTGGTACTGTATTTTTGTTTGTTTTTCTTGAGACAGGATCTTGCTCTGTCATCCAGGTTGGAGTGCAGTGGCATGATCACGGCTCACTGCAGCCTCAGTCTCATAGAATCAAGTGATCCTCCCACCTCAGCCTCCTGAGTAGCTTGGACTGCAGGCACACACCACCACATCTGACTAACTTTTTATATTTTTAGTAGAGATGAGGTCTTGCTATGTTGCCCAGGCTGGTCCCGAACTCCTGAGCTCAAGTGACTCTCCTGCCTAGGCCTCCCAAAGTGCCAACACCATTTTAGGTGTGGAGAAGACAGTAGTGGATAAGACAAACTTGGTTCCTACTCTGAAAGAGCTTTGATTATAGTCAGGGGAAACAAGTTAACAAGGTCAATGTAGACATCACAAGTATCATAATGATCCAGATGAGTGGTTGGCAAACTATTATCTTTGGGCCAAATCTAGCCCTTGGCCTGTTTTTGTAAGCCCCATGAGTTAAGAATAGTTTTTATATTTTTAAAGGGTTGTTAAACAAATCCAACAAAAGAACCCTTAGGAGGCTCACGAACCCTAATTATCTACGATTTAGTCCTTTACAGAAAAAGTTTGCTGAGCCCTGGTCTAGGTAGTGACTTGCAATGGTAGGGTTATCTAGCAGACACTGCGGGTTGTCAACTGGTTGGATTATCTAGCAGACACTGCTGGTTGTCAACTGGCTGGATTATCTAGCAGATACTGCAGGTTGTCAAGTGGTTGGATTATCTAGCAGACACTGCTGGTTATCAACTTCACAGAACCCACCCACTTCTCCTGAATATATGGCAGCCTCGAGATTTGTGTAGGATGGGGCCTTAGCTGCTTAAGCCTAATCAGGGATCTTTTAGCAGTGACTGGGTGCTGCTCACCAGCACATTTCAGGGATGCACCAGTGAGCATGTGAGGTTCCTCTGGGCTAAATGACTGGTTAGGTGAAATCCAGTGTTTTTCTTTGAGCATGGGAGGCAAGAAACTCTCTTTCTGGATGGGGTGGGATGTGCATGTGAGGCATCCCACCTCATGGTTGCTGCAGCCATTTTGCTCATGGCTGGGAAGTCAGCCTGAGGATTCAGTGACCCACGCAGGGGAGTGCCCAGAGAATCACAGGAAAAGGATCCAGGTCCCCACCGTACCCTAGCTGGAGCCTGATTTTCTTTTGGACTTTTTAGTTCCCAAGCCAATAAACTCCATTCTGTGTTTACACCAGCTGGGGTTTCTTGTTTGTTTTGAGACGGAGTTTCGCTCTTTTTGCCCATGCTGGAGTGCAATGGTGTGATCTTGGCTCACGGCAGCCTCCACCTCCTAGGTTCAAGCAATTCTCCTGCCTCAGCCTCCTGAGTAGCTGGGATTACAGGCGTGTGCCACCACGCCCATCTAATTTTGTATTTTTAGTAGAGACGGGGTTTCGCCATGTTGGCTAGGCTGGTCTCAAACTCCTGACCTCAGGTGATCCACCTGCCTTGGTCTCCCAAAGTGCTGGGATTACAGGAATGAGCCAACTCACCCAGTCGGGTTTCTTGTTCTTTTGACCAAAAGCATCTTACCTGACACAGGTGGTCAAGGAAGAAGGAGGCTGTACTTGAGTTGAGATCTGAATGATGACAAATAACTAGCCATGTAAAGAAAATCTGGAGGAAAAACCTTCTAAGTAGACAAAAAGGCAAATGCCAATGCCCCGAAGTGGATGTGAACAGGGCGGATTTGAAGAGCAGGGAGGCCAGCGAGCCACAGGGAAGATGGGACAGGATGAGGTGAAGGAGTGGGCAGAGTCTTGGTGGCCAATGAGAGCTTAGATTTTACTCTAAACACACCAGGAAGCCATTGTTTATTGTTTAATTTTTTTTTTTAGATGGAGTCTCACTCTGTCGCCAGGCTGAAGTGCAATGGTGCCATCTCGGCTCACTGCAACCTCCGCCTCCCTGGTTTAAATGATTGTACTGCCTCAGCCTCCCAAGTAGCTGGGACTACAGGCACCTGCCACCATGCCCAGCTAATTTTTGTATTTTTAGTAGAGAGGGGGTTTCACCATGTTGGCCAGGCTGGTCTCAAACTCCTGACCTAAAGTGATCCACCCGCCTTGGCCTCCCAAAGTGCTGGGATTACAGGTGTGATCCTACCACACCTGGCCTGTACTGTTTAATATTTAAACTGACTTTTACTTACATAGAGCAGTAAAGTACACAAAACTTAAGGACACAGTTTGATGAATTTCAACAACACACACACAAACATATACCTCTGTCATCCAGATCAACAATGTTCCCAGCCTCCACAAGCCAAATATGTAATTAAAAATGTCCTACTAGGCATATTAAAGCAATAAAAGTAAAAAGCTGGGGCGTGGTGGCTCACGCCTATAGTCCCAGCTATTAAGGAGGGTGAGGTGGGAGGACTGCTTGAGGCCAGGAGTTTGAGGCCACCTTGGGCAACATAATGAGACCCCCACCTCTAAAAAAAAAAAATTAGCCAGGGGATGGTGGGGCATGCCTGTAGTCCTAGCTGCTTAGGAGCCTGAGGCAGGAGGATCACTGGAGCCCAGGAACTCCTGGCTGTAGTGAGCTATGATGGTGTCACTGCACTTCAGCCTGGGAGACAGTGAGATGAAGAAAGAAGAGAAGAGAAGGAAAGAGGGAAGGAGGGAAGGAAGGAAAGAAGGAAGGAAGGAAGGAACTAAAGGAAGGAAGGAAGGAAGGAAGGAAGGAGGGAAGGAAAAGAAGGGAGGGAAGGAAAGAGAAAGAAAGAGGGAGAGAGAGAAAGAAAGAGGGAGAGAGAGAAAGAAGGGAGGGAAGGAAAGAGAAAGAAAGGAAGGGAGGGAGAGAGAGAGAGAAAGAAGGGAGGGAGAGAAAGAAAGAAAGAGAGAGAGGGAGAAGGGAGGGAAGGAAAGAGAAAGAAAGAAAGAGAAAGAAGGGAGAGAAGGAAAGAGAAAGAAAGGAAGGAAGGAAGGGGGAGAGAGAGAAAGAAAGAAGGGAGGGAGAGAAAGAAAGAGAAAGAGAGGGAGGGAGAAGAGAGGGAAGGAAAGAGAGAGAGGGAGGGAGGGAAAGAAGGGAGGGAAGGAAAGAGAAAAAAAGAAAGAAAGAAAAAGAAAGAAAAGAAAGAGAGATAAAGCTGAAATTAATTGTAATAATGTATTTGACCTAACCCAACGGATCCAAAATATTTTAATACATAATCAATGTTGAAAGTATTAATGATTACATTTTTTCCTTACTGAGTCTTTGAAGTCTAATGTTTGTTTGACACATACAACACATCTCAACTTGGACTAGACAGTCTTCAAGTGCTCAATAGCCCCATGTGGCTAGTGGCTAATGTACTGGACAGCGCAGGTCTAGAAAGCAAGGGCTGATAAATGAAAACAAAGCAAATAGCATCCATTGATAGGAATACAAGTTGTGTAGGATGTAAGCCACTGACTTTGACGATTTCTTAGTTTTATTTTAGTGAAAATAAAATCAGTTCACACCCAGTATCAGTTCCCAAACCCTAAATTCCCCTAAGGCCCTAGATTACTCAGCATAGGATATTCCTACCACAAAGCGTTTTAGTTCCCCTTTGGGCCCTCTTATGAATAGAGTTGTCATTCTTCACATTCTTAGGCATGATGGACCTCTGAATGACAAGTTCCCATCTGACCAAAAAGCCTCCAATTTCAGCTTTGAGTTATTTCAGACTTTTCAGATGGAAGTCATTTTATATCTGTGGGTTTCAAATCTGACTGGTCATCTAAATCACTTCAGTATTTAAAACAAAAAACATAACACGCGCCCGGGACCTGCTGAATCCCAATCCAGAGATGCGCTCAGTGATGTGTATTTTTAAAAGGCTTGACAGATGACTGTGATGGGCATTCAGCCCTGGGAACCACTGAGCATCATCTGCTTTGCTGAAAAGATCCAGAGACTTCGTCAGGCACCATAGCAGAGACACAGCAAGGCCCCGACTGACAAATCCTCTAGGAGCAACACTCCTATTAAAAACGTTGTAGCCTTGGCCGGGCTCAGTGGTTCATGCCTGTAAACCCAGCACGTTGGGAGGCCGAGGTGGGAGGATCACCTGAGGTCAGGAGTTCGAGACAAGCCTGGCCAACATGGTGAAAC
This sequence comes from Macaca fascicularis, assembly GCF_037993035.2. Lineage (NCBI taxonomy): Eukaryota > Metazoa > Chordata > Mammalia > Primates > Cercopithecidae > Macaca > Macaca fascicularis. The sequence goes on along the minus strand of NC_088377.1, from coordinate 181,922,926 downwards.
CCCGTCTCGGGCGGATCATGAGGTCAGGAGATTGAGACCATCCTGGCTAACCCGGTGCAACCCCGTCTCTACTAAAAAATACAAAAAACTAGCCGGGCGAGGTGGCGGGCGCCTGTAGTCCCAGCTACTCGGGAGGCTGAGGCAGGAGAATGGCGTAAACCCGGGAGGCGGAGCTTGCAGTGAGCTGAGATCCGGCCACTGCACTCCAGCCTGGGCGACAGAGCGAGACTCCGTCTCAAAAAAAAAAAAAAAAAGGAAAAAAAAGAAACCCCGTCTCTATTAAACATACAAAAATTAGCCCGGTGTGGCGGCCGGCGCCTGCAGTCCCAGCTACTTGGAAGCCGGAGGCAGGAGAATCGCTTGAACCCGGGAGAAGGAGGTTGCAGTGAGCCAAGATTGCAACACTCCAGCCCGGGTGACAGAGCGAGACTCAATAAATAAGTAAATAAATAAATAGTAGCCGTGCAGGGGCGGGGAGGGAGGTGTTTATTTCCTCGTGGCTGGGATAATGGCAGTGGTGGAGGTACAGGCTTCTTGGGTGCAGCCTATTTTAGGCAGGCCGAGCCCAGTCCATGGAACAGGAAACAGTATCTGCAGGTGGGGGATCAACATGAGAGAGGACCACGGGTCTCAAGGTGGCCTGAGGGTGTGGGTAAGGAGGAAATGCAGTGAGTAACCCGCCCGCCTCTACACACATTCTATTTTTTACTTCTGGCTTTTCTGGCAGTCAGTGGACTCTCTTAATCTTAAGGCATGGTGTGTAAGAGCAGAGCAAACCTGTGTTGCAAAGGTTCAACCTGAAAGAGCGTGACTGAGGGGAAATAAAACTCACCCAGTCCTTCTGGATTTCATTTTAATCACTGGGTGTGCCCTTGGCACCAGGATCATAAAACACACCTGGTTTCCTTCCTTTGATGTATTTAAAGAGCCCTGGATTTGTCGTCGGGGCACCTGAGTTCCAGTCCCAAACCTGTACTAAGCAGCTGTGCCACTATGTGCATAGGATTTAACTTACCTGAGCCTCACTTCCCCTGCTGGTAAAATGAGTAATCAAACCTATCTTGTTTGTTACAGTGATGGCTGGGTAAAGTAACGCATGGGAAAGCAATTTAGAAACGATCAAGCGCGACACAAAGGGAAGACCACCGTTAACAGAAAGGAAAGTGACGCAGGACACAGAAAGCGGGAGAAACCCTTCGCCAGCTCCCAGATACCTCACCTCTACCCTCCCCCTGTCCTCCCTTCCCCCTCCACCCGCCACGGCAGGGGCCTTACAAACAGCAGGCGCTCTAATCCGCCTAGGCACACACCTGTCCTGGGCTGCTGGAAAGGCGCCCCCCGCCCCCCTAACAAACACACAGAAGTCTCCGGGCCGGGACACCATAAACGTTTCTAGTGGCAAGTCCTCACGGCCCGCGGGCTTCCATTGGCTCGGGAACACCCTCAGTCTATTTTTCATTGGCTGGCTGCTGCTGGGATGAGGCGAGGCAGTCTCAGCCGAGGTTCACAGCTGAGAGTCACTTACGGTTGTGTGCCCTTTCCTGCCCATGTCCCCGAAGCGGCCGGGAAGCCCCACCGCTCCCTGCGCGCTCCCTGCGCGTCCCGGCCGCGCTCCTGCAGATCCTGCCTGCCCGGCAGCCGTCCCGGGCCGGGCAACAGTAGCTTCGGCTCAAATCGGCGCCCTCATCGCCCAGTCCCGCGATGGGCATCTTTCTGGTCCCCAACCCACAACTGAGCATCACTTCCCGGGCCACGAACGCGAGCTGCGCCTCTGTCACTTTTGTCACTCAGTCCCCTTCCTAACTTCTCCCCCCATCCGCAGGTTGAAGGGTGCAGTGGCCTCCTGGCTCGGTCCCGAATAACGCCGGAGTTTAAGTGCACTGGGCCCCAGGTGACAACCAAATAAAGTGGAAACACGTGCGCAGCACTCGCAGAAAGAATTTCCACTCCGCAGGAGCAGCACCTACGGCCCCTACGCCTCCCAGCTCCGAGCCAGATAATCGGCCCTCTAGGGAAGCCGCCGTCCTTCCCCATCGGGCTGTCATTGCTCCCCGGCCACTTCGGGCGGCGACCCCCGCGGCCCGGCCCGCGCGCCCCGACAGCCCCTGCCAGCGGGACCAGCAGCGGCGGCCGCGCACTGGACGCCCTTTCCCTGGCGGGGCGGGGTGGGGGCGGCGCTGCCAATCGCTGCGCAGCGCACGTGCTGCACGTCTGCGCATCCGGCCCCGCCCTGAGGGCGCGGTGTAGGGTTGTGGGGGCGCGGGGCGCCGCAGAGGTGTGGACGCGCGGGGGTAGGGGGATGTGCGCGTTGCGGGATGGAGTGCGCGGTGCTCCGGGTCCGGGGGAGGCGAGAGCGCGCCGAGGGGCAGTGCCAACGCCCGGGGGTGGGGAGTGCACAGAGATCTGGGGGTGGCAGGGGACGAGCGCGCCAGCGGGTACCACGGGGGGACCCGAGGGCCCACAAAAGGGTCAGTCCTCTGCGCCGCCCCCCTAGGGGATTGCTGAGCGTCGGGAAACTCCCCAGCCGGTCTCAGCCTGTCTCTGTCCCTCTCTTACTAGAAACTGGGCCACAGCTGGTGGGCGCGGGCCCGCTGCCCTGCAAGTCCACCGCCGTATCAGCCCAGGGCCCGCGCCCGGAGGCCAAGGAGCCGGAGGTCAAAGGTTGGTCTCATGACACCTGTTCAGGAGAAAGCGGGTCTTTGTTTGAGGGCCCTCCTTCCGCCACCCCCACCCCCCTACCCCACCTCCAGCCCAGAAGAGGAGTATTTCAGGTTGCGATTGTCAAACAGAATCATCACATGTGTAAACTAAAGGGCGGAAGCCCAGGAATCAAAACAGTCGTGGTGTGGTCTTGACAGAGGGCAGAGAGGAAGAGAGGGGTGCCACCTGCTCAGGGCCAGACGCCGTTTGAGGGCGCGCCCTGGGAGCGGCGCTTCCTGGTGCTCATTAGTGTAAGGGTGAAATGGGAAGGCAGCAGGGCCGACTTGCTCTCGGCAGAGCGACATTTTCATTATTGGGTGTGCTGTTTGGGCTCCAGAGAGCTCCACATCCCAGCGTGGAGGCCAGTTTGATGTAGCTGCAGCGAGCTGTGAGCTCCTGGAGCTGTTTCGTTGTTTACCCTCCTTGAAAGGAATGCTGTAACAACTTCCGGAAGAGGAGCCCCTTTGAAGTGTGGGCAGGATTGGGGTTCCTCTGACTTCACGTTGTCTCGGTGGCCCCTTTGATGTGGTGACAGGGCTTAGCAGAGACTGGCTATGGGGAGTCAAGCGCCAGTCCAAGGTCACCTCCACCAGGACGGACATATTGAAGGGCAGATTGAAACAGGCCAAAACAAATCTCAAAATTTTCCATTTCCTGGTTTGTTCATTTTTTTCATTAATACAGTATGTACTTCTCAAATGTATCATTCGATTCTTTATGCCTATGAAATGACATTGGAAAACCTTGGGTGAAAGTGCTATACCTACATTTGTCTTGTTTAATCCTCACAATAACTATTAGGTGGGTATTGTCCCCACTTTATAGAAGAGAAATTGAAGGCCTAGGGTCACACAGCTATGTGACTGAAAGCCTTCCTTCCTGAACTGCTCCTTCTCTAAAAGTTAATTGGTTTATTTAAATGAGTCAAACCACACAAAACAGATGAGTGTCTGGCACACGGTAAATGTGCAATGAACTGTTGTACTTGTCACCCTTTTTTTTTTTTGCCTGAGACAGAGTTTCGGTCTTATCACCCAGGCTGGAGTGTGGTGGCACAATCTAGGCTCCCTGCAACCTCCGCCTCCTGGGTTCAAGCGATTCTCCTGCTTCAGCCTCCTGAATAGCTGGGATTACAGGCTTCCGCCGCCACACACAGCTAATTTTTTTATTTTATTTTATTTTGAGATGGAGTCTCGTTCTGTCACACAGGATGGAGTGCAATGGCGTCATCTTGGCTCACTGCAACCTCCTCCTCCCAGGTTCAAGTGATTCTCCTGCCTGAGCCCCCTGAGTAGCTGGGATTATAGGCATGCGCCACCACACCCGGCTAATTTTTATATTTTTAGTAGAGACAGGGTTTCACCATGTTGGTCAGGCTGGTCTTGAACTCCTGACCTTGTGAACTGCCTGCTTTGGCCTCCCAAAGTGTTGGGATTACAGGTGTGAGCCACTGTGCCCAGCTTTTTTTTCTTTCTTTTTTTTTTTTTTTTTTTTTTTGTATTTTTTAGTAGATACGGGGTTTCCCGTGTTGGCCAGGCTGGCCTTGAATGCCTGACCTCAGGTGATCCCTACATCTTGGCCTCCCAAAGTGCTGGGATTGCAGGCGTGAGCCACCGCGCCTGGCCTCTTGACAGTTTTTATTACAAATAAGAAGCTTGAAAGTTCTCTATATTGCTGTGGCAAGTACTATAAGAATCTTAGGCAGCAGGTCTTGAAGAACTGTTTGAGAAATGTTTTAGGGTTTTGCTTCTCTTTGGTTAGAACCATCTCCAAATGGTATTGGAAGTGGAGTTCGTAAGTCAGATGCTTTCAGACAAAATATACAATGTCTTTCTCTAGAGATCCACTCCTAGGCTTTATGTTCCTTCCTTTCTCACTGTAAAACATTGCAAAAACAAGCTGCTGAGCCCTCGGCTGGGTGCTTGGGTGTCAGTGACTTTTAAATGGAATGGAATATGGGTTTCTGTTTTTGCTTTCATTTTTATGGCATGGGTAACGTAACTTGACTTTGTCTTTAAAAATTTCACAAAACAACAGTATTTACTAAATCACTTTTTAAACATGTTTTAAAAGTGCTGCTTTTGCGTTGAAGGATGTCCTCCCGAAGACCATGCTGAGTTAAGAGACTAATAGGAATCGTGTGAGTGAGGCAGAGTGGGATGAGGGCTGTTCCAGAGACAGATGTGCCCTGGGAGACCAGGAGGAAAGCAGGCAGGTTGAGCTGTCCTGTTGGTTGTTAGCAGGACAGAACCAGGAGGATGCAGAAGCATTGATAGCTGAGATGCACAGCACAGCCCCAGGGGGGGCTTCTCTCTTTTTTTTGTTGTTTTTTTTGAGACAGAGTCTTACTCCGTTGCCCAGGCAGGGGTGGAGTAGCGCCATCTCAGCCACTGCAACCTCTGCCTCTGGGGTTCAAGCAATGCTGCTGCCTCAGCCTCCCAAGTAGCTGGGATTACAGGCACCTGCCACCATGCCTGGTTAATTTTTTTTTGTATTTTTAGTAGAGATGGGGTTTTACCATGTTGGCCAAGCTGGTCTCGAACTTCTGACCTCAGGTGATCCACCCGCCTTGGCCTCCCAAAGTGCTGGGATTACAGGTGTGAGCCACCGCGCCTAGCTTTTTTTTTTTTTTAATTACAGACAGGGTCTTCTTGTGTTGCCCAGGCTGGTCTTGAACTCCCGGGTTCAAGGGATCCTTCCAACTTGACCTTCCAAAGGGCTAGGATTACAGGTGTGAGCCACCACGCCCAGCCCGGGGGCGGCCTCTCTTTTGAGTCAAAGGCGGTTTGGGGGTCTAGCACAGCCAGGCTTTGCTCTGGACATGATGCAATGAAAGAAGATAACAAGCAGTAACAACTGGTAATAGTAAAATAGTAACAAATGGTATGTATTGAATACCTACTGTGTTCTAGGCACTGTGCTAGGAGATTCACATACTTTATGTCATGTAAGCCTATGATGTGGGTTACTATTATTAGTCCCACTTTACAGGTAGGGAAACAGCCACAGGGAGGTTAAGTTGTCCGTTACCCAACTAGTAAGTGGCCCCATGAGCAGAGGACTCAGGCTTCTAGTGTACTCAGCCGCTGGAGGATGATCTTTTTGTGCTGAGATTCAGTTTACAAGTTCTATTATGGGGGAAGTTGGGGGCTTCCTGGTCTCTATCTAAGGCAAGCTTGTCCAGCCCATGGGCTGCCTGCGGCCCAGGACGGCTTTGAATGTGGTCCAACGCAAATCTGTTAACTTTCTTTAAATGTCATGAGCCTTTTTTTGTGTGTGATTTATTTTTATTTTTTTATTTTAGTTCATCAGCTATTGTTAGTGTATTTTATGTGTGGCCCAAGACAATTCTTCTTTTTCCAGTATGGCCCAGGGAAGCCAAAAGATCGGACACCCCTGATCTAAGGAGAAGGAGCTTTTGGAAAGGACTGGCTGGATCGGTGGCAGAGGGAGAATGGATGGGGCTCATCTAGCGAGCAGGGATCTGTGCAAAGGAATCAGGACATAGGCACAGTAGCACCACAGGGCAACAGGTGTTAATGTGGGGGCTGAGGGGAGGGAGCAAGAGTACCTCTCAGTGGGTGTGTGTTCAGGGAGAAATGAGGAGAGTTGGGGCTGTCGCAGAGTTGAATTGGGAGCTCTGGGAGCAAGTGTACCTGTCAGTATTATAGGAAGGCAGCCATGCTGAGACACAGGACCTGCAGGATGGCCAATTTGTTTTACAGTATATGATAATAACACTCCACAGTTTTAATAGTTCGATGGGCTAAATTGTGTTCTTCCTACCGCCACTGCCCCCTACATTGCTGAAGTCCTTACCCCCAGTACCTCAAAATGTGACCTTATTTAGAAATACGGACATTGCACATGTGATTAGTTAAGATGAGTTCCTACTGGAGTAGGGTGGTCCCTGATCCATTAGGCCGGGTACAGTGGCTCCTGCCTATAATCCTAGAACTTTGGGAGGCTGAGGTAGGAGGATCAATTGGGTCCAGGAGTTTGAGACCAGTCTGGGCAACCTAGTGAGACCCCATCTCTACAGAAAATACAACCTTTTAAAAAAACTAGCTAGGTGCAGTGTCATATGCCTGTGGTCCCAGCTTACTCAGGAGGCTGAGGTAGGAGGATTGCTTGAGCCAGGGAGGTCAAGGCTACAGTGAGCTATGATTGCACCACTACACCCCAGCCTGGGCAACACAGTGAGACCCCATCTCAAAAATAAAAACAAAAACTGAAGAAGGAAATTTGAGCACAGATATGCACACAGGGAGAATGGCATGTGAAGATGAAGGCAGAGATCAGGGTGCTACTTCTGCAAGCCAAGGAACCCCACAGATTGCTGGCAACCACCAACAGCTCAGGGAGAGGCCTGGAACAGATTCTCACTCACAGCACTCAGACAGAACCCATCCTACCGACATCCGGATCTCGGTCGTCCAGCCTCCAGAACTGTGAAACAATGCTTTGCTGTTGTTTAAGCTGCCCAGTCTGTAGTACTTTGTTACTTTGCTCTAGCAAAGTAATACACGTGGCCACGTATCTGATGATAGCCTTGACTGTGATAGAGCCCTGAGGTTTTTGAAACCTGCCTTTGTAGAGGCTGAGAAAATCTGTTTTCTTTCATTTTCCTTTTTTTTTTCTTTGTTTTCTTTTTTTGAGACAGGGTCTTGCTCTGTCACAAGGACTGGGGTGCAGTGGCACAATCATGACTTACTGCTGCCTCTACCTCCCAGGCTCCTGAGCAGCTGGGACTACAGACACACGCCACCTGCCTGGCTAACGTTTTAAACTTTTTTAAGAGGTGAGGTCTCACTGTGTTGTCCAAGCTGGTCTCAAACTCTTGGGCTCAAGTGATCTGCCCACCTTGGCCTCCCAAATTGTTGGGATTACAGGTGTGAGCCATCATGCCTGGTGAGGACCTGTTTTATATAAAATTATCTCTAACAATGCTACATGTACATAGCTATAAACAGCAAAGTAGAATAAATATACATAAAAAGTATAATGAAAAATTATAATTACTCTCAGCCTCTTGTTCCCCAAGGCTGTCTTCCTGGAGGCCGGCACTGCCAACTCTGTAGCCATTTTTCTTGTATTTTCTACCATTTTTCTAAACAATATGCTTACATTACTATTTATTTTCTTTTTCTTTCTTTCTTCTTTTTTTTTTTTTGAGACGGAGTCTCACTCTGTTGCCCAGACTGGAGTATAGTGGGGTAACCTCAGCTCACTGTAACCTCTGCCTCCCAGGTTCAAGTGATTCTCCTGCCTCAGCCTCCCAAGTAGCTGGGATTGCAAGAGTGCACCACTATGCTTGGCTAATTTTTGTATTTTTAGTAGAGATAGGGTTCCACCATGTTGGCCAGGCTGGTCTCGAGCTCCTGACCTCAGGTGATCCACTCGCCTCAGCCTCCCAAAGTGCTGCAATTACAGTCGTGAGCCACCACGTCCAGCCACATTACTATTTCTTGATTTTCGACTTTGCACACTACTTGTTAACTTCCAATCATGGTAGCGGAGGAGACGCTCTCCTTCCCATACCCCCTTCTGTATCCTTGTATTCCAGTACTTTATGAAATAAATGACGACTGTTCACAGAGGCGAGCTGTTCACCTCTGAGCCATGCAGTGTTCTAGGACAACACTCTGTGATTCAACAACCCTTTTCTCCGTCTGGACTTAATGGTAGCTTCTTTTTTACATTTGTCTGACTTTCTCTGAACTTATGTGTTCCCCCAGTGCCCTAGCACCTCTGCCACATTGCAATCAACAGTATTTTTTGACTCTGAACCCTTTATTCTTTTTCCCTAGGTGGTCCCTCCTCCAACGTGGACAGAGGTGGCTTAGGCCACAGTGCCAGGTCCTGAGAGGGAGGAGGAGGTGTCTTTTGAAAGTGGCCAGCAGTTTTCTGGGTTTGGAGGTGGATGTTTCAGTTCACTGTGGAGGTGAAGTCCTTTGGTTTCATGAAGGCCTCTGGGACAGGCAGCTGCGCTCTTGTTGTTCCCCTCTGAGGGGCTTCACAGTTTTGGCTTGGGCGTATTAATCAGGCATGTAGGCTGAGGCAGTCCTGAGTCCAGGGGAGATATTGTCTGAAGGTGTGAACAGCTGAGCTCACTCCTGTGGAAACCGGTGTTTTTGTCAGTGGTGGTTTTTTGGCAGTTGCTGAAAGTTGCTTGTAGGAGCTAACGGAGTGGCTAAGGGTGGAAGGTGCATTTTCTCCATCCGTGCACAGAATCAGCACTGCTGGGTCACACAGGGTGTAGAGGTCTAGAGCACTGACGGAACCCCGGGCCTGGAGCCCGGCAGCCCCATGGGCACTGTGCTATTAGAGGTAGTGGCCCCAAGGCTCCTATTGGTGGACCTCAAGCCACAGAAGCCAGGCCAGAAGAAGGATACAATGATGACTGGGACTAATTGGTTCAACAGATGTGGGGGACCCTTTTGTGGACTCCTTGAAAGACCCAGGGAATACTTCTGCAGGGCTGGGGCTGAGGGCCTGCATTCATCTGGGGCCTCAGAATCATTGTGACATGGGGTATCAGTGCAAAGGGATCTCACATCTCCCCAGACTGCTGGAAACTGGGTATATGAGCATACGACCTTCAGAATGATTCACAGTGATAGGCAGGGTATGTTTATCCCCATTGACAGCCAAAGAGTCTGAATCTCAAAGAGGCTTCGGTCATTAAGTGGCAGGAGTGGAATGAGATGCCAGGTCAGGTGCTTTCCCACTGCCACGGAAGATGGAAGTCACGTTGCTGGAAAGTAAAAGGGAAGTAATGGCCCCATCGGACCATTTAGGGTCCTAGGAATGAAGTATTTATTATGTTCAGTTCTGGGAGTCGCATTTTAAGAGAAACAAGAACTAACTTCCTAGATGGAAATCAGGTTGGTGAAACAGACTGGGTGTGCCGTTTTTGGCTTTTGTAACATCAGAGGGTCCTCCCCAGTCAGTGTTAGCAGCCCTGGGAAGCAAAGTTATCTAGGGCTTCCAGACACGATCCCAGTGTTGTCACCGGGCACCATGGTATGCTCAGTGCCATGGGCGAGCGTGGCTGTCATCTGCCCGGGGCCATCGCCCATGTAGCTAATGTCCTCTGTAGACAAGCACCCCTCTGTTGCAGCCTCATAAGTGAGGTGATTGTAGATGTCATGCCTGACTAGTTCATCCCTTTCAGGAAGTGAACTTCCTTTTGCCTCAGTTTCACAAATATGGGGGTTCATGCAGTCTCCCCTCACATCCCAGACAGCTGCCCTGACAGTGGGATAAGGCACTGACAAGCAGCCATGTTCCCTCTGCTAACAGGGACAATGTCCCCATACCTGCTCCTTTCCCAGCTCTGGGGCTAGAGAGTGAAAGGCAGGGTAGCGCTTTAGTGACTGGGGGAGCTGTTGATCTCAGACACCAGCTGCTGTGATTCCTAGGACACTTCTCATCAGTGGGAAGCGAATGGGGGTCTCCCATGTTCTGGTTCTCCAGTCAGGTTGAATTTGTTGTTTTGTTTTTGTTTTTGTTTTGAGACGGAGTCTGGCTTTGTCGCCCAGGCTGGAGTGCAGTGGCGTGATCTTGGCTCACTGCAACCTCTGCTTCCCAGGTTCAAGCGATTCTCCTGCCTCAGCCTTCTGAATAGCCGGGATCACAGGCACCTGCCACCACGCCCGGCTAATTTTTGTATTTTTAGTAGAGAAGGGGTTTCACCACGTTGGCTAGGCTGGTCTTGAACTCCGGACTTCAGGTGATCCACCTGCCTCGGCCTCCCAAAGTATTGGGATTAGGGGCGTGAGTCATTGCTCCCAGACGAATTTGTTGTTTTTTAACAGGAAAATCCTTACTGAAGTTTCAAGGTTCCCATTCTAATGATTTTTTAAATCCCTATTGAATGTAAATATCTCTCTCTGTCTCTCTCTCTCTTTTTTTTTTTTTTTTTTGAGACAGAGTCTCGCTCTGTTGCCAAGGCTGGAGTGCAATGGCGCGATCTTGGCTCACTGCAACCTCTGCCTCCTGGGTTCAAGCGATTCTCCTGCCTCAGTCTCCTGAGTAGCTGGGATTACAGGCACATGCCACCACGCCTGGCTAATTTTTGTATTTTTAGTAGAGACGGGGTTTCACCATGTTGGTTAGGCTGGTCTCGAACTCCTGACCACATGATCTGCTCACCTTGGCCTTTCAAAGTGCTGGGATTACAGGTGTGAACCACCATGCCTGGCTTCTAATCTCTTTATGTTTACAGATTTGTGTTTGCCTCACTCACGGCTACTATTTATATTTTTACTGAGCTTCTTCGGACAAGGTTAAGGAGCTGCTTTTCCTGATTTCTTTTGAGTTTTGGTGCCCCATGTTTGGAGTTCATAATTACAAAACCTCAGGGGTTTTCTGAGGGTTAGAGGAAAACAGTAGCTTGAAGGCTCAGGAGGTGGCTGGAGTTCTGGAAATAGAGTCCAGAACATAGACTTAGAAAACCCTGATGAACCTGTATGACCTGGTCCTCCAAGGACTGAGCAATGTTGCCTCTCCTGGCTGTGGAAATACAGTACACAGGGGCTTTCAGAGTGAGCAGGAAGTTGCTGGCTATACCTTCCCAAGCCCCAGAGATACATTCAGGCTGTCTATTTGAGGATTGTCATTAAGGCTTAGAGAAAATAGTTGAAGCAATTCTTGATTTTTACCAGTTAGTTTAGATTCAGCTGCAACAATCACAACTTAAACAAGATACATAAAATTGTTTCTCATGTATATAGTTGAGGTCTATTATGTCAGCATCCTCATCACTCAGACTCTCTAGTTTTCTGACTGCCCTCCCTAAACTGTGTCTCATCCTCATGGTCCAAACTGACTGCTGGAGCTCCAGCCATCACATCTGACTTCCAGGCAGCAGGACAGAGGGAAGGGAGAAGAAGGGCCTATGTTCTTCTTCCTGAAAGAACCATACTATATTTTTGCTTACATCTGTTTGGCTAGAACTTAACATGGCCAGTCCAAATTGAAGAGAGGCTGGGAAATTTAGTCCAGGGAACAGTGTTACTCTGAATAAATGTGGGGTTTGTTACTAAGTGGGAGAAGGGGCATTGGTATTGGGTTGGGTTAAGCAGCTAGCAGTCTATCAGAGGAAGCTGGATTTAGTAGCTGTGAAATAAACAGTTATTGGGATTTGTAGTTCATTTAAGCTTTCTTTGTAACCCTAGGCAGGCCACTTTACTTTTTTGAGCTTCAAAATTTTCATTAAAAAAAAAAAAAAAGGCCAGGCATGGTGGCTCACGCCTGTAATCCCATCACTTTGGGAGGCTGGGGCAGGTGGATCACCTGAGGTTGGCAGTTTGAGGCCAGCCTGACCAACATGGAAAAACTCTGTCTCTACTAAAAATAAAAATTAGCCAGGCATGGTGGCGCATGCCTGTAATCCCAGCTACTCGGGAGGCTGAGGCAGGAGAATCACTTGAATCTGGAAGACAGAGGTTGCAGTGAACTGAGATCATGCCATTGCACTCTAGCCAGGGCAACAAGAGTAAAACCCCGTCTCAAAACAAAAACAAAAACAAAACTGATTAATAGCTGTGATTGTTAAACTGTGTTCAGAGAAGTCCTGGGATTTCTGAAGGCACCTCAAGTTTAATGGGAATAACTGGAGCTAAGAGTCCAAGCAAGGGCTTCCCTGTCCCCTTCCCACCCCTTCAACCAGACCAGTTCTCTTCTCTCTGCTTTTTTATGGTACTGCAGCTCTCAGCAGCTCTGAAGTTCCATGACAGGTGAGAAACTTCAGGAGCAACTGTAGAAAGTTTCTGGGTTTCAAGAGAAGCAAGTTGGACAGGTTATGTAGGTTCAGGTTTCTGTGGTTCCGGAGGTAGAGGACCATGTTTCTGTAATTGTGAAAATCTAGGGAGGTATCAGGAAAAAGCCTGGTCATCTTTCTCTAATTCTGGAGGTACTGGGACATAATTTTCTTGTCTCTGGGGGCATTAGAATATATTCCCTGAGGTCTGGAATGAAGGGAAAATGAATGCTGAAATACGATCCAGGTTTGGTTCCCTGTTCTGCCTTTTCCTGCTTGATATAGACTTTCTCTGAGCCTTAGTGTATTCCTCTTTACAATGGGAATAGTAATGCCTACTCAGGACTACTGGGAAAATGAAACATCATCAAGCATGTAAGCTTAGTAGGCTATGAGTCAACGTTCATTTGCTTTAATGTCACCTGTTCATCAGAGGGCCCCACACCCCTGGGTGGGGTGGGTACAGTAGAGAGGCCTGGGCTTAATGATTGAGCCAATTGGTTCGTGAGGCTCAAGGTAAAATTGATGGCACTGGGACTCCAGAGCGTCACCCTGAGCAGGTGTGCAGGCTAGTCCCCTGTCTCATGGCGGTGTGGTGTTGTGGTGTTCTTTTCAAGCTGGAGTGTTTAAGAACCAACCAAATCCGGCATCTGGGCTTTGGTTGGGAAGGCATTGTCTCTCTTAAATCTTTACTCTTTAATTTTTTTTTTTCTCATCATCAACTAAATACTTTGAAGTCTTTTCCATCTTGAAACAAAAGAAAACCCTTTCCCTCTAGGCAAATGACTCTTCCTGCCTATGTCTTTTTTTTTTTTCTTTGAGACAAAGTCTCGCTCTGTCACCAGGCTGGAGTGCAGTGGCGCAATCTCGGCTCACTGCCACCTCTGCCTCTCAAGTTCAAGCAATTCTCCTGCCTCAGCCTCCCGAGTAGCTGGGATTACAGGCATACACCACCACACCCAGCTAATTTGTGTACTTTTAGTAGAGATGGGGTTTCACCACGTTGGCCAGGATGGTTTTGATTTCTTGACCTGGTGATCTGCCAGCCTCGGCCTCCCAAAGTGCGGGATTACAGGCGTGAGCCACCGTGCCTGGCCCTGATTTTTGTATTTTTAGTAGAGACGGGGTTTCACTATGTTTCCCAGGCTGATCTCAAACTCCTGAGCTTAGGCAGTCTGCCCACCTCAGCCTCCCAAAGTGTTGGAATTATAGGCATGAGCCACCGTGCCTGGCCGGATGTATGTCTCCATTTTCTCTCTAAATACCTGGTCTTATCCCTATTTCTGAATCACCTGTGGGCTGCCCAAGCTCTCTAATTTACATCAGCCTCAGATGTAAACATGCCCCCTTGTCTTCACACCCAGGGACACCACTCACCTACCCCATGCCACTGGGTGAGACAGTCTGTTATTAAAGTCTCTGGAAAATTCCGAAGAATTATGGAAAAGAAAGCAAAGGAAACAAGACACCACCCGCATGCTTCTGAGGCCATGGCCACCTAGCCCCAGGGAGCGTCATACCAGCAGCTCCTCTTCCTGGCCACCATCTCCTGCTCAAGCTCCTTTGCTTCCTACATGAAATTTCCTAAAATTATCTTAGCTTCTTTTAATCCCAAGGCCCACCCCAGAATCCTATCTCTGAGGTCACCAGGGGCCCATGCATGAAGGTAACTCTTTCTGTCTATGCTGGACCCTTTGACTCACCTTTACCTTTCATGGGAAGGCGAAGGTGGGTATTGGAGAGCCTCGCCTGTACATACCCAGTGGGCCCACAAAACACCTTCCCAACCAAAGCACAGCCCACCCTGTGGTATCTACCTCAGCCACACATGGAGTTAATAGTTTCAAAGAATATTCTAGGCTTCCCTTTGGTATTATTCCATTTTCATACTGTTATGAAGAAATACCAGAGACTGGGTAATTTATAAAGAAAAAGTTTAATGGACTAACAGTTCTACATGGCTGGGAGGCGTCACAATCATGGTGGAAAGTGAAGGAGGAGCAAAGGCATGTCTTACATGGCAGCAGGCAAGTGAGTATATGTATGGGAACTGCCCTTTATAAAACCATCAGAGCTCATGAGACTTATTCACTATCACAAGAATAGCACAGGAAGAACCTGCCCCCATGATTCAATGACCTCCCACCAGGTCCCTCCCACAACACGTGGGAATTATGGGAGCTACAATTCAAGATGAGATTTGGGTGGGGACACAGCCAAGCCATATCACCTTCCTACCAGGAGCACCTGTGGAAAGGAGAAGATCTTTTCTAGAGCAAACTTGGGGGATTATGCTTTGTCCCTTTTGTCTCTTCCTGACATTTATGTGACGTGTCTGCTGCGATGACCCTTCGGGCCACAGGCCCCTATTGACATTCTCTCCTGCCTTGGCTATTGCCACATCGCAGTCTTCTGTTTTTTTTCTTCTACCTCTGTGACTCTTCTTTCTGTCTCCTCCTAGGGTTCCTCTTCTGCTGCCATTTTCTTTCTTTCTTAAAAAAACTTTTATTTAAATAACTGCAGACTTGCAAGGGATCTGTCACACAACAATGTAAATTAACTGAACACTACTGAACTGTATACTTAAAAATGGTAAATTTATGTCTTTTTATCACAATAATAATTAGAAAAGGAGAGAATGTTGTTTGAAGGTATAGTGGCACTGCAAAGTGGAGGGGAAGGAAAGAGTAGGGATAGGAGTTGAAATTCTTAGAGGAACAATAAGTCGGTTTTCAACTCTATGTAATAAATATTTAGTATTTAATACCTCAAAATAATTTCACACTTATAGAAAAGTAAGAAAGATGCCAGACATGGTGGCTCACACCTGCAATCCCAGCACTTTGGCCAAGGCAGGTGGATCACTTGAAGTCAGGAGTTTGAAACCAGCCTGTCCAACATGATGAAACCCCATCTCCACTAAAAGTGCAAAAAAAATTAGCCAGGTGTGGTGGCAGGGGCCTGTAATCCCAGCCACTCAGGAGGCTGAGACAGGAGAATCGCTTGAACCTGGAAGGTAGAGGCTGCAGTAAGCAGAGATCACAGCATTGCACTCCAGCCTGGGCAACAGAGCAAGAGTCCATCTCAAAAAAAAAAAAAAGAGAAAAGTAAGAAAGAATGCTATGAAGAATGCCGGCCTACCTGTACTCAGATTCCCCAGATGTTAGCAATTTATCACATTTGCTTTATTATTTTATTTTTTATTTTTAACATAGGTTCTTGCTCTGTTGCCCAGGCTGAAGTACAGTGGTGTGATCACAGCTCACTGTAGCCTTGACCTCTTAGGCCCAAGTGATCCTCGAACCTCACCTTCCCAAATAGCTGGGACTACAGGCATGTGCCACCATGCCCAGCTAATTTTTAAAAAATTTTTTATTTTTTGTTGAGTTGGGGTTTCCCTGTGTTACCCAGGCTGGTCTCAAACTCCTAGGCTCAAGCGACCCTCTCTTGGCTTCCCAAAATGCTGGGATTAGCAGGTGTGAGACAATGTGCTTGGCCCGCCTTATTACTCTCTACCTGTCATCTATCTGTTCATATTACCTTTTTTTCTGAATCATAGAGAATAAGTTGCAGACATAATTCTCCTTTCCCCCTAAATAGTTCCATTAGTATTACCTTAAAAAGGCATTTTATTGGCCGGGCACAGTGGCTCTTGCCTCTAATCCCAGCACTTTGGGAGGCTGCAGTGGGTGGATCACCTGAGGTCAGGAGTTCAAGATCAGCCTGGCCAACATGGTGAAACCCCATCTCTACTAAAAAATAAAAAATAAAAAATTTAGCTGGGTGTGATGGTGCATTCCTGTAATCCCAGCTACTCTGTAGGCTGTGGCAAGATAGTCGCTTGAACTCTGGAGGCAGAGGTTGCAGTGAGCCAAGATCACATCACTGCACTCCAATCTGGGCAACAAGATCGAAGTTATGTCTCAAAAAAAAAAAAAAGGAAAAAAAAGAAAGGCATTCTCTTACATAGTGCAGTGATCAAAATTAGAAACATAACAGAGATACAGTACTATTGTCTAATGTATAAACTTTATTTCAAATTTTGCTAATTGTCACAAAGGAATTGTAGCAAAAAACCTCTTTTTTTTTTTTTTCTGGTCCAGAATCGAATCTAGGATCATACATTGAATTATTTAGCTGTCATGTTTGTTTTTTAGTCTCCTATGATCCAGAACAGTTCTTCAGTCTTTCTTTTTTATGACCTTGGTATTTTTGAAGAGCACAGGCCAGTTATTTTGTATATATGTCCTTCAGTATGGTTTTGCCTGATGTTCCCTCATGATTAGACATATATAATCATTTAGAGTATACATTTTTGGCAGGAATACTACAGAAGTGATGTGTCCTTCTCGGTGCAGCCTATCAGGAGGCATACGGTGTCTACCTGTCTCATTACTCCTGATAACTTTGATCACTCAGGGAAGGTGGTGTCTACCAGGCTTCTCCACTGTAAAGTTACTTCTTTCTATGTAACTAGGAAGTGTCATGTATGGGAGACACTTTGAGATTATGTCAATTTCTATCTGTCTCTTAGCTGATGTTTCCAGACCGCCTTCTGCTCTTCTCTTTCTACAGAGTTCATGGGTTTGCTGATATCTCTCAGACTTTCTCACTGGCCAAGATCACTTTGGAGACACACAACCCCCTCACAGGATGTCCTGTAACCACCTCAAACTCAACACTGTCCTTCCTGTCTGAACCTTGTCTCCCATCCCCCATGCCACAAACCTGCCCCTCCTCCCCTATTCCCTGGTGACAGTTCACAGCACTGTCTCACTCCAGGTCATCTGTCAGCCTAGACTCCCGGCATCGCTACAGTCTCCTCCCTTCCCCTTGCAGGGCATGCACAATCAATGACCAAGTCCCATTGGTCTTAGGCTCCCAGTATTTTGTATTACTCCTGTGGTTCGGGCCGTTGTCATCTCAGTCTTGGTATCCTGTCATAGTCTTCTCTGTTCTTCCTACTCAGGATCTTGCCTTCCCTCTCATTCATTCTCTATCATGATAGCAAAGTGAGTTTCCTGAAGCGTAGATCCCATTGTGAAGAGAAGAATAGGTGGAGTGGGTGCTGCTGAGAACCCCAGTGGCCTCCCACTCTCCTCAGATGCCAACCAACTCCTTCTTTCAGGTGAAGCCCTGCTCACTTCTCCCACTGCCCCAATTATGTTGACGTTTGCAATTTCCTATTTTTAGTTGCCTTTTCTCCTTGAGTTTTCATGCATTAAATTTGGAGCACCCCCAACCATTTACCAGCTCTTGCTGCTGTTTTTGGATTCAGCTTAGATTTCATATCACTCTTCATGCAGACATTCCCTGTCCCATGGGTGTGAGTTAGATGCCTTTCCCAGGTGTTCCCCTGGTACTTGTTCCAACCCTGCTGTGACCCTTTTCACATTTTGAAATGGATTATGTTTATTCTGATGCCTCCACTTTGGCTGTGAGCTCCTCTAGGCCAGGAACCATGTCTTGTCCATTCCTTGTTGGGAAACGTCAACTTTCACATCATCTGGCTCCAAAACACATACTCCACAAACATTTGTTGAATGAGTAAGTGGGCAGGTGGGTGGAGGGTGTGAGTGCAGGCAGGACTGTGGTATAGCTGTGGGTTTTTGTTGAACTAGGGAAAGTTACCAAGACTCTGCTGACTCAGACTTGGGTTCTGGAGACAGGTTCACCAGTGTTTGGAGGCCAGCTGTCATAGGCCAAGGACATCCAGGAGGAACACCAGCAAAGAGATCAAAAGAATGAAGGCAGGCCCTCATCAGATATTCAAGGTGCTTGTGACCTAGAAGGACTGAAACTCCAAAGGAACAGGTTTCCAAAGCCCAGGTGACTCAGATAGGGTTGGGCATCAAGGCTCAGGAAGGGGAACTACCAGATAAGAAGGCAATCAGCAAGGCTTCTGCCCAGGTGGCCAACCACATGGCTGAAACCCTTCATTGACTTGGCAGCCAGTCCAGCCTACAGTTTCCTAGGGAACTGATGGCCAAGCAATCTGTAGCACAACTTGGCATGGAGCCTGGGACATTTTATGAGGGCCAGATGGTTGGACTCTGTGCATTGTCAGTGTTGCAGGGTGGGCAGCTGAGGGTCTTGGGGCAGGACTCAGCATTAGCGCAGGGAGTGTCTGAAGGCTGGAAACTCACATAGGTGAGAAGGACAGGAACGGAGAGTTGGAAGTCAGGAGACCATAGAACCACAGCTTGTGAGAGTTCCAGAGCCAGGTGTTGTTGGTTCTAAGAATCAAGATAAGAAAGTGAGTTAAAAAGAGACTAGGAGTGACCACATAGTTAGAATCTGGGTCAAGACTATTATTCACGCCTTGAGAGCAGAAATCTGGTCTCTCTTTCTCTGCAGTCTTCATGCTGCCTAAAGCACTGCCTGGAAGAAAAGAAGAGTCAGATCAAACTAAGTCAGGAATCTCAGGGGGTTACTTGAAGGTCAGGGCTTGATCATGGAAGAATGAGCTCTTTCCACCCAAGGAGGTAGACATAGTTCCAATAAGAAAACTGACCATACATTTTTAAAGTTTATTTATTTATTTCTGAGACGGAGTCTTGCCGTGTTGCCCAGGCTGGAGTGCAGTGGCACAATCTCGGCTCACTGCAACCTCCACCTCCCAGATTCAAACTGTTCTCCTGCCTCAGCCTCCCGAGTAGCTGGGATTACAGGCACCCACCAACATGCCCAGCTAATTTTTGTATTTTTAGTAGAGATGGGGTTTCACCATGTTGGCTAGGCTGGTCTTGAACTCCTGACCTCGTGATCCGCCCGCCTTGGCCTCCCAAAGTGTTGGGATTACAGGTGCAAGCCACTGCACCCGGCCTATTTATTTTTAAGACAGTATCTCACTCTGTCACCCAGGCTGGAGTGCAGTGGTACCATCATGGCTTACTGCAGCCTTGACCTCCTGGACTCAGGTAATTCTCCTGCCTCAGCCTCTCAGTAGCTGAACCACAAGCACATGCCACCATGTCCAGCTAATTTTTTGCAGAGATGGGGTTTTGCCATGTTGCCCAGGCTGGTCTCAAACTCCTGGGCTCAAGAGATCCACCTGCCTTGGCCTTCCAAAGTGCTGGGATTACAGGTGTAAGCCTGAGATTACAGATTGTGCCCAGCCTTTTTAGTTTACTTGCTAGGATTAATACCTGAGTGGAACATTGATGGTAGAACAAAACAAAACATAAGGAAAAAACATTGAAATAATCCTGGTACTAGGGAGAAGGTAATCTTTGCTAAGGGCTAGATTCCCCAGCACCTTGGACACCCTAGCCCAGGTGTGAGAAGGCGGGGCAGTGTGTTGGGTGTGTCCCATTGCTAAACTGACTTGGAGCAGGGCGGAGGCTTCAGGGTGGGAAGTCGAGGGACCGGAAATTAACCTCTAGACCTGACTTGTCCTGAGAAGGCAAGAAGTGACAGAAACAAAACCTAATCAACAGATATTTTCTGTCTTGATCTTACTCATCAGATACTTAGATTGAAGTAGTTCAGAGCAGGCACATGGCAGGCCGAGTTATATAACAGGAAGGGGAAACCGTTTGTCGTCCGTAGTTGTAGATGGGGGCACAGTCCTCCATGGATTGGATTTTTTCCTGGTGGCAGCAAGAACTAGGATGTAGGCACACCTGGGCAGTGATTGGAGGGGCTGTCGGACAAGTAGAAAGTCCTGGTCTGCTCATAGTCGGGAACTTGGGCTAGAAGTCCAGGCAGTAAACTCCAGCCACCAGCAACAGGAGCTCTGGGCTCTGAGGCTCCTGGTGGCTTTAGGCAGAAAGCCTGTTACACACGGGGCCTGGGGCCAGCCCTGTGTCTATGTTTAGGGAGCAGGGAGAGGACTAGGGTAGAGGCAGGCATGTGAAGGCAAGGGAATGGCCACGGAGGCTGCACAGGCGTGTCATTTTCTCTAGTCTCATCAATGACTCTACATGCTCCACGGCTTCCCATCATCATCATCATCATCATCATCATCAAAGTACCATGTGTGAATCACTTCCCATTTGTTCAGTTACCTCACACAAAACTCTGTAAGTCAGGAATTGTTATTATTCCCAGAAGGGGAAACTGAGGCTCAGTGAGGGTAAGTGACTTGCCAAAGGTCATACACCTAAGAAGTGGCAGAGCCACACTCTGGATCGAGGACTGATGGATCCCAAACTCTAGTAGTCGCTTGGAGGGTTAGGAGCACAGACTGTGGAAACAGATGCGCTACTTGTGTGACTGTGGACAAGTCTGTGATTCAGTTTTCTCACCTGTGAAATGGGGATGATGGTGATAAGAGAGCTACCTCATAGGGAAGTACTGAGTATCAAGTGAGCGACTGTAAAATATAACTTCAGGAGGAGGGTTGCTCGATTTAGCAAATCAAATATAGGATGCCCAGGTAAATCTGAATGTCAGTTAAACAGTGGATAATATTTGAATTTATTTGTTTATTTATTTTTTTTTGAGATGGAGTCTTGCTCTGTCGCCCAGGCTGGAGTGCAGTTGTGCGATCTTGGCTCACTGCAACCTCTGCCCGCTGGGTTCAAGCAATTCTCCTGCCTCAGCCTCCCTAGTAGCTGGGATCACAGACATGTGCTACCATGTCTAGCTAATTTTTATTTATTTATTTATTTATTTATTTTTTTTTGAGACGGAGTCTCGCTCTGTCGCCCAGGCTGGAGTGCAGTGGCGCGATCTCGGCTCACTGCAAGCTCTACCTCCCGGGTTCACGCCATTCTCCCGCCTCAGCCTCCGAGTAGCTGGGACTACAGGCACCCGCCACCACGCCCGGCTAGTTTTTTGTATTTTTAGTAGAGACGGGGTTTCACCATGTTAGCCAGGATGGTCTCGATCTCCTGACCTCGTGATCCACCCGCCTCGGCCTCCCAAAGTGCTGGGATTACAGGCTTGAGCCACCGCGCCCGGCCTAATTTTTCTATTTTTAATAGAAACAGGGTTTTGCCGTGTTGGCCAGGCTGGTCTTGTACTCCTGGTCTCGGGTGATCTGCCCACCTCGGCCTCCCAAAGTGCTGGGATTACAGGTGTGAGCCACTGTGCCTAGCCTATTTTATTTCTTTTTTAGACAGAGTCTCACTCTATTGCCTGGGGTGGAGTGTGACGGTGCAATCACGGCTCACTGCAGCCTCAATCTCCTGGGCTCAAGCGATTCTCCCACCTCAGTGTCCTGAGTAGCTGGGACTACCAGTGTGTGCCAGCATGCCCACCTAATTTTTGTATTTTTTTGTAGAATTAGGGTCTCGCCATGTTACCTAGGCTGGTCTCAAACCCCTGGACTCAACTGATCCTCCTGCCTCGGTGTTCCCAAAGCGTTGGAATTTCACGCATGAGCCACCATGCTCAACCAGATATTTTAGAAAAAAGTCTTACATTGTGTGGGGCATACCTGTGGTAAATATTATTTACGGATTAGCTGAAATTCAAATTTAACTGAGCATCTTTTCTTTTATGTGGCAACTGTGCTGAGGGGACTTCTCGAGGCAGCCTCCACCCATGCGCCTGGCTCGGGTGCAGGGCTGTAGCAGGGCCGTTTCTTCACTGTCGTCTCTGCCTCCAGGCTTCTGTTCCTGCAGTTTCATGCCCCCCTACCCCATGCCCTCTCCTGGCCTCTGGAGCCCTTCCTCACTTCTGGCCTCCTCTTTGTGATCTCCGGTAGTCTTCATGGTGAGTTCTTCCCTGACGGACTGCGCCTTGAGACTGGCTCACATAATTTAGTCCCTGATTATGCAGGTCATGTCCATTTGCTGTTTTTTTCAGGTGAGATACTCTACTCTCCCTAACTAGGCTCTAGTGCCTTTCAGGCAGGGACTGTATCCTCTGGGACCTGAGTGTGGATCGGTTTCAGTAAATCCCTGCTGCTTGAGTGGTTGTAGGAATGGAACCATTCCTCTTCCGGGAGCTGGCTAATGAGAGAGCCACTTTGGTTTTCTTCGTATGCTGTTGTGCTGCCAGAGCAAGCCAGCAAAGGCTTGACATCTGCAGGTCGCTCGCAGTCAGCCTCCTGTTGCCCAGCCCACAGCCTGTTTCACTTCTCTTTCTCACATAGGGGGGCGGCTTGGGCCGCAGCTTGTTTTTTCTCAGCCAACAAAGTAGCACCCAGAGTGAAAGGGAGCGCACCTCCCTTCAACTACAATAAGGAACTGACAACTGGCACAGAGACCCTTAGTATAGAACAGGAGGAGGGACACTGACAGGCACCTTTGTCACACCTCATCTCAGGTGGCATCACGGCTGTGCTGAGCAGCAGGGCCTGCCTGGCTCCTCTGCCTTGTCCCCTGGCCAGGTCGAGCCCTTGGATGGATACACTGACCTCTGATACTCCTTCCTTCCTACTCTTGTCCTGTCCCTTGCCTTGGCCAGGCAAGGGCCCGTGCAGAGCCATGGCTCCAGGCTGCCTTCGCCTGCACTTGTGCCGCTTTGCTGAAGCCTAATGTCTCGAGCTAGGGAGACACTCTCTGAGACCCACTGTTCTAAAGGTTCTGGGTCAACAGTTGGTGGTGATTCTGAGTGCTCCGTGGCCCTCAGATCCTGAATTTTCAGCAATCTAGAAAGACGAGGAATCCCAAGCCAGGATGATGCTCCTCTGCAGCCCCATTTATTATGCTGGCATCCCTGTGCCAGGTAGGATGTTAGATATGGGCTTTACAGGTGCAACTGGTAATCCTCTCTGGGGAGGCCCTGATTTTATCATGAGCAAGTGCATTGTGGGGGATACATAGAGTGGAAGAGCAAGTCTTTCCCTCAATGCCTTTATCATCTAATGTGAAACAAGTGCTTGCTTTGACAGCACATATACTAAAAAATTGGAATGATACAGAGAAGATTAGCATGGCCACTGTGCAAGAATGACATGCAAATTCATGAAGCATTCCATTAAAAAATTAAACTAATGTGAAACAAAATGCGAACAGGCAACCACTGCTCCTTTGTTATGTAAATGACCTATCCTCAGTACTGGGTTCTGTGGGTGCTCATTCCCCCAGTTGCTGGAGACATGGGTGGCTGATGGCTGCTCTTAGTTGAGTCCCTTTCCAGGAATTGCCCTCCTTGCTCAAGGTCACCCCTTTCCTGCAGGACAGCCCATGTTAAGGACTGGTCAATGCCCAGGTGTGGTCTGCTAGCTCCAATTCAGGGCAGCTCTGAAGGGCCATCCCAGCTCCAGAGCTCCCTGTGGGATCCTGGGATCGACTGAGGCTCCTCCCTCTGCTCCACCTTTTCCCTTCACTCCCCATCAGTGACAGATCCTGGGGCCATGCTCTGTATCCAGTCTCATCTCAGAATCTGTTTCCTCTGGGAACTCAAGAAATCTATTTGTCCCTAAATCTGGGGACACTAGTGCAGAGGATCAATGCTTCTGGAAGTCCGTGGAGTGTTCACATGGAGAAAGAAGCAAATCTGGCAGTAAAGGAGTCTGACTTCTTTTCCCACCCTCTCTGCACTGGCTCCCTGCTCCTGGAACCCAGGGAGTCCACTCAGAGGGCCTGCAGCTTTGACCCCGCCTATCTGCTCATCCCCCTTCCACCCATACTTGGTATTTCCACACCAACTCATGCCCCTTCACATCCTTCCTTGTCCTAACTAATGTCTAAGCTGTGACCTTTTGTCATTCCCATAAAAGTCACTGGGTAGATACCATCTTCAAGAAGAGATAAAAAGAGGCCAGGTGCCATGGCTTATACCTGTAATCCCAGCACTTTGGAAGGCCGAGGTGGCAGGACTACTTGAGCTCAGGAGTTCAAGACCATCCTGGGCAATATAGCGAGACCCTGTCTCCACTAAAAGTTAAATAGCTGAGTGTGGTGGCTCACACCTGTGGTCCCAGCTACTCAGGAGGCGGAGGCTGGAGGATGATCACTTGAGCCCAGGAGGTTGAGGCTGCAGTAAGCTGTGATTGTGCCACTGCACTCTAGCCTGGTGACACAGTGAGACCCTGTCTTGAAAACAAAAGCAAGGCCACGTATGGTGGCTCACGCCTGTAATCCCAGCACTCTGGCAGGCTAAGGCAGGCAGATCACCTAAGATCAGGAGTTCGACATCAGCCTGGCCAACGTGAGAAAACCCCACCTCTACTAAAAATATAGAAAATTAGCCGGGTGTGGTAGTGCACACCTGTAATCCCAGCTACTTGGGAGGCTGAGGTATGAGAATCACTTGAACCTAGGAGGTGGAGTTTGCATTGAGCTGAGATCGTGCCAATGTACTCCAGCCTGGGTGACACAGTGAGACTCTGTCTCAAAAACAAAAACAAAACAACAACAAAAAAAGAGATAAAAATAAAAGAACGTCTGGAAGAAAAATGACACTGAAACTCTGTATTGAATCTTGGTAGTGATCCCGATTAAGATGCTGTGGGAGTTAATTACAAGCAAAGAACCTCTTTAAGGTTAAACATGAAGTGCTCTAAGGAGTTCTGGATGTAAGAACCATTGTCCTTAATAAGAATGGCTGGTAGGTCTAATATAGGGAACTCACTGAAGGTAATCAGGGTAATTCTTAGTTATTCTAATGGCATAATTCCATTTGGTTGGGCAAATAGTAGGCATGCAACATATACTGAGAGAGGAAATGGGTGGGCGAGGCTGAACATTTATGTCAGGTGTTTCTTAATGAATAACACAGATGGTATCAGCTAATTTTGAGATTGTAAAGTTATTCCTACCATGTTCGGGTGAGACTTTTGCAAGCAGTGGCTTCTAACCACTTCCAAGTCCCCTAAGTCCTACAGAATATGAAAAATAAGGGTCTCTTTGGAAGATGTATGTTAGCTCAAATGTGCCCTGAAAGTTCCTGACCCTCCCAGTAATTAGTTTCTTCTCCCTTTGGAAGGGCACTATCCCTGAGCACCCTCCTCTCTCAAGCTCGGGCACGGATCAGTTTGCTCGCCTCTCTACAAGGCTCTCTCCACCCAGTGAACTCCACCAGGGCAGAGACCACGTGTCTTTATGTCCCTGACCACAGGGCCTGGCACCCTGGAGGTACTTCATAAATATTTATTGAGTGACCAAATAAATTACATGGCATGGGAATAATGGCGATTAATTTTAATTAGGATAAAACGACATTCTTCCAAAATTCTTGAAAGTGATCAAAATGAAACAGAAAGGCAGGCATCTATGCCAGTGGCAGCACACAAAACAAGACTGATTAGACAAGTGGAAAAAAAGATGTTTTCTGTGAATCTGGGTTCATTTTATTCTCATCATCTTTTCTGGAAACTGGGGCTTTCTGTATCTTTTTGACAGAGTGGAGGGCACTGAGTACAAAGAGCATAATGACTTTCTTTGTTTTACCGTAAGACTGACTTCTTCCCCCAGCTTTTAGATTTTGCCTGATTCTGATAAATAGGCAAAAACTGACAACTTAGATTCCCTCAACATCTTAGCTGTAGCTCCATTTACAAGAATTCAAAATGTATAACAGTAAGTCAACAGTAAACTCAACTGATTGATTTAGAGTTAATGCTTAGGTAAGACAGGTTTTTACATTCATTATATAACATCTTCTAGGAGTAAGTTATATACCTTTTAGTGTTTCCAAATATCAAAGTAATTTCAAAAGGGCATTCATGTGTATTTCACATTTAATATATTTTATTCCCCATGTTTCTCACTTCCCTTTCCCCCCCCCCCAGAAATGTCTGCTTCATCATGGCTTCAACTTTTTGTAACAGTTGAAAACTCTGGCCCGCATAATTTCTTTAAATAAAATCAAATATGCAAAGAAAAAGTTCTGGAAAAGAAAATAATAATAGCTAACATTTACTAACATTATCGAGATTTACTGAGTACCAGAGATAGTCTAAATATTTCATTCCTTTCTTTTTTTTCTTTTCTTTTTTTTTTTTTTCAGATGGAGTCTTGCTCTGTCTTGCAGTGTTGCAATCTCGGCTCACTCACTGCAACCTCCACCTCACAGGTTCAAGTGATCCTCCTGCCTCAGCCTCCCGAGTAGCTGGGACTACAGGTGCACACCACCACACCCGGCTAAGTTTTTTTGTATTTTTAGTAGAGACGGGGTTTCACCATGTTGGCCAGGCTGGTCTTGAACTCCTGACCTCAAGTGATCTGACAACCTTGGCCTCCCAAAGTGCTGGGATTACAGATGTGAGCCACTGCGTCCCGCTGTCACTCCTTACCTCATTGAATCTTCACAACAACTTCATGAGGTAGATGCTATTAAATTCAGCCCCACCTTGCAGGTGAGGCTCTTGCCCAAGGTCATGCTGGTATTAGGTGGTGGAGCTGGGATGAGAACTGTAGTCTGTAACACGGAGCCTGTGTACTTAAATACCCCAGGATCCTACCTGCCTCCCATGAGATAAGAGGGGGACACAGGAGTTCTTGCTTTAGCTCTGTCAGTGAGGACTCAGATCTTATTGCCTGTAAGATTTTCTATTGTGTTTGGCTGAGGCTGTTTGATCTGAGGCTGCTTGGCTGTGTTCATCCTCTGTGTTCAATGTAAAAGAAGAATCTGCTGCTTTCTCTTCTCTCTTTCTTTCTCTTTTCTGTATTTTGTTGCTTATATATTTTTGGGCTTTTTTATTGGATTCTCATCAAAAGAATATTCTACTTCTGCTTGGTAGACACTTGAACTTCTTTCCATCCCCTGCCCTCCCCTGCTACTCAGAGAGTGCCACCAAAAGCAATCAAGAGGTCAGAGGTCAATGGCAGGAATCAAAAGACACCAGCTTGGTCACCTAAACAATAGTTGTAGGTCAGATAATTGAAAACTGAAAGGGTAATAAAAACTTCTGCATCTGTGAACCAATTAATTAGGCCCCTGCGTGCCAAACATCTCAGATTTGGTGTGGGCAGAGCTGACAAAATGCTTTGCTAAGGTAAAACCATCACAGAGAGACAGAGCTTTCCAGAAAAAGACTTGGCATCTCAGAGACCGTCTATTATCCTGTTCATGTATCCCATTCACGATTCCAACCGATATTCGTGGTCTGCCTGCTGTGAGCAGGGCACAAGGAGGAGGGAGCAAAAGGCATTTTACCCATGAAGTCAGGGGACTTTAAAGACGGCCCTTTCTCCACTGGGGTAAATGGAGCATGACCTCAATGAGGCTGGGTGCCTACACCCTGTCACCTGTTTTCCCTCTTTCCATCAGCCATTCAAACTCGACTTGCTCAGCACGCAATCAGACACCCTCTCTACCTGCCTTTCCTGGACACAGAGTAAATTCTGTTCTGGAAAGAGAGGCTTTGTGCCCTGCCAACTCAGGGCAACCCACACGCCAAAAGTTAATCAGGTTTGGGCTCTGTATTTAGACTTTGGTTGTCCAAACTCCTTAAGTAACTTCCCGCCGAGGGGTTTCCTTATTAAGCAGCTGTCTCTACCTGCTAAACAGCCATTTGTTTCCTGCCTAAGAGTTAAGGGGACTCAGCGTTCCTGTGCATGATACCTGACTCTTTAGCACCAATTCACCGGTATTCATTCAACGGTGTTTGCTGAGTAAATAATAATAATAAATATATTCATATGTGTATTCATAAGAAGAGCAATGTACTTATAAAGAGAGGAAGATCATACAGCAAAAGATGGAAGGTTATGTGTGAACTGTTTTTTTTCTTTGTATTTCTCTGTAGTTAAAAAGTTTTCTGTGCTAGATTAATTTTAAAATTAGAAATAAAAATGTTATTTTATTTTATTTTTTGAGACAGGGTCTTGTCACCCAGGCTGGAGTGCAGTAATGTGATCATGGCTCACTGAAGCCTCAAACTCCTGGGCTCAGGTGATCCTCCCGCCTCACGCTCCCAAGTAGCTGGGACTGCAGGTGTGCACCACGACACCCAGTTAAAATGCTATTTTATAGTGTTATTGATCACTTAGATGAACAAAGCATGCTTCATAGTATTATGTAGAGATATACTTCTGCTTCTAGCCATAATTGAGAAGCAGGGACCAGATTTTCCCTCCCACCTAAAACAATTTAAAAACCAGACAAAATATATGAAAGAACTGTTTTCAGACATTGTACAACAGGCAATGCAGGACCATGAAAACTGAAAGAATGGAAACATATGAGGGGAAGCATGCAATCCCCCAGGATTACTACCTGGAGAGAGTTTTCGGTTCTTATTGCAGGGAGGAGGAACCCAAATGGAGCCCATTGTTGTCCTTGAGTTGAGGGAGAAGACTTCAGGGTTTGGGAAAGCCAAGGTGGCTGGAATTTGCAGGGTGGAGTAATGGAGAGGAGACAATGTCATGCACACACACGTACAGAGAGAAAGAAAGAAAACTGAAGATCTGAAGAGGGCTCCTCATGAGTTCTTCATCTGAGTATTAATCGGTGATTGTTTAAGAGGAAACAACCAGAGACTGGGAAAAGAATTACTCAAAAAGGACAGCAGGAACACCCACCAGAGCCCACACAGAGCTGGGAATAGTTTCTGCTCTTGCCAGCCAGAGTAGAAATACAGGCCACTGAGTAGAGTTCTCAAAAAGGTATTATCTCAGTGCAGGGATCCAATCAGGTCCAGCTGAGATAAAACTGTCCTGAGCCCCTTGAACAAAGCTTCAAATCCAGCCTTGAAAGGATCAAACTCTTTCTAAGTCATTTAACTGCATCCCATAGCAAAGTGCAAAAATATTTAAAGAAACACAAAAACTCCAGCACCCAAGAAGGTAAAACTGACAATGTCTAGCATCCAAGCAAAAATTACCAGGTAAGCAAAAAAGCAGGAAAAGATGACCCATCATGAGGAGAAAAACCAATCAATAGAAACAGACTCAGAAATGACACAGATGATGCAATGTGTAGACAAGAATATTAAAACAGCTATTATACTCCCAGTGTTCAAGACCGTAGAGAAAAATATGAGCTTGATAAAGTAGACATGGAAGCTATAAAAATGACCCAAATTGAACTTTCAGAGATGAAAAACATAATGTCTGGGATGAAATGATTATGCAAGAATAGAAAAATTAATTAAGATTTTCTGTCCTTAAGGGCCAAAAACAATCCAGTAGCACAGACACATTACCCATAAAAATGAGCATAAGAAGAGAAGCACCAGGAGAGAAGTGTCACTAACTCTTCCAGCTGAAGAGAAGTTAAATAGGGCTTCATGGAGAAGATAGCATTTGAGTTTGACCTTAAGGGCTTTCAATCAACAGAGACAAGGAGCAGTGTGGGCATTTCCTATGGACAGATTCACATAGGCAAAGCACAGAAAGGGAGAAACCCCCAGCAGGTCAATTGGACTAGGAGGTGAAGAGATTCATGTCTAGAAGCAGTGGGAGAGCAGGTTGAAAAATAATGCTAGCCACCATTTATTGAGCAATTACAATATTCCAGGCATTGCTCTAACTGCTTTATCTGCATATGCTTGCCTATCCTTGGCAATGTTATTGTTCAGCCTCATTTTGCAGCTAAGGAAATTGAGGCCCGGAGAAGTTAGATAATTTGCTCAAAAACACACTACTAGAAAGTGCAGTCTGGCTCTAGAGTTCAAGCCTGAGCTCTTAGGCACTATATTCTTCCTCCAGTGCTGCTGATCAAATAGGTTTGGGCCGGATTTATTTATAATTTTTTGTTGTTTTTGTTGTTGTTGCTGCTTCTGCTGGGGAAGCTTGAATACTAGGCTAAGGAAGTAAATTTTATTCTGGGAGGATGGGGTCCCACTGAAGTGTCATGGGTAGGGCACAGTAGATCTGTGAGGTGCTTTGGGAGAGTTCTTTGAGCTCAGTTGGAGGAGGGAAAGTCTCAAACTCAGGGAAACAATGCTGTGGGGTGGGGACTGCAAGAATCCAGGTGAATGGCAGGGAAGGCCAGAGCTAGAGGAGTGTAAGGGATGGGAGAAAGGGGATGGATGGGAAAGCGATTTTAAAGAAAGAATTCATCTTCTGCATGTGACTGGGATGAGGGTGTTGCCCAGGTCAGCAAGGCCTACATATAAATCAAAAAAAATGGAAGGTTGATGCTCTGTGACTGGAAGAAGACAGATGCTTGCCAGGGGATTCAGGAAGTGGAGCAGCCTCGGTTAGGGGCAAAGATGAAGACTCTGAGGCTGGCAGGAAGAGTTTGACGGGCTGAGGGCAAAGCTCTGGGGGCAGTGGGAATGGAGCTGGGAAGTGGGGGATTTGGGTGTCATCAGCAGCACTAAGTAGAGGCTTTGAGGGTAGAGGAGGAGGTCTGCAGTGTTGAGAAAGTGGAAATAAAAAGGAATCAGGAAAGATGTGACAAAGGGGAAGACAATGCAGTGAAAGGGCTGTGCAGACATTAGCTGGCAGAATTACAGGGGAAACCAGGGGTGCCTTGTCAGGGGAAGAATTCTCAAAGAGAATGAATGGTTGCTGTCACTATCCAGTGCTGCAGAGAGGAGTCAAAGGAAGCCAGGCACAAGGCCCCACAAGGCCATTGGTGCCATCTGGGGAGCCATCTCAGTGATGTCCCTAGTGGTGAAGGATTGGAGAGTGATGGAGAATAAGAAAACTGGAAGCACCAAAATTCCTCCGGGAAGAAATGAGGAGGCTAGGTCTGTTCCTTTAGGAGTAACAGGCTCAGAGACAGCTTATTTCGAATTTATTTTGTTTTTATTGTCATTTTCTCGAGGGCATTCATCCAGCTATTACTGCCATTGGACACTCTACTGGGCAATGCACGGGCAACCCTGAGCTTGTAGGAAGAGGCAGACAGGAGTCTGGCCAGAATTGTTGGTTCACGCCTGTCATCCCAGCATGTTGGGAGGCAGAGACGGGAGGATCACTTGAGATCAGGAGTTCAAGACCAGCCTGGGCAACATAGCGAGACCCCCATCTCTAAAAAAAAAAAACAACAGAGTCTCACTCTGTCACCTGGGCTGGAGTACAATGGCACCATCTTGGCTCACTGCAACTTCTGCCTCCCATGTTCAAGCAATTATCTTGCCTCAGTCTCCTGAGTAGCTGGGATTACAGGTGTCTGCCAGCATGCCCGGCTAATTTTTGTATTTCTGGTAGAGATGGGGTTTCACCATATTGGCCAGGCTGGTCTCGAACTCCTGACCTCCAGTGAACTGCCCACCTCCGCCTCCCAAAGTGTTGGAATTACACGCGTGAGCCACTGCACCTGGCCAACATTGGTTTTTCAATTAGCAGGGCATGGTGGTGCATGCCTGTAGTCCTCAGCCTGGGCAAGAGAGCAAGACCCTGTCTCAAAAAAAAAAAAAAAAAAAAGGAGTTCATGGGGAGCAGGAGATAAAAGGAACACAAGCAAGGGAAAGGGATATGAGATAGAGAGGGAGGGAGTTGTAAACCACAGGAGGGCTAGAGTGTTGCGTCTGAGAATAGAAAAGTCTGCAGGACAGGGTGCTTGGAGTGGATGAGGAAGGGCCTCCATTGGTCCTGTGGGCTGTGAGGGTCTCTAGGAAGCCTTTCCCGCCCACTAGACTCGCCCTAGGACTGTTGATGGAGTCCTCAGCACTGCTCGCTGGATGTATGGCTGTGCTCTGCGTGAATGAATGACGTCACCCATTCAGCCCAGCCTGCTCCACACGTGCTGTTTGTTGTTCTCGGGAGAGAGGGCGGTATCCAGCCCTAAGGTATTCCAGGGTGCAGGGAAAAGGCATGTCTGGGGCTGGAAAGAACTTGTCATTGCAAAATTTTCCTTGGGACGTGGAATTAAAAACTTTTGTCACTGACAAGGGTTTGCTCCTAATTTTCCAGAATGACTCAAATGTTTGCTTCAGACAATGACAGAGTGTATCTTGCTTGAATCATTGGATTTCTGTTATTTTTGTAAGATGTGGGTGGGCAATATGACTCAGTATTTTTCCAAGAGATGTGAAAATTATATTGCCTATTTTGGATCATTTCATACTGAGACCTGGAACATTTTTCTCAAATTTTAAATCTTGGAGCTTGGGGAATTTTTGTTTTTGCTTTGTCTTTCCGTCATATCAGATCTTTTCCAGATACAATTTTAAAGGAAAATTATTTAGCAATAGCTCTAAGTTATGAAGTATATTTTGAATGATACTTTATTTTTACTCAGTTAAAATAAAAGATGTGTTAAAGCTGGTGGTGTGTTTGCCATCCTAACAGCGAAAATATTAGAGAACGTGGGATTAGCTGGAGACTTGAAAGTCATCTAATTCAAAACTTTATCTGCTGTGTGAATGAATATCCTGAGACTAGTTTTCCAGCTTCTGCTTGGACAAACTGAGTTCCTTTTGAATGCATCAGATGATGGAGAGCTTGTTCATGCCAAATTAAAATCTGCCTCCCTGCAGCTTCCAAACCTGGGTTCCAGTCCTGACCCCTGGTCTATGTAAACCCCTATAGAATCATTCTGTAGCCGAATGATCATTTTTGAAATACAGCTGTATTTTCTTCTTGATAAGTCAGCAAGGATTCTTTTCCAGCAGTTTGTTTTGGGGCTTGTTTTTGTTTGCCATTAGTGCTAGGACAAGAGACTGGGGCTTCATGTCTCTGAGAAGGATAGGGCCCATAGGAAAAAGAAAGATGAGGCCAGGCATGGTGTCTCACACCTGTAATTCTAGCACTTTGGAAGGCTGAGGTGGGTGGATCACTTGAGGTTAGGAGTTGGACACCAGCCTAGGCAAAATGGTGAAACCTCATCTCTATTATTAATATAAATACAAAAAATTAGTCGGGCGTGGTGGCACAGGCCTGTAATCCCAGCTACTTAGGCGTCTGAGGCAGGAGAATCGCTTGAACCCAGGAGGTGGAGGCTGCAGTGAGCCAAGATCGCACCACTGCACTCCAGCCTGGGTGACAGAGTGAGAATCCACTTCAAAAAAAAAAAAAAAAAAAAAAAGAAAAGAAAAAAAGATGAGTCTAAGGGTATAATTCTTTTCTGATAGGTTTTAGTTGATAATGGTATTGTGGTTATATTCAGAAAAGAGTTCTTATCGGGCCAGGCACAGTGACTCACGCCTGTCATCTCAGCACTTTGGGAGGCCGAAGCAGGTGGGTCACATGAGGTCAGGAATTCGAGACCAGCCTGGCCAACATGGTGAAACCCTGTCTCTACTAAAAATACAAGAGTAGCTGGGTGTGGTGGCAGACACCTGTAATCCCAGCTACTCATGAGTCTGAGGCAAGAGAAATGCTTGAACTCAGGAGGCAGAGGCTGAAGTGAGCCGAGATCGCACTACTGCACGCCAGCCTGGGAGACAGAGCAAGACTATTTAAAAAAAGAAAAAAAGAAAGAAAGATGAGCCCAAGGGTGTAATTCTTTTCCGATAAGAAGCCTGGAAGGGAAAATGCAAGGTCCTTGCTCTGCACATTTATTGGTTTATGGAGCCTGCCAGAGTGAGCATAGAGAAGCCACCCACCCTACTTTTCCCCCAACCCTTGGGCTCAACCCCAGGTAGGAGTCATTGAGGGGCAGTGGAAACAGCCAGAGAGTTCTAGAGCAGAGGCAGAGGTACCACCAAGCTAATGAAGCTTAGGTTTCAGGGCCTCTCACTTGCTGGGGCTTCTTCCACTGTTCTAGGAGGGGTCCTAGCAATGAGGTTATATAATCTCATTAAAAAAAAATTCAAAAGGCAGCTAAAATGGCTCTCTCCTTCCAGTCTGACTTACTCTCTGTCACATTTATTCTCCTCTTAGTGCTGAACAAGTGACCATAGGCACTGTGGGCATCCAGCTAAGGAAATTCGAGTTGGGTTTCATTTTGTTTGGGTTTTGTGGAATGTATTTGTATAGATTGTCATCAAATCTGTGTATAGTTATGTTATGGCTAGCTGTCCTGGAGCAGGAATGACTACAAGGCAATGGTACACTAGCAAATGTTTCACAACCAGATCTATAGTGTTTGCTAATTTCCATGGTGTAAATACTCCCACTGTGGCCTATTCCAAGCTGTCCATGGCCACTGAATATGAAGTTGGGAAGAGCAGCACACCGGGGTATATAGTATTTCACCACATGAATCCAGTAGAATGTAAATAACCCCAGGAGCACAGTGACAGTAAAATGTAGTGAAATAATTGGGAAGAGACGAGTTTTGAGTATTTGTTATCTTCATTTTTAGTATTATTTAATTTTAACTTTACAAAATTTAATTAATAATGGCTATGTTTAACAACTGCCTCCAAAAATTCCTGAAAAGCTAACAATGGACCTTCATGAGCTAGAACGAGCCAGCTCTGGCACACCTCTGTAAGCCAGGACCCCTCCTCCGCTGTGGGATTCGATTCACCCGTGACATGAAAGTGGAGGGCAAGAGTTTGTAATTAGAGTTAGCAATGAGTCATTAGAAATAAAGTATGTGAACAATGAAGCAGAAGCAAGTTTTTAAATGTACAGAGCCAGAAGCTCACCTGTGCGAAATCCTTTCAGGCATCAGGTATGTACATTTGTACACAGAGGGTTTGATTCTCATTGGTGCCTAATCAAATGGAAGTTCTTGCCCATCAAGATTTTGCTTGATAATTAATTCTAGTGTATAGAATTACAAAATGTCCTATATATGAAGCCTTTTTTCTACTCCCAGCACAGATTATTTTTTAAATTTTGTCAGTGGTGTCTTAGTTATTACTATGGTTTGGATGACTGTCGCCTCTAAACGTCATGTTGAAATTTGACCACCAGTGTTGGAGATGGAGCCTGATTGGAGGCATTTGGGTTATGGGGCGGATCCCTCAGGAATAGATTAACACCCTTTCTGGATGGGGGAGTGAGTGAGTTCTTTTTTTTTTTTTTTTTTTTTTTTTTTTTTTTTTTTTTTTTGAGACGGAGTCTCGCTCTGTAGCCCAGGCTGGAGTGCAGTGGCCGGATCTCAGCTCACTGCAAGCTCCGCCTCCCGGGTTCACACCATTCTCCGGCCTCAGCCTCCCGAGTAGCTGGGACTACAGGCGCTGCCACCTCGCCCGGCTATTTTTTGTATTTCTTAGTAGAGACGGGGTTTCACCGTGTTAGCCAGGATGGTCTCGATCTCCTGACCTCGTGATCCGCCCATCTCGGCCTCCCAAAGTGCTGGGATTACAGGCTTGAGCCACCGCGCCCGGCCAAGTGAGTTCTTGCTCTATTAGTACCTACAAGAGCTGGTTGTTCAAAAAGAGCTTGGCACCTCCCCACCCACTCTTTCCAGCGTCCTCTCTCAGCATGTGATCTCTGCACACAACGGCTCCCCTTCACCTTCTGCCATGAGTGGAAGCAGCACGAGGCATGCTTCTTGTACAGCCTGTAGAACTGTAAGCCAAAGAAACCTCTTTTCTTTATAAATTACCCAGCTTCAGTTATTCCTCTGTAGCAACACAAATGAACTAAGACAGTTATCTATTGCTGCATTACAAATTACTCCAAAATTTAGTGGTTTGAAACCACAAATATTTATTATCTCACAGTTTCCTTGGGTCAGGAGTCTGGGCATGGCTTAGCTGAGTCTTCCAGCTCGGGGGCTCTTGCAAAGCTGCCGTCACATGTTTGCTGGGGCTGTCGTTGGCTTGACGTGGGGAGTGGGGTTCTTATCCAAGCTCACTCGTGGTTGTTGGCAGGATTCAGTTCCTTACGGGTTGTTGGACTGAGGGCCTCAGTTCCTCACTGGCTGTTGGCAGGATCCTTCATTTCCTTGCCATGTGGGCCTC
Organism: Macaca fascicularis; assembly: GCF_037993035.2. Taxonomy (NCBI): domain Eukaryota; kingdom Metazoa; phylum Chordata; class Mammalia; order Primates; family Cercopithecidae; genus Macaca; species Macaca fascicularis. Next base: position 181,886,921 of record NC_088377.1, on the reverse strand, counting down.
TCCACAGGACATCTCACAGTTGCCAGCTTCTATCAAAGTGAGAAAGTAAAAGAGGAAGAGAGAGAAAGCAAGAGGGAAGCCACAGTCTTTTTGCAACCTAATCTCTTGCCAACTTATTCAGAATAAAACCACAGTCCTTCAAAAGGCCAAAAAGCCTACATGACCTGCCCATCCCCTTCCCTGTCTGACATCATCCCTTGTAATACTTCTCTTCGCCTTCTCCATTCCGGCCACTCTGGCCTCTTTGCTGTTCCTGGAACTCACCAGGCACACTCCTGCCCCAGGACCCTTGCACTTGCTATTCTGTCTGCAATACTCCCTCCAGATATCCATGTGGCCACTCCTTCATCACTTCCTTACCTTTAGTCATTTAGTCACGTTCTTGGTGATGCTTTCCCTGGTCACCCAGTTTTTAACTACAACATGTCATTCCGCCACCCTGGGCACTCCTTTGACCCTTTCCCTAACTGAAATATCTTTAGGACTTAACCACCCAGGATGTCAGCTTTCTGAGCTAGGATGAGAGTTCTATGAGAACTGTTTTTTGTTTTGTTTTCTTTGTTAAACTTTATGGCTACACCACCAGCTCCTAGAAGAGGGCCTAGGATGTGGTAGCGATTAATTCCTTTGATCTGCCAGTTTAGCAACCAGGAGATCATGAAAGAAAGTCCAGTTCATCCCGCCATACTGTATTCTACTGATCCCTCTCTCTCTTACTTTCTTTCTTGCTCAACTTAGTTTTAGTTTTAGAAAGAATGTGTGCACACAGAAAAATTAAAATGATGCAGAGAGGTATAAAATGCAAAAGAAACTTCACACTCCCCTCCCCAGATTCTTCCCTTAGTCCTACTTCCCAGAAGCTTCTGTTTTCAAGATTTCCTGTTTTATTTTTTTTGGTGGTTATTATAGAAACTGAAAGTTGCTTATACCTTTCTTTCTTGATTTATCAGTGCAGAATGTGTCTATTAATTCCCTGCTATGAAAATGAAGAATTTAGGCCAGTTGCGGTGGCTCACGCCTGTAATCCCAACACTTTGGGAGGCCACGGATGGGGGATCACTTGAGCTCAGGAGTTGAAGATCAGCCTGGGTAACATGGGTCAAAAAAAAAAATTAGTCTGGCGTGTTGGTGCATGCCTGTGGTCCTAGTTACTTGGGAGGCTGAGGTGGGAGGATTGCTTGAGTCAGGGAGGCAGAGGTTGCAGTGAGCTGAGATCATGCTACTGTACTCCAGCCTGGACAACAGAGTGAGACCCTGTCAAAAGAAAGAAAGAGGCCAGGCACAGTGGCTCATGCCTGTAATCCCAGCACTTTGGGAGGCTGAGGCAGGCGGATCATGAGGTCAGGAGATCGAGACCATCCTGGCTAACACGATGAAACCCCATCTCTAATAAAAATATAAAAAATTAGCCGGGCATAGTGGCAGGTGCCTGTAGTCCCAGCTACTCGGGAGGCTGAGGCAGGAGAATGGCGTGAATCCAGGAGGCGGAGCTTGCAGTGAGCCAAAATTGCGCCACTGCACTCCAGCCTGGGCAACAGACCAAGACTCCGTCTCAAAAAAAAAGAAAGAGAGAGGAAGGAAGGAAGGAAGGAAGGAAGGAAGGAAGGAAGGAAGGAAGGAAAAAAGGAAGGAAATTTAATGCATCTGTAATCACTCATTTTCCCTAATCAGTTTTTATTAGATATTTTGGTTCTTCTTTAGTTCTTCTATGGTATATTTTACAACTTCAAATAAAATACTAAGATCTTTATTTCTTAGTTTATCAAATTCTGGCAGTTCCTATTAACTCTCTCCTAAGGTAAATGAAGCAGTTTGCATACTTTTATTTATTTTCCCTTTCACCTGCCATTTCTTTATTAGACTTTTTTTTTTACATTATCAAGGTTTATAATATTTACATTCTGTTCTGTAACCATAATTATATTTTCCTGTGATTTGACTATAGATTGATTCTAAGAATAAAAATAATCTTAAAAGCTATTATAATATTATAATTATTTAAATATTAGTCACCATTGAACCAATAATGACTGATTCTACAGAGAAAAATGTAATCCAGTGTCATTAAAACTTAGAAGTGTAAGGAAAAATCACTTAAACATTAATACCTAAATAGCTCCCATTTTCCTCTTATCTTTTTTATTTCTAGGTCATTTTCAGGTACCACTGCTTCTGGTATTTCATGCCACATCCTTTCTTGGAGTCCTTATTCATCTTTCCAGAATGCCGAAATAATTTTTCAAGTAAATTTTCTAAATCCTTCAAGTCTAAAAATGTCTCTCTTTACTCCCTTGCCTTGATGGATGGTTTGTCTGAGTATAGAATTCTAGCTTCAAAGTCTTTGCTTCTCAGAACTTGGAAGCAGGGCTGCCTTCATTGGCATGAGAGCTGTGCGCTCCAAGAAAGAATGTGGCATGAAATACAACAGACACTGGTGGCTGAGAATGACCTAAAAATAAAGGGGCAAAAGAAAATAAGTGGCCCCATTCTTAGAAGGGCCCCATGCTTAGTTTAATGCCCTGTTGTTATCATTTTGAACTACTTAATAATTTTTGAAGAAGGGGTCCCACATTTTCATTTTCATGGAGCCCTACAACTTATAAAGTAGCCCTGTATTTATTTATTTATTTATTTATTTAGAGACAGAGTCTCGCTGTGTTGCCTAGGCTGAAGTGCAGAGGCACGATCTCGGCTCACTGCAACCTCTGCCTCCCAGGTTCAAGTGATCCTCCCTGCCCCCCTTGTAGCTGGGATTACAGGCAGGCGCCACCATGCCTGGCTAATTATTTTTTTTAGTAGAGATGGGGTTTCACCATGTTGGCCAGGCTGGTCTCGAACTCCTGACCTCAGGTGATCCACCTGTCTCGGCCTCCCAAAGTGTTGGAATTACAGGCGTGAGCCACCTGTTTCAAACACAGCCTAAAGTAGCCCTATTTGAAAGACATTCAAGCATCTAGCAAGGTCTGAAATAGATAACATGCTTTCTCCTGGAAACTTTTGATATGCATACACATAGATATTTTTAATCTTTAGGATTCTCAATTTTCACTAAGATGTCCCTAGCTATGGGGCTTATTACACTGTTCTTGCCATTCAGTGGGCCCTTTTACTCTGAAACTATTCATTTCATTCTTAAGCTTAGGTATTTTTCCCCCTGATCTTACTTCTTTGATATTTTATTTCCCTTCTCTGTTTTCTTTCCTTGTAGAATTAAAAGATAAATGTTGGACTTCCTTCATCTTTTATTGTCTCAATTTTTCTCTCATATCTTCCATTTCCTTGCTTTTTTGAGTTATGTTCTGGAAGATGTCCTTGGTTTTATTTTCCAAATCACTAATTTGGTCTCTAGCTTTGTTTATTCATTATTCAGCTCATTTGCTTTTTAAAAAATAAATTTGGCAGTCATATTGTTTAGGTTCCTCAAACTTTATGGGGAATGATCAAGTCTTCTTTTTCATAACAGCTTGTTCTTGTTGCTTGAAATTTGTGCTTAAGTTTCTCTGAGGTTGTTCATTATAATTATGAAAACAAAACAAAACAAAACAATTACTTCTCTTACTTTCCTGGATCATGTATCTTCCAGGGTGAGCTATTTCTTATTGTGTCTGTTTTTGAGGTTAGTTCTTTTTTATACTGCTGATTTTCCTCACATGTCTTTTTTTGTACTTTCGTGTTTATGATGTAAGTTTCTGCTTGTTAGTATGTAGCTGGGTTAGGCTTTTGCTGCAGTTTATCAACATGATTCTTCCCTGAATGGGAGCTCTGATTGTGGGATTTAGGTAAGTGGGTGAAGAGCATTTACAGGCATTTTGCCAGTGTACTACCTGGGAAGCCAGCCAGCAGGTTAGGGAACTCCTCAATTATCAAAGTAAGAAGGGATTTATTCTAGGAGAATAGAACCTTAGTCTATTTCTATCCTTGTCTTTTACTCCTCCTTCTTCTCTTCCTTTTTCATCTACTTCGTGTCTGTCATGGAGCCCTGGAGTTACCTTAAGCCCTGCTGTATTTCTCTTCCAGCTCTCAGCATCTTTAGGAGCTCCCCTCAGACACGTTACCCACTTTCTGTAGAGAGCAGTTCAAGCCTCCGCCTAGACCAGTGTTTTCAGTGTGATCCCAGACCAGTGGCATCAGCACGACCTGGGAACTTAGCAATGTGAATTCTCTGCCTCTCTGGGCCCTCCTGGAACTCTTAGGGTGGGGCTTAACAATCTGGGTTTGAATAAGCCCAAGAACAAGACCAGTGGCTTGAGAACTGGCCCTGGACAGAGCCCACTGCAGCTATAGCAACTCTGTTTCCGAGGTGTAGAGGGGAAGTACACTTGTTGTGGATGGTTCTAGAAGAGCTGTTTAGTGAGCTACCCTGGTGCTTGCCCTGTGGCTCACCCTTTGCCTTTAAGTTCATTGGCTGGAGCTTGATGTTTCTCTGAGGCTTTCTTTTCTTTTCTTGTTTTTTTTTTTTTTTTTTTTTTTTGAGACAGGACATCATTCTGTTGCCCAGGCTGGAGTGCAGTGGCATGAACACGGCTTGTGGCAGCCTCGACCTCCCGGGCTAAAGTGATCCTCCTGCCTCAGCCTCCCAGGGAGCTGGAACCATAGGCACGCTTCACCATGTCCAGCTAATTTTTAAATTTTTTGTAGAGACAGGCATCTCACTATGTTCCCCTGGCTCGTCTTGAACTCCTGGGTTCAAGTGATCCTCCCACCTCAACCTCCCAAAGTGCTGGGACTACAGGTGTGAGCCACTGTGCCCAGCCCTCTGAGGCTTTCTTGAGAAGACTCACAATTATTTTGGTGTGGTTTCTCTTTCTTTCTTTTTAATTGTTCAAATTCCATCTGCTTTTTTAAAAGCAGCAACTTAACCATAATAATATAAGGATATAATTAATAAATTCAATAGTACAAAATGGCTTATAATGAAAAAAGCAGTCTCTGCTTGCACACTGAACCCTTGCCCAGCCTCCCCACCCCCCTGCCACCCAGACTGACTCCCCAGTGGCACCTACTTTGAACTCCTTTAGCCATTTTCTTGTTATTTAACTCCATATTGCTCGATGAACTATTTATATGGCTCTTTCTCAATGTCTCAGTCTTGGACATTACCTACTGACTTCCAGTGATCGTTATTGAAGATTTCACTCTTTCATGCCCTCTTCTTTTTCCATCCTTCTCGATACAGTTATATTACATTTTTTTTTTGCGTGTGGTTTAGATTTATAGCCAGATTTTAAATGGGATTCACTAACAGAACCCATAATGTGCTGTGATTGTTTCCTTTCTCTTACAACTTTAATTAGTCCTAAAGTTAAAATTGACTTTTTAAAATTTGCTTATTTTTCTAAGGACTTCTTCATTAATATCCCCCAAATGCTCCTATATATCTGTCACACTGTTGTTAGTTATTTTTTCTAATGTTAAAAAGACTGTTTCAAACAATTTATCAGTATCATCATCATCATCATCATCATCATCATTTTGAGATGGGATTTTGCTCTGTCGCTCAGGCTGGAGTACAGTGGCGTGATCATGGCTCACTGTAGCCTCAAACTCCTGGGCTCAAGCAGTCCTTCTGCCTCGGCTTTGCGAAGCACTGGGATTACAGACATGAGCCACCACACTCTGCCTGTTTCATTATTTTTTTAATCCCTGGAGACCCTCCTTTTGGAGCCTTCCATCCTCTCCAATCTGAGATATTATTCTCTAGGTCTCTGCTCAGCTCTCGTCCTGGGGTTTCTTTTTAGCATTCTCCCATGTTTCATGGATCTTTGCAGGAAGTATTTAAGCAGCTCAGCATAAAATCGCCCTTCCTAGAATTGTACTACTAATTCCTGACCTTCTGTCCTAATCTCTGTGAGTAGGTCATTGTTTTGATATGTACAAGACAATTTACACCTAGTACCTAACTTTGTTCTTTTCTTAAAAAAAAAAAAACAAAAAAAACAGCTGTGCTGAGGTATACTCGATACACAATAAACTGCATGTAATGAGTTGGACAAGGCAATGAGTTTGGACATATGCATATTCCCATGAAACCATCACCACAATGAGGGTAATAGACATCTCCATCACCTCCAAAACTTTCCTTGTGTCCATTTGTCCTTGTGTCTTCTTGCCCAGGGAAGGTCATCCTACCCCTAACTTCTAGCTCCAGGATGGGGACTCTCATTCCTGCTCACAGACTTCCTTGAGCCCAGTGGGCACCTCAGATTCTTGAATTTATTGTCCCTTGGATTCCACGTCACTGTGCCCTCTTCAGTATATAGAGGAAAAATATAGACTGTGAAGTCACCCAGACCTGGGGTCAAATCTCACCTGCTCCTCTTACTAGCTGAATAACTAGGCAAACGAAGTCTTATTTTCCACATTAGAGAAACCAGGGATCATAATACCACTTGCATGAAGACTGTTGTAAGGATTAAATGGGACAATATATACTAAGCAGCTTGGAGAGTTCCTGGCACAGGAACTCTGTTTTCCATTCTCTATTATATTGTCTCCGATCCCATTGCCAACACAGCTTTTTCTGCGTTGTCATCTGGTTTTACCATTTCCTTTGGACAATGTTTATTTGTTTGTTTGTTTATTTATTTATTTATTGACAGGCTTACCCTTCTCCATGCATCCGCCCCTGGGTCTGATTCTCCAGCCCCAACTGCCTCCACCTCTCCCATACTTTGATACTTCCCTTTGGCCTCATTCAAGAACTTGGTCTAATTTTTTTTTTTTTTTTTTTTTTTTTTTTTACAGAGTCTCGCTCTGTCGCCCAGGCTGGAGTGCAGTGGCGCTATCTCGGCTCACTGCAACCTCTACGTCCCAGGTTGAAGCGATTCTCCTGCCTCAGTCTCCTGAGTAGCTGGGATTGCAGGTGCTTACCACCACATCCGGCTGATTTTTGTATTTTTAGTAGAGACGGGGTTTCACCATGTTGGCCAAACTGGTCTTGAACTCCTCACCTCAAGTGATCCGCCCGCCTTGCCCTCCCAAAGTGCTGAGATACAGATGTGAGCCACCCTACGCGGCCTGGTCTAATTTCAAACAGAACTTTTCTAGTCTGCCTAATCCTGCTACAAATAAGTGGGTCAAATCAATACTCAGTCACATGTCCATCTTTTTTGGTAGAGAGTATTTTCTAGCTCAAAGACGTCCACTGATAAGAGAGATGAAAACAAAATAGAAATGGAGCAATTTTGCTTTATCATCCACCAGTATCACACCATCTGCCCCAAGCATCATGCCTACACCTCTCTTGCTCTTTCTTCTCTTTCTAAATATAGATTAAAGAGTCCTTTTAGTTGTCCTTAACTTATTTTGGCAAGGCCCGGCTCATCCTAGGCTTTAATCTTCCTGACACCTTTTCTACAAGTCTGTGCTGCAATTCTGCGTTTGTTCTTGATAGAATGTCCCTTTCTCTAAGTCCTCTGAAAATCTTGGCTCTTCAGAGCTCCCTGTGTACCTCATGCTTAACCCTTTGCTCACTGTTTTACTAATCATTTTCTTTTTGTGTGTGTGTGACGGAGTCTGGCTCTGTCGCCTAGGCTGGAGAGCAGTGGCGCAATCTCGGCTCACTGCACGCTCCGCCTCCCGGGTTCACGTCATTCTCCTGCCTCAGCCTCCCGAGTAGCTGGGACTACAGGCGCCACCACCACGCCCGACTACTTTTTTTTTTTTTTTGTATTTTTAGTAGAGACGGGGTTTCACCGTGTTAGCCAGGATGATCTCGATCTCCCTGACCTCGTGATCCGCCCGTCTCGGCCTCCCCAAAGTGCTGGGCACGGTGGCTCATGCCTGTAATCTCCGTCTCAAAAAAATAAAATAATAAAAAAAATTAAAAAGCAGGAATGATTTTTGCCTTTTGTTTTCTTTTCCTTCCTCACTCCCTCCTTCCCTCTCTTCCTTCCTTCCTTCTTTCCTTCCTTCCCCTCCCCTCCCTCCCCTTGCTTCCTCCTTTTTCTTTCTTTCCATTTTGTTTCTTTTCTTTCCTTCCTTCCTTTTTCTCTTTCTTTCGCTTTCTTGCTTTCTTGCTCCTTCCTTCCTTCTTTCCTTCACTTTCCTCTCTTTCCTTCCTTTCCTTTCTTCTGTGTGTGTGTGTGTGTGTGTGTGTGTGTGTGTGTTTCTTTTTTGAGACGGAGTCTCACTCTGTCGCCCAGGCTGGAGTGCCGTGTTGCAAAGTTGGCTCACTGCAACCTCCACCTCCTCCACCATGCTCGGTTAATTTTTGTATTTTTAGTAGAGATGAGGTTTCACCATGTTGGCCGGGCTGGTCTTGGATTCTTGAACTTAAGTGATCTGCCATGCCTTTCATTTTCTCCATGACATCCAGCATCGTGCCTTACCTGAAACAGACCTCCATAAAATCCTATGAATCCAGTTTATCTATGTTACTACATGATAAAGTTGTCCTTTTCAATGTAATTGTTAAAATATCTTTAAACTTATTCTTTCTCAAACATATGGAAATACAAACTTCTTTCTCATAACTACCCCTGAATAATAGGGCTGACTATATATTAATGATGATTTTTAAGTACTTAAGCAAAAGATAGTTGGGAATTCTGAATTCTATCTCCTATATTATGAAGAAATATATTAATATTTAGTGGTATTTTACAGCTTTTGTGCAAATTAGAAAAAAAGTGAAAACTTTGAATTCCTATTGGTTTAATTTCTTAATTAGAACCTATAAAGGAATAAATCTTTGAGGCAATAAAATGAAGAGATAGGACTCACAATTTAATTAAATCTAAAGATTTATTAGGCCATAAATTAGTTATCCATGGGTAAAAAGCTTTATAAGACATATATGAGGATTTTAAAGACAATGTGCAATATCTGAAGTTATTACGTATATATTTAGTGCTGCAGTTTTCAAGTCACAAAAGAATTACTTGGCTGGGCACAGTGGCTTATATGTGTAATCCCAGCAATTTTTGAGGCTGAGACAGGAGGATCACTTGAGGCCAGTAGTTCAAGACCAGCCTGGGCAACATAGGGAGACCACCGTCTCTACAAAAAAAAAAAAAAAAAAAAAAAAAAAAAAAGCTGAGCGTGGTGGTGTGAGCCTGTAGTTCCAGCTACTACTACTGTGGAGGCTGAGGTGGGAAGATTGCACCACTGCACTCCAGCCTGAGCAACAGAGCAACACCTTGTCTCTAAAATAAAATAAAATAAAATAAAAAAAGAAAAGAAAAAAAGAATTATTCATCGTTTGGATTCAATATGAAAGATATTCTTTGAATTTTAAAAATATTGGCCGGGAGCAGTGGCTGATGCCTGTAATCCCAGCACTTTCGGAGGCTGAGGCAGGTGGATCACCTGAGGTCAAGAGTTCGAGACCTGCCTGGCCAACATGGCGAAACCCCATCTCTACTAGAAATACAAAAATTAGCCAGGTGTGGTGGTGCATGCCTGTAATCCCAGCTACTTGGGAGGTTGAGGCAGGAGAATCACTTGAACCTGGAAGGTGGAGGTTGCAGTGAGCCAAGATTGTGCCACACTCTAGCGTGGGTGTTGCTGTGAGACTCTGTCTCAAAAAAAAATTGTTTATTGATCATAAGGAGTGACTGTTGATTACCATCAATCAGAAACACGGATGAATCACCCCCAAAATAAGAATGGAAAAAAATTTATTAGAACATGCCCAGAATTTTCCATTATAGTATTTATCAACTTTTTCTTTATACTTATAATACTGCTAAACAGACTGCCTTCAGTGTTTAATAAATGTCTGTGGTTGTTGATATAGTAGGGTTTTTTCCACTGTCTCTCATTCAATCCCCTTTGAAGATACATATCTCAGCCTTATTTATTGATAAGTACTACCTTGATAATTTTGTTTGCCTCTTATAATGTGAAAAACCAAACATCTAACATTAAATAAATCAACAGAAGAATCTACTTGAATTGAGAGTAATATTTTCCTACATTTCTTGAAAGGTAAAATTTTTCCTATTTCATAAAGGGAGGTGATGAAGGACACAGAATTTCTTTCAATGTTTTGTCCTTTAGGACATCCTTTAGGACGAAACATTTTCTGATTAGCCCCAGTCTGGATTAGGTGTCCCTCCTCCATGCAGCTGCAGCTCTTTGTGTTTCTCTCCACCACGGTACTGAGTATATTAGGTTGCAGTTTCATATGTAATTGTCTATCTCTTTTGCAGAATGGGAGCCCTTGGAGAACAGAGAATGTGTCTTTGATCCCTGTGTGCTTAGCAACTATCATATGTTTATAGTGGACAATAATGACAAATGAATGGATGGATGAATGCATTTTACTTTTAAATTTAGCCAACCCCTCAGGCTAATAACAGATACACACACACACACACACACACACACACACACACACACACAGAGACATAATTTTCTGGATTTAATCATTATTAAACGATATGTTATTTACCCTACCAGGAGTTTTTGTTTTTGTTTTTGAGATGGAGTCTTGGTCTATCACCCAGGATGGAGTGCGGTGGCAGGATCTCGGCTCACTGCAACCTCCGCCTCCCAGGTTTGGCGATTCTCTTGCCTCAGCCTCCTGAGTAGTTGGGATTACAGGTGTGCACCACCACACCCAGCTAATTTTTGTATTTTTAGTAGAGATGGGGTTTCACCGTGTTGGTCAGGCTCGTCTTGAACTCCTGACCTCGTGATCTGCCCACCTCGGTCTCCCAAAGTGTTGGGATCACAGGCGTGAGTCACCACGCCCAACCTCCCACCAGGAATATCTTCCCAAGCTACAGTGAAGTGCCGCAGAATTCAAAATGGGAAACCACGACTAGGGCCCACATAACTATTTTTGAGTAACTGGGTTGGCATTTGAAACCCAGAGACTTTGTAGATAATGTATGGAATGGTGTTTTGATAGACCAAGGCAATATATAAATTCAAAGCATTTATGACCATGTGACAACTTTAAGTGCTAGATCCCTGATAGGTAAAACTTAAAAAAAAATTGAATAGCCTTTATGTTTAGAACAGTTTTACATTGACAGAAAAGAACATAGCACAGATGCACGTACCCAGTTGCCCCTATTATTAGTGTCTTACATTAGTCTGATATATTAATATTTGTTATGATTAATAAACTGATATTGATACATGTTCATAACTAAAGCCCATAATTTATTCAGATTCTCTTAGTTGTAACCTAATGTCCATTCTTTTTCCAGGATCCCAACTAGGACACCACATCACACTTGTCTTGTCTCCTTAGGTTCTTCTTGGCTGTGACAATTTCTCAGATTTGTCTTGTTTTTCACGACCTTGATAGTTTGAGGAATACTGATTGGATATTTTGAGAATGTCCCTCTGTGGAAATTTGTCCAGTTTTTTTCATGGATAGATTGGGGTAAATGTGGAACTTTTTATAGGAAGACAGTAGTTCTCAAATTTTTTCTGCTTCCACACTGATCACAAGTGTAGCGTACTCCCATGAGTAACATGTCTCATTAGATTAGGGATAGAGGGATGAGAGCACAGCCCTCAGAGGATTTAGGAGACTCTCTGGGTATGTATATATTAGTCTAAAAAAGTACCCTTTCCATCTCCATTTAGAAGAACTAGCCAGGCGTGGTGGCTCACACCTGTAATCCTAGCACTTTGGGTGGCTGAGGCAGGTGGATCACTTGAGGTTAGGAGTTCAAGACCAGCCTGGCCAACATGGTGAAACCCCATCTCTACTAAAAATACAAAAATTAGCCGGGCGTGGTGGTGAGCACCTGTAATCCCAGCTACTTGGGAGGTTGAGGCAGGAGAATTGCTTGAATCTGGGAGGCGGAGGTTGCAGTGAGCCGAGATTGCGCCACTGCACCACAGCCTGGGGGACAGAGAATCCCTTTAAAGAAAAAAAATTTACATCCTTATTTCATGATCCATTTAGGTTATAAAACTTAACAAAATAGTGGCTCCATAACATTTTGATCTCTGGAAGACATGCAACTTTAGAATATAACAAGAAAATAAACTATTGAGGTATTCAAAATAGGAAATAATCAATTATGAAAATATGATTTATTAAACTTCTGGCCAGACTCAAGAAAAAGTCTATATTTTTAAAATTTTTATTATGAAAAATGTCAAATAGTACAATAAACATCCACAGACATATAATTAGATTTAACAATTGTGAATATTGTTTGCTTCATTCATCTTTCTCCTCATCGTCTTCTTTTTTTTGCTGAATCTTTTAAAGCAAGTGCTGACATCATTTAAAAGCTTCAGCACGAGTCTTCTAAAAATGTCATTCTTCTACAAACCATGATAATGTATCATGCCAAAGAAAATCAGTGTTTCCTTAATTTCACCTAACATCCAGATTATATTAAAATTTCAAAATTATCCCTCAAACTGTCTTTTATAGCTGATATTTTAGAATCAGGATCCATCAAGCTTCATGAATTGTATTATTTAGTTACGTTTCTTAAGACTTTGATCTAGAAAAATGTTCCTCCCCTCTCTTGCCCTCTCTCTTTCTTTCTTCCGTGTTTTTTTTTTTTTTTTTTTTTTTTTGAGACCAGGTCTTGCTCTGTTGCCCAGGCTGGAGTGCAGTGGTGTGATCTTGGCTCACTGCAACCTCCTCCTCCTGGGTTCAAGCGACTCTCCTGCCTCAGCCTCCCGAGTTGCTGGGACTACAGGCATGCACCACCACACCTGGCTAATTTTTGTATTTTTAGTAGAGAAGGGGTTTCAGCAAGTTAGCCAGGCTGGTCTTGATCTCCTGACCTCGTGATCTACCTGCCTCAGCCTCCCAAAGTGCTGGGATTACAGGTGTGAGCCACCACGCTGGCCATCTCATTCCAGCTTTGACCTCCCAGGCTTGATCCGCCTGCCTCTGCCTTCTGAGTAGCTGGGATGACAGGTGCGTGCCATCATGCCTGGCTAATTTTTATTTTTTGTGGGGATGGGGTTTCACCATGTTGCCCAGGCTACACTCTTTGTTTTAAAAATGACAACTTTTATATAAACTAAGCTAGTGGTTTTGTGAAATGTTTCATATTTTGGATGAGTCTTATTTCCTTGTGGTATCATGCAACTTGTTGCTGCTCTATCTCCTGAATTTCCTGTCAACTGGAAATTAAGTCTTAAGGTTTAATTGTATTCAGGTTAAACATTTTTGGCAAGGATACTTTCTAAGTGATGTTATGTACTTTATACTATATCCTTTGTAATGCCTGGCTACATTGTGATTCACTGTCCTTACTAATGTCATTTATCTGCTTTGCTTTCCTTTATACTTTCTCGCCACTTTCATTAACATTTGCGCTTTGAATGTGTTCAACATGACAGTCCTCTTTAATAACATCTTAACCTCGGTCTGTCAGTTTAGAATTTCCCCGGCTCCTGGGGTAGAAGCAAAGAAAATCAGGCTGTGAACAAAGCTGCTAAGCTGTGTGTGTTGGGTCCTGCTTCCCTGACTGGACTCCACTCTTCTTCCTCCCAGCACCATGATGCAGTCTTTCAAGATCTACTCTCCATAGGCAATCTTTTCCACTCAGACATTATCCTTTTCCCTCCAGCGCAGTAAAATCAAAATTTCCCTGTCTTCCTACCACAACTTTAGCCAGGCTAGTTAGTTTGTGTAGTTAATCCCTGTTTTGTTAATCTGATGAACAGGTTACGGGGAGGATCAAGTACTATGTAAGAACAAATCACTCTCATTTAATGCATGTCAGTGGTTTAATGTAGCATTCCCAAAGTATATTCCCAAAATATGTTTTTTTTTTTCTTTTTTTTTGAGATGGAGTCTTACTCTGTCGCCCAGGCTGGAGTGCAGTGGTACGACGTCGGCTCACTGCAACCTCTGCCTACCAGGTTCAGGCGATTCTTCCACCTCAGACTCCCGAGTAGCTGGGATTGCAGGCACCTGCCATCATGCCCGGCTAATTTTTGTATTTTTGTGGAGATGGGGTTTCACCATGTTGGCCATGGCTGGTCTTGAACTTTTGACCTCAGGTGATCCATTCGCCTCGGTTTCCCAAGGTGTTGGGATTACAGGCGTGAGCCATTGCGCTTGGCCAGTATGTTTGTTTTCTAAGGAAGAGAACAGTAGATGCGGTTGTGGAGATAGACCAGTATAATTAGTAGTAGGAAGAATTGTTAGTTTGGAGCAAACATTCCTTGTCAGAGAAATGAGGTTATATGAACGAGTGGAGTGTTAAAAACAAACAGAACAGCCTAGATTTGATGTGAAAATTAAGACAGATTTGTGAGTATTGGAGAAACCATAAAGGGGAAAGGGAAAGGGAGTCCGACAGTCATTGGCAACTGATGCTGGCATGTAGCTGGGTGTCTTTAAGATATTTTTCCTTTTGAAATTCTATCCCTCACTTGTTTTTGAGATAATATTCTCCTAGTCTTCTCTCCTACTTCTTCAGCTGCTCTTCTCTATTATTATTAATGAACAAGTAGCAAAATAATTATTCATAATTAGTTAGTAGCTATATGGCTTATCATATACTAAGAATTGTGCAAAGTATGTTACTTTAATGCACCCAGCCCTGTGAAGCAGATATGCTTACCATTCCCATTAAAATGAGAAAACTAAAATCCAAGTGTTAATAAGTTGTCACAGAGAGAGTAGGTTGTGAATCCAAAGCCATGAGCTTAATTACGATGTATGGGGCTTGCCACTAAAATGTTGGCATTATCCAGAGTTCTAGCCTTAATCCCTTTCTTCCCAAGATCAAATCTTTGTGTTTACAATTTCTAGAACCTTTCCTTACAGATTTGTATGCCTTAGAGTGTTTTTATTCTTTACTGATCTCTTCATGTACTTTTAAAACTAGCCGCATTTCCAAACTGGAGATTAATTAAATAGACTGGGCAGAAATGCACAGAAGTGATGCTAGTATTCTCACCAAATCCTATCAGGTGGCACGTGATCTTGATTTGTCCCATTATTGATGGCACTTGATCATTTAAGATAGTATCTGCCAAGCTTCTTAACACTGAGAAGTTACTCTAGTTCCCTTTGTAATTAGGAAGAATTTTGTTGGGAGATACTTTGAAACTATGAAAATATTCCAATGCTTATCAAACTTTCAATTTATGTATTTCTTTACACAGGTATAGTTTCCTATATTATTCAATGGGTTATAGTACACAATTTATTTTAACGTTGAAGTACAGTTTGTCCTCGATTTGGCTGGTGTCCTTTAGACATGCCTCATTATTCTTTGAGCATGTCCTTATATTCTGATACTACAAGCTCCAGGCTCATCCTGTACTTTCTCTTCTCCAGTACTGGAATCAACTATTCTGCCAAGAAGAAAAATGAAGTGGAGATTGGTATTTAGAAGCCAAGACCTGGGCTAGCTGTTCTCATTGTTTTCCGGTGTCACTACTCCCAGATCTTCTCAGTGGACAGGGTATGTACATGTACACCTATATCTATTTCTACAAATAGTGATAGATTGATACCTCCATTACTAGTCCACCACCAAAGTTTCCTCTTTTCTTATTTGTAATTCTCTTCCTGAACATTGAGAAACCTGGCTCCCATTTTCCTTAACATATCGCCAATCATGTGTTGCATAATGACATTTCCATCAATGATGGACTGCATATTATGATGGTGCCCCATAAGATTATGATGTGATATTTTTACTATCCCTTTAATTTACTGGGAAATTTAGAAACACAATTTCTTACCACTGTGTTATAAATCCCTATGGAATTCAGCACAGTAGCATGCTATACAGCTCTGTAGCCTAGGAGTATGGGCTACATCATCTAGCCTAGGTGTGTAGTTAGCTATACCAAACAGGGTTGTAAGTACAGTCTATGGTGTTCACACGATGAAATTGCCTAACAATGCATTTCTCAGACTCACCTCTGCTGTTAAGCAACAGGACTGTATTTTTTTTTTTTTTTTTTTTTTTTGAGACGGAGTCTCGCTCTGTAGCCCAGGCTGGAGTGCAGTGGCGTGATCTTGGCTCACTGCAAGCTCCCTCTCCCGGTTTTGAGTGCTTCTCCTGCCTCAGCCTCCCAAGTAGCTAGGAATACAGGCACATGCCACCACAACCAGCTAATTTTTTGTATTTTTAGTAGGGACAGGGTTTCACTGTGTTGGCCAGGATGGTCTCAATCTCCTGACCTCGTGATCCGCCCGCCTGGGCCTCCCAAAGTGCTGGGATTACAGGCATGAGCCACCACGCCCGGCCAACACGACTGTATTTGATCAGTCCTCTTGTACACAACTGTATCAGTTTGTTCTTTCGTTGCTATAAAGAAATATCTAGGCCAGGTGTAGTGGCTCACACCTGTAATCCCAACACTTTGGGAGGCTGAGGCGGGTGGATCACCTGAGGTCAGGAGATTGAGACCAGCCTGGCCAACATGGTGAAACCCTGTCCCTGCTAAAAATGCAAAAATTTGCCAGGTGTGGTGGTGCACCTCTGTAATCCCAGATACTTGGGAGGCTGAGGCAAAATAATTCCTTGAACCCGGAAGGCAGAGGTTGCAGTGAGCCAAGATCGCACCACTATACCCCAGCCTGGGCAACAGTGAGACTGTGTCTCAAAAAAAAAAAAAAAAAAAAGAAAAGAAAAAAAGAAATATCTGAGGCCGAGTGCGGTGGCACACGACTGTAATCCCAGCACTTTGGGAGGCTGAGGCAGGATCACCTGAGGTCAGGAGTTCAAGACCAGCCTGAGCAACATGGTGAAACCCCTCTGTACCACAATTACAAAAATTAGACGGGCATGGTGGTAGGTGCCTGTAATCCCAGCTACTCAGGAGGCTGAGGCACAAGAATTGCTTGAACCTGGGAGGTAGAGGTTGCAGTGAGCTGAGATCGCACCACTGCACTCCAGCCTGAACGACAGAGCCAGACTCTGTCTCAAAAAAAAGACAGAAAAAGAAATATGAGACTGTGTAATTTGTAAAGGAAATGAGCTTAATTGGCTCGTGGAGGGCAGGCTGTACAGGAAGCATAATGCTGGCATCTGCTTGGCTTCTGGGGAGGCCTCAGGAAACTTATAATCATGGCTGAGGACAAACTGCATCACATGGCCGGGGCAGGAGCAAGAGAGGGAGGAGGTACCACATATTTTTCAATGACCAGATTTCTTGAGAAGTCACTCATTACCAGAGGGACAATACCAAGTGGATGGTATTAAACATTTCATGAGAAATCCACCCCCATGATCCAGTCACCTCCCACCAGTCCCCACCTCCATCCAACATTGGGGATTACAATTCAACATGAGATTTGGGTGGGGACACAGATCCAAATCTCTCATTGTTGCTGCTGCCTCCTCCTCTGCTTGGCTGCCTTCTTCACGCCCCTGCCTAGTCCCTCCATGTTAACATAGCAAGGCCAGGTGGCCCCCAGAGGACATCCCACACCAGGCTGCTTTGGTGCTCTTTAGCCAGACTCCAATAAGATAGCTTTGCCTGCCTTCTCTTCACTGCTGTATTGTCTCAACAACACACACCTTCTACAAAGTACATTTAAAAACACATCGTCTTTTTGCTCTTTATAAAACCTCTGTGAGGTAATTAAGGCATTACTATCCATAATTTTTATTTCAACAGATCATCAGGGATCTAGTTCAGGAGAAATGAAGTGACTGGCCCGAGGTCACACAGCTTCTAGAAAGCAGGACCTGAGTGCATGGGTCTTTCCACTCCAGCAATATGTGATGCCTATGCCAACATTACAGTAACTTCTTTTTTCTCCAGTAGAAATATGTTTCAAGCTTACTCAGTGTGTGGTCAACTATGATTTCCAGCCTTTCCTTTTCCTGCTATGTATGTGCCAAACAGTGATGTGATAGAAAAACGAATGGTTGCAGAACTGAGAAATTTAAAAACTTCGGTTACAGCTCTAATATATGAGACTTCAGGCAAGTTACTAGCTTTCCTCAGCTATAAAAAGGAGATTAGGCAGGACGCGGTGGCTCACGACTGTAGTCCCAACACTTTGGGAGGCCGAGACGGGCAGATCACTTGAGGTCAGGAGTTCAAGAACAGCCTGGCCAACATGGTGAAACCCCGTCTCTATTAAAAATACAAAAATGACCTTGGCGCGGTGGCACGTGCCTGTAATCCCAGCTACTTGGGACGCTGAGGCAGGAGGATCCCTTGAACCCGGGAGGTGGAAGTTGCAGTGAGCTGAGATCGCAGCACTGCACTCCAGCCTGGGCAACAAGAGCAAAACTCTGTCTCAAAAAAAGAAAGAAAGAAAGAAAGAAATAAAAAGAAAAACAAAAAAGAAAAGGATAATTAGATCAGCGACTCTTTGCCTGGCGGTGGGTGACAGACCAACACTTCTTCCTCCCCTAACAAAAATTACCTAGGGAGCTGTGAGAGCTTTCCCCACTGACAGAAATGCCAGCAGAAATTCAGCTGCAAATACTCAATTCATTAATCCTTAACATCACTTCCAATCCACATAGCTGTGATTCCAACGCAATCTTTTCTATTCAGTATTTGTCAGCTGTTTTTATTCTTCAGTTTATCACCTTACATTTGGCTCTCAATTTCATCCATTCAAAAATTACTGATGGCCCATTATGTGCGAAGTACCCTGCGCTCCGCTTTTTGTGGTATCCCTCTTCCGAGCGAGAAGTCGCTTAGAATTTTACCCCTATCTTCCCCACTTGGGAATCGGAAGGGTTCATAGCTAAGTCTTGTTATTTATAAGCACGCCGGTTCTTCTCCATCCCTCTCTCCACCAACCCCATTTCAAGGTTGGTCCCTCCCAACGGACGACAGTGATGAATTCCTCTTGGGGACAGCCCTCCCGCAACTAACAGTGGCTCCATCAACGCTCTGGTTTCCTTGCTGCTCGGTGGAAATCCGGGTGGGACGTTTTCCAAAGTTTGAGTGGATTCCACGGCACGTTCCTCCCCTCGGAAAGGCACAACCGGCTCGGCGTGTCAGCTCGGCGGGACCCACGCCGGTGCCGGGCCGCAGCTCCGGTTCTCGCTGGGCGGCTGCAGAGGGCTGAGCGATTCTCCTAGCGTCGCGAGGCGACCCGGGCAGGAGGAAACTTGCTCGCTTCCCCTCTTCGGGACGCGGCGCCTCGTCTGCCCTTGTGCACTCCGCAGGAACTTCCCCCGGCCTCTGCTCTCGCTCCGAAATAACCGAGCCGGCTCCTCGCACGCTCCCGCCGTCCTCCTCCGGCTGCGGCCGCGCGCCCGCCACCGCCACCACCGCCACCACCGCGCGTGTCCTCACGGGGCCTCGGCTCCCTCCGCCTCCGCAGCCGCCTGCGTGCCCTTCAACGGCTCCCTCCGCCCGGCCGTCGCGGAGAGGAGCGGGGAGCGCGCGCCGGCGCCAGAGACGTGCGCGAGACGCACGGCCCCGCGCCGAGCGCCGGAAGCAGCCGGGCCTGGGCCTCGCGCGTCGCGCGCGCCCCCTCCTCCCCCTCCGCCAGCCGCCGCGGCCTCGCGCGCGCGCACTAAAGCGCCGCCGCCGCCGCCGCCGCCGCCGCGGCTGCTGCAGGAGGCGGCGCTGGCTGGCGGCTGCGCTCGCTCCAGTCGGCGAGCGGAGCAGCGAGCGAGCGTGTGTGTGTTTTTTAAAGATGGCCGGAGCGGCGGCGGCGGTGGCCGCGGGAGCAGCAGCTGGAGCCGCCGCGGCAGCCGTGTCGGTGGCGGCTCTGGGCCGGGCCTCGGCGCCTCCGCCGCCCCCGCCCGTGTACTGTGTGTGCCGGCAGCCGTACGACGTGAACCGCTTCATGATCGAGTGCGATATCTGCAAGGACTGGTTCCACGGCAGGTAAATAAACCCCCTCCAGCCCCGCAGCCGCCACCGCCGGCCACCGACCAACCGCCGTCGCCGCCAGCCGCCCGCTACTCCCTCGGGCCGGGCCGCCGCGCCGCGCCCAGCTTTCAGGGGTCCCAGCGCCTAGCCCCCCGGCCGGGCAACGGGGCGCGCGGGGCCCCGGGCTCGCCGGGCGGGCTCCAGAGGGGAGCCGGGGGGCTCGCCCGGCCCGGGCGAAGAGTCGCCACAACAAACACGAACAAAGAGGGCCGGCGGAGAAGTTGGCAGGGGGAGCCTGGGGCGAGGGGACGCGGCCGGGCGGGCGCGGCGGGGGCGTCGGGCTGAGCGCCGGCCCGGCCCGCAGCCCCTCGCCAGCCCGGGCCGCCGCCGCCCCGCCCCACCGCGCCCGGGGCTCCGGCCCGGAGTCGCCGGCCGCCCCGCCGCTCTGCCCGGCTGGCCGACGCGCCTGCCTTCCTTCCGGGCGGCGATGGGCTCGCCCCGGCCCCGCGTCTCCTCCGCGCCGCGGGTCCCTGTCGCGCCCCCTTTCCCGTCTTTATCAAACTTCCTGGGCCGGTGGGACGGGGGCAGCGGCGGGCCCGAGAGGCGACCGCGCCAGCCAGCTCGGCGGGGCTCCGCGGAGTAAACAGAGCAACAGATGAGGTACTCGCTTTCGGGGACTTGAAAGGTACTGGGGAAGTTGGGGCCGGGCCCCCGGCGGGCGGCAGGTTGACCCGGGTCGTGGCCCTGGGCCCCCGCACACACCTGGGTCGCCGGGACTGGGGCAGATGGAGTGGGCGGCGGGGGCCCGAAGGGAACGCTTCTCCGGACCCCCTGCGTCGCCCTCGCGCCGCGGCTTAAACTTTACAAAGAGTGCAGTTGTCGCTCGAAGCCGGCGACACCGGGACCGCCTGCGGCTGTGCCCTGGGCGCCGGTGCCGGCGAACTTGAGTCGGCCGGGCGGACGCTGCCGGGCCGGCTGGCGGCGGCAGCGACAGCGGCGGACGCTGCCCTCTGATTCAGCCGCCGCCGCCGCCGCCGCGCTCCGGGTTTGACGTTTGAGAGCTCGGGCCGCCTCCGCAGCCAGGCCGCCGACTCGTGTGTTTTGTAATCAAAGTGTGAGGCTAATAAAGGGCGGCGCCACAGCCTCTTGACTCCGGCGTGGGAGGGATTCACAGGCATTTAAACAAAGAAACTAGTTGGGGTTGGGCTCCGAAAGTCCTTATTTGGGTGTTGTGGCAAAGCCTGCGGTCACCTTTAGTTGAAGCCGGTTTCCCGGGCCGCGTTTGGTGGTGTCTCTTGGCGAGAGCACGCTCACGAGTAATAGCAGATATGGTGACTGTGATTGTAGGAAGTGTCTTTTGATTGACAGCAGGACATTTAAATACAGCCTCCGCTTCCCCCTCCCCAATTTTATAGAAACACTACACGACCAGGCCAGATGCCTTAGTCTCCCTCTACTGGTCCAGGAAGAGAAAACCATGTAAATCACAATGTTCTTTGCAGTGTTTAGTGCTAGGTGTAGCTAAGTTTTACTTAATTTTCAAGTACAGTTTTCTTTAATCAGTTTTCAGGCTAGCCGGTTCTCACAACAGAAAACAAGACACAACAAATTATCACTTTAAAAGAAAGGCAGCGTCCTCGTTTTGTATAATCTTTAGCAGTCTTGTATATCCAATTCTATTTCCACATCCTGTTTCCATAACATATTTTACGCAACTAGAATAAAGATTATCCGAACATTTAAGTTCTATGTAGAACAAAATCAGAATCCCTGGTGATTATGTAAATGCTTATGTTTTTTCAAAGAACTATTTTTTGAAATTTGAGCGTTTTAAACTGCGTAAAAATTTTGTCTCGCCAGGCGCGGTGGCTCACGCCTGTAATCGCAGCACTTTGGGAGGCCGAGGCGGGTGGATCACGAGGTCAGGAGATCGAGACCATCCTGGCCAACATGGTGAAACCTGTGGCCAACATGGTGAAACCCGTCTCTACTAAAAATACAAAAATTAGCTGGGCGTGGTGGTGCGTGCCTGTAATCCCAGCTACTTGGGAGGCTGAGGCAGGAGAATCTCTTGAACCCGGGAGTGGGAGGTTGCAGTGAGCAGAGACTGCACCACTGCACTCCAGCCTGGCGACAGAGTGAGACTCCGTCTCAAAAGAAAAAAAAAAAGAAATTTGTCTCATTATGCAATGCAGATTTGATAGGCTACCGAATTTTAGACTAGAATTGTATTTATCTTAATTTAGGTCACTTGACACTATAACCATGAAAAGTCCCAGGTATTTGATGGAGAATTTTGTAATACATTTAAGTATACACTTGTAAATAGGGAAATTAAAGAGGAAATACAGAGGGCTTACCGGAAGAAGGGAGGGCAAGGCCAAAACAAATATGCCCTCTCTGCTTTGACACATAAATTCGTGTAACTTCATATCTGTGGAAGTGAGTCTAAAATAGGTTTTTTTGAGCCCAGGGTCTTTTTGACCATCAGTCCTTGAAACTTTTATGTGGTTCAGATGTCAAAAGTTAGAAAATTTAGCTATATTGTCCTACCCTACAAAAGCAGTATCTTTTTAATAAGTTTAATTCTTTTTTTTTTTTTTTTTGAGACGGAGCATTCATTGCTCTGTTGCCCAGGCTGTAGTGCAGTGGTGCAGTCTCTGTTCACTGCAAACTCCATCTCCCGGGTTCAGGTGTTTCTTCTGCCTCAGCCTCCCGAGTAGCTGTGATTACAGGTGCCTGCCACCACGCCTGGCTAATTTTTTTATTTTTAGTAGGGACAGGATTTCACCATGTTGGCCAGGCTGGTTTTGAACTCTTGACCTCAGGTGATCCGCCCCCCTCGGCCTCCCAAAGTGCTGGGATATCAGGTGTGAGCCACCATGCCAGGCCTACTAAGTTTAATTCTTAAGTATTGGTAATTTGGACTCTGAATGTTTTTCCCGTGGTATTTACTCTGATGTTTACTGTACCATGAAATGAGTGATTATTTTTTGGAACACAGCAAAATGTTCCTTTATATTAATTATTAAACAAATATCATTTGCTTCCGTGAGAATTGACCCCTAAAGGACTAAGATGTATCTTTACCATGCTTAGATTTCATTGAACCAGAGGTGGTCCATCTGTAGAGGAGCAAGGAAGAGTGGGAGGTTGGATACAGAGAATTGCCATTGCCTGGGTAATTTCTTGTTAACTTTATTTCTTCAAGTAGAAGGACTTTTTAAACTTGAGGAATCAGTGAATTTTGATATATATAAATTTTAGTTTACTCTGCCTGGCATTTCTGACATAAGGAAATCTGAAAAGTTGTTGCCCTAATTTCTTGTGACAGGGAAGGAAGGCCTGTCCTTGATGCTATTCTGTCAGGCTGCAGGGTGGATGGAACCAGCATCTTCCAGGTCTGATGCTGTCAAACTTTAGCTGCATACCAATTCCCATCTGTCCATCTGCCTAAGCCTTTTTGCAAGTGAGAAAAGAACACTTGCCAGGCAGGGTACAATGTGTAATTGAACTCTAGGTGCAGTGAGTTGAAGAATTAACAGGATTTAGCTGGGAATGTTCTGTCTAACCTAGAGATACAGTTCTTTCTCCCTGAGTTCTTGGTGGAAGTACCACCGGGAACATCTTTCCTGACAAGGCCCCGCTCCGTTATCTCCAGGCTGGATGTCTTTCTGTAATACTTTTATATCGTCATATGCAAAACTGTCTCACTGCCCTAATTGAATTGTATTAGAGTTTCTGTTTTCTTCCTGTTAGAATGTAAACAGCGTTGTTTATTAGTCTTTAATCACATTTTTTGAGTTGATAAAAGCAATATATTATAGAAAAATTGGAAAGTACAGAAAACTATAAAGAATACGAAAGTACGCATGTCTTCCAGTGATTACCACTATTTTATTAATAACGTGGTATGTGTATATGTATATTCTTTTTAAAAAATGAAATTTGAATTATTTCTGTGCATTCCATGTTACCTTTTTTTGTTAAAGTATACTTTTTCCTGTATCTTTAATGTTCTTTGAAAACTTTTTTAGTGGCTACATTGTGTTTGATTTCACAGAAGTACAATATATTTGAAAATAATTCCCCTGTTATTTACTTTGTTTACTACTTTTTCTTGTGTTTACTAATGATGATAAGATTGACATCCTAAACAAATTATTGTGGTCATTTAATTATTTCCTTAGAATAAATAAAACAAGTTAATACATATAAAACAGAAGAAGACCTGCCATGTACAATTTCTAAATAAGAAATTTCCTTGAATTAGTAATATTGGTCAAAGGGTATAGATGCTTATAGGCTTCTTGTGCCTGTTGCCAAACTGTCCTCCAGAAAGGTTATGCTGATTTATACTCTCGCCTGCAGTGCCCGCTTTCTAGTTCCCTGCATCCTCCCAATCTAAGGTATTATTAACCAGCCCTTACCAAAACAAGCAAAAACTGTTAAACTGTAGATGAGTCAGGATTACCACCAAAAGACGTACCCCAAACCTGTTCATGGCAGCATTTTTCATATTGTCTCCAGACTGTAACAACCTAAATGTCATCAGCAGTAGATTGGATACATTATAGTATAGTCATAAAATGGAATACCAAGCTATTAAAAAGAATGCACTATGGATGCACACAACATGAATGGATCTCACACATAATAAAGTTGAACACAGAAGCCCAGTACAAAAGAGCATACTGTTTGGCTCTGTTTATGTGAAGTTCAAGTACAGGCATAATTGGGGCTAGGAGTCAGAATAGGGTTTACCTTTTTGGGTGGGTATTGACTGAGAGGGAGTTTCTGAGGTGCAGGACATATATATATATATATATACACACACACACACATATATATATAGGTTTTTTTTTTTTTTTTTAAACCGAATCTTGTTCTGTTTCCAGGCTAGAGTGCAATGGCGCAATCTCGGCTTACTGCAACCTCCACCTCCGGGTTCAAATGATTCTCCTGCCTCAGCCTCCCAAGTAGCTGGGATTACAGGCGCTTGCCACCACGCCCGGCTAATTTTTTTTTTGTATTTTTAGTAGAGATGGGGTTTCACCATGTTAGCCAGAATGGTCTCCATCTCCTGACCTCGTGATCCATCCACCTCGGCCTCCCAAAGTGCTGGGATTACAGGTGTGAGCCACCGCGCCCCGCCATATTCTTTATCTTGCTCTTGGGTGGCGGTTGTATGAATGTGTACAGATGTAAAGATTTTGTTGAACTGCTTGTGCACTGAAGTCTTTTGTTGTTGTTGCGGGATGGGAGTCTCAGTATGTTGCCAACCCAGGCTGGTCTTGAACTCCTGAGTTCAAGCAATCCTCCTGCCTCAGCCTCTCGGGTAGCTGGGATTACAGATGTGCCATGCACCCTAAAA
Organism: Macaca fascicularis; assembly: GCF_037993035.2. Lineage (NCBI taxonomy): Eukaryota > Metazoa > Chordata > Mammalia > Primates > Cercopithecidae > Macaca > Macaca fascicularis. The sequence continues at coordinate 181,861,846 of NC_088377.1, read as the reverse complement.
ATTTGCCAATTTGTTAACTGACACAGTATTTTAAGATTTGTTTCTTGTTTCTGTCTTGAATGAGATTGCCTCTTGTGTTTAGTCATTGGGTATGATGTTGACTTGGCCAAGAGTTTGTAGTGTACCAGGTGCTAGGAATATAGTATATTTGTGCTAGAAATATAGCAATGAGCAAAACAAAGTCCTTGCTCTCTTGTGACTTACATTCTCGAAGGCAAAGAGAGATAAATATCGAATCTCACTTATCAAATGTTTTACAAAGTGCTTGGCACTGTTCTAATTAATTAGATGTTTGATTAACTCATTGAAATCTCACAGTCACCTTGTTGAGTAAGTGCTATTATTATCATCCCCATTTTACAGATGAGGAATCTGAGAGTTTTAGGGAGTTCAGTAACTTTCCCAGGATGGAAAAGCTGGAAGGTGAGAGAGCTAGCATCTGAGCTCAGGCATGCTGACTCCAGAGCTCATGCTGTCAAGCGGGTAGGTGGTACTGAGTCTCCTCTTCCTCCTTGGCTGCAGCCAGCTTCAGGAGGAGAATTAGATGTGACTTGTCTGTCTCTATCTCAGGGGTGCATAGGTGGGACAGTTGTGACAGGGTTCTGAAGAGAGATGCCTGTAAACATCTTCCGTTTTTTAAGTCAAAATTATTTTCTTTAATGTAAATATGTAAAATATTATTATAACTGCCTTGGGGACACAGTATTTATAAAATATTTATTTGAAAAGTTTTATAATTTAACTCTGCTTTTATCCTTGTTATAAATGGATTTTTTTTATTAGAGTGTATTTTGACTTCTTAAAATTGGTTAGGGATAGGAAATATTTTACAAATTCGTTTAATATACATTTCCCCATCATGATTAGTGTCATAAGCTTATTAAGTGAACATGTATCTTCCCATAAGAAAACAAAAAGCTCGTTTATTGACTTCTCAATTTCATTGTTTTGATATGATAGTTTATTATAGAATAATGAGTATTCGTGTGTTTCACTTATAAGAGTTTTATAATTTATACACAGTTTTGCTGTTTGAACCAAAAATGTTGTGATTATGGGAGGCTTATCTCAGGCTACTTGGAGGCACAGGACATAGTTCTCTCATAAACTTTTTAAAAACCATTAGTTAGGCTGGGTGCAGTGGCTCACGCTAATCCCAGCACTTTGGGAGGCTGAGGCGGGTGGATCACAAGGTAGGAGTTTGAGACCAGCCTGACCAACATGGTGAAACCCTGTCTCTACTAAAAATTCAAAAATTAGCTGGGCGTAGTGGCGTGCGCCTGTAATCCCAGCTACCCGGGAGGCTGAGGCAGGAGAGTCGCTTGAAACCGGGAGGCGGAGGTTGCAGTGAGCTGAGATCACGTCACTGCACTCCAGACTGGGCAACAGAGCGAGACTTCATCTCAGAAAACAAAACAAAACAAAACAAGACAAAAACCCATTAGTTTGGGGTATATTTCTGCTTGGAATGCTCTCCTGTTCTGTATTTTTAGGTATGAAATCTAGTTTTCTGATCATCCAAGGGGAGGAATGCTTTTATATTTAAAGATTTGAAGTGGAGGCTTATGAGTAAGAATAGAACAGGTATAGAATTTGGTTATAAAGTGAGCGTTGGTTGATTTGAGCAATTTAAATTTTGAGATAATTTGTGCAGCCTTTGAACAGCCAGTGCTAATCTTAACTACCACCAAGTTTCTGGTCTTTTTTGAAAATTATATTTTATTACTGTAGTGATTATTTTTTCCATTAATGAAAAGATGATTTTTCCCATTAATTGTAGGTTGAATTAATGGTAACTTGTATGATTTTGGTGTCTATATGTGTGAGCCCTGTTTCCTTTTTATTGGAGAATAGTGTCAGAAACCAAGGTCTGGCATTAGTGAGCTCATTGTTTCTAGGCCTTCTCAGAGGACAGAGCTAGGAAATACACTAATTGCACACATGCACACACATTGGTCTTTGTTTCTGTCTGTATATATTATGAACTGTAAGTTTCATAATGATATCTTTGAATCTAATATAACACCACAGGAGTCATTTTAGCTTTCCCCTTTCCTTACTTGTAACTTTTTTGTGCAACAGTGAGAAACTTAGCTGTCATTATCTACAACATATTTGTTCAGCCCTGTAAAGTACTCTAAGAATTTGCTAACCTATATTTTTGTGAGAAACAAATTTGCTAGCTAGATTAGGTATTCGTGTATATAGTACTTCTTTTATGCCTTTGGCCTTACAGTATCTAGTCAAAATACTGTTTTTCAAAGTTACTTAGGTCAGTTCTTTTCACCGGACTTTAATGTATGTCATTTACTGACAGGTTCATTTGCTACTACTTGTATTATATTTTGATGCCTCCTACATCCGGTTTTTTTTTTTTTTTTTTTTTTTTTGAGATAGAGGCTTGCTCTGTTGCCCAGACTGGAGTGCAGTGGTGTGATCGTGGCTCACTGCAGCCTCAGCCTCCCAGGCTCAGGTGAGGTGATCCTTCTGTCTCAGCCTCCTCAGTAGCTGGGATTATAGGCATGTGCCACTGTGCCCGGCTAATTTTTGTATTTTTTTTTTGTAGAAACGGAGTTTCACCATGTTGGCCAGGCTGGTCTTGAACTCCTGACCTCAGGTGATCTGCCCACCTTGGCCTCCCAAAGTGCTGGGATTACAGGCATGAGCCACCACGCCCGGCCTCGTATTGTTGAGATACAGCTTCAGGTTAGATTGCTAAAAGTAGGATTGCTTAGTCAAAAGATAAACGTATATGTTGTTTTATTAGGATTGCTAGATTTCTCTCTAGAATAGTTGGACCAGTTTGCATTCCCACCAACAGTGTGAGAGTGCCTTTTTCTCTAGATCCTTGTAATCAAGATGTGTTGTCATGTTTTTAATCTTTGTCAATCCAGTAAATGGAAAATGGTATCCATGTTTTAATCTGCATTTGTCTAATTATAAATGAGTTTGAACCTTTTTTTTTCTTAGTTTTAGGACCATATTCTTTCAAGAATCATCTGGTTACATTTTTTTTTTTTCCTGATTCTATCAAGCTTTTAGTCCTTTGTCCCTCAATATTTAAGCACTCTTTACATATTAGGGATACTAGCCATTCGTGGCAAATGTTCTAAATATTCTCTTCCAGCTTTCAGTTGTCTTTTGGTTTTGTTTATGGTAATTTTTTTGCCATGCAAAAATTTTTTTAAGAAATATGTAGTCATATTTATTAGTCTTTTATTGGTTCTGGATTTCGAGTCATAATTAGCAATCCTTTTCCACCTCAAGGTAAAGATAATTTTTTCCTGTGTTTTTTTTCTAATACTGGTATGATTTTATTTTTTAAGTTTCTAAATGGATCACTAATCCATTTGGATTTTATTTTTGTATATAATATGAAATAGAAATATAATTTTTTCTAAATAAAAACAAATTGTCCAGTTGTCCCAGTACTATTTATTGAAATGTCCATATTTGTCCCAGTGACTTAAGATGCCAAAACATATGTATATATAATAGTCGTTATGTCAAAGATTCTATATATACTTAGGTCTGTTTCTGCACTTTGTTTTATTCCACTGGTTGATTTGTTCATTCATGTGCCAGCACCACAGTGTTTTAATTACAGAGGCTTTTATAGTATGGTGTAAGTCTGATAAGACCTGTCCCATCCTTGTAGTTTATTGTATTTGTTTTCAGTGTTTTTCTGGTTATTCTTGCAGGTTTATTTTTTTATATGAACTTTAGTGTCAACCTGATTTCATTCAAAAGCATTGTTGGGATTTTTATTAGGGTTACATTAAACTTATGAGAGCTGATGTGTTTATAATATTGAGTCCTTCTCTCTGAGAATAGTATTACCTCTTTTATTTATATCTACTTTCGTGTCAGGTGTGTTTTGAATTTTTCTTTGTACAGATTTTACACATTTTAAAGATTATTCCTAAGTAATTTTCTTTTTTTTTTTTTTTTTGAGACGGAGTCTTGTTCTGTCACCCAGGCTGGAGTGCAGTGGCCAGATCTCGGCTCACTGCAAGCTCCGCCTCCTGGGTTCACGCCATTCTCCTGCCTCAGCCTCCCGAGTAGCTGGGACTACAGGCACCTGCCACCTCGCCCGGCTAGTTTTTTGTAATTTTTAGTAGAGACGGGGTTTCACCGTGTTAGCCAGGATGGTCTCGATCTCCTGACCTCGTGATCCGCCCGTCTCGGCCTCCCAAAGTGCTGGGATTACAGGCTTGAGCCACCGCGCCCGGCCCTAAGTAATTTTCTTTCTTAGTATTATAAATGAGATTTTCTTTACCATTTATTTGCTATTGGTTGTTTGTGTATATGAAGACTGTTTTTTTAAATGTTACTTTTATATCCTACTACTTTGCTGAAAAAATTATTTGAGTTGTATTATCATTTAGGGAACTGATATATAATATGCAAATAGAGAATTTCAGTACTTCTTTGCCCACTCTTATGCCTCTATTTGATTTCACTTATATAATTGCACAGGCTTATACCTCTAGTATAGTGTTGAATAGTGGTAGATAGTGGGTATACTTGCTTTATTCCTGATTTTAGTAGAAATGCCTCTAATATTTCCTCATTAAGGAAGATACTAGCTTTAGGACTAATTTGTCATATTAAGACAGTATTCCTCCAGGTGCAGTGGCTTATGCCTATAACCCCAGCACTTTTGGAGGCCCAAGGTGGGTGGATGGCATGAGTCCAGGAGTTTGAGACTAGCCTGGGCAACATGATGAGCCGCTGTCTCTACAAAAAATACAAAAATTAGCTGGGCATGGTGGGGTGTGCCTGTAGTCCCAGCTACTTGGAAGGCTGAGGCGGGAGGATTGCTTGAGCTTGGGAGGTTGAGGCTGCAGTGAGCCATGATGCCACCAATGCACTCCAGCCTGGGTGACACAGTGAGACTCTGCCTCAAAAAAAAAAAAGGAAAAAAGTATTCCTCAATTTTATTTAAGTAGTTTTATCATGAATGGATGTTGAGTTTTATCAAAGGCTCCTTTGGCATCTGTGGAGAGAATCGTATAGTTTTCTTCCTTAGATCTATTAATATGCATATACAGTAGCGTCCCCTCCTTATCTGAGGGAGACATGTGTTCCAAGACCCCCAATAGATGCCTGAAACTGTGGATAGTACTGAACTCTAAATATACCATGTTTTTGCCTTTACATGCATACCCATGACAAAGTTTAACTTATTAATGAGGCACACGGTAAGAAATTAACAACAATAACTGAATACAATAGAACATTACAACAGTGTGCTGTAATGAAACTTATATAGTGTGGTGGTAACTTTTGCAGTTTAAGGTGCAGCAGCAAAACTAGCATGAATTTCTTTTGCCTTCTTCACAATTTTATAGATAGAATCGTTCTTACCATAGATCTTAGGAACTCAACATACTGTTTTTTTGTTGTTGGTTTTTTTTTTTCCCCTTTCCTTAAATCAAGAACTTTTACTTTTACTTTTCACTTAAAGGAAGCACTTTATGGTTTCTCTTTGGCATATCTGCATTGCCAGCATCACACCAGCTTCACTGCTCTTGCGCTTCGGTGCCATTATTAAGTAAAATAACGGTTACCTGAACATAAGCATTGATACCCCGACAGTTGATCTCATAACTCAGAGACTTGTGGGCAGGTAGTAAAACAGTCTGGATACACAAGCAGAGGGATGATTCACATCTTAGATGGGATGGTGCAAGATTTCATCATGATGCTCAGGATGGCAGGCAGTTTGAAACCTAAGAATCGTCTATTTCTGGAATATTTCATTTAATGTTTTTGGACCTTGGCTGACCAATGGTACCTGAAACCTTGGAAAGTGAAACCACAGATAAGGAGGGGACTACTGTAACATACTTTTAAGTGTAGCTTAGCAACTATGAAGAACAACCTGGTGGGAAAATAGCCCTAACTACTTGGTTTACTATTGGATAATTAAGTTGTATCTTAAGGATGCTTTGTAGCTATATTTTAAAATATTATTCTGTTTTTAAACTTTAAAAAACACCACTGGCTGGGGTAGTTTTTAGAATAAAAGAAAATCAGCAAATATAAGTGACATAGAGTAACAAACACTGAACAGGTAAATGTATATAATAGGAGTCTCTAGAGCATTAATGATCCAGGAATTTCCCCAAAGCAGCATTTTCTAACCTGTGTTTTGTGAACCCCAGGGATATAAAGTATCCTGAGGTTCACTTATTTTAATTTGTCTTTTAAAAAGATGGTGAGTATTTTCCTTTTAAAATCAATTAGTTTGAGAACTTCTGAGGGTATATGAGTAAGCATACATGGCATTGTTGGTGGAAATCAGTCACCTGATTGATCTATCATTCAGTCGAATGTTGCCAGCCACCATGGTCTTCTCGACTTTTAATTTTTCTTAAAAAGAAAATACCAAACATATGTAGAAGTAGACCGAATAGTATCCTGTGCTTCCAGGTTCCATAAGCCTGCTTCAGTGAGTGTCAGTTCACTGCAAGTTTCATTACTACCCCGTTACCTAGCTACTTTGAAGCAAATTCCTGATGCTATATCATTATATCTATGAGTATTTCAGCATGTAAATCTAAAAGATAAGGCCTCAATTTAAAAAACCTATAATACCTTTATTACAATTAAAAATAGTTGACAATTTCTTAATAACATCAATATCTACTATCCACATTTCTAGTTGTCTCAAAAATGTCGTAACTTTTTTCACTATTTGTTTGAATCAAGATCTAAATAAGGTTCACACATGTGATTAGTTGCTCTATCTTGTAAGTTTCTTAATACATAGCAGTGATTCTCAACTAGATGAGATTTTGTCTCCCAGGGAACACTAGTCAATGTCTAGAGACATTTTTGATTTGGAAGTAGCAGAGTAGTTGCTACTGGCAGCTAGTAGGTAGAGGACAGGGATGCTACTAAACATTCTGCACTGATTAGCCCCACAGAAAGAATGATCTAGTCTAGAATCTCTATAGTGCTGTTGTTGAGAAACCCTGATCTATAGGTTTTTCTTTCAGGTCTTTAACCCTCTCCCCGCCCTTGCAAACTCTTTGTTGCACAAAGTGGTTGTTTATCCTAAAAATTTCCACTTTCTGGATTTTGCTGTTTACATGCCTGAAGAATCTTTTTGCTCCTCTCTTTCCTGTAAATTGGTAGTTGACTCTAGAGAAGCTTGATCAGATTCAGGTCCCCTTAAACCCCCAAAAATTTCATAGGAGAGTGGTGCAGACTTCTATCAGGAACCTAAGCAGAAGGCATAAAATGTCTGGTTGTTTCTCTTTTTGATATATTGGCTGCCATTGATCAATGCCAGTATCCATTCATAGCAGTTGCAGAATGATACCTTTATCATTATAATTATAAAATTTTATAACTGATAATTACAAAATTTCATTTTCATTTGTTACCTGTAGTACTTCTATAAAGAGAAAATTTTCTTTTATCTAGTCTTTGGTTATCTAGTTGTACAGTGTAGGAGAGGCAAAATTAAATGTTTGATTCTTTTCCATTATCACTGACTTTTTAAGTTAATTGATTAATTAACATCCTCATTGTTAAAGGATGAGAACTATTATTTAAAGCAATATAATTTAATGTGTAATATTGAGCAATATAGAGAAGTTGAAAGACAAATATATAGAAAGATCCATGTCTCCTTTGACCATACAAACTGCCATTAAAAAAACAAAACAAAGACTATCTGGTAAGAGGGCCAGGCACTGCCGCTCACACCTGTAATCCCAGTGCTTTGGGAGACCGAGGCAGGAGGATCACCTGAGGACAGGAGTTTGAGACTAGCTTGGGAAACATAGCAAGACCCCCATCTCTACAAAAAATAAATTAGCTGGGTGTGGTGGCATGTATCTGTAGTCCTAGCTACCCGGGAAGCTGAGGCTTGAGTGCAGGAATGTGAGGCTTCAGTGTGCTAAGATTGTGTGATCTTGCCACTGTACTCTAGCCTGGGTGATAGAGCAAGACTGTCTCTTAAAAAAGACCTGGCGCCGGGTGTGGTGGCTCACACCTGTAATCCCAGCACTTTGAGAGGCTGAGGCAGGCGGATCATGAGGTCGGGAGATTGAGACCATCCTGGCTAACACAGTGAGACCCCGTCTCTACTAAAAATACAAAAAATTAGTCAGGCGTGATGGTGAGCACCTGTAGTCCCAGGTACTTGAGAGGCTGACGCAGGAGAATGGCGTGAAGCCAGGAGGAGGAGCTTGCAGTGAGCGGAGATCATGCCACTGCACTCCAGCCTGGGCGACAGAGTGAGACTTTGTCTCAAAAAAAAAAAAAAAAAAAAAAAAAAAAGACTTGGCAAGAAATTCAAGCAATATAGAAAGGTTTAAAAAAAAAAAGCAAAAATCTTACTTTTTGTTTATTAAAATATCCTGGATATCTCAGAGAGCTTCTCGTATCAGCTTGTACAGATATCTCATTCTTTTTAATGGCTGCATAGAATTCCATTCTGTGGATTTACCATAGTTTAACTGGTCCTCTCTTGATGGATTCTTGAGTTGGTTTCTCTTTTGTTCTTACTACTTAACAATGCTGCAGGATATATATTTTTGTGTGTATGTTTATCTTTATTCTTGGTGAGCATTTGGGTATCCTTATGGTAAGTTTCTAGCATTATCCATTTTGAAATTGTTTTTATCTGTAGTCATATTTTAAAATTCATGTTCTGTTGATCAAAGACAAGTGTAAAGAATACTGATAATGAAATAGAAGTTTGAGCTTAAATATATTATACAAATTTAAGATTCTTATTTATTGGGGCTGTAAGTTGCATTCATCTTAACACAAAAATCAGTGTCAGAGAAAATAAAGTGATCTTATGTCCAATTTATATTTTTTTATGGGGAAGAGGGATAAAACACTCTCAGAATGTTTTGTTAACATCCTCTTCCTTTATAATTTAGAAATGCCATTTTTACTTGAGCACAAAACATAGGAATTTCAAACATCTAATATGGACTCCTGTTTATCAGTTAGTAATCTTTTTTTTTTTTTTTTGAGACGGAGTTTCGCTCTTTTTGCCCAGGCGGGAGTGCAATGGCATGATCTTGGCTCACCACAACCTCCGCCTCCTGGGTTCAAGCGATTGTTCTGCCTCAGCCTCCTGAGTAGCTGGGATTACAGGCACGCACCACCACACCCGGCTAATTTTGTATTTTTAGTAGAGACGGGATTTCTCCATGTTGGTCAGACTGGTCACAAACTCCCAATCTCAGGTAATCCACCCACCTCGGCCTCCCAAAGTGCTGGGATTACAGGCTTGAGCCACTGCGCCCAGCCTATCAGTTAGTAATTTTAAGTTTGACTTGTGCGGTAAAATCATGAAGTTGTGAAAGCTGGGGGATCTTACACCGTTATAGATGATTTGGTATTTTTAATGTGCAAAAACTGTTGTCAGGTGAGTATTCAGTATTTCACAAAGAAACTGGAATGTCCAGTGTGGACCTTTTGATGAATACAGTATCCCTTGAATACTTTAATATTAATAAATATTAAATGACTCACGCCTGTAATCCTAGCACTCTGGGAGGTTGAGATGGGTGGATCGTGAGGTCAGGAGATTGAGACTATCCTGGCCAACATGGTGAAACCCCATCTCTGCTAAAAATACAAAAAATTAGCTAGGCGTGGTGGCATGCCCCAGCTACTCGGGAGGCTGAGGCAGGAGAATCGCTGGAACCCAGGAGGCGGAGGTTGCAGTGAGCCAAGATCGTGCCACTGTACTCCAGCCTGGGTGACAGAGCAAGACTCCGTCTCCCCTGCAAAAAAAACAGAAAAACGAAACTAAAAAAGAAAATAAAATGGTCCTGGAGATGTGACCTGGAGATATTTCCGTTGTCTGGAACCCTACAGAATAGTTTAAAAAAAAAAAAAAAAAAGGTCAGAACATGAAACAGTTTTGATAGCATTTTAACTGACCTGGTCAGTGATGGTGTGGGACCACTGGTATCCTTGAAACAGGGGCTTTCTGGCCACTTTCCCTCAATGGCTTTGGAAACTCTGTGGGGACCACATGGGAGCTTTCCCCTCCAAGGACTGGGTTTGTGGGTTCATGGGTTTTTCCTCTTCTGTGTGAACTGCTAGAGTGCCTCACCTGTCACATACGCTACAGTGTAGACGTGTGGTTAGTCTTTACTACTTTTTGAAGGAATCATGGGGCGTAAACTATATGCAGATTATAGGAATTTTAGTCTTTTTACGTAATCTAACTTGTCACAGGTCTGATTCATATTCCTCTCTTACATTCTTCCTATTTCGGTACTTTTTTAAAGGCTAACTTTGTGTGCCTGGTGTTTTGAGTCACTTTCTTTTTTGTGCTAGCCTGTCCTTATTTTCTTTATATCAAAGGATCAGAGTTTTCTTTAGAGCCCATGGTGACTGGGTGAACACAGTCCCTTCTGTTTGGTTCAGGGACATTTTCCCTCATACCTGCTTTTCCAACCATCCAAATGCCAAGTAGTTAGCGCTGGACTCTACTGCCTTAATTTTTCTCTTCTTATCTTTGGCTTTGTGGGCATCCAGCCTGTAGTAGGAGAGGTCATACCCCAATCTGAACTTGATTTCTCAGTTTTCTCATTCTTTATCCCTTAAGCAATTGATTATTCTCCAAAGCTCCAAAGTCTCACACTGCTCTCACTCAGGATCACCTGTTGGTGCCACCCATCTCTTCAGGAGTGTTACCACCTCAGCCCCAGGGGAACTGCTACTTGATTTACCATGGTATTACATCCTGATAAGCCCATCATAAAGTTGAAAAATCCTAAATCGAACCATTGTAAATTGGAGACTGTCTGTGCTGTGCTTATCTCTTGCGGGTCTGCAGTGTGTTTTGTTTTGCAGCCCTACCCCTCACCCCAGGGCAGCTGCTGATTCAGTCACCACCTCAGACCTTCTGAGAAGACAGAACAAAGAAAGACCCTGATACAAGCTTCTTCTGACTTCAAGTAATGTTAGGATATGAGTCACTTTTCTTCTCTTTCCTTTCCTTCCTCTCCACTGCATCAATGATTTTTTAGTTTCGTTTGCCACCATCACGTGTCGGGCTTTCATTGGCCACTATCACAGTTTCTACCATATCAGTGTAACACTTTTGATACTTAATATTTTCTTTAAAACTGCTTTAAATGGATTTTCGTTTTAAAAATTTACTTGCCTTAAACAGAGGTATCTGCTAAATCGTGTTAGTGATGCTCACGCTACATTTTAATAGGTATAAGAAAATATATATTTATTGAAATAAAAAATATTATCTAAAACGTGCGCCTGTAAGATTGTCAGAAGGGTAATGATGATTGTTGATAGGCTAGTAGACACAGAGAAAGGGTACAGGTTTTTTTTAATGGAAGTCAAGGATTGAAGAACTTAAATAAGCAAATGAGAATGGCTATACAAAGCAGGAGGCTCAGCAGAATTTGTCCCACTGCCAGGACAAACTTCCCTGGCCTTCAATTTCCCATAAAGCTGCCCTGTTGGCAGTGATAGTGCTGATTGCATCTGGATCCCATCAGGTCCAGCCATTATTGTGGTTACACAGGTCCTGAGGTCCTCTTGATTCCTCCCTGTTTTCCTGGTGACATTGCCTATTCCAGGGATGTGAGAAACTGCCCACAGCCTCAGGACGTTCCTCAGTATGAATAGCAAGATTGGGTGAATTGATGATCAACTTCTCAGGAATCTCATCTTCCTAGCAGGCCTCAAGCCTGCTTGAAGTCTGTTCCTCCAGATATGCATAACGCTACACTTTGGGCCAAAGTTTGCCTTAGTGTTGAAACGTGTGTTCAAATTTAGGAAATTCCTGGAAACAATTTCAAGAAGAAAAGGCAACTGCTAAGTCGTGTAGATTGTGGTCTTTGGTGTAGTTGGAAATTATCTTTAGGTGTATTAGATCCCATCTACTCATCCATTCAAGGACCTGGCTTCAACAGTTGTATCCCTACCTCATCATTTTTTTTGTTAGCATGCTAATTGTATGCATATATCCTTTATTTTAATTTTTAATTTTTATTTTTTTTTCGAGATGGAGTCTTGCTCTGTTGCCCAGGCTGGAGTGCAGTGGCATGAACTCGGCTCACCGCAATCTCTGCCTCCCGGGTTCAAGCGATTCTCCTGCCTCAACCTCCGGAGTAGTTGGGATTACAGGTGTGTGCCACCACGCCTGGCTAATTTTTTTTTGTATTTTTAGTAGAGACAGGGTTTCATCATGTTGGCCAGGCCAGTCTTAAACTCCCGACCTCAAGTGATAACGCCCACCTTGGCCTCCCCACGTGTGGGATTACAGGCATGAGTCACCAAGCCTGGCCTGTATCTTTTATTAAAAAAACAAAAACAAAAACCCTTTTCTTCACATCCCTTTTCAGCTGCAGCCCTGTTTCTTTGCTACCTTTATAGCAAAATTAATCAAGTTGTTCCTACTTGCTGTTTCCAGTTTTTTGGTTTTTTTCCTCTCCTAGGAAATGAGAGCGGTCCCATTTTCTCTTTTACTCAATCCAATCAGGCTTTCATTGTTACCACTCTATTGAAACAGTTCTTTTCAAAGTTATCAGTGAGCATCACCTAACTTGGCGTCTGGGGAACCCCTGTGCTGATTTTCCTTCTGCTTTGCTACCCCTCCTTCTCAGTTCTTAGTGCAATTCCTTCTCGTCTCCCTGATCTTTTACTGCTGGGTACCCCACGGTAACTCAGTAGTTTTTCCAGCACTCATCTGTTTTCTTTCGTAGCTCTCTCCCCTGAACTCTAGTCTTGAATATAAATTGTCAACTTCAGGTCTCCACTTGGATGAATAGTAGGTTGGCCAACTTTGAGTGTATGCAGAATCAAACCCCACAACTCCCTCCCTTCTTGATCATCACTGCTGCTCCTATAGTCCTCTTCATTTCACTTAACGGCAGTCCTTCATGTTGTTCAGGGCAGAATCTTTGGAGTCATCCTTGATTCTTCTCTCATAATCTGCACTAAATTCTTTGGCCAAATCCTGTTCGCTTACTTTCAGAATGTCACTACTACTGGTTGCCTTCATCACTATCCTTTTGTAAGATGGGCTTATTGAAGTAGCCTCCTACTGGTCCCCCTCCATCTGCCCTCCAGAAACCGGAGTGGTGCTTTTAACATGTAAGTCAATACTTAAATGAACTTTAGTGGAACACTTGTCCTCTTAAGGAAAAAGTCTCTGAAAATTCCCTGCTCATTGCCACAATTTCTTCCTTCCTTTTTAAATAGTTCCTGAAGTACTTCTTTCTCTGGGGAACGTCTCTTAAGATAGCTAAGATATTTTAATCCCTTTTGCCGAAAAGACTATTGCCCTTTTTCCACCTGCTTCAACATTTCAATTGCTATTATTATTTTTTGAGACAGAGTCTTGCGCTGTGGCCCAGGCTGGAGTACAGTGGTGTGACCTCGGTTCACTGCAACATCTGCCTTCTTGGTTCAAGGAGTTCTCCTGTCTTGGCCTCTCAAGTAGCTGGGATTACAGGTGCGCACCACCACACCTGACTAATTTTTATATATATATATATATTTTTGGTAGAGACAGAGTTTTGTCCTGTTGGCCAGGCTGGTCTGGAACTCCTGACCTCAAGTGATCCACCCACCTCGGCCTCCCAAAGTGCTGGGATTACAGACGTGAGCCACCACCCCCTGTCTCAATTATTTATTTCTTTGTTTGTTGATTGATTAATTAGAGTCTTACTCTGTTGACCAGGCTGGAGTGTTGTTGCATAATCACAGCTCACTGCAGCCTTGACCTCCCAGGCTCAAGCAATCCTCACACTTCAGCCTCCCAAGTGGCTGGGACTACAGGCGTGCACCAACAAGCCCAGCTAATTTTTAAATATTTTTGTAGAGTCAGAGTCTCAGTATGTTGCCCAGGCTGGTCTTGAACTCCTGGGCTCAGGTGACCCTCCCACCTCGGCCTCCCAAGGCCAGGTTTACAGGCATGGGCCACTGTGCCTGGCCTCAGTGTTTTACATAATGGTCCAGTCTCTTAAGGGATTCATGGTAGCTGAGCCTACCCTAGTTCAGCCTAAAGCTGAGGCTACCCTCAGCGGTGGGACAAAAGAATTCACCAATTTTATTCATGTCTTTAGAACTGTCACACAGTGAGTTGCTAGAAATAATTATTTTTCCCTCTGGAGAATTCCTAAGATCTAAAGATGGTTCTTTTCCTCCTATACAGATCGATTGTGGATTTCCTTATCAAGTTGAACAATTTTGTTCTTGATCTTTGTTCAGTAATTATTAAATATTACCCAAGTATTATTTACTTAACCTGTACCTATTTACCTATAACTATTTATTATACCATTTTGCGTATATTCTTGTTCAGTGTTTATCCCTGAGAGGATGCTGGGCTAAGAGAATAGAGAAGATGGTGAGTATGAAGATGAGCATATCTCTACAATAAATGTGAAAGTTAAGGGTGTGTGCATGAGAGGTTTGGGAGACTAGGCTTGTACATATGCAGCAGGCTCTGTAGGAGCCCCACCCGGATCCCCTGGCTTTCTCTATTTCCATCTCTGTCTCTGTCTCTGTCTGGGGGAATACTTCTTGCTGAAAGCACCTGATACTTGGCCTGAGGGCGTTCTCTGGCTGCAGCAGCTCAGCAGCTTGTACTTGAAGCGGGTCTGAAATGCTAGGGCATTATGCCTCTGGGATAGCCCTCATCCGTTATCTATTGGGAGATAGTAAATAAATACCTAACTTCCTCTCCCTTTGGGTGGGACCTTTCTGAAGCCCCTTATACTTAGTCTTCCAAATGTCCCCAAGGCTACCTCCCTTTCTGTGACTTACTTTTCCATTCACTTACCCGTGCTTCCAGGGATTACTTCCCATGTGAATGCCTGCAATCCTATCTCAGGTTCTGCTTAAGGGGGACTCCGACCTTAAACCAGTAGGTAAATTGTTAATGAAAAGAAAGATCATAAGCAAGAGATACGGGATTTGAAAATAGAGTTTGGATTTCATTGATAACAGGTTTTTCACATGATGATAGTGTTTGTGTCTTAACGCCTGTATAATTATATGATTTCATTTACCTATATCTGTGTGCAAAATGTATTACGAACATGGCTGTCAAAGTCATTGAATAGATATCTGGTCCTGCTACCTTCAAGGTTATTTGTGATATGATTTTAATTTGAAGCTGTTTGTTGTTGTTTTATTTCTCCCTTCCTTTAGAATCCCTTCTTTTTCAAAACACTAGAAACCTTCCATTATGGTAAGTAACCTTTTGCATGAGAACTGTTGCAATGAGGTGTTAACATTTTGCAGATTAATTGGCATATAAGAAAACTAGCAATCACTTTACCATCTTTGGGGAATGATACGGTCTACCTAAATAAGATTTTCCTATAACTGAAAGTTCTACTTGTGAAATGTAGCTGTCCTCAGAAAAGTTACTTAGGAGATTAAACTGCTTTAAATAGTGTAGTATTCTATTAAGAGCATGTCTGTCAAAATCCTTCTAAAAAGAGTTGACATATAATTTCGTTGACTAAGTATCATGGACCTCAGTTATCTTCTGTGCCGTGTGGGCTGCTGGACTGTTTGGGCGCTAAATTGCCCCATACCAGTTGCCATTTATTGATAGTGTTTTATCTCCTTCCTTGCGATTCTTTTTTCCTGTTGCCTGTTAGTTCTGCTTTGAGCAACTCCCACTGTCTCCTTCTAATTTTGTTTTCTTAACTAGAGCAAAATAAGATTTCCACGTGGGATTAGGCAACAGGTCTTCTTAAATTGCCACTCCGTATTCTGATACACTGGTGACAAAAGGATGACCCTAGCCAGGAATGGAGTCAAGCTGTGCAAAAGGGATTTGGCAAATATCACTTAAATAAACCTGACAGGCAAGGTTGGAATTTTTGAAATCAGAGTGCATGTGGTGCTAGATTATATCTTTGAATTCTTACCCTAGGATAGAAGCTATGCCTGGTGGGTAAGGGTAGCCCTGGCTTCCGGGTAATTTTATTTAGAAGAAAATCATATGGCTGGCTTAGAGATATGTTATATCTTGCTTCTTATGTAGGTCTTGTATTTTGATCTACATAAGAAGATTTGACTCGGTCATTAGACTTCAGCCTAGAAAGTGCCCTACAAATACTTGTTAATTATGTTGTAATAAGGGTAATTGGAGACAATTTGTATCTTTTGAGGTTAAAAAGATAGTTTTAGAAAGTTTTAGTGTTTTATCAGTTATTGACTTCTTTGGTTCATATGCATTCATTAACATGCTTTGTTAGTATTCAGTAAATGCTTGGTAATGCTGTCACCATTTTAGTCCCCTGTGTTGATAAAGGGGTGGTTTTACTATACACTTGGTTTATTGGTACTTTGTACCAATTGTAAAATTGCAAAACATTAAAAATGTTTTAATTTTCTAAATTTAAATCATAAAATTGTAACAATTATAATTATAAAAACAAATTTATAATAAACTCTTCACAGCTGGGAATTCTGAAAATTAGCTTCTAAGGCAATTTTCCAAGGTGGAAAATAATAACCCATGAAGTGTTTTGTGGGGGAAAAATAAGAGAGAGAGAGAAAGACCTGAGGTTGGGTACAGTATTTATCACTTATGCTTGATCCCCATCATGGAAATTCAAAGTGCTCATTAACTTGTTGAATTCACTGAGAAGTATTGCTGGTAAATAAAGGTGATTCGATCTCAGCCCAGTGTCTCCCTTAAGTTTCTCTTATGAACTGTGGAATCTTTTTTGTGAATAACTTTGACTCCTGCAGGACACTGTTTTTTGTCTTTTTTTTTAATTTTAAGAGACAGAGTCTTACTTTGTCTCACAGGCTGGAGTGCAGCAGTGTAGTCATAGCTCACTGCAGCCTCAAACTCCCGGGCTCAAGCAATCTTCCCACCTTAGCATCCATCCTGAGTAGCTGGGGCTACAGGTACATGCCACCTAGACCTGGCTAATTTTTAAAAACTTTTTTTTTTTTTTTGGTAGAGACGGGGGGTCTCATTATGCCCAGGCTGGTCTTGAACTTCTGGCTTCAAGAAGTCCTCCCGCCTTAGCTTCCCAAAGTGCTGGGATTTTTAGACGTGAGCTACTGTGCCTGTCCAGGGCACTTAAAAAAAATGCTTTTTAAGAGAATGCTATAGAGCCAGTCCTTGCTTTGCAGGGTTCTGGTGTGCACTGATTTCAGTTACCATTAGATAACAACACTAGTTACCCAGGATTCAAATTTCAGTCACCATGGTCTGTTACCTATGAATGCATAAAGTACAGACTCTTCTGCCAGCTCTTCAGTATGCAGATCAGAAATCACTGCAAAAATAACAGGCACGCGTCTGTTCTTCAGTTTACACACAGACAGGAGAGCGTGTTATGCTGCCTCCTTGTCTCTCAGTATAAAGTTACATGACCTATTAGCAAAATAGATAATCGAAAGTGGGAAGTGGCCAGTAAAGATGAAACAGCAACAAAGAAACAAAAAGTGATAACCCTGGAAGTAAAATCCCATTGAGCATAAATGGAGTAATAAAATAAGTAACTGACAATGGGAACGCTGCCACTGCCACCATTTGTGGAACTCTAGACAGCCAGAGGCACTTAGTGAAGGCATGCTAAATGGCATAATGTTTTAAATTATAGTGTACTAAAGAAGTATTAGTTTTTACTATTTTTTCATTTCTCTACATATTATACCAACAGTAAGAGAGTTCTTAATGCTTTGACAAACATTTTTAAAGATCCCCAGAACAATTGTAATTTCTCCCATTGATTATTAAAATCACTTGGTGTGATTTCAGCTTGCATGGTTACTTTTATGGTCCTGCTCTACCGTGCAAAGCAAGGACCACCTATATTTTTCTTACATTTGCCAGTCATTGATCATGTGACCTTTCATGGAAATTAAGAATTACAAAATGGCCAGGACTTTGGGAGGCCGAGGCGGGCGGATCACAAGGACAGGAGATCAAGACCTTCCTGGCCAACATGGTGAAACCCTGTCTCTACTAAAAATATAAAAATTAGCTGAGTGTGGTGGCACGTGCCTATAATCCCAGCAATTCGGGAAGCTGAGGCATGAGAATCGCTTGAACCCAGGAGGCAGAGGTTGAAGTGAGCCGAGCCTGGTGACAGAGTAAGACCCCGTCTCAAAAAAAAAAAAAAAGGAATTACAAAATGGACTTTGGGGAACCTATAATGACAAATTATCTTTTGAATGGATCCAACATATGAATATGTTAAAAATCCTTCTTACACTTTATATACTTTACATATTGCCCTGACTTTTATGCTTTGAAATAGAATGGTCCAGAGCTTGCTGTTGACCTTTCCTGGCAACTCAGTGCCACCTATTTTGCTATTGATGGATACTTCTGATTTGTAATTGTATTGGAATTCTTTTTTTTTTTTTTTTTTTGAGACAAGAGTCTCACTCTGTTGCCCAGGCTGGAGTGCAGTAGGATGATCTCAGCTCATATTGTCAGCTGCGCCTCCCAGGTTCAAGTGGTTCTCGTGCCTCAGCCTCCCAAGTAGCTGGTATTAAAAGTGTGCGCCACCACAGCCAGCTAACTTTTGTATTTTTAGTAGAGTTGGGGTTTTACCTTGTTGCCCAGGCTGGTTTTGAACTCTTGGCCTCAAGTAGTCTGTCCTCCTTGGCCTCCCAGAGTGCTAGGATTACAGGTGTGGGCCACCACTTCTAGCCATGTATTAAAATTCATTGAGATCTCTGGGTCATATATAAATTTCCACATAGGATATTTGTTACCAGTTATGACAAGATTTTTGTGGTTCAGACCCCTACTCTAACTCATCGTTCATCAAGAATGAAAAAACTTGCTTAGGATATTAAGTTCTCCTTAGAATGCTACCTTAGTTTCTGTTCTAGCAGAGAAGCTTTTAATATGAATGCTTTCTCTTGGCTTGACTTGGCTTGGTTTGTGATGTGTTTATTCCCCTTAGATACAGGCCCTGAAGACTATTTACGAGATGAGAAAGGTTAGTAGGAAAACTAGATCTACTTGATTTGCCTTAGTTGACTCTTGTCCATTGTAGTTGATTCATCACTAAGTGTCCTAGATATATAAGTTTTTGCTGTTGTCTTTTATTCCAGGGTGTGATCTCTTATTCCTGTATATATTCAATCTTCTATAGGTTTCATTAGGCCCTAGAAAATATAGTTTTCCCTTCTATACTTGCAATGGGAAATAAAACTGTCAGCTGGATTGGAGAGTTTTAGATGATTATTCATCTTTAAATATCATATTTATTTTGTTTATAATTCATTTGTCTTCTTTTACTAGAAGAATATCAGATTCCTAATGTCAGATTAAGATAGGGACATTTAGGAACTACATGAAAGGAAAAGTAAATGGACATAATATATACATTTGTGATGAATAATAATACATTTGAATAATATATGCATTTGTTTCTGTACAAGAGGATTATACTTGCCTGACTGTGTCCTTTTTCATTGAAAAAATGTATGGACATTTCAGAATAAATTCTTGAAAGAAAAAATAATTAGTTCTATACTGTCCCCCTCACATTCGTTTTCTATCCCTTTGTATTTGCAAAATTTGTATTTAAATGGGCTCCAAGATGGTAGCTCAAACGAATGTCTCCCTGATGTTCTTGGCATTCCTGCTTTGTGTCAATCAGTAAATATTTTGTGAGAATCCACTGTGTAATCAGCTTTAGGTAGATCTGTGGGCAGTGGGAAATTCTGAATTAAATATTACCCATGTCTTTAAGGAGCTTAAAATCCAACGAAGCTTTCATAGGAAGACACTGTAAATTTGGTGTCTTACTAGCCATTATGCTAGAGTTTTAGATCAGTACTTCCTCAGTGCCGTTTCTCTGCTGAGATTGCTGCAAAAGAATCACCTGGGGAACTTGTTAAGAACAGAGATTATTGTGGCCTGGCACGGTGGCTTATGCCTGTAATCCCAGCAGTTTGGGAGGCCGAGGCGAGTGGATCACCTGAGGTCAGGAGTTCGAAACCAGCCTGGCCAACATGGTGAAACCCCATCTGTGCTAAAAATACAAAAAATTAGCTGGGCCTGGTGGCTCATGCCTGTAATCCTAGCTGCTTGGGAGGCTGAGGCAGGAAAATTGCTTGAACCTGGGAGGTGGAGGTTGCAGTGAGCTGAGATTGTGCCATGGCACTCCAGCCTGGGCAACAAGAGTGAAACTCCATCTCAAAAAAAAAACAAAGCAGAGATTATTGGGCCACACTCATTAACTTTCCCTGTAGATGAAAGGTGGGGCTCAGGAATGTGTTTTCCTTTTTAAAAATAAACAATATACACTGCTGATTTCAAAAGGTATAGAGAAGGTTCTATGGTGAAAAGCAATTCTCTTCTCCATTCTATATCTATTCAGTTTTCTTTCCCAGAGGCAACTGCTGTTACCAATTTCTTGCATGTCCTTCCAGAAATATACCTTGCATTTACAAACATAGGGATGGGGGGATCACATACAAACTGTTATGCCCCTGGCTTTTGTTGCTTTACAGCAAGCGTATCTTGGAGATCTTTCCATATTCCTACTTACAGAGCTGCATCATTCATTTGAAAGGCTGCCTTGTAGCAGCTTATAAAAGCTCTATAGGGGATTCTAACACACAGCCAGGTTTCGGAGCCACAGATAGACTGAGTGTTAAAGGGATTTAGAAAGTTTTCAGTGTGTTAATTCCTTATGTCTTGCGCTTCATGAGGAACTGGACTCAGTAACATTTCATTGTACTTCTTGG
The DNA here is from genome assembly GCF_037993035.2 of Macaca fascicularis. Lineage (NCBI taxonomy): Eukaryota > Metazoa > Chordata > Mammalia > Primates > Cercopithecidae > Macaca > Macaca fascicularis. The sequence continues at coordinate 181,841,131 of NC_088377.1, read as the reverse complement.
TACTAACAAGCTTTTGTATAATGTTTCTTATAGAATTCATCAGTCAAAAATATGTGAAGGTAGTAGGGTGTATTTATTTCTTTATTGTTGAGACCCTGTGTGGTGGTCAAAGCAGCTAGAAACAGGAAGGTTTTCCCATTTTCCATCTCTGGGCTCAAGGTGCTTAGTGCTGTTTCACCTTTCCTTAGTGTTAAGGGAGGTGGGAATGGATAGAGAAGATAGAAAGCAGGTAGTAAATTACACCATAAAACTTGCTCTGCCAAAGGAATTATTTTTCTCTATGCGTCTTTCACTCTGATACCGTATTTAAGAGATGCATGTAAATATTCACATCTGTTGTAGAACTTCACATACATACTGTTATGTATTTACACACTTTAGATATATATTATGGATAGCATACTTGTTGCCTTTGTTAACTTGAAAACATTGCCAAGGAAACCTTTATGAAATTGATACTGTTTATCATCATGGCAAGTTTTATCTTCCCTAAGACGAGTTACAAAGTTCTTATCAAATTCTCATATCATATTCATTTTGGGATGACATTTATTTGCTGTATCCAAGTTTATAAATAAAAGAATAGTCTTTATCTCCACGAAAATAGCAGATATACTGGGAACTGTTTGTATCCTAATTTCCTTAGTCTCTGTAGACATTCCTCATACCCAGCTAGCTAGGCAGAAAGTAGGCTGAGGAGTAAGAGAGTTCTGTTCACCACAGGACAGTGAAAAGTAAATATATTTAGCTCCTTGAATATTTCAGAAATGTAAAGCACCTCCTCCTTCTTTAGAACATTCTAATAAAAATTATTACCTTCATGAAATAATGAGTTGTGCTTATTTGTAAGGATGCATTCACCATTTGCATTTGTCGGTTACTCTGTGTCCAAGATGTCAGACAGTAAAGAGCAAAATAACAAGAATTTATGTACTCGAAGCAAATAATGTATCACCATACAAATCATATTGCTGTGTATATTTCACATATTCATTGTGGGACAAATTTAATTAGAAGCTTGTCAACAGGATTTTTAGCTTTTTGAGGGGTATGTTTTGTACCACTGAGTGCACATCTTGGCTCTTCAACCCCTTATTTCCTCTCATGTTCTTTGATCAATTCCTTTTTATACTCTCTTTCTCCCTTCACCCTTATTAACATACATTCTTTTAGTCAGCTGGTTGGAAATAACTCTGGAAGCCCTGGGACAGTTGGAAGCATGAGCCCTGCTGTTGGAAGTAGGAAAAGTGAACCATAAGTGAACCTTAAGAGATTATTGTGAACCAAAGGAATTTCGTTCAGAGTATGCATTTAGTTCAGACCCCTTAAGCATATAGTGTGCCACTAAACGGCTTTAATGTGTCAATTATATAATCTTCACAAAAGTGGAAACATGCCATGAAGAAAACATGCTCAGTTTATAAAGAAAGCATTTAATTTTGTGAGAACAGTTTTATGTCAGCAAGAAAATAATAGAAGTTGGGTTTTTCTGAGCCACACATTTAATCATAACATTACCAGTTTGATTTTTCACTGGAAATAATTCATACAAATTATAAATTTTTACATTAGCTGATATCTGGTAATGAAGTGATATATCTCAGGGTTAAAACATTGTATGAAACTATTAACAATTTAAAAGTGAAAATGCCAGTTGGCATTCTAGTATTTTTAGTAAGAATGTCAACTTATTAAGCTGATTAGTAAGCCTTATTTTTACTGGCTAGCAAAATAAGAATTTTGGACAACAAAACCATTGTTCTGTAGTTTCATTCTAAGCCTTTTATGTATATTAATTTTCGTAAAAACCCTTTGAGGGAGTTGCTGTTACTATTTCCCGTCTTTACAGATGAGGAGACCAAAAAAAAAAAAAAAAAAAAAAAAAAAAAAAAAAACCCAGATAAAGTTACCCGAAGTCACACAGCTTACTAAGTGGGTTAGCTAGGATTCTAACACAGGCAGACTGACTCTAGAGAGATTGATTTTTCTCAAGTCCACCATCTGAAATTAATTAAAAATGGAAAACACACTCCCTGTTTTTTTCTTGAAGCATAGCCATTTGAGTGCCTGGTATGTGCTCTAAAGAGACATTCTTGAAGAAAAAAAATATAAAGCCCAATCACAAAAGCCTAGTTCCTGTTTGGGTTCAAACCTCATAGCTAATAAGCTGTTGATTAGGGCATCGTTGGCTGACTGGAACCTGGTAGAGCCATGATAATAATAATAATAGCTGCTGTTTATGACTTAGTATGTTTACTGTGCCATTGCTTACTGTAGGCTTAGTCCCATGCTTTACATACTGACATACATTGTCCTGCTTAATCCCAGGGGAATGCCTGCTCCTCAGGCAGGTGAAGAAACTTGCTCCAAGTCAAAACAAGTAGAGCTGGAAATCAAATCAAGTCTTTCTAATTCTGCAATCTATGCATCCCATTGAAGCCAGTTGATACTTGTTTATCTGGTATCATGGAAGTAGTAGACTGAAGAGACCTTGCCTCTCCTATAGCTGTTTCCCTAGACCTAAACTGACCCCAGAATCAAGATAGGAAAGGAAACATGAAGAGCAAGCTGTCAGCTATCCTCTGTATTCCCGAAGTTTATTCACTTCAAAGGCCACTCCCCATCCTCCTTTGTTAATAGGACTTTAGGGGTACACAATGACTCAGTCCTCTCATTATGTCACATGTCACAATGAAGAAATTGAGTAGTTAGGTGCTTTGGATGAAAAGGTAAATTTCTGATACACAGGTGAAAACTTGAAGCAAAATTTCAGATGTATGAATTTCATTACCACAGCCTTCTACTGTCTAAGGAAAGATGAAAGTTGTACTTTACATGTTGAAAGATCTTTCCCTTTTTATCAACTGTTGCCTTTAGTTCCTGTAGAAAATTCTTTAAAAAATTCAAACAGAATAGAATTTTAAAAAACTTTGCCACAATGTATTGGTTTTCAAGTAAGGTTGCAGCACAGTTAATAGTCAACAAAAATTTACTGTGATCATCTGGTACTTGGTATTGCGAGAGAAATCTTAAGGAGCTCAGTTCAGGGAACAGCAGGGTATAAAAATTGCTCAATATTAAACAGTGTTAGGCCATAAATCAGTGGAAATGTGTTTGTTTATTTTTTCCCTACTCTCTTCTTTTGATAGGAAATGTGTATCAGTAAAATGTCAAAGGACTTTCTGTGGTGTGATTAAGTGAAATATCATCAAGGAGGAGGAATTTGGGGCTTTGAAGACTAGGTAGTGTAAGATTGTTCAGTGAAGAATGGGGAGAGTATCTGAAGCAAGAGGAATATCTAATGAAGTCCACTGACAGTAAGATCTGAAAGAATTTGGCCACCCACTCTTCTAACACCAAGAGTAGAGAATATAAATGAGAGTATTATCCGAGAGGAAAAAAGAGGATGTTTGGCTGATCCTAGGGAATTTCGGTTAGTCATTAATTCAATTCAGTTCTCATCAAGTGTCAAAAAAAAAAAAAAATGCCAGCTTAGCAACAATTTCAGAAGATTAAGACAATGGAAAGTGCTAAAGTTGTCACTGCCCCACTCACCAAATGGCAGTGAGGCTGTTGTATAGATGGAAGCTATTCAGCAAAGGTCAGATTGTCACCCTGTAGGAAAACACCTCCCTTGTGCCCTCACACACAAAGTGGTCTAATAAACTGAACATTTTGCTGTTAGGAAAAAGTGTGACAGTCTGTATATGAAGGAAAGTTTTACAAGAGAAATAAATGGAGTGAAAGAGACTGAAGAAGGTTATGTGTCAGGTTTGAAAGTGATTCTTAGAAAATTTGCTTTCAGAGTTGTGCATTTTGTGTGTCCTACTGCATTTGCTTTTAACATATCTGTTATAGCTATCATGATTCTAGCAATTTTTTAGTAGGGAGGCAGTGAGTGAAGGATGGAGTGGGTGATCAAGAGAATGGGGAGAAGTTATGCCTCCCTCTGAGAGAGAAACGGAAGTGTAGGCAGTAGTTCCTTTTGGTTCCTTTCAAAGACCTGAGATAATTCTTGGTTTAGGAACGTTAACTTTTTGTGTTTAATTTTATTTTTTAAAATTATATTTTGTATGGTTAATTTAAATGGACTGTTTTTCAGATTTACTGGTTTACCAGATTTACTGTTTTTATTGATATACCAAATTTACTATTGTGTTGAAATTCAAAATAAATGTAGCTATAAATGTTTTACCAGTTGATTAGAACTGACCCAAACCTGAAGCCTTCACTGACATTTAATAAAACATTATATAGGGTGAGGTGGGATGATGAGTAGACACTAGAGAGAGGAACTCATACATCATTGAAGATTAATAGTCATGTTTAGCCTGAGGTGTTCTTAACCAATTGAAATGTCCCTTTCTCCCCTTTTTTCCCTAACCCTCGTGGGAGTCATTCTGATTTATGTATCTTAGATGTTCATGGGGAGTTTATGATATACTGATTTAGATTTTTCAGGACACATCTAACATTTTTTTCTCTAATTCTTTTGGTGTCACAACACTTCTTAGGAGTGAGGAATGTGGCCATGGTCAAGGTGAGACGAGACAAACCAGGAGTTTCTATAGAAAAAGTACCAACTTGGCATCTTTTAACATTGAGTTTCTGTTTTGGTGGGAGTATGTAGCACCTATTTCTTTTGACACTTAATGAACCTTGCATTTAAAATCAGGGAAGTTTGGTTTTGAACTTGTTTTATTGAATGCAGAGATAGCTCTCATGCATCTTTTCACTTATCTGCAGTGATCTTTTTGTTGCCCCACTTTAGCCACACACTGTTTCCACACTTGAATCTTACCACTGTTATAGATGATGCTACCTCAGAAATGCCAGATTCTGAACATTCTACTCTTTGGGCATAATCTCTCCTCCTTATAGGTCAGTTGCTCAAGCATGCCGTGGACTTAGTGCTGGGAGCCATTGAGACCCCTCAGATCATCTCACCATTTTCTCACTACCTTCTGTCGTCACATCTTTTTTGACCGCTTACATTTCACGGGTATCTTTTAATTTCCTTGTAAATATCAGGAACTCCTTTTCTGGTCTTTACCTACAAAAACCCCAACTCTGGATGAATCCAGTTTCCTACTCTGGGTCTGCACCACATGGGTGAACATTGTTGAAAAAAAAAATCACATAAATACATAGAAATGGTTTTGTATTAGGCTGTTTTTGCATCATTATACCTGAGGCTGAGTCATTTATAAAAAAGAAGTTTAATTGATTCTTGGTTCTATAGGCTGTACAGGAAGCATGTTGCTGGCATCTGCTCCTGGTGAGGCCTCAGGAAGCTTTCAATCATGGCAGAAGGCAAAGGGGGAGTAGGTGCACCCATGGTGAGAACAGGTGCGAGAATGGGAGGGAGGTGCCATACATTTTTAAACCAGATCTCATGAGAACTCACTGACTATCCCTAGGACAGCACAAGACATTCCTGAGGGAATCTGCCCCCATGACCCAAACAGTTCCCACCAGGCTCCACCCCCAACATTGTGGATTACATTTCAGCATGCGGGGTGTGTGTGTTGGGGGGGCGGTGGGGACAGACATCCAAACTGTATCAGGTTTGGAATTCATTGTCTGTCTGGAATCTCAGGTGGATTTGGACTCTCAACACTAGCTAGCAATGTTATTGTGTTTCTTAGTCTTTCGTTCTACAGATCAACCCTTTTATACTTCCCTCTCTACCTTTTTCCATACTCCGCTGAGTGTCTCACACTAAACTTAGCTGAGAAAAATAGAAGCCGTTAGACTGTAGTATGAAGACTAGTTTATCTTCTTTTTCGTTTGTCCTGTGTGCTTTTGGTGTCAGATCTAAAAAACCATATTCTGATCCAAGCACTTGAAGACTTACTCTTTTTTTTTTTTTAATTTTTATGTATTTTTTGAGACGGAGTCTTGCTCTGTTGCCCAGGCTGGAGTGCAGTGGCTCGATCTTGGCTCACTGCAAGCTCCGCCTGCCGGGTTCACGCCATTCTCCTGCCTCAGCCTCCCCACTTGCCACCATGCCTGGCTAATTTTTTTGTATTTTTAGTAGAGACGAGGTTTCACCATGTTAGCCAGGATGGTCTCGATCTCCAGACCTTGTGATCCGCCCGCCTCAGTCTCCCAAAGTGCTGGGATTACAGGCGTGAGCCACTGTGCCCAGCCGAAGACTTACTCTTATGCTTTATTTCAAGAGTTTTATAGTGTTAGCTCTTATCTTTATCATCCGAGTTAATTTTTCTATATGGTGTGTGATAGAGGTCCAAACACATTCTTCTGCATGTATGTTGTCCCATACCATTTGTTGAACAGACTCTTCTTTCCCCCTTGAATGATCTTGAGACTCTTGCCAAAAATCGATTGGCCACAAATGTAAGAGTTTATTTCTGGACTCTCAGTTCTATTTGGTGTGTCTGTCCTTATGCCAGTACCACACTGTCTAGATTACCATAGCTTTGTTAAGTAGGTTTGAAGTCGGGAAGTGTGAATCCTCCATCCAGTGATTCTTAACCTTTTCTTTGGGTTACAGGAAACTTTTTGAGTTTCTTTTTTTTTTTTTTTTTTTGAGACGGAGTCTCGCTCTGTCGCCCAGGCTGGAGTGCAGTGGCGTGATCTCGGCTCACTGCAAGCTCCGCCTCCCGGGTTCACGCCATTCTCCTGCCTCAGCCTCCCGAGTAGCTGGGACTACAGGCGCCCACAACCGCGCCCGGCTAATTTTTTGTATTTTTAGTAGAGACGGGGTTTCACCGAGGTCTCGATCTCCTGACCTTGTGATCCGCCCGCCTCGGCCTCCCAAAGTGCTGGGATTACAGGCGTGAGCCACCGCACCCGGCCGAGTTTCTTATAAGAAACTGTGGACCAAGGGAATTGTATGTAAAGATATATAAAATTTTGTATAACATTTATGTATTGAATTGGAAATTTATAGTCTTTCAGTTAAAAAATGAATTTCTAAACAATTAACATATTTACCTTTTGCTTTCTATGGGAAAAGTGATGTAAATTCAAATTGGACAAATAAACTTGTGTTCTACTCAAAAGCAAAATGTAATAGCTTGATTTAGTTATGTGGATTCAGTATTCAAGCAGCAATGTCATGTTATTTGTTAACATCTTTTGGTTTTGACCTTTTGGGATTGCGGCAAGCTCTACGCAGACTCTCAAAGACTTGACAGTAGCAAGTGTCCTAGAGTTCTCTCAGGTGCGAGTGGGCTTGTTTTTGCATATCCAGAGGCCTCTGATATATTGCTCTTGATATTTTGTTGTGGTTATTAGATTAATACATTTCAAGATTTTTGCCTAATTTTTTACATGGTTGTGGATAGAATTTTAATTGTGAAATTTAGTATTTTAATTGTGTATTAATTGTGTATTGTGTGTTTTTATTTAGTATTTTAATTGTGGAATAAGAATAGAGGAAGTGTGTCTAAAACATACATCTAGAGTTTAATCAATAATTATAAAATATATACCCATGTAATAATCATCTAGAACCTCAGGACACCACTTGCCATCCTTTCTAGATGACAGTCCTGAGAGGAAACCACTGTCCTTTCAAGATCCATCTCTTCCTTGTTTTTTAAGATAGCTTTATTATCCCTAAACAGTATACTTCAGCTTTCCCTAGTTCTGAGTTTTCTGCATACATAGAAATATGTACTCTTTTATGTCTTTTTAAAATTTAACTCAATGTTGATTAACTTGTAGAATTCATTCATTTATTGTGTTTTTTTATTTTTATTACCATATAGAGTTCTGTTATGAGAATATACTGTATCCATTTTATTATTTATAGACTTCACAAATAATGATTCTATAAGCAGCTCTGTATAGGTAGGTATCCTGGTGCACATGTGCCTGAGTTACTTTCAGTTGTGTTTACCTAAAAAAGGATTTGCTTGGTCATGGAATAATCATAGAGCGTATGATTCTTCAGCTTTAGTGCAAAATTGTTTTCCAACATGGCTGTATCAAACTCTCAGTTTAAAGTTCCTATTGCCCCACATCATCTTCAACACATGGTATCATCAGGCTTTTTAGTTTTAGCGGGTCTTTTGGGTATGTCGTGGTATTTATTGTGCTTTTAGTTTATATTTCCCCCAGTTATAAGGTTGTACACCTTTTTATGTGTGATTCGGCCACTTAGAGTTCCTTTTATGATGTGCCTATCCAAGTATTTTGTTCATTTTTCTATTTTTTTTTTTTTTTTTTGTATTGATTTGTAGGAGTTCAGTATATTCTGGGTATAATTCCTTTGGTGGCCACCTGTATTGTAATGTCTTCTGCTACTCTGGCTTATCATTTCAGTCTTTATAGTTTAATGAATTGGAGTTTATTTTAATATGGCTGAAGTTACCAGTTTTCACCTTTATGGACAGTGCTTTTTGTGTTTTAAGACAATCCTTCCTGTCATAAAGTCATAAAGATATTTTCTATATTACGTTATACAACCTTTGTACTTTGTGTTTTATGTGTGTTTAGGTTTATCATCTACTTTGGAATAAATTTTTATGTTATGAGATAGATGTCTAATTTTATTTTACTTCCTTTAAAGAGATATATAAATATTTCTTTTTATATATAAATATATATCATTTATGGATATATAAAATATCAAGCATATTTTGTACAAATATCTTTTATATAAATATGTGTATGTTTCTTTTTATTTTAACAAAGATATATATATATATATATTTTTTTTTTTTTTTTTTTTTTTGACAGAGTGTCACTGTATCGCCCAGGCTAGAGTGCAGTGGTGTGATCTTGGTTCACTGCAACCTCCGCCTCCTGGGTTCAAGCGATTCTCCTGCCTCAGCCTCCCAAGTAGCTGGGATTACAGACATGCGGCAACATGTCTGGCTAATTTTTGTGTTTTTAGAAGAGGTAGGGTTTCGCCATGTTGGCCAGGCTGGTCTCAAACGCCTGACCTCAAGTGATCTGCCCACCTTGGCCTCCAAGAGTGCTGGGATTACAGACATAAGCTACCCCGCCAGGCCAATATATCTTTTTTAAAATAAAAAGATACATGTATATAAGATGTTGATATAAAAGCTATATAAAAAGTGTCCAGGACCTTATATTGAAAAGTTTGTTCTTGCTGTATGCTCTTCCGTGCCCTCCTGTTACACACGAGTGCACACATATACATGGATCTGGTTTTGGGCACTGGCATCTGTTTCATATTGCCTTGATTCCTAGAGCTTTAGAATAAGTCTTGATACTTCGTAGAGTTTTAGGGTGGTGGGTTTGTTTTGTTTTTGTTTTTGTTTTCTGTGAATGCTTTGCATATTCTTGGCCCTGTACATTTCCATATTAATTTTAGAACCAGTTTGTCAGGTTCTACTGATCTGGATTGGAATTAAATTGAATCTATAAATCACTTTGAGGAGAATTAATATCTTTACATGATTGCACCTCAAACCCATGGTCGTGATGTATATCTCCCTTTATTTAGGTTTTCTTTAAAGTCTCTCAGTAATATTTTATACTTTACCCTAAAGAAGCCTTGCATAGTTTTTGTTAAATTTATTCCAGTGTACTTGACCTTTTTTTTTTTTGAGATGGAGTCTTGCTCTGTCTCCCAGGCTGGAGTGCAGTGGCGCCATCTCCGCTCACTGCAAGCTCCGCCTCCCAGGTTCACGTCATTCTGCCTCAGCCTCCCGAGTAGCTGGGACTACAGGCGCCCGCCACCACGCCGGGCTAATTTTTTGTATTTTTAGTAGGGATGGGGTTTCACCGTGTTAGTCAGGATGGTCTCGATCTCCTGACCTCATGATCTGCCCATCTTGGCCTCCCAATGTACTTGACATTTTTATGCAGTTGTACATGGTATGTTATTTCACTTTTTAGCTTTATATCGTTGGTATATGGAACTAGGTTTTTCTATATACTAATCTTTAGCAATCTTTTTCTCGATTCTTATGATTTGTCTATAGATTCTTTTGCATTTTCTGCTTGCGTAACCATAGCATTTGCAGATGACAGCTTTTTTTCTAATCCCTATACCTTTTAATTCTTTTCCTTATTTTACTGTACCAGTTCAATCCTCTAGCACAGTGTTCACCGGAAGTAGTAATAGGAGGTGTTCTTGGTTTTTTTTTTTTTTTTTGAGATGAAGTCTCACTCTGTCACCTACTGCAACCTCTGCCGCCCAGGTTCAAGCAATTCTCCTGCCTCAGCCTCCCAAGTAGCTGGGATTACAGGTGCCTGCCATCGTGCCCGGCTGATTTTTGTAGTTTTAGTAGAGATGGGGTTTCACCATGTTGGCCAGGCTGATCTTGAACTCCTGATCTCATGATGCACCCGCCTTGGCCTCCCAAAGTGCTCGGATTACAGGCATGAGCCAACACACCCAGCCGCTGTGTTCTTAATCTCAGAACGACTGCTTCATGTTATTTGCATAGGATATTTTAGAAGTATCCTTTTCCAGATTATGGAAGTATCCTCTAAGCTAGCTAAGAGGTTTTATTGTTTACTTTTTAATCCTACGTAAATGTTGAATTTTATCAAATACTTGTCCTGAATCTTTTTAAGTGGTCATATGATTTTTTTTTCCTTTAATCTAATAATGTGGTAAGTTTCACTGATTAAGATTTTTAGTGTTAAAAACCATCTTGTATTCCTGTGATAGACCCAACTTGGTATTTGCATCTTTACTCATAAATGAGGGTGACCTATAATTCTTTCCAAGTTTTGGTACCAAGAACTTATGCTGTCAGGAAATGAGTTAGGAAGCAAATCCTTTTTTGCTGCTCTCTGGAGTAAATTTGATATAATATTAGATTTATTTGTTCCTTGAATATTTGATAGAACTTGCATTTTTTAAGGTTTTTTGTCTATTCTTTTTGTAACTTCTTGAGGTAGATACGTAGCTTATTAATTTCAGCCTCTTTTTTTCTAACAGATGCATTTAGAGCTATATGTTTCTGTTTACAAGTTCTTCATCCCACAAGTTGTGTCATATTGTATTATCGTGGTTCACATTTTAATATATCTTTTGACTCATTTTATTGACATTTTATAACAGGTGACATTTACATAATGGTTGAGGATTTTATGACTTATTTTGTTGTTTCTGATGTCTCTACTGCTGCTAGGAGAGAATTACTTTGAGTATAATATATTCTCCCTCATGCTCACTTAGCAAGTTTGTAGAGAACAGAATAAAATTTATCTTTATATGTGTTTCTCTGCTCTACAAAAATGTGTTGGTGAGGCGGTTGTACATTTCTCAGCTAAATTCCATCCACTGTATTATAGTTAAGTGAATATTTTCAACTTACTTACATATTGATTTTGTTTTTCTTTGTCTTAGCTGTGTTGGAGTAGAAGAACATCATGCTGTTGACATTGACCTGTATCACTGTCCCAACTGTGCAGTTTTACACGGTTCCTCCTTGAGTAAGTACTAGATGCTTAAATAAAAATTGACATTTCAGAAAAATCGAGATTTCAAATTTACATGTACATGTTGATACTTTAATGATACTCTGACGAGTTATATTATATCCATCAAGAACTGTAGGGACAGATTTTGCTCAAGGTATTTAGGTTGTTGTTTTTGTCTCATTAAGTCAAAAGATTAAGGGGGAGAATGTACTGTCAGTCTTAATTGCCAGTGCAGAGTCCCCAAACTCAACTACATAGTTTGGTATCTTTCAATTTGAGAAGTGTGGTAAAGTAAAATTTTTCTGTTTCTGGAATCTGATTTCGCTTGTTTTGCTCTCTTCACAAATAGAAGATCTTCAGTAGTATTTTGGGAGAGTATGCAGAATAAGACTTCAATACACTCATATGCCTTATATTTTAAGGAGAAAATGAGAGCGTTGATAAGCTAAAATATTACTTATATTTTCTGAATTTGGTTGCTATATTGAGTATGGCCTGGAGTCCTGCCCAGCCATCCTCTCTGCCTGAAACCCCTTTCTGAGATCTGAGGAAGTAGAGATACAAGGACACACCAGACCGTGTTTCTGACCACACTCTTGTTTCTAAGAAGGGAGAGCAAAGCCAGGGAACCCTCAGGCATCTTTTGGAGTGGACCAACATCACACTTAAAATGATATGTATTTTCAGCTTTTTACAGATGCTTCAGAATCTTTTACAGATGCTTCAGAAGAATACATTGAAATATTGCTATTGTGCAAATATGAGAGAAAAAGGCTTGGATTATGTTATAATTTTTTTTTTTTTTTTTTAATTCGAGACAGGGTCTTGCTCTGTCACCTATGCTGGAGTGCAGTGGTGCTATCATAGCTCACTGTAGCCTTGACCCCCTGGGCTTAAGTGATCCTCCTGCCTCAACCTCTGGAGTAGCTGGGACCACAGGCATGCTTCACCACGCGCAGTTAATTTTTTGATATTTTGTAAAGACAAGGTCTCACTTTGTTGCCCAGGCTGGTCTCGAACTCTGCCTCAGACTCTCAGAAGTGCTGTGATGACAGGCATGAACCACCGCACCTGGCCTTTAATAACTATTTTGACATTTTAGGCTGCAGACTAGCACTTTTATATTCACAGAATTAAAGGGAAAACTATAGGCTTTGTCATTTTAAAACCTTTGCCTGAACATACCTTGATATACACACTTGGTGGGTTGGTTTTAGGTAACTTACATGACCTCTTTATTTTACATGCAGCTTTTTCCCTAGTAGTTTTTTCCAATAGAGTAGACATTTATATAGAGTTATATTTTTTCAAAAGAGACTTACTGGCAACTGACTGCTCATTTGTTTTGTTAGAAATATTAGTAATGTTTCTAATGTCTTTGTAAGATACTTTAAAAATTTAAGCTAATTGAATACATTAAAGTATTTCCTTTTAAAATAGAGGCTATTCCTTTTGTTAAGTATACAGCATAAAACTTGAGGTTAGCAAATTGGTAGAACTGTTACATGTGTAATTGACTAGTTTATTGTCATAAATGTTTTTAAATGATCTTTCTCTGGCTAGCACTGAGTATGTGATATATAACTTGAAATAATTGTTGACTGGGAGTAACTCTTGGAGAAAGTAAATAAATAATATGGTGTTGTTATCTCAAGGGAGACTTAACTAAAATTTATAGCAGTTTTAGTTTAGAATTTAAGTATATAGTCCCAAAATGAAATAATTTGAATTTAACTTCTGTGAAATATTAAGTTACTATGAGGCAGAATAATGTGATACACTGCATTATTTATTTTTCCTATATGATTTAATTTTGTAAAAAACGTGTTATACTCACTAAATTGATTACACAATCCATAATGGATCGCGACTTCACTGTGAATAATTATGCTTCAGAGAGAAGTTTGCCTATGCTTCTCATCCCTGAAGAACGTAAGACCAGGCATTGGCTATCTTCTGGGCAGACGTCCAACTCTGAGTACTTGCAGGGAAAATGCCCAAAATCCAGTCATCTGTTTTATCTTGATTTAAGGCTCACCTTCCCTCCTCCTCCACTTCTACTCGCAACTTGGTTAATCCCTTTTGATCCCTTTCCCTCTGCTATTAAGCCTTTTTTTTTTTTAATTCATTTTTTTATTTTTTGAGACGGAGTCTTGCTCTGTCGCCCAGGCTGGAGTGCAGTAGCGCAGTCTTGGCTCACTGCAACCTCTGCCTCACAGGTTCAAGCAATTCTTCTGCCTCAGCCTCCCGAGTAGCTGGGATTACAGGTGTGTGCCACCATGCCTGGCTAATTTTTGTATTTTTAGTAGAGATGGAGTTTCACCGTGTTGGCCAGGCTGGTCTCGCCTCGGGCTCTCAAAGTGCTGAGATTACAGGCGTGAGCCACTGCGCCAGGCCTATTAAGCCTGTCTTACTTGCTACCTGGGTTTCCTGTTGGTTTCAGAGATCCCCAGGAGTCCTTATTATTGATACCATTTAGCCAGTATAATAACTACTTAATATGGTGAATTTAGACTTGACCCTCTTAATGGGAATTAAGAACTCTATTTGAGGGCAGGTATCAAAAAACAGCCAAATAACTTAAATATATATTCTCTATCTTCTTTAGGCACATGCAATCCAAACACAAAATTTTCTCCTTTCCCTTTAACCATTACTAAAATATTCCTTCACTAGCCTCCTTCCTTTAAGAAATTCAGTCAGCTGTTATACAGTGGCTGATTTTATGATTAGCATGTTGGCCCAATAGGACAATTGTATCCTTCTGTTAACCTCCTCCAAGTCAGCACATTTAAAAGGAAATGATAGTGATTGGCAGCTTATTATATGGTAGGCACTATAGTGGGTAAGTAAGTACTTGACCTATGTTGTCTTCTTCGATATTTATAACAACCCCGTGTGAGAAATGAGAAAAATGATCTAGCTAGCCCTTTTATGTAGCTATTTGGCAGAGTTGGAGTTTGAATCCCTAGCCATCTAATTCCAAAGCTGATGCACTTCACTGATTAATCTCTTCTGCAAAAATGAAAATTAACTACTGGGGTTGCTGAGGTAGGAGGATTGCTTGAGCCCAGGAGCTCGAGGCTGCAGTGAACTGTGATTGCGCCACTGTACTCCAGCCTGGGTGACAGAGGGAGACCCTGTCTTAAAAAAGAAAGAAAATTTTAAAATGCAGTATCATACTTTACCTATCAAATGGACTGCTTTAAAAAAAAAAAAAGTACTTTTGCCCATTGTTTACCCAGGGGTATGAAATACGGTTCTTGTATAGTACTGGTAAGGAAAGTAAGTTACTAGTACCACTTTTTTGGAAGCAGTTTTGTAATATGTAGCAATTATCTTTAAAATGTTGATCTTTCTTCTAGCATTTCTTAGAATTTATTCTGAGGAATTAATCAGGGAAACATATACAAACATGAATCTCAACTTTGAAGAAAGATTCAGAATGAACTAAATACTTAAGAATCAAAGAAATGATTATAATATGGTATATCTACATCTTAAAATTGTAGTCTGTTTTAAATATTTAATAAGGAGAAAATGCTTGTGATATAATAAGAAAGATAAGCAGGATAAACATTGTGATCCCAGTTGAAGATAAAATGGAGTTATGGGCTGGGCTTGGTGGCTCACACCCGTAGTCCCAGCACTTTGGGAGGCCAAGGTGGGTGGATCACAAGGTCAGGAGATTGAGACCATCCTGGCCAACATGGTGAAACCCCATCTCTACTAAAATACAAAAAAAAAACACTAAAAGCCGAGTGTGGTGGTGCACGCCTGTAGTCCCAGCTACTCGGGAGGCTGAGGCACGGGAATTGCTTGAACCTGGGAGGCAGAGGTTTCTATGAGCCGAGATCGTGCCATTGTCCTCCAGCCTGGCAACAGGGTAAGACTCCATCTCAAAAAAAAGAAATGGAGTTGTGTATCTATATATAGCTGAAAAAAATCTGGAATTAAATACACTCAAATTTTAGGAGTGATTTTAAATGAGAAAAAATAACATGCAAAGGATGCCTCAATGGAATTTCCTAGGAAGTTTGCTTTGTGATTCTAAATTTTTCTTGTGAGTTTTTTGGTTTTTTTGGGTTTTTTTAGTGGAACTTGACCTCTTCCATATTGAAGATTTGGCTGCCATAAGTTACTTGGGAATCTTGTTTTAGACTCTTAGATAGGAATAAGCCTGATTTCCACCTTTATTAATTATTGTGACTTCTTATTCACGTGAGGACCCAATGTTTTTGTATTACTATGATCTTTGTAAGGCAGGAAAGGTTTAAAATAACTTGGAATCATAAAGTTGTTTTCCCCAAAACATTATTGTTACGAAAATGTTCAAACATATAGGAAAAATTGGATGAATTTTACAGCAAGCACCTATAAGCCTTATCATCTAGATTCTACTGTTATTAACATTTTCATTATATGCTTTACCACATGTCTATCCATGTAACTGTTCTGTCTACCCATCTTACTTTTTTGGATGCATTTCTAAATAAATTGCAGACGTCAGTACATTTTCCAGACTCATAGAGGTTTTAGGCTTAAGAGTAATTTTCAAGCTTAAAAAAAAAATTAAAACTGAAATTGTACATTGATAGAACGCACAAGAGCTGTAGGTAGTGCCAGTCTGCTGGAAAGAGGAATGAGGTCCAGAGATTAACCCTTGGCTTTTTCTCCATCGCCCCTTTGTGAAGGGTTCTTCCACACAGTTTGAAAATTAGCAGTTTAATCCACCGCTTAATTCCTACATTGAGGAATCTGGATCCAGCGGTGTTAAGTGACCTGCCCAAGGTTGCAGAGAAAGCTATTGGCTGAACTAGGAATCAAATCCAAGTCTTCTGATTTCGATTGCTGTGACTACTCAAGGTCATAGTCTTCCAGAGCTGTAGAATTACAGGGTCTTAGCATTGGAATGAATGAAGTTATTTATTTTGTCATCCTACCCGTCTTTCTTTAATTATGACTCAGTCACCTGCTCTTTTTTATGTCAGTATAACTGTGCTTATTTGGGGATAAGTCTTCACATGAAAGAGGGAGGAATGATGCTATTAGAATAGATTTCTTATGTGAGATGAAGGCCCTGTCCTGAGAAGATGATTTGGATTATCTGGATAATCATTAGGACCTAATGTTCTGATGAAAATCATAATTGTATATAATTTGGAAATTGTATAGTATCTGTAAGTGTGGACATTATAAAAGGCTCCATCTGCTGATTTGAATTCCTTGCTTTAATTTTAAATATTTTGAAATAAAAAGAGTAGGTTTTAAAAATCCACAGTTAATTGTCTCTAATTGCAGCATTACATTAAGCAAAATTCTCAGGCCTGGAAATGCATTAAAAACTTGAGTGTTTTCAACCCCTCCATCCTCAGGATAAAACACTAAGGCTTGGGGCTGGTTGCAGAGCAGCCTTAGGACCCTGGGACCAAGGGGCAGACCCTGCCCAAGGATGCAGGCCTAAGCCGGGCCTCACACTCACAGTGTAAATGTCTCTCTGGCCACCATGCGTTACATGTACCTGTGTATATATGTGGGGAGGCTGTGCACACGAGCGAGGGGTGAGTGGCCATGGCTGTGGGCAGCATCCACACGGTTAGCCGTGCATGCACTTTGTGGCCCCTTTGCAAGGGGCGGAGGGTACTGGAAGTGGGAGGGGGCAAGGTCTGCTATCAGGAGTTACTGTAAAAACAAGAACTGGAAGCTGGTGTTTCTGGTACTGGGTAAAATGATTCTACCTCTGGGGATAAGGATCCACATTCGCTCTATTACGATGGGCTCTTTCACCCCACTCCTAGTCCCCTGGGCGTGGGAGCAAAATTGTGATCTTTCCTAGGAGTTTGAATGCCCCATATTTGTGTCCTCGCCAGCTCTTTGGCCACCTTTCAAGCCCCGGTGTTCAAGCTCAGAGAGGATGAAGGGGCATCTGGAGGGTCCACGAGATGGGGCCCTCACCAAATGCCTTGGCCGCCGGCCGGCAGCCCTCTGTGATGTGTGTGCAGAGTGAACAGAGGACTCAGGTTTTAGAGGAGCTAGTGCAGAGCACCCTCATCCTGTAGAGTTCATGCACTCCCCATCCGTGCTACCTACCTCCCCATTTCTGTTTCGGTTTTAAGACAATGAAGCAGCATTCACTGGGTGTAACATGAAGGGATAAAAACGAAGGAGAAAGAGTTGGGGATGGGATGTCTAAGGCAGGAGTTGACATCAGGCAACCAGAGAAATGAGTTTTGGGGAGGGACACAACTCCCATCCCAGTTTCCTTCCCATGGCTGCATGTTAAGATGGATGCATGGAGAGACCATCTGCCTGGCTCCCTGTCTTCATTCTCCACGCAGCCTGGTGATGGCAGGCCTGGGTTTGGATTTCAGAATCCGAGCTCCGGGCTCCACTCATGTGGCAGCAAGACCGCTTTGTTCCAGTGTTTAGAAACACACCTGTATTTGATTCTCAACCATGGGAGCACTCGCTGCACTGGTGGGAGGTGGTTGGGAAAGTTGCAGGAAAACCTTTGTCTTCCATCCTTCCGACCCATGGTGGAAATTCACGCCATGGATTTTTAATGGATCTTTTGTTTTAGGCAGCTGGGAATAGACATGGTACTTACCTTAGAGTTTTCCAATTTATCTCAATTTTATATGGCTTGTGATTCATTTTCTTAATCCAAATATATATAAACGTGTGTGGTCTTAAAAACAAACAAAAAAAACTCGAATGTTTTTAATGTATTTACAATTGTTATTTCTGATTATGTTGGATATAATGATTAGAAAGCATATAGTATCACCAGTTACCAAAATCATTTTTTTTTAAATCTTTTAAAAATCCAGTGAAAAAGAGGAGGAACTGGCACAGGCATGACTACACAGAAATTGATGATGGTTCCAAACCAGTGCAAGCTGGAACTAGAACTTTCATTAAGGAATTACGCTCTCGAGTCTTCCCAAGGTATGGAAACTTACTCTGATAAAAGAAAACGTAAGAATGTAAGAATGTCGTCTCATAGAGTGGTATTACGTAAAGGCAATGTTTTCAAACTTAGGCTGCAACCCATTATTGTCCTCAGCCACCTTTTCACCTTTTTACTTCCTTAATGAAATGGAAAAGTATCAGTACATTCCAAGTAATAGGTGGAAGTAAGTAAGCATATTTTCTTGGAACTTTTGTTACATGTATATGCACACTGGGTCACCCTATAAAAACATTTAGGTGTGGGCCACAGTCCAAAAAGTTTGAAATACGCTAACCTGAGGGAGTTGTTCCCAGTACTTGGTTCCTTATGATATGCAGCTGCTGCCTGTTTTTTTTTCTTTTGCCTCACCTTCTCCTGTTTTCCCAACTCTGCTTTTTCTCCATTGCTTTTATATGCATCTTTGCCCTAGGTCCACCAGAAGCACACACAACCACTGCAGGAGTGGGCTTTTTGATTTTTAAAAAAATAATGGAATATATTTGAGTTGTCTGGCTCAAAGAGAGTCGAAAGCATTATAAAGCATTTAATCATGCTAATTTGGATCATTTCCTACTCACTGCCTGACATCTATTTCAAGTGATAATGCTTAATAGACTTTTACACAAGATCATAGCCAGGCTTGTTAAAGAGGGGAAGCACAATTTAAATTTAAATCACAGTATCACATGCAGCTTATTATGGAATTATTTCAGATCCTGAAATGATAAAACCCCTGCTATTTCTCCTTAGTCTTTAGAATTCCTCTCTAGCCCCCTGCCCCTTAATCCTTACACAGAAACATAATGATAAGCATCATTGGCTTATCATTCAGGTCTGTTGAGAGACAGAAAGAACACATATTTAAAATGTAGTGTTTCCACATGATTTTTGTGGTGTTAAATACCCTATTCTCAAATATTCTTTTTTATCAGTTTCCAAGTTGTAGGAGAAATGTTCGCATGTTTTCTTTTTTATTGGCTCATGCTTGATTGGTTTGGCACCTAGGCCCAAAGTTTTCAGTCTGGTTCTGTTGGTGGGCCTGCGAGAGGTTTGTGAGCTCCCTAAAATGAATGGTATGTATAATTTAGTGTCAGTTGGGAGTGTCCATTTCTCAGGGAGAGGAGCTATAGCTTTCTTTTTTTTCCAAATAGGTTTCTGACACAAAAATGTAGTGTTAGAAACACTGGCCTAATAATTTATGTGACTTTACTGCCAGTGACCACAAATGAGAACAGGTTATAGAGATGATCACAAATGTCCGAAATGTAATTACCATTAGTTCGGGATCTTTGGGTTTTAATGCCATAAAGCTTTATATCATTTCAAACCATAGTAGAATAGCAATAATTGTTAAATTACACATACTCAATATGATTAACACAGAAGCGTATAAAGTGAATGAGTTATCTTTCCCCTCCCCTATTTTAAGACTTAGTGTAAGTTTTTTGAGACCCTTTTCTACATAAAAACATTAAAACATTTGTGTATATGGATGTATGGATATATATATAATGTTCTTAAAATGGGATTATGTTATGCATAGTGTTGTACAATTTGCCTTTTTTACTCTTATATTTCAGATATCCTTCCATACCTATGCATAGATTTACCTCACTTCCTAAATGCTGTGTAGTATGCAGTAATCTATAGGTACCATAATTTGCTTAACCATCCCCATATGATATATGTTTAGTTTGTCTCCAGATTTTCCTCTTGCAAAAAATGTACCTATATTTTAAACACTTGTCATTATATATGTTTGATCAAAAGAGGAAGTAAAACACCAAACATTTGAGATCAGGGAATACAAGTGATTTAAAATTCTTCTTTAGATTGAAGTTGAAGGAATTATTTAATCCTCAGAGGTTGGGGGAAGGAGGGACAGTTGTGGATGCTTATTGGGGAAACTGAGAGGTAATACAGAGCTCCAGTTCAGTAGATGAGTCAAGTGAAGAAGAACAAGAATATCTAGGAGAGGACTCTTAGTTTTCTTAGGCCTCAGACTTGCCGTTGCCTTATGGAGAGGATTGGAAGATGGGAGCCCAGTAATTCGGAGAACCAGCATCTGCTTTTTCTCCTGTCTTCTTGCCACCTAGGCAGCAGGTGACATCAGATAGTTAAGATCTGATTGTAGAAGTGGAGACTATTGTGTTTTAACCTTTAAGGCAAGTGTCACACTTAGTTTTGAATGTATAGCAGCTATATCCTGCGAGCAATTGGGAGGTAAAAACTGGAATGCCCCATTGGAAGAGATCTGGTGGGCAAAGGGACAAACTACACTTACGTTAATGTAATGCCTGTAATCTGTTGGTCATCAGAGAGGGCAACTGGAGATCCAACCATTCTTGGCTTAAAGTTACTACCTGGTATTAAGACTTATTAGGCCCAGTGCGGTGGCTCACACCTGTATTCCCAGTACTTTGGGAGGCCAAGGTGGGTGGATCACAAGGTCAGAAGATGAAGACCATCCTGGCTAACACAGTGAAACCCATCTCTACTAAAAATACAAAAAATTAGCTGGTCGTGGTGGCAGGCACCTGTAGTCCCAGCTACTCGGGAGGCTGAGGCAGGAGAATGTCCTGAACCCAGGAGGCGGAGCTTGCAATGAGCTGAGATCGTGCCACCGCACTCCAGCCTGGGCAACAGAGCGAGACTCCATCTCAAAAAAAAGACTTACTAAATACTGGTTATAACGGATCATTTAAATCGGTAGTTTTCAATGGGAGCGTTTTGGACACTTGTCTCAGTGGGCAGGGACCAGGGATGCTAGTCATCTTCCAGTATGCAGAATAAGAATTAATTGTTCTGTGTTCCATTAGACTTCAGATAGTTGTATAGAATTTTATAGTCAGATAAAATCTGACTAGTTTTTGTTTTTATTTATTTATGTATTTATTTATTTTTGAGATGGAGTTTTGCTCTTGTCACACAGGCTGGAGTGCAGTGGCGCAATCTCCGTCTCCCAGGTTCAAGCGATTCTTCTGCCTCAGCCTCTCAAGTAGCTGGGATTACAGATGCCCACCACCACACCCAGCTAATTTTTGTATTTTTAGTAGAGACGAGGTTTCACCATGTTGGTCAGGCTGGTCTCGAACTCCTGATCTTAGGTGATCCACTCACCTCAGCCTCCCAAAGTGCTGGAAATTACAGACGTGAGCCACCGCGTCTGGCCTGACTAGTTTTTATTCTAATGCACACTCTACCTTTTGTTCTCCCAAATTTCTACACAGCCTGTATCAAGTGGCTTCTGGTGTTTCTACTTAACTTAAATCTAACCATTCATTACAACTAGTTGTAAGCATCCTATTATTTTATTATGTCTTCTAGTGTAGTTTACATACTGAAATACAGGTTGAGTATTCCTTATCCAAAAAGCTAAGGAACAGAAGTGTTTCAGAAACGATTTCAGACTCTTTTTTTTTTTTTTTTTGATTTTGGAACATTTGCATTATACTTAGCAACTGAGCATCCCTAATCTGAAAATCTGAAATGCTCCAATAAGCACTTCCTTTGAGCATCATATCAACACTCAAAACATTTTGGATTTTGGAACATTTTAGAGTTTGTATTTTTGGATTAGGGATACTCAACTTGTACATATTTTACTATAAACTAGGTTGGGTTTTTCTTTTTGCATTTAGAGCACTTTATATATATTTCTAATTATATGTATTGAATTATGTATATTACATTATAAATTTTAGTTTAGGATAGCAAAGGGAGATTTATAAAACATTTGTCATTAAAAGAAGAATGAGATATGATAGGTTAAGATCCAGTGATATAGATAATCCAGTATATGAATTAACCCATCACCACAGTATTTTTTTTAAACTGAACTTACCAATAAAAATGACATTTTTATTCTTATGTTTTTCCTTAGTGCCGATGAAATAATTGTAAAGATGCATGGCAGCCAGCTGACACAAAGATATCTGGAGAAACATGGATTTGATGTCCCTATTATGGTCCCTAAATTAGATGATCTAGGACTCAGGCTCCCTCCACCTACATTTTCTGTGATGGATGTGGAACGTTATGTAGGTACGAACTTTATTTCTTTAAGTACCTGGGAAAACGTGGTGAAAGTAAAAATGATAGTCCTGGTAATATTAAAGGTTAAATGAAGAAATGTCAATTTAGTTTAGTTTTCTGCTCAGAAAAATGAGACTCAGTATCATCTATATGGAAAACTAATTTTTCTCAGCAGACCTACAGCTGCCAGAAAAACAGAATGACACATTTTGCTTGTTCCTATTTACTCAGCCTCATCCTGCTGCTTTCTTTTGTGCCATTAAGTTTTCTGATACTTGCTTAGGGAAAATCATTACTGAGGGATAGATATAGATACCAGGAAGAAGATACTGGAAAATTTGATTGATTGTAGGCATCTGTAGAATACAGGTGCAAAATTCCCCAGATCCCAATATACCAGCTGCACAGTTAGTCCTCTATAGTCTGCTTTGTGACCTGCTGTTGCTTCGAGGAAAGGTGGTAAAAAGAGCAGATCATTTTCAATCCTGTTTTTATAGTAATGACTTGGTGAATATTGCCATTTAATGATGTCTGGACTTAATTTGTGATTTTGAAAATTTCCCAAAGAAACAGAAAGACATGAGAAATAAAGGGGGAAACCCTTTACTCCTTGCCACGTTGTTGACATTTTCAGTCATTTCATTCATTCTCATCATATTTATAGATAAAGCAGACTATATGTAGATGTTACTCCTTGTCAGCAGTAGATTAGATCCCAAATCTATTCTGACTCAAAATTGTATATTTACTACATTATCTCCTCAGCATGGAATATCTAAGAACTTGTCCCTTTATTGAGCCATTGGTTAATAATTCTCATAGATTATTGTTTCACTGAGGAAATCTATCTAAATATTGTAACTTCACATTCAGCTAAATTTGAGTATTTGACAAGTACGAGGATGGGGCTAAGGATTAACCTGAACCTATTTGCATAGATAACAACTGTAAAACAAATAGCTAGTGTAATACATGTGCAGGAAAAAAATGCTCAAACTGCTTGATAGCTAACTTTTTGGTACTGCAGAGCACTTCAGTTAAATACTATGAACAGAACTGTGTTACTTCCTGAAGATAAAGAAGTCTATAAGGCAAGACTTTCTAAACCTATATGAAGTTGCATTAAAGTAAGAAAATGGCATTTATTTGCTTTTTTATTTCAAATTGGTTAAGTATTACCATATTTTGAATTCTACCTTATCCCATAGTCCATTGTCAAACTATTTGTGCCTCCTAGTGTAGCAGTGCAGTGGTCTGTAAACATTACCTCATGGATTTATACGAAAACTATAAATTAATCACAATTTGGAACTCAGGCCTTCGGACACTGGTACTAATGTGAACTGATTTTTGCTTCCCAATCACTAATTTTTTCTTGAAGGAGAATATTAGAAGACAATACCAGGAGGGCAGAAAATACCCTGGTCAACTTGCATGCTAATTCCCCAATGAGTCATGTGTTTTTTTTGAAATAATAGCCTTAGAATATTTTAAGTGTTACAAAAGTGAAAGGGAAAAGTCAATCTCCCCACTTTATGCCTGAGAAAACTGAAATCCAGAAAATGTTGCACAATTTCTACATGCCAATGTAATGTATTTTTTGTCATTATGAGCTGTACACCAAGATATCATTGCTATACAGAAAGCTTTATAAGCCGTATACATTTTTATGTTTGGTGTAAATTATGCAACTCTGTCTCACTGCTTTCCTTTTCCTCTGAAAAATTGTCCCTTTTTTCCTGAAAGGTCCAATTGAACTTGGGAAATTAAGAGTATAGGGAAAATCTTTGTCTAGACTACATAGTTTTATACTTGGTTTAAATATCATACTAAGTTAAGATATTTTTTGATTAGGGCATCTGCTGATGTAACTCTTAAAAGTCCAATAAGAAGACTGTAATTTTTCTCTGCAGGTGGTGACAAAGTGATAGATGTCATTGATGTGGCGAGACAGGCAGACAGCAAGATGACACTTCACAATTATGTTAAATACTTCATGAATCCTAACAGACCAAAAGTGTTAAATGTGATCAGCCTTGAATTTTCAGATACAAAGTGAGTAGTTCTCGGCATTTTGGTTTAGCATTCTGAGTGTTAGCTAAATGTAGTTTAATGATGTATTTATTTTAGGAAGAAACATAGTTGTGACTTCTAAAGTTGTCCAGTGGTAGCAGTGTTATAAATTTTGCATTGGGACGCTCAGAGATGTTTAGAAATAAGATGTATTTTAAATTTGTGGCTGGGCACGGTGGCTTATGCCTGTAATCCCAGCGTTTTGGGAGGCCAAGGTGGGTGGATTGCTTGATGCCAGGAGTTCAAAACCAGCCTGGCCAACATGGTGTAACCCCTTCTCTACTAAAAATACAAAAATCAACTGGGTGTGATGGCACATGCCTGTAATCCCAGCTACTCAGAGAGGCTGAGGCACGAGAATCTCTTGAACCTGGCAGGACAGAGTTTGCAGTGAGCCGAGATCACGCCACCGCACTCCAGCCTAGGCAACAGAGCAAGACTGAGTCTCAAAAACAAAAAACATGTATTTTAAACTTTTAAGTGTTGTTGTTAACCTAAAGTTCCATTTAATTATTTGGTTTGGGAATAGATGGGAGAAGCAGTTTTTAAGAATTTTTAATTTGCATGATGTGGGTATGTGTGTGTGTTTCTTTTTTAAAAGGATGTCTGAATTGGTGGAGGTCCCTGATATAGCCAAAAAACTTTCCTGGGTAGAAAATTATTGGCCAGATGATTCAGTCTTTCCCAAGCCGTTTGTTCAGAAATATTGCTTAATGGGAGTTCAAGACAGCTATACAGATTTCCACATTGACTTCGGTGGAACTTCAGTCTGGTACCATGTCCTCTGGGTAAGATTGGGGTATTTTTTGTTCTCTCACTGACAAACAGATAGCCCTAGTTTTTCAGTGGTATACTCATTTCTTATAAATGTTACTTGTAAAAGGGGAAGTGGTTTTTTTTGTTTGTTTGTTTTTGTTTTTACTTTTTAACCAGGAACTCTCACTTTGCCTTTAAACGTACGATTTTTAAAAAAAATCTCAAATAATGGAAGAGCCTTGACTTCTAAATTTATATTAGATTTACTTTCTGCCCTCATCTTTTAAGTTGGTTTCTTTTAGGCTTTTGTCTCTTTTTGATTCTTTTCCCCCTAGTTAATTATCCTTTAATCCCTGAATTAAACATCTATGAAGGAGCAAAATTACAGTAATAATTGCTTCTGGCCTTAATGTTGGGCTAGGATAGCTTGTTGGATAAGTCAGGAATGCCATAAAAATACCAGTTCTTGGCTGGGTGTGGTGGCTTACACCCATAATCCCAGCACTTTGAGAGCAGGCCAACCCGGGAAAATTATTTGAGCCCAAGAGTTCAAGACCAGCCTGAGCAACATAGTGAGACCCTGTCTCTAAAAATAAAAATAAAAAAAGGAGCCAGGCATGATGGCTCATCCCTGTAGTCACAGCTACTCAAGAGGCTAAGGCAGGAGGATCACTTGAGCCCAGGAAGTTGAGGCCGCAGTGCGCTGTGATTGCACCACTGCACTCCAGCCTGGGCAACAGAATGAGACTCTATCTCAAAAAACCGAACAAACAAAAAACCAATTCTTTTCAATTTATATTCACCTTGCTTTATCTAGAGCTGCATTGTTCAAAACAGTTAGCACTAGCCATGTGTGACTAAATTTAAATGATTAAAATGGAATGTAATTAAAAATTCAGTTCCTTGTTTATACTAGGCACATTTCAAGTGCTCAGTAGCCACATGTGGCTAATGACTACTGTATTGGTTAGCACAGATACAAAACATTTCCATCATCACAGAAAGTTCTATTGCAGAGTACTGATGTAGAAACTCAGTCTTCATCTATATCAAATGCTTGTGCCTCAGCAATGTTCTGGGCTATATTTGATGCTGGGTCCTTGGGTTCCTTTTTTTTTTTTTTTTTTTTTTTCGTGAAGAAGCAAAGAATTAGTTTATTAAAGGAAGTTTATTTATAGATTTTTAAAAATAATCATTATGCTATGGATCTTAGTAGAAAGGGCAAAGCTTGCAGAGATGACTGTGGGCCTGTCAACACATATTTACTTCTCTACTTGACAATGAGAGGAGGTCAGTGGGATGTTTGTGCTTCTCTGCCTTCCTGTCTTGCAGCTATTTCTTCAACACTACTTTATTGACTCCTTGTCAGTCGAGGAGGGGGAGCTTTAAACATGAAAATGTTTACTAAGGGCAATAGCTACTGATCAGGTGTGTGAAATACGTCTTTTGAACCTAAAAAAAATCTGATAATTATTTAATTTAATTTGTATCCTTGTATTGGGAAATTGCATCAATGTAGGCTAGCCTAAGTGTGGCTTTTCCTTTTTCAAAAATAGTGTGATACTTCCTTTTAGGGTGAGAAGATTTTTTATTTAATAAAGCCAGCAGATGAAAATTTGGCACGTTATGAATCTTGGAGTTCCTCTGTGACCCAGAGTGAGGTGTTCTTTGGAGATAAGGTGGATAAATGCTACAAATGTGTCGTAAAGCAGGGACATACCTTATTTGTTCCTACAGGTAAGGTTTTCATCCCATCCCCTACTCACCATCGTTGATACTCAGTCACATAGAGTTGGCTTCTAATTAGAACCTCTGGCTTTAACATGTTTGGAAAGTAGTTTTTATGACATTTTTTTTTTTTTTTGAGACGGAGTCTCGCTCTGTCGCCCAGGCTGGAGTGCAGTGGCCGGATCTCAGCTCACTGCAAGCTCCGCCTCCCTCAAGCCTGTAATCCCAGCACTTTGGGAGGCCGAGACGGGCGGGTCACGAGGTCAGGAGACATTTGTTAAGAAATAATTCTGATCTTGGACTTTTTAGGTTTTGTTCCTTAGAGGTTTTCTCTTCTAGTTAGGACTTCTTTTGGCATTGTATTTATATCATTTGCCTTCATTTTTATTTTTATTGAGAAAAAATTCACATACCATAATATTCACCCTTTTAAAGTTTACAACTCAGCGGTTTTTAGTAGATTAATAAAGTTGGGCAAACAAATGTCATAAAAACTACTTTCCAAACATGTTAAAGCCAGAGGTTCTAATTAAAAGCCAACTACTAATTCTAGAACATTTTCCTTGTCTCAAAAAGGAACCCCGTACTCTTTAGCAGTTACTTTGCATTCCCACCTCCCCTGAGCCCCTGGCAACCACGAATGTACTTTCTGTCACTGTGGATTTGCCTCTTTGGATACTTTATGTAGATGGAATCATACAACATGTGGGCTGTTGCATCTAGCTTCTTTCACTTAGCCTATTATCTTCTAGGCTCATCCATGTTGTAGCATGTATCATTACTTCATCTTTTCATGGCCCAGTAATGTTCCATTGTGGGATATACAGGTTGAGCATTCCAAATCCAAAAGTCTAAAACCTGAACTGCTCCACAATTGAAAGCTTTTGAGCATCTGCATGACCCTCAAGAGGAAATGCTTACTGAGGCATTTTGGATTTTGGATTTTCAGATTAGGGATGCTCAGCTGGTAAGTATATAATGCAAATATTCCAAGATCCAAAAAAAAATCAGTACTTCTGGTTCCAAGCATTTTGGATAAGGGGTACTCAGCTTTACCCTCTTTTGTTTATCCATTTACCAGTTGGTGGACATTGGGTTGTTTCCACATTTTGGCTGTTTGAATAGTGCTGCTTTGAACATTTGTATACAATTTTTTATGTGGAGGTATGTTTTCATTTCTCTTGGGTAAATATAGCTTGTAGTAGAATTGCTGCATTACGTGGTTTAACTACAGTTAACTTCTTGAGGAATTGGTGACCTGTTCTCCAAATAGCTGCACCATTTTACGTTCCCACCAGCCGTGTATTTGGAGTCCAGTTTCTCCACACCCTCACCAGTGCTGTAATTGCCTTCTATTCTAGTGGTGTGATGTGTCATGATTTGAATTTGCATTTCCATAATGAGTAATGATGCTCAGCATTTTTCTTGTTGGGCATTTGCATATTCTCTTTGGAGAAATGTCTATTCAAACCCTTTGCTCATTTTAAAATAGGGTTATTTGTCCTTTTTAATTGTTGAGTTTGTAAGCATTCTTTATTCTATGTACTAGACCCATATCAGTATGTATGATTTGCAAATATTTGCTCCCATTTTGTGGGTTATCTGCTCACTTTGTTGATAATGTCCTTTGATGCACGAAAGTTTTTAATTTTGGTAGTCTTAACTATGGTTAGCTCTCCATTGCTGTTAAAGACCAAGCCTGTAAGAATCTGGGCTGCTGTCCTAGGACAGTTAGGAGGCGAAGGGTGTGTCCTGAGAGACCCTCAAAGAAAGGATTGAGTATCAGTCTTAGCTGTAGTCTCAGGTATAGGTATCAGGTCTGTCATTTTGAGATGTAAATGAATGTAGAGTATAGACTGTCCAGACCAGTGGTTTTGAGAATTGTGTGCTGGTTTTGGTGACCCTAATGACTGTAGAGTTCACAGGGATCTGTCTCCACAGGCCCTGCTGAAAGCCTTGCCTCTGGTGTATATAATAATAATAGTGTGTTGAACAAATGAAGACATGCCTTAGAACTACCAGAATATTTGCCTAGATAAGTATCAGTATTTTCATTGTGAATGGACTGATTCACATTGTGAATGCCCCTCCCTTAAATCTTCCTACTTCTTGCTTTTATATTAAGTATTTTGTTGTACCTTCTTCAAAATCATAAATTGACATTCATAGAATAATGTTTTTTATTGATTTAATATCCTAACTAGAATATAAAGAAATTAAAAGGTGATTTATAATGAAATGCTATTTCAGTATGTGCCTGTTTAGGCACAGCAGCATTAGAGAAGACAATGAAATGGTAATTGCATAAGGAAGGAAATCAATCTAAGTGTGTGTTAGTGGCAACACAAATTCTATCAGTAGCAGTGGTGTAGGTACTGATACTTCCTGGAATATCAGAATCACCTGGAGGACTGGTTACAGCACAGATTGCTGGACCTCATGGCCAAGGTTCAGATTCTGTGGAGCTGGAGTGGGCCTGAGAATGTGCATTTCTAACAAGTTCTTGGCTGATTCAGGTACTGCTGGTATGGGGACCATATTTGGAGAACCACTGCTGTAGGCAAAGTGATTTTTTTTCCCAAGGTAGTCAGCAACTGACAAGCTTTCAAACAAACTACAGTACAATTTTTGTATTTCAGGAAATTGTGCCAAAACCGTGAAAAAATACTGTGTGTGCATGTCTGTATATACAGATATATATAATATATAATAATGGAGTTCTAATTTCTAGGCTGAGATAGTTAATAGGACAGGCTTTGTACCTATATGAATGCGCAGGAAAATTTGACAGTCGCGAGTGATGCAGGACAATTTCATTTTGTGTGGAACTGTCTCACATGTTGCACTCCTGGCTCCCACTCACAAAATGCCAGTAGTGCTCCCAGATCATTGAGACAATCAGAAAAGCCCCTAAACGTTCCAAAACATCCTGAACAGGCAGTACTGCCGCTATTGAGAACCACTGATGTGTAGGATTTGGAGTTGGCACAGACTTCTAATTTGTGGTTTCAAGGTCAAGCTCAAGGCTTTGTGCCTTTGAGCACAGAAATGGGCACACTTGAAAGTGAGTCCTTTGAGGGTTTTTGTTTTGTGTTACAGTTCAGTGAGGGGTCAAAAGATGAAAAATAAAAAGAAAATGGGATTTGTGTATTTTAAAAGCTAATTTGCATACAAATATGTTTGTATATATTTATTTCTGGTGAAGTCTTTAAGTCTGCCAACACTTTTTTCAAAAGTTAGATGTCATGTCTTAGAAATGGTTCTCACTTTGTAAGCATTTGTATGGGAATACAAAATATCATTTTTTGGCAACTCCTATATTTGTAGGACCATAACCCTTCATAATTAAATGTGGGTGATCTACCTTTTCCTTCTTACAGAGTCAGGTCTCAGGTTGACTCCTGATCCTCCTCTGCTTAGTCCTTTCAGGGCACTGATTTCAGGATGACACCAGGACGATGGAGTGTCCCACCAATCCTCGTGTGTTCTCTAATGGAAAATGTGCTTTTCTAAATCAAACCAGATTTGGCTGGTCTGAGAGTAAAATCTTTAATATAAAGTTGGGTTGTGTTTTTAAACTAAAAAACAAAAACAGGCTGGGCACAGTGGCTCACGCCTTAATTTCAGCACTTTGGGAGGCCAAGGTGAGAGGATCACTTGAGGCCAGGAATTTGAGACTAGCCTGGGCAACAAACTGAGACCCCATCTCTATTTTTAAAAGGAAAAAAGCAAATACACTAAGAACTACAAAAACCTTCACCTTATTTCTCAAACTCAGCATAGAGCCTACCATATAATAGGCATTTAATAAATATTTAATTAAATCTATGTATTATAATAAACATTAACTTCTCTAGCACTGAAATATGAAATAAACTGATACTGATATTTTGAGTTACTTCACAGGTAGATATCCTATTTGGTTTACATTTTGAAAAATGACTGCTTTATATATTTTTAACCATTTCAGGGTGGATCCATGCTGTGCTCACTTCTCAGGACTGTATGGCTTTTGGGGGGAACTTCCTACACAACCTTAACATTGGCATGCAGCTCAGGTTTGTGTCAGCATTTAAATGACCTTTTATCCTTTTTAAAAATAGGATACTCTTTTTTTTTAACTTAAAAAAAATCAATAGCATGTTTTATTTGAGATTCCATGGAAATAGTCCCTGAGATATTAATAATAATAAGAGCTTTTAACAAAAGTAGTATTTTAAAATTTTGCCAGGGGGATACTTGCATTTCAAATCTAAAACAACAACAACAAAAAAGGAACTTACTCAGATAATACTCCAAATTTCAAAATTTTGTGAAAATGTATGTGTTCTCCCTTGGCTATTTTTGCAGTGAGGGAGATGAACAAAATCTAGTCAGACTGAGATGTGACATATGGTACTAGAAAAAAGCAACCCTAAGTTAGGACTACTATTGAAACACCTGCTTTAATTTTGCTGTAGGTAAAGGATTAATAGCTGTTTCTCCTCTGTATGAGAATTTGACCTTTGTATAACTCTCTTCCCCTGATAGTCTAATGAGTGTTGACTTTTACTAGGTAACACTGCTTATGGTAAAAATGATTCCTGATTGATAAACTGCATCAGGACTGGGAGAACTAGAAATACCTAGTAGGGAGCCATGTCTTTGGACTTGCCTGAATGTGGTAACTCTTGTAACTTGACACACTCATAGAGATTCCTAGAAGCTATGCATCTGTGTGTGGCGTTATTACAAGAGATAGTGGCTCTTTCAGGGCATAAGGCTTTAAGCAGCTTTAAACAGCTCCCACACCTACCAAGTGTGGATCTTGTCTTTTTGTACCTGAGCTGTCCCTGAGGGAGGGATGGCTCCTGTGTAATTCGTGCCAACTGTGGTCTTGAGCTGGAATACCTAGTTGAGCCTAAATAAAACTTTTGGGTGAGTATTGCACTGTTGTGGATACATGGAGCTGTTTTCTGAAACACACAGTTTTATTTTTTGTAGTAGAACCCTCGTAAAAATCTCTTTTGTTAAAACTAGGATACACATCCAAAGGTGTGATCTTGATCTTCTGTGAAGTCCATTACAATTCTTAAGTATACCGTAAAATTCCTTAAAGTCAGAACCTGGATAAGATCACAATTCAGTCTTGTCCAAATGTGATGTTGCTAAGAAATGTAAAATACTTCATTGGTCTTATATATCATGACCTGCTTATTTTCAAGTTGGTTATTTTTATCTAACTTTGAAATGCTAATATTAATATTAAATATTTCTTCAAATTCATTTAGGTGTTACGAGATGGAGAAAAGGCTAAAAACACCAGATCTTTTCAAATTCCCTTTCTTTGAAGCCATATGTTGGTTCGTAGCCAAAAACTTGCTGGAAACCCTGAAAGGTAATTAATAATTTACATATTTGTATATGATATGATGCATATTGTTTGTCAGTTTGCTCATAGCCACCTTACAGAAAGAGTCCCTTTTCTAGTAGAGTATGGATGTCACTCCTATTTTGTTTTTTAAATATATGGTTTTCCCCCATCCAGGAACCTTTTTAGCAAGTTAGAGTCTCTAGTCCATAACCTGACAATCCATGTTCTTAAAAATTTGTTATAAAAGACCTGGATCAGAACAATGTAGGTAATATTAGAAATGTTCATTCCATCTAGTACTCTAGAAGCCTGCACACATTATCAAGCATGTAACAGTGCCTAACTCTCAAAAATACAGTTTATTTCAAGAGACTGTTACCTAACATATGTTCCCAAAATTTCCTTTTAAGAAAGCAAACTAGGCTGGGCGCAATGGTTCACTTCAGTAATCCCAGCACTTTGGGAGGCCAAGGCAGGCGGATCACCTGAGGTCAGGAGTTCAAGACCAACCTGGCCAACATGGTGAAACCCCGTCTCTACTAAAAAAAATACAAAAATTAGCCGGGCATGCCTGTAATGCCAGCTACTTGGGAGGCTGAGGCAGGGAGAATTACTTGAACCCAGGAGGCAGAGGTTGCATTGAGCCGAGATCATGCAATGGTGACAGAGCAAAACTTTGTCTCTTCCCCCCGCCTTAAAAAAAAGTTCATGATTCTGTAGTTGAAGAAAAAAAACCTTTTTTGAACTTGTCTTTATATTTGAACTCACTTTTTAAAAGGTGGAATTTCAGACTTTGATGTTTTAATATTTTGGTTTATAATCTTTGAGCACTCAAGTTGGAGACTGATGTCACTTGCTTCTATTTCCTGCTTTTCATCCTCTTGTGCTAGTGAGAATAGTTTGTCTGCTTTTTGTGTTGTCTAACTTTTGTAGTCAGTTTGTAAATAGTGCTACTATTATAATTGACAACTCTCAGAATAGACATAAACGGATTAAACAGTAAAGTTTATTCTGAACATTTGCTTCTTTTTCCATTTTAAAGTTAAACAAGAAGAAAAGGTAAAATGAAAAGAAATAACCAAAAATTTACTTCCCAAGATAGGATGTACAGAACTAAAATGATAAAACTCATATAACAATGGTACCCTAAACCCCCCACCTCACAGCATAGCGCAGAGATGTCCTGGCAGCGCTTCTGGTCTATGGGATGGGGGTAGAATCCCATGCATGAGAAGGGGACAGGTCCTTTCTTCACAAGACCAGTTTTTGCTCCAGAAATGAATCCTTATCATGAATCGCTGATGCATTCAGTGTTTTCAGTTATTTTTCTTGGCTGTAGGAATGTCACAGTGGACTGTACAGTTGTCATACGTAGTTTTCAGTAAAATACTGGACAATAGAGTTTATAGTCTCCTATTTAAGTGCAAGCCTAGACAGACAGGAACACTTTTATATACTCATAAAAACACAAGTTTCCTCGTTTTGTGGAAATAAATCCCAATTATTGAACCTTCTGGTTAAGAGGTTGGCAATTCTATACTTGGTTCAGGGTACTTTCTCCCCTCTTTTCTCTCTTCCTGTCCTAAGACTCCAAGTTCCTGTCTTGTGGTTAGCTAGGAGAAACTATCCACGAACACACACACACACACACACACACCCCCCCTGTACTCCTGGAGTGATGCACAGTGGTCTTTTTTTCCACTAATGTCTAAGAGAAGCTCATTCTTTAACTTCTTAAAACAAATTAAGAGCTTTATCTGAAAGACAAAATTTTGCCATTGCTCGTGAAGCCACAGGAGCAATTTGCTTAGTCTTAGAACTGTTTAAGTCTTTGTGTTAGGCCATCAAAAGTTCAGAAACATTGAGGTCTGATTGAAAGCATGACTCTGTACATTAAAGACTTTTTAAAAAAGGATTATTAGGAAAGGGTATTTGTAGGTTGTTTTAAGATGTTTCATTTTATTAGCCAGATCAGTATAGAATACCTGGCAATCACAGTGATTCAATCCAGTCTCATCAAGGCAAAAGCCAAATGATCATTATAGCAATTGCCATCGTTTTCATCCTGGAAACAGGAATAGTGGTCTTGTGACCCCAAATTATGTTGTTCTTTTATCCGTAACCTTTTTACTTTACATTATGGCCTATTGTTTGCCAGCTCTCAGACTGTTCTAAGGCTTCTATGGTGGGTTAAATGAGGTTGAATCATCTGAAACTCTTTACTGTGTTTCATGTCAGTGATAGTAAAACAGTGAACCAGTTTGGATTTGTGTAAGGAAATTAGCCACTGTGCAGAAGCAAAATCCTTCATTTCAACTTAGCTGAATTTTGGACCACATCTAATATATTTTGTTTGTTTTAGATTATCACAATTTGATTAAAAAACTCAAAACATTTTTGTTTATGTGTATTTATATTTGCTTTACTCTGTTATTAAACTAGTCGATTATATAGATCACACACAAGTTCATACTGTGTAAAGAATAAGGCTGTTATTACTCAGGTAACCACTACCCAAATTAAGCAAAAACAGCCTTGCCAATACCTTAGAAATGCTCTGTTACCTTTTTCATTACACCTTTTTGCTTCTCTTCTAGAGATAACCATTATCCTGACTTTTGTGATAATCCTTTTCTTCAGTTTTACCAGACCTATGTTATAAACTAAAATAATTTAATTTTCAGCATTTGTAAACTTCCTATGAATAAATTCATACTGGTATTCTCTTGTAACCTTTTACTCAGCATTGTTTGTGAGATTCATCCATGTTTTTGTGTGTGCCTGTAGTTCTTTTTCATTGCTAGAGTATTCTGTTGTATGAATATACTGTGAGAGAGAGAGAGAGATATATATATATATATATGTTATATATATATATATGTTTTTTATATATATATACACATACACTGATTCTGCAAGTTTGACGTTTTGGAGTTATTTTTGGTTTTTGGCAATTATGGAAGATGCTGCTAAGAAGTTCTTGTCTTTGTCACCTAGTGCAAGAATTACTCCAGGAAACAGGCCTAATTGCTAGGTCATAGATAGAATTTAGTAGTTGCTGCCAAATTGTTTCCAATTCCCATTTCCATGGCAGGGCAAACAAGTTCCCAAAGCTCTATGCTCTGGCCAACACTTGGTATTGTTAGGTTATAATTTTTGCAAATCTCATGGATATAAAGTAGTATTCTTTGTGCTTTTAATGTGCATTTCCCTGATTATTAATGGAATCGGGTAGTTTTCTTCATATGTGTATAGGCCTTTTGGATTTTCTCTTTAACTGAAGGACAAAATTTCTTAAATTTAAAATAGTATTTTTTCAACTTTTATGGTTAGTGCTTTCTGTGCCTTGTTTAAGTAGTTCTTTCTTATCCCTAGGTCTTGCAGAGATCCTTGTTTTCTAAAAGCTTTTACTTGTGTTTTGCATTTAGGCCTTTAACTCACTTGGAATTGATCTTTTTCTTTTTCTTTCTTTTTTTTTTTTTTAATGGATGGTGGGAGTATATTTTCACTTGCTTTCGTGTAAATATCCACTTGTCCCAGCACCATATTTTGAGTAATCCATTCTTTTTCTGTTCTTCATAAACACCGCTCGTCTCCTGTATCGTGTGTTGATACCTGTGTAGGTCTTGGGACATAAACACACATACTCACCCACCCTTCTGTTCCAGTGGGCTAGCAGTCTGTCTCTCCACCAAGCACACACTCTTATTAACCTTTGGTAAGACTTGATATCTGGTAGGTCCTCCTTCTTCAAGTATGTCTTCGTTTTTCTTTCCCCTTTCATTTTTATATAAATTTTTGAGTTACCCTATTACAAGCCAATACCACCCTACCAAACGCAACCAAACAAGTAAATAATAACGTGGAGGTTTTTTTTCTTTTGAAGGTGTTAACTCTAGAGATCAATTTGGGCAAAATTTGATGTCAGTAAATACTGAGTTTTCTAAAAATGACATGGAACATCTCTGTTTATTTAGATCTTTAATGTCTTTTGGCATTTCTTATTTTTTCTTCTAAAAATTTTGCATAGATATCTCTTGCTAGATTTATTCCAAAGTAGTTCTTTTTTTAGTGCTATTATAAAAACACATATCATTGTATTAGTCTGTTCTTGCATTGCTATAAAGAAATACCTGAGACTGGGTAATTTATAAAGAAAAGAAGTTTGATTGGCTCAGGGTTCCTCAGGCTCTATAGGAAGCACGATGCTGGCATCTGCTTAGCTTCTGGGGAGGCCTCAGGAGACACAACCGTGGTGGAAGGCAAAGGGGGAACAGGAGCAAGATAGGGTGAAGTGGGAGGTGCTGCACACTTTAAAACAACCAGATCTCACAAGAACTCAACTGTCACAAGAACAACACCAAGAGGATGGTGCAAAACCATTCATGAAAGATCCAGCCCCATGATCAAATCACCTCCCACCAGGCCCCACCTGTAACATTTGGGGATTACAATTGAACATGAGATTTGGGTGGGGATGCAGATCTAAACCATATCAGTCATTACTATATATATACATATGGTTGAACTCACATGACATTTCTGTTTTTTACTTCAACTATAGTCAAATATTAGCAATTTCATATGGTTCAACTTACTAACCATGTGATACTGGAATATAGAAGCAGTTACTTTTTATACTGGTTTTAGCAACCTTGTTAAAATCTATTCTTTAATCATTTATCTGAGGCTTTTGTTTGATTCTCTAATACACAGTCATATACATCCACGTTGAATAATGACAGTCTTGTTCCTTCTTTTCTAATATTTATATCTTTTGTTTTTTTTTTCATTGCTTTACTGGGTTGTCTAGGACCTCCAGGGAAATAGTGAATAGAAATGGCAAAGGTGGGCAGCTCTATCTTTGTTCTCAGTCTCAGAAGGAAAGCTTTCAATCTTTTGCCATTATTACCTTTGTTGTAGGCTTTTTGTTGATAACCTTTATCAAATGCTTGTCTATTCTAAGCTAGCTAAGAGGTTGTTTTTTTCCTTTCTTTTAAAAAATGATCAGTAGTAGTTTAATTTTTATCAAAAGCTTTGCCTGCGTATATGAAAAGCTCCATGATTTTTCTTCTTTAACCTTTTAATTTAGTGGTTATATTAATTTATTTTCTATTATTAACTCAACCTATAATTTTTATATACTTAGGTTAGTATATTGTTTGTATTCTATCTATATGCTTATATTTTATATATTCTATATGTAACTGTGTATTACATATGGGTGTGTGCGTGTGTGCATTTGTTTGATTTTGGCATATGAGTGAAATTGGCTTGTGCTTTGTTTTCTCAGACTGTCCTTGTTAGATTTTGGTATAAAAGTTATGCTAGCCGGCCGGGCGCGGTGGCTCAGGCCTGTAATCCCAGCACTTTGGGAGGCCGAGACGGGCGGATCACGAGGTCAGGAGATCGAGACCCTCCTGGCAGACACGGTGAAACCCCATCTCTACTAAAAATACAAAAAATTAGCCGGGCGAGGTGGCAGGCGCCTGTAATCCCAGCTACTCTGGAGGCTGAGGCAGGAGAATGGCGTAAACCTAGGAGGCGGAGCTTGCAGTGAGCCGAGATCCCGCCACTGCACTCCAGCCTGGGCGACAGAGCGAGACTCCATCTCAAAAAAAAAAAAAAAAAGTTATGCTAGCCTTAGACAAAATGTTGGGATTGTTCCTTCTGTTTCTGATCTCTGGAGAAGTTTGTGTACAATTGGAAAGATTTCTTTTTTGAATGACTAATAGAACTCACTGATGATCTGGGTCTATAGTTTTCTTTGTGGGAAGATTTTTGACTGCTGAGTCAATATCTTTAGTGATTAAATGACCATAAAGGTTTACCAGATAATTATTGAGTTCATTTGTATAAATTATTTTCTTAAAATGTATCTAGAAATTACATCTAAAATTTGACATTTGTTGGCATAAAGTTCTTCATGTTATCCTCTTACCTACTGAATATCTGTGGCATTTGTAATGACATTGTTTCTATTCTCCATACTGGATATTCGTGCCTGTTTTCTCTTTATATTAATTTTGTTGGTTTTTTTAAAGAACTTGTTTGAGGCTCTGTTTGCTGTTTTGTTAATTTTTGCTTATTATTTTTATCCTTTTTTTTTGGTATTAAAACTTTTTTGTGGGTCTTCAGTTCATTAATTTTCAGCCTTCTAACATAAATATTTAAAGCTGTGCATTTCCCTGTATGTATAGTATACAACACATTTTGATATGTTTTCGTTATTTAACCAACATATTGTCTGATTTC
This sequence comes from Macaca fascicularis, assembly GCF_037993035.2. Classification (NCBI taxonomy): domain Eukaryota; kingdom Metazoa; phylum Chordata; class Mammalia; order Primates; family Cercopithecidae; genus Macaca; species Macaca fascicularis. Next base: position 181,802,600 of record NC_088377.1, on the reverse strand, counting down.
CAGTGTTTTTCTTTGATCCAAATGTTGGTCTATTTTTTACTATCTGCATTTCTTAATTTCTAAACATAGAGGCTTTCTTTAGCTTACCTATAGATCTTGGACTTTGATGAGACTTGTTTATGGTCCTGGAATATGGTTGAATTTTGTAAGTGTTCTGTGTGTGTTTGAAAAGAATGTGTATTCTGCAGTTGCTGGGTACGATATTCCATTCATGGCCATTGAATCAACTTTATATTGTTCAAATTGAATATATGCCTACTGATTTTTTTGTTTTTGGTTCACTTTATCTCTTACCAAGAGAAATATTTGAAAATCTTCCGCTGTGATTGTGGAGTTATTTCTCCATGTAGTTCTGTCTAGTTATTGTTTTCTATATTTTCATATTGTGTTATTTAGTACAAATTCTAAGTGGTTACATATGTCTTTCTGGTGAATTGAATCCTTGGTCATTATGAAATAACCCTTTATTAATGACAGTTACACCCCCTTTCTTTTGGACTCTTGGTATCTTTTCCCCATCCTTTTATTTTAAACCTTTCTATATTTTTAAATATG